>NC_136062.1:190052466-190780799 GCF_964261635.1 Lissotriton helveticus | reverse complement strand
GGGTATAAGTGCGCTTTATAAATATTATCCTATCCTATCCTATCCTGAATTATAGATGACCTAAGTAGGAACAATAGATTTTTTAATGCATTTTCCCTCTTCAATATCTCACCCTCTTTTGCCACTCATATACAATATTTTGGCACTATATTGGAACCGAGGCGGTATCATGGCCATATATGCTTTCAAGTCAGGTCCATCTGACCTTTCTCAATAATTTCAGTTACATTTTGTCAGCCCACTAACTGAGGTCAGCACTCTTATTCTCTGTGCATTCAAATGGGATTTCCATTTTAGGGATTTTTCGAACCACATTCCTAAATATTTATACTCCTTTACTGATTCCAGCTTTGTGGAGCCCAGGACGCAACTGCATTTCTTCCTTTTCTTGCCAAAGCTCAAAACCTTGTTTTTTTCAAAGTTTAGGACAAGTTTTTTCTGACGTCAAATTCACTAAACACACCTCACTTCATCTGCAGACCTATCTCTGTTCAATCTAGGATTACCAGATCTTCTGCATAAAGTAAGCAAACAATGTGTTTACCATCTAATTTGGGACTGGCACCCCATGCCTTATTCAATGTGGTTGGTAAGTTGGCTGTAAACAAGGAGAAGAGCAAGGGGGCCAAGACACACCCTTTTCTTTAACTCATTTTCAAATGGTATCTTCTTCGACAATGTCCCATCTGTGTCCAGGATAACCTGCGCCCAATTGTGACTGTGGAGCTCTTATATCATAACCAAAAGGCCCTGAGGGATATTAGTATGTATCAACATCTCCGACAAGCGGTTTCGGTCTACCAAATCAAATGCTGCCCGGAAGTCGACAAAGCAGCTGAATAACATACCCACCTGCTCCACCAACTTCCCCACGATGGACCAAAGGGAGAAGCAGTGATCTATTGTAGAGTTCCCCTTCTTGAAACCCCCCTGTTCCGGGGCCACTATGATTAGCTTCTACCCATTCCTCAAGTTTTTTCAGGATTAATTTTGCAAAGACCTTCACTCTCACATCCAAGAGGTTAATTAGCCTATAATTTTTAGGAATCTTTGCATCTCCCCGTTTATGGATGGGTCTGATGATTGCTCATTTCCAGGTTTGGGGAATCTGCCCTGAATCGAGAAGGCCGGAAAAAAAAATTCAAAGAATTTTACCTACCAGTCTGATTTGGTCTTTATAATTACTGTCGATAGATTATCAGGGCCAGCTGCTCTACTCAACGTTAGATTTGCTATGATGCATTTAACATTACATTTAAAAAATAACAGCCTAATATCCTCCCCCGCCTCTGACCATAATGAATGTTCTGTATTTGCTTTCTGTACTCCTTTGCTATATATTTCACCCAGGTATCGTTCCCGATCATCTTCTGTCACAATGCAATCCATAATCGCCTGTGTCCTCTCTGACCCCTCTTGGAGTAGTTTCTGAAACTTTTTTACGTCTTTAGTTTCTATTGCCTCTAGTAGTTTTCCCCAGCATCTTTCTTTGTATGTTCTTTTTTTCCCTAATGAACGTTTTGTAAGTTTTCCTAAATTCCTGTAGGCTAATCTTCATATCTGTATCATACTTCAACTTCAGTCTTCTTTCCCCTTTTCTCATGTTTGATTTTAATTTCCTACATTCCTCATTAAACCAGTTTTTCTCTATGTTCTGACCTTTCTTATTCCTATCTTTCCTGTGGCTTTTCTCTTTTAATGTAACCCTTGGGCATTAGACCATTTGTGTAATTACATTCTCAAACCAACCTATCTTACCAGTATTAGTAATTTCATCTAATGTTTGGCACTGCTGAAATAACCCCAATTTTCCCAAACACTCCTCTATCATACAAGTAGTCAGCCACATAGGGTACTCCATTTGTACTGGAATAATTGTATCTCTTGTTTTTTTTATTTCCCCCAACTATCTTGACTCTAAGTAGGAAGTGGCCGCTTACCACCTCTACCCTCATCACCTCAAAGTCTCTCACCAATCCAAAATTCCATGCGTGGATAGAGATGTAGTCTATAGGGCATAGTTGTTTGCCTATCTTAAATGTACGGCTTTCTGGCCAGTCTGACTCCATCTTTCCATTAGCACAAACTAGGCACATTGAACCCATGAAGTTGCCTAGGGCCATATCTCGTGCAGTGAGTACCCCCCTAGGAAAGCTGGCAACGTTCATAATATAGGCCAGCAGTAACTCTTTACATCCTAGAGCAACTCTACAGGGATCTAGTTTGTGATATGCATCTGTTATCTCCTGTATATCTTCTTGAAACATGCCCAGTTCTGCTTTATACTCCTTATGTATGTCCACCCCCAAGCATATAAACGTTTACAATGATTATATCACCATACTTTGGGTTGGGATCCAAAAGGAGCATCCTACCGACCACTAACCTTTAACATTTAACTTTCAGAGGGAGCACCTTCTTGGCTATTTTAGTAGCCATCATCGGTATTTGTCCACCAGCCTGGTAGCCAAATTGGCTTCTCCTAGCTGGTGTATTCAATTGTACATACCCTTCCTGAAAAGGGGTTTCGTCACACAGCCAAGTTTCTTTTAGGCACATAATATCAGAGTAATTAATTACTTTTTTCAAATTTCCTAATTTAGATATTCTATTGTAGCCATTAAAATTCCAGGCAAGTATGCTCAGGCTGTGTGGCATCCCTTCCTCCCAGTCGATTTAACTTAGCCAACTTCCCCGGTGATGTGAAGGACCTATATCTATATACTTATTTGAATACTTCTCTGTCCTCATCTGTTTCATATGATCTCAGCGTGATTTTTAGATATTCCTTATCTTCATATGCCTAATCAATCAATCTAATCTGCCTTGTTCCCAGTCCCATGTGATTTTTCAGGAAGGGTTTGATCCGGGACCAATCTAATTCATTCAAGTAAGTCCTGTTCTGCATTCATCAATGCTACCTTGACCAATTGTGTGAATATAACAACATCTTTGTTACTCCTTGTCCTTTTCTATTTGCTGTAAATCCTACTTGTCTGAGGTCTCCTGTCCCTATATCTTTCAGACCTACACATTTAGAGAAGGAGAGAAGCAATTGGGTTTGATTTAGTCGGATTCATGTCTTTCCTCTCTTTCCACCATTTCTGCGGTGTATTGGTTCAATGTGTAATAGTAGATCATTCCCCCTTTCACTTTCTATTTCATGGGTTCTACTCCCAACATCATCCCTCCTTCTCCCTTCTGGTCCTTCTATAACCCTCTCTTTCCCTTTCCCTGTTTGATCTTCAAAATCTCCCTTTTCCCCATGCCTTCCCACCGCTTATTCTTTTTTAAAAAAAAATCTTTTTATTGTGCAAAAAGAGCAACAAAAGGTGGTCGTCACACACAAGGCATATATTTGGTACATGATTTCTGCATGAGATTTACAGGAATTACAGGTCCGTCCACGCACATCTAATCACAGGATTAAGTCTATCGTTACTAAGATCATTAGTCAATTTGCTCGTCAATAGGGGCAGTTCACATATATTTCCCCGGTAGTCATTCCAATTGGACCACACAGCCACCCACTTCCGTGGACATCCCCGGGCCACATATACCGTCTTCTCCCTAACCATACTCCAGTCCATATCCTTCTTCCAGGAGCTGAGTGTTGGTGGTGTAACAGCCCCCCACAACCTCGCAATGTTTCTCTTTGCGATCGCTAGGCCTAATGTAGCCCATAATTTGCCTTTTGACGAGAGGTCAAAGGGCTCCCCACCCGCTTATTCTTACTCATGGGTTGTATTATGGGGTTCAATATCCTTCTCTGTTTTTTTTTATTTTGCTCTCTTCCTTTACTTTCCATATGCTTTGTATCTTTATTCGCTAATCTCCGAATATATGGGCTTGTTTTCTGGTCTTTATTATGGCCTTTAACTGGACTCTTATATCCTTCCTCCTTTTTCTTCTGTTTTATATTCAACCCCTTCTTACCCCTTCTCACTTGTCTCCTTGTTTTGGATATATATTGCTTATATCTCATTGTTTCTGCCGTTTTTTTATAAGCGTTGGGTATCGTGATATATATACCCTTTGTTTTCCATTCCGTGGCTGGACCTCTTCCTCCTCCCCACCTGCGACAGTATCCCTGGCGTGGATTAATTCTAGTTCTAGATCTTCAGCCCCTTTATTTGTTATGTTCACTGTCTATTCTCCTCTCCCCCTCCACTTCCTCTGTGTTTTGAATCTCAAAGGCGGAGAAAAGACGAGAAGATGAGGATGGTCTTGGTTCTAGACTCAAGTCACTTATATTTGATATATCATAGTGTCTTAAGTATGGCATTTCTAGATCCTGTGATGCCAAACTATTAGACACCAATTTATTTTCCCTTGCCTAGGTTAATATCTGTTTGTTGGTTCTTTATAAAATGTCTGCCCACAAGGTCTTTAATCGACTTTGTAACTGATGTTCCACCTCTTTGTTTCCCTACTTCAGTGCACTGGGGTTTTTTAGTCTCGGGCAGTTTTTTCTGGTGTTAGTGCTAGAGCCTGGGGTTGCTTCTGTTGTGCATCTTTAATTTCCTTCCTTCTTGTTCTGTAGTGTTCTTCTATCTCTTCTTACCTCTCTATAGAACTGTTTGACTTTCCATGACTAATCTGTCCCTTCCGTGCTTTTGTTTTCACGGGCACCGTGTCTTTGTTTGGCTCGTCGGTCCCTCTGCTGTGCTGATTGATAAACATCTACTTTGCTAGTCCCATGTCTTACTCCAAACTTTCCCTTTTGCAGCCACTCTGCTCCATCTCTGGTGCTAGTACTTCTTCCTTTCCTCATGTGTTTTTAGTCCACTTTTGACCTGGGTACTTACTGTGACATCATCCTGAGTTCCATGTGGAACCGAACTATGTAAGAGGGTTCTTAATGAGCCAGTTACGGAGAAGCAGTTGCTGGATCAGGTGAATAAATGAGTTTTGAGACTTCATCTGATCTACATGTCTTTATTCTTAATGTGGAAGACACCACATTAATTTGGTGACTAGTGTGAGACTGGAGTACCACTCACCTCAACATGAAGCTCGAGCCTTCTCTTTGAATTCGTCCTGTAGAGAAGGTGTATTCTTACTCTTCTCCAGCGGCTGTCTTGTGGGGCGGATGAAAAGTGGAGTGTACACACTTCTCCAACTGTTTCAAGTGTGGATGAGTCGTGCCAGCGATTTAAAGGAATGTAGATTACCTGGTGAGGAGCTTCGTGGAAGGAGCAAGCGGTGAAACGCATCTGCGTCCCACTGTCTCAGCGCAACGAACTGTGTTACACTTTCATGCCTGATTGTCACCGGTGGAAGGAGCAAGCGCTGGAACGCATTTGCCTTCCACAGCATCCAAGCTTTGCTCCTCAAACGTGCGTAGGCACGCACGGGCGCCATTTTGGATTGGGCAAGTTCGTAGCTCAGTGTCATTTAAATAAGCTTCTTCGTTTCTTGGAACAAGTTACAGGACGTACGTTGAAATGCATGGCTGCCATGTTAATCAATTGGGAGATTACTTTTGAATAACAATGCTTCCACGACGTTAAAAGGCTACAGTCTTCAATGCGCATGTATTTAGGAGCTTCAGTATTCAGTTTCCCTTTGTCTGACAGGGAGCAGCTGCTACATATATACCATGTGCCGGTTTTAAGGAGTGTTGATCTTCAGTGATTGGCACACCGCTTCTTCTTCTGTGCATTTCTCTGTGTGCTGATTTTGATACATAACAGTGATTGGCACACTGCGTTGTTCGCAAGTTCAGTACGTTTTTCTCTCAGTTTCTTCAAATCCAACTTCAAGTCTCTGGTTTTATCTGACATTATTCTATTTTAAGAATTCAGAGGTGGCTGCTTCTTGCTATTATTATTTTTTTTAAGGCAATTTTTTTGTCTTATTTTTTTTATATATAAACATATTATTAGTTTACATGAAGGTAATTTAGAGCCATCTACGTTTAAAAGTCATTTGCACTTATTGTTACTAGTGGTAATGCAGGACGTAACTCCACCACCATTCTTCTTACCCAGCCCTGGTGAAACATGCATTAAGTGACAAAAATGGAAGAAGATCTTCGTGAATTATGCAAGAGTATGTGGAACCAACTTAAGTGCTGAACGTAAACATTCTTTGTTACTTCACTGCCTTGGAGGAGAAGGTCAGGAAGTACATGAGAATTTACCTGAACTAAGTGCTGCTGATCGGAGGACATTAAATGAGTATGATATATGCATTTTACAGTTAGATCAACACTATTTCCCATGTGTCAGTACCATAATGGAGAGATATCATTTTGGTTTACGTGAACAGAAGAAAGACGTGTCTATTGAAGAGTTTGTTACAGGGCTAAGGAAATTAGCTGCCACCTGTAAATTTGGTGGCGCAGCGGAGGAAAGAATAAGAGATCAATTTGTATTAAAGTGTGTACATGATATAATTAGAGAGGAGTTATGATTGAAAGATGAACCCCCCGTTAGCTGATGTTTTAGCAATTGCCAAACGGGTTGAACACATGATGAAACGTGTAGTTGAGTTAAGTAATGCAAAAGCAAGTCAAATGCATTGTCTACTAATGTTGAGGAGGTGGTTTGTCAAATTAAAAATAAGACATCTGTTGATGTAGAAAAGATGTATTGTGTTGCTGTAGGCACCAGCACGTATGACAACCGGTCTATCTGCTTTAGATGTGGCTGGTCAGGTCATAGGGGAATGCTACATTTTGTCCAGCTTTACAGGTTATTTGCAATGCATGTGGAGAAAAGGTCACTTTGCAAAATGTTGTAAGAGCAAAGTTAAAATAACAGTACAACCACAAGTTAAAGAAATTATGTATCAGGTTGATGATGGTAAAGCAAAACATCCTTCTCATATTATCATGGTTTGGAGGAGTTGAACTTCAGATGAAGTTTGATTCATGTTCACATCTTACCATGATTAACAAAGACACATTTGATGTTAATTTTGGAGACAGTGTTTCTCTTAAAAAGTAGACGTTTCCCCTGTTGGTTATGGAGGTTTGCCGATAAACTTGCTGGGTTATTTCACGACATGTATTGAATTGAGTGGAAGAATGAATGCAGGAAAAGTATATGTTGCTAAGAGAGGAGATGCATAATTAGGGTGGCCTCACCAACGTCTTCTTGGGATACTTCTTAATCCAAATGATACTTCTTAATCCAAATGCTGATCGGCAAGTTCAAGTTCAGGTAGTTGACAATTCTGTAGTTGTCCTAGGTGAACAGTTTCTGATGTGGTACAAGACAGGTTGGGATGTCTCAAGGGGTACAAACACCATATGAAACAGAAAGAGGGTGCCATTCCAGTCATTGCCAAAGTTAGGAGAGTACAGTTGAATGAGTAAGTCAGTGTGCAGAAGAAGATTGAACGTTTGGTTGATATGGGTGTTATTGAGTATGTTGAGACCTTATAAAAAAGTCATTCAGGGTTATGAAGGAAATGCGCCGTGAGGAAGCTGAAATACAGAAGCCAGCAGTTAGGGCGCACAATCTTTTGGTGAGCGAATCCTCCCTTGCATCCTATCTCACTTTTGTTACAGTCCCTTACCACAGGTTTTTACTAACTAAATTTAGGTTTAACCTGTTACATTTTTATTTAGGCTCTTTTACGTCTTGGCAGAAGCCAGACCTAGCACCCCCATGCAGTTGTGACCATTTTTCTGTGCAGGACACAATGCATTTCATTATGTTTTGTAGCCTATACCATGAGCAGAGAAGAAAATATTTGCTCCCTATTTTGAAAGAAGCAGGCTTTACTCAGGTGCGTCCAGCGTTGCTTTATTTACAACTCCTGACAAATCCTCGTACAACTTTCTGTATTGCTAACTTCTTAGTGGCCGCTGCGAGGGTAAAAAGGGGGGGCCAAATGTCGCCTTGAAAAAAAATTACTTTTTAAAGTTGTTATGTTTTTCTTTTTCTTTGATATGAATTGTATAATGTATTTTCTATTTATTCTTGTATATAGTATTTATAATATGTATTTAGATTGATGTTTTTAGGTCATTGAAGGGCTATTTATGTATATTTCCCTTCTCAGGGTTTTATTGTTTTGTTTCTTTGTATGACTTGTAATAAGTCGAATAAAGATATTCTGACTGACTGACTGACTGTCTGACTGAGTATGTTGAGGCAACTGAGTGGTTAGCTCTCATTGTTGTTGCGAAGAAAGCTAATGGTGAAATTCGTCTTTGCATTGATTTGCGCTTTCTCAATAAGGAAGTGGTTGTCAATAGATTTCCGCTACCTAACATTGATGAGATAATTGGCACTGTAGCCGGTGCTAAGTATTTCCCCACCCTAGATTTAGCTTCCCCTTACCATCAGGTGGAGCTAGATAAAGTATTGCAAGAACTGACTGCGTTCGTGACACCCATGGGAACATTTACATTTTTAAGGATGCCATTTGGGCTTGTATCAGCAGCATCTATGTTTCAGCGGATTATGTTCTGTAGTAAAATGCTATCAAGATGATTTGTTAATTTATGGTAGCACAAAGCTGAACATTTTTCAAGGGTTTGTGCTGTGTTGGAAAGGCTGAGGAAAGCAGGATTAACACTTACGTTGGAGAAATGTAAGTTCTGTGTAGAGGAGGTTAATTATCTGGGACATCGTATCACAGGGCAAGGTGTTTTTTTAAAAAAAAGAACTAGTTGACACCATTGTGAAAATGAATGAACCTGGTAACAAGGAGGAGTTAGTGTCCTTTTTGGGCGTGGTCAAATATTATTGAAAACTCATTCTAGGCTATGCTAATAAGACACAACGTTTTAGGTCTTTGATCAGCAAGAATGTGGTTTTTGGTTGGAGTACAGAGTGTGCTAAGGAATTTTTTTCTATCAAGGAGGAATTGAAGAAAGCACCTTGTTTACTGGCCTTTGTACCAGGTCATGAAACTATTATCTTGACTGACGCCAGTGCTAAAGGCATTGGTGCTGTGTTGCTTCAGAAGAGTTGTGGAGTAGAACAACTGACAGCATGTGCCTCAGGATGTTTGAAAGGCTCAGAACTCAATTACTCCGTTATTGAGAAAGAGGCCTTCGCCACCTTTTGGGCTTTAAGGAAGTACAGAAATTTGGTTTGGGGTACAATGGTAAAAGTTCTCTCAGTCCATAAGCCTTTAAAGGATGTTTTTTCTAAAAAAGGTCTTGATTCAATTTTGTCACAAATTAGAAAATGGATTATTTCTCTTCAAGAGTATGAGTTTTAGGTTAATTATTTTCCAGGTGTGAATAGCAATTCTGTAGATTGTTTATCTTGTTTAGTAGATGTTAAGGAGATTGATCTGGAAGAGGAGAGTTTTGAGGATGAGGTAATAAATGTCTGCGAAGTAACGCTGGGTGCTGTTGATGAATATGAAGGAAAGAGTGAGTTAATTAAAGATGTTGAAAATTCTAAAGTGATAGAGTTGTTGTTGTTAGGAAAAAACAAGCATCTTGATAAACCTGGGTCTATGAGGAATTATCTGTGATGGATGGTATGCTTATTCGTGGAACAAAACTTGTTCCACCCTTAGGTATACTTAGTAAACTTCTCAATCTTGCACAAGTTGGTTATCTAGGCATAGTAAAAACCAAGGAGTGTTTGGTGTTTGAAGATGCAATTTTTGTGGCCGGAGATGGATAAAAAAGTTGAAAGGATGGTCAGGGATTGCTTTGAGTGTTGTGTGAGTGACAAAATGTTTAAAACCAAGCAACTGCCCATGGTCTGCAGGAAGCTTCCCATTCATCCCTGGGATGAAATTGCAATTGACATTGTTGATCCATTACATGGCGTGAGTGATAACACCTTATTTGATTGTTGTTTTGGATCTTTATTCAAGATGGATTGAGGTAAGCTCTGTAAGAGATATTTCCTCAGTAAGTGTGATAACATTTTTAGAAGAAATTCTCAAGAGAGAACGCTATCCTAATTTTATACTTTCTGATAACGGGCCTCAGTTTTGTTCTTCTGAAATGCAGTAATTCTTGAAGCATAGTGGTATAGTTCATAAGAGGAGTTCAGTTTACCATTCAGAAACCAATGGGGCTGTGGAAAGCGTGAATAAAACTCTCAAAGAAAGTATTCAATTAGCCAGAGCAAGTAATCTTTGTTGGAAAACTGTTCTGCAAGACAGAGTTGCTGCCTATCACATGTCTCCTCACTCGACCACTGGAAGAATTCCCTTTGAGTTGTTCAAGAGTAGAGCTTCCAGCTCTAAATTGTGTCCAGGGTGGATGGCATTGAACAAAGGTTTGAAAAACAACGATATTGGTGAATGGAGGTGTAAAGAGCTTGATAAACAGAGGACAAGGAAACTGTGACTGTGGGTGACTTTGTAAAAATCAAGGCCCCTGTTGGTTGTCAACCATGGTCTAAATACACCAAAGTAAGAAAAGTTGTAAAAATGTTCAGGAATGCTGTGAAGACTGAGATGGTAGGATTTAGAATAAAAGCAGGGTTTTTGTTATCAAAACTAATCCTAATCCAGTCTTTGTGAATGAGGGTTGTTCTGGCAAATATTCATCTTCAGATGGTGTAATTTCTTCTCATACAGAATCTCACGCTTTACCTTTCAATATTAGAGTGAAGAGTCAGAGGGTGCGTAGACAACATTTGTTTATGATAGACTATGTTAGTTAAGTTCTCTTACAAGTGTTGTCATTTTCCTAATGTTTTTATTTGCCTTAACCATGTTTGTAACCCTCTTCTCTATTTTGCCTTTTATTGCTTTGTTTAGTTTTTCTGCTGTAAAGAGAGAAGATGTGTGATATCATCCTAGATTCCACGTGGAACCGAGCTATGTAAGAGGGTTCTTATTGAGTCAGTTGCAGAGGAGCGGTTGATGGATGAGGTGAATAAATGAGTCTTGAGACTTCATCTGATCTACATGTCTTTATTCTTAATATGGAAGACACCACACTTACCTCTGCTCACCCACTATTCGATATACCCTTCATCTTATCTCTGCCTCTGCTCTCATGGCTTAGTTATTCTCTATTCTTTTTATCGATTTCCAGTTTCAGGCCCTACTTCAAGATCTTCTTATTCTCTTTTACACTCTCGCGATGGCCCAGCAGCTGGGTGAGCCCTGCTGCCCACCAAACTCCAGCGGCTCTCCACTGGTAGCCAGCTCAGTTGCATATTCTAATTCCATTGTCCCCTGCCAGTTTATAGGAGCTCACCGTCTCCAAACACTCCACCTTGCCTACTATCACACCGTGTCCCACTCGGTGCACCCCTCAATTTGGGTACTTCACGCTAGGGGAGAGTCTGTGAGAAATCAGATGATCAATAAGGTAAATTACCTGGGCTAGACAGGCCAGCTGTTCACTGGGCTGGGCACTCCCCAGCACCAGTATTCCCAGCTGTTTTGCCGACCTCGTGAACCTCGCAGCCTCCACAGCCCCCTGGCGGGACCGGGACCGAGCACTATGCTGCGCACACTCGTCTGCTAATCCACTCTGCTATTAAGAACAGGTGTGGAATTGACAATTATGACTACAGCGGGGGGCTGCGAAGGCAACTGGAACTGCTTCGCGAGCCTCCCGGGCCGCCTTGGGAGCAGTGCTTCGGGAACAGCGTCGGACTCGGCTGGTGTCTGGCTCACGCTCCGACTTCCAGTTTCCAGCTTCCTGTCTGGCCGGCTTCAACGATAGCAGAGAGCAGAGCTTCATCCCTGTCACCATTCGGGTTCTACCTTTTAAGCAGTGTCATCAGAACCACGAGCCAGCTGAAATATGTGCACTGAGACCTGTTTGTAAGTCCACATGAAGAGAAGTAGTGGGAACAGTCTCTGTACACATATGCAGTTATTAAAAAACAGTATGAGAAACTTTAGAAATTCCCTCTAAAAACCAGTGGAAGGTGTATTATGGTTATGATGCTATATCTAAACATGACTAAATATCGCCATTTGAGGTGAACAACACAAGCATGACTCCCCATGCACTGCTTATTACCTCGTACAAAATGACAGACATGAAATTACAAATGGCATTACCCTCTCATCTGACGTACCTGTCCCCAGTTCTTCTGTTTGAATGCTACCCCACTGGAATGGATCAAACCTCTAGGTTTTTATCAGGACAAGTGGGGAAACAGGGTGGTAGGACTAATACAACAGCATTAAAAGTTTCTGAGATTCATGCTGGACGATTCTAACTATCAAATCCAGGTCCTTCCTTTTGGTTTAACATCATTAACTAGGGCCTTGACAGAAGGTTTATCCCTCATAAAGGCTGGTTTGCATGCAAAAAGAACATGTTTCTTTCCTTATTTATAAGACTGCCTCATCACTTCCTTTGCTTATTTGAAGGCTCAGGAAGATACAGTCCTTGCATGCAAGACAGAAACAGAACATGTTTTTGACTTTTACATGAGTCAATTTTCAAACTGTATTAGCAAGTTTCTCATTGCCGCACGACAGAGTGGAGAAAATCCAGGTTTTGATAAAGAGATTGTCGAGCAACAATTTGACTCCTACAAAGACTCTGGCTAGGATTACATGGGTTGTTTGACTTTTCTCTTGGGTTGTTGGGAGCCAACATCAAAACATTAGAGTATGATCTTGAGACCGAATTGACATGAAGGGAATCTCTGATATGGTGGCTGTGCAAAGAAAACTTATTGCGAGGAAATTCCCTAACCAAGCAGATTCAATGATTGTAAAAGTAACAACTGATGCCAGATCTAGAGGCTAGGGGGAACTTTGGTTCCAACAGTAGAGCAAGATTTCATTCAAGTTCTTTGGTCCCAGGAGTTGCACTATTGCTCGAATTGGAAAGGGTTGGCTATTATCTATGTTTTAATGTCCTTCACTCAAAGTTACAGGGCAAACCAGTGATAGTGAAGACAGACAAACGGGTGACAAGTTCATATATAAACCGCCAAGTGTGCACCATATCTTACTCTTTAATTGTCTGGTGCAGGATAGATTCTCCTGAGCAGAGATTCACCTCCCTTCTCTGGAGGCAGTGAATCTCTCAGGAAAAGAGAATTGACCAGCCAACTGCTTCAGTCACCACTTTCCATCATCGGTTCATTTCCAATGACATAGCAAAATATTTGTGATGATTTGCAGGAGGTAGGCGACCCCAGGGTTAGACATTTTTGCATCTCCATAGAACAGTCTTCTCTCGCATTTTGGGCGGTCCACCGGTTGGGCAGGGACACTTTGTCGATGCAATGTCCCCCATCCCATTTCCCCCCGTTTTGATCCTAACTCCAGCGTTCACAGTTGTTCGGAAGGAGAAGGTGGAGGTGGTATTAGTAGTGCAGATCAGGGCAAAATTAAATTGGAATTCCCTTCCCCTGTCTCTTGGGAATGAAATAATAACCCTCTATGAGAGCTTCCATTGAAACAGTCACCGCTGTTTTTCCCTTATCCAGCACTAGGAACTCTTCTGAGGTGAAGGTTGGGAGCTTGGAGATTGAGTAGTAAAAACTTTTTAACAAATGTAATACTGTGCCTCCCTCTCTTGGGAATTTTAGCTTTTAGCTTGTATTCATTCGTTTAATATACAATGTGTTTCTTATTTTGTGCTGCTTTTGTGGCCGTCAACTGAAATAAAGTATTTAAACGATAGTACTTTCAGCAATGCCTAGGTTGTTCAGAGTTTATAAACAGGAAAGGCTTGGGTCTATGCACTAACTGGACTAGACCACTCTTAAATTATACTAACAAACACAATGTCCAGATCGGTTGTTTTTAATTACTCATACGAGACTTCAGTGCTTTGTTCTAAAGCCTGTATGTTTTTTTTTCACTTCTTTTTAGACTTTGTTCAAAGGATTAAACAATTATCCTCATGTCTCTTATCGGGCCACACAAATATTTCAAAGACATATTTACCCATTCAAAACAATATGTAGTACTGTAACACCCAAAAACGCAGGGGCACATATTCAATGGTGGCAGGGTGTCACATTGACACCCTGTTGCACCCCTGAATCGTGCATGTGTGCACATGTGGCACACATACATGCCCTAAGGGCATGTATGTCTACCACATGGCACTGTTACAAAAGCACAAAATTGCTTTTGTAAAGGTTTTCGATATTTACCACCAACTTGTATTTGGTGGTAAATAACGAATCCTTAAAGCACATAAGCACTCTTAAATGTGCTTCCTACATTCCATTTACCGATTCGGTAAATGCCGAATCGGTAAATAATGATTCAGTAAATACAGAATCGGTAAATACCGATTTTGTATTTACCGAATCATCACCTTCATCGGAAATGGCTCAATACCGGTCGGTAAGCCTGAAATTTACTGAATTTTGGGTTTACCGACCGGTAATTAGCCACCTACATCGGGCCCATAATCTTTTCAAAATATTAAACTCTGGCTGTACATTCCGTTATTGAGTTAGCAAGCCTTGGACCAATAATCTTTCCTGCTCTGAGCGTCATATCTAAGAATGTGTACCTGGTGCTCAATTTTGGGTCCCTCATTAAGGTTCAGCCGCAGGACCCTGTGATAAATGGCTCTGATTGGTGAACTCCAGCCTGCCCTGTGACTCACAAAAAAGTCCTCACACACCCTGAACTGGATCTTCTCATAGACCAGGCATCAGCTCACTTTCACCACTGAGAAAGTAAATTTGTTTGCTCATATTCGGTGGACCACCTCCACCCCCAGCTGTGCGAGCATCCCACGGCCCCTCGCCGTTCAATTCTCCTATCAATTATGGACACCAAGAACTTTGTGATATTATAATGGCAGCAGTTTATTCATATCGTGAGGTGGTACATACGTTATCACAATTGCATAGGTCATTAATATGTTCAGCCCTGTACCGCCTACAGTTCACACCTGATCCGCAGTATAGTCTTATCTTTATTGCTTATCAAACACAACATGCATACTCCACAAAGCATTATCCTGCAAACCAAAAGTCTCTTTATGGGGTGTCATAAATCATTGTCAGCTGCAGTGACAGCTCACCTTCTGACGATTATTTTGGCACTTGGGTTCGCTGCTTTGAGGCTTCTCTTGCTACCGAATGTCTGGTACTTGTGGCCCCTGTGGCAATGCCAGAGCTGCAAGTGCTGTGTCCACCCAGCGTTGTTCATTTCTTACTCTTTTTGTGTGCCCTCCACTTGAGGGCACACAAAAAGAGTATCCTTTGGATGCCAGCTGTGCGGCATCCAAAGGACTCTGTTTAGGCAATTAACCTTTATGACCCTTTTTGTCTGCCTTTCAGTATCCCTGCTGTGAAGCATCCCAAGGACCTAGTTCGGGCAATTGTCCTTTTATGTCCTCATGTTGAAACATACTGTTTTGCTTTGCTGCCCTGCTGGTACCAATCTGACCTCCTCCTTCCCCCGTATAAAAGAACTGCTCGTGAGTCTGCTGCGTGGTGACCATGTGCTCAGTAAACCCGGCCACGTCCTGGTGGTCCCAGTCTATGATGGTCCAACTCTGCATTTGTGCTCCAAAGAGCTCATCATACTTTAGCCAGGCTTCCCCTTGATACTTTTGCTGTGCTAAGTACCAACTTTCGTCTAGGTTAAGCTCTTCCTCACATAATATTTTGACTGTACCAAGATTTAAACATGCAGGCTCTGGTACCCCTCTTGTACCTCTCTGGTACCCCTACCTTACCCCTCCCTTCGAGAAGCATGGAGAAGCTGATACTCTTAAGGGAACAGAGCAAACAAAGTAAGCATCTGAATCTTACCTTTTTAAAGGTAAATATTTCTCTTTATGTTGTACGTAGCATCAAGAGACCGCATTTGTGAGCTGTATCTTGCGACTTACTAAAGGCCTAAATAATAACTCATGTGTAAACTTGTGTTACTTGTGGAAAAACAAACAAAACAAATGTGCATTTGCCGATTGGGCTGCACTACCTAATGGGTAGTATTGCCTAACTCCACATTTTAGAAATAGCAGCCTTCACGTGATCTTCTCAGGAGTACATTTGCAAAGTTGAAGCTGATATATCTCTCCAAACATACTTTTGGTAATGTTTCCAAATTCCCAAACGTCGTACGTACATTTACACCTGTGTGCAGGACTATGTCGGAGTGTTGTAATTCAGCAGCGATTAGATTAAGCATTAGCAGAAGACATCTTGTATTTAGAGATTATCCTGTCCGTTTTGTGGAATCCATTTTGTATTTCCATCGGCCATTTTGTTTCCCATGTGCTCGCCTTGTGCTCAGTCTTACCTTTCTGTTAACTGCTCATAAATTCTGCTTAGAGACAGATTACATTTAGCTTCTGCCACTCCACGCATGCTCAGTTGAGCTTGCAGCTGTCCATAGCATGTAACTGTCAGGATGTGTTTACTCCAACTAGCTAACTGTTAGCTCCTCCCACTTGTCGACTGTGCATTTTCTGTATGATCTTGTATGTGCCTAAGAACAGCAGCTTGTACTTGTACCGCCTTCTTTTGAGCCCCTGTGTGGGAATAAAAGGACCCAGCTCCTTCCAGACAGTGTGCTACTTCATGCATTACCGAAGGGTGTTGTGTGAATGTAGTTCCACCTCATGAGGTTTAATAAATACTTTATTTTCTATTCCAGTTTCTGTGCCAACTTCAATTCTATGGCCTGAGGACTCTGTGCAGAGAAGGGAGAACCCCTATCACTGGTAGGCTTGGCTGAGGCCCACTACTACAGGAGGGTGTCAATATACAACTATTCTTTGTGATCTGGCCCATAATGTTCATCAGAATTGCTGAGTCAGTCAGTAGACTTTCAAAGTTCCTGTACCTGAAAATTAAAAAATAAAAATAAATGTTCACTATATACAAGGGTGCTGACATCATATGCAGGCCGTGCCTAAAATATATATGCATGTTGTTCAAGTGTTCCAGGGTGTTAATAATTATATTTTAAGGTTCTACTAAAATATTCAATTACAGCTGGTATTAGGATGCTCATTGTATCGGCATGCAAAAAGTACGGTTGAAATAAACTCCCGCTCGAGATTGATCATTGATATACTAGAAGAGCAGGGCTATTTTATTAGTGCAAGTGGTTTTCCTTGATATGAAAAGGATGCCTTGGCCTGCTAGTTTTGATGCTGCACTTGCCCCCAGTATGTAAAGCTCACAATGCCACGTCACTCTCTACAAATTGTCTTGACCATGTCAGTCTCAGATTTAACCCGGTGTAAAACACATGTTGCTGTGCTTCTTCATAGACAGTCACACAATTCCAGCCACTGCTTTTATTCTACCTTCCTTCTAGCATGAAAAACACTATTGCCATAGGTTTCCCCATATACTAATAGATATTGCTGCATTGGTATGTAGTTGTCCTGCTCCACCTCTTCCTTCACCTTTTCTCCACCTCATTCTCTTTCTTGTCCACTTCCTTCTTCTCAGTAGGGTGTTGGCTAGGAGGAACGTATTTTATTTTGTGCTGTAATTACATCTCCATAGCACTCCATACCTCCTGAAGGTGCTAAAGAGCATTTGTTGATAGCATGCTAGTCCGAGGAACTGCTGAAGCTGTAAGAGTGTGTGGAGGTATTGTAGGCTATTTGTGTAGAGTATGAGTTGTGAGGACCGGAGCAGTGCTTCACAGGATAAATACTGTAATGAGCAGTTCAGGTGAGCATTCCCAGGATAAATACTGTAATGAGCAGTTCGGGTGAGCAGTCCCAGGATAAATACTGTAATGAGCAGTTCGGGTGAGGCTTCACAGGATAAATACCGCAATCAGCAGTTCAGGTGAGCCTTCACGGGATAAATACCGCAATGAGCAGTTCAGGTGAGCCTTCCCAGGATAAATACCGCAATGAGCAGTTCATGAGAACCTTAACAAGATAAACATTGTCATAAGTAGTGTGACTCGATATATGGGCTGTCGAAAAATACATTTCAAATTCAGGTGCAGCTTGGGAAGATTAATAATGTAAGATCAACATACAGACAATTGCATTTTATATGACTTTAAACCAGATGTGTGCAAATCGGATACCTTACAAGCTTTGGACATATTACACCATGTGATAGCAAGAGTGGGGCAATTGTATGTTATAGAGAGCCATGCCTTCTTCGTTTTATTTCATACCAGGTGGTTACAGTAGTTTTTACATTCGCAAGAAAAGAGTTCTAAAACATAACCGATGGTACAGGGAAGATGATTTAATCTTCCCTGATCCTTCGTATATGAAGGCAACAGCCATTTTGATGCAGGTTGGTTTCGATATTGCTCTTGTGTGTCTTTCTTTGAGGCTGGATGAATGCTGGGCTTTGTCAGTGCCAGCAGAAACCGGGCCCATCCTATAACTGTCGAGTGCTTCAAGTGTTATAATATAGCATTAGTATATGTCCTGCAGAGTATATTCAGAGCATCACACACATCACAATATCTTCCTTCTGAATGTTTGCACTAATTAATTATTGCATTACTTTTGCAAAGCACCAAGCCTTCACAGCCTTCCTGAATTGCAGGAAGTGTTTGAGGATTCTTATCTTTTCCAAAAGAGAATTCTAGAGTTTAGATATTAGAGAAGATAAAGTCCCACACCTGCGTTCTCTTCTTATATGCCTAGATATCAAGTTGTGGTGCCAGCCTACAACAGAGTGTTCTCTTCTGTGAATCTTTTTAGGTTTACTAGGGTAAAATATGGGCCTTTGTCATTTATGCCCCATGAGCGATGCACAAGTTCTTGAAAGTTGAGCGTCTGGTGATGGGTAACCTATGAAGTGATTCTAGGACCAGTGAAATGTGGTCATGTAGATGAATATGTAGTAGTTATCGTGCTGCCACATTCTAGTTTCTTTGTAGTTACCACAGTAATGAGAGTAAGACCTACTGGTAAAGTCCAATTCCAGAGTCAAGAAGTGAAAATGAGAAAGTTAGTAGCCTGGAGGGTGTGTGGGAATCCTAAATGTGAGAACATCTGGGTTTAGGGTATACATGGGGTCAATTTCATCTCCTGTGACTTGGTTTATTTGGAGCACCAGGGATAGGCAGGAGTCCATGATAATTCACAGGTTTTTCACGTCTATTGTAGTTATTAGTGGGGCTCCAAATTCCTGGGGCCACACTGATGAGTCCTTCTGTCTGCATTTAAAGAACTTCCTTGTGCACCAGGCAGTTTTCAGGTAACAATAAAAATGTCAAGTTAACTCTGGTGATTAATGTTCCTACTGGTGAGAGGTCGGAATTTTGTCTAGTGGCAGTTTTAGCTCATCGCAAAGTAGCGCAGAGGGTTAAAGTGCCTTCTGAGATGAACGTGCACCATGCAGATCACAGAACTGAGGGTGAGTGAATTATGAGTAGCACTATACAAAAAATGAAATGTACGTCAGAGAGAGGTTATGGAGAGATGATGTGCACTGTTGGAGAGTGGTAGTAAGTGAATTAATGGAGAAGGAGGAGAGCGCCAAAAAAGACAATTGTAATGGCCGCCACAGGCACTCGAGCCGGCCCTGGCTGGCAGTCTTAGCCCACCCCTGAAGTTCGGGTCTAGTTGCGCCCCTTCTCAACACATATATAGTTCTCTACTCCTTCAAGAGAGTTCAGATTCACTACTTTAAGTTATCAAAGTTTGTTTCTTCCTGAACCAACATTATATCCTTAGACTTCTTCTCTGTACTCTGACTTCTTTGCCAAAACATGGTTCACGGAAAAAGGATGACCTTGACTCCGTAAAATACTAGAGTCAAGGTCATGGCTGCATGGTATCATAATTGGCTAGCAAGATGCTTTTAACCATGAGGAAACGTAAACCAAATGCATTAAAAATGGCTGCTGACATTTCCAAACAACTTGAGACTTTACTGGTGTGATGAGAAACATAGTTTATGTTTGAACCCATAGTGTGTTCTCCAAGTCTGCAAAGCCTTTCTCCGCGTGTCTCCGACTTTCTTGTACCCCTCCAACCTTTCCTTCTTTGAATGCTCTTGGGGCAAGCGAGTTTGGAAATTGCATGCCCGTCAATTGCTGCACAGATCATGCTAACCGCAGGGGCGGCTCCTCCTCTAGGGCGGAGGAGTGTTGCCCCACTCCTTTAAAGCAGTGAAAAGTGAAAATAAAATGATAATAATGCCCATCCGTTATTGTGATGTTATTTCTACTATTGCTGTTGCACTGCAGTGCATTCCCGCTAATAGGGCGGGGCAGGGCCGGCCTGCACTGACTTCGAGGTCAGAGGAGGAGTGGTGGCTGCACCCAAAGCAAGCATGAAGGTTTGGCCGGCCAAACCGGCATGCACACTGTGCATGTTCTCCACAAGCTGTATTATACAGCCTTAGGGGAGAACATGCCCAACCTCCAAGCCCCTGTCCAAGCGCCGAACCACGGCGCTCAGACCAATCACAATCCTGTTTAGAGCAGAATTGTGATTGGTCAAGAGATTCCGGGAGGCTGGGTGCTTCCTGGTGAAGAAGACGCTGCGAAGGAGACACTGACTTCCAGGCAAGTTTTTCTTTTTTCTTATTTGTAATTCCCTCTCTATCCCCCCACGCCCCATTAGGTAGCAGCCGCTACTGGCTATCCATGCTGCGGTCAGCCACCATATATGGCTCCAGTCAGGTGACCCCACTATATAGGGAAATATGCCATGCCTACTTTCCTCCAGGGCATGCGGGAGTAGTAGTGAAATGAAACGAAACAGTCAAATAAAATTAACAAACATAAAAAAAATGAAAATAAGCAAGTGCCTAGCAACACTTAGTGCAATATAAGAAAAGTAAATGTGATAGCAAAAAACAAATTTAAAATAAAAACGGGATAGAAGGTCCACGCACCTCTTCAAAGGTAAACAGTTTAAAAACGGTGCCAAGCACACAGGAAAACAACATAGGGTTGCATGAGGAGATCTAAAAGTGTTTTACATGCAAAAATGAAAAACTCTCAGGCAAAGTAGTTACCCTTAGGGAAACGTTCAGCCATTTACAAACTCTCATGACAAACCATGCCTTGAAGCTCTGTAGTAAAGAGGTCCACGCAGGTAGATGTAGTTCAAGATGTTTTATTATAGTAAGTAAATCTTTAAGAAGTCCATCAAGCACTCTGTATATCTCAACGTTTCTTCAATTGTACTCCAATTCGTATTCCAAGTGGTGGTGTGCACAGTTATACTCAGACCTATTTGGTCTTTATCAATCTTTTTCAAATTAAGTAAATGATTCTTACAAAATTGATCTATATTTCAGTTCGAAGAAATTTATTTGTTTCATTTCTTTCTGTTTTTCATTTATGCAAATTCGTTCTCTGCAAAAACCTCATACTTCTACATTCCACATCTACCCAATGCATTTCGGGTCCAGAGTGACCCTTCCTCAGGGGTCTGTGTGGGAAAAAACAAGGTAATATTTTGAGCCCATCGGCCACATATTCAAGCATTTATTGCAAAATTACATGATACACACACATTATAATGTCTTGTTACATCTTTGTAATTCATTCTGCTCTTTCCAACCTCTTTATACAATGAAATTGCTATGTTATATATCAAGTTTCATCGTAACCTCTTAACCATTTCATGTAGCTTACTAAAGTAAAAAATAAAAAGGCTATTCGATGCTATAAGCTTCTAAACTAAGGTTCAAATCGCCTGTTTATGCGCTAAATAAAAGATGAAAACAACGAGCTCTATCTAATTTACGAGAGCCCAAGTGCTCTATACCATTGTTATCAAACTCTCGTTGGCCCGTGTTTAAATGTCCAACTCAAGTGTATTTATGGCCGTTAAGAACCACTGTGTACGTTCTATGTCATCCTGTTTAACCTATCTGCAAATGTCCAATAGAAGAATAGCGCTTTCACTATCTTACATGAAAAACTTCAGTGCACGAAGAAAAACGTTAAACGTTTCAGCGTTAGTACTTACAGGAAATGCAAAAGCAATTCGCGCCTCGGTCTCCAGCCTATCCGAATACCGCTAGCTACCTTGAACATTGCCTCCCTTTTCTTATACACTTTAATTGGCTTACGGCGTGACCACGTGACCGCGGTCTCGCCTAGCAAAATTACGTTACAAAACTGCCAATCTCTCGAGTCTAACTGCATTATATAGTTGATACAACGTGTCCCAACATACGTGAAAACACTGGTGATGGCCGTGGTATTATCCAAACTAATTGTGTGAAAAAAAGATACTCGTAATTTATCAAACTCAAAATTTCAGCGTAAGCGTGTAACATTGATAAATGATGCGCTGTACATTCAAATAAATTAATGAGTTCAACGACAAAACATAAACAGAAGCTACAAGGGTAAAACAGTTCTATGAAACTTGAGTCAGCCATTTTGGAATGGGATGAAATCTCAGTTTACTACATGACATGTCTTTGAACTCATTAATTTATTTGGATAATAACACGTCCATCACCAGTGTTTTCACGTATGTTGGGATACGTTGTATCAACTATATAATGCAGTTAGAATCGAGAGATTGGCAGTTTTTTAACGTAATTTTGCTAGGCGAGACCGCGGTCACGTGGTCACGCCGTAAGCCAATTAAAGTGTATAAGAAAAGGGAGGCAATGTTCAAGGTAGCTAGCGGTATTCGGATAGGCTGGAGACCGAGGCGCGAATTGCTTTTGCATTTCCTGTAAGTACTAACACTGAAACGTTTAACGTTTTTCTTCATGCACTGAAGTTTTTCATGTAAGATAGTGACAGCGCTATTCTTCTATTGGACATTTGCAGATAGGTTAAACAGGATGACATAGAACGTACACAGTGGTTCTTAACGGCCATAAATACACTTGAGTTGGACATTTAAACACGGGCCAACGCGAGTTTGATAACAATGGTATAGAGCACTTGGGCTCTCGTGAATTAGATAGAACTCGTTGTTTTCATCTTTTATTTAGCGCATAAACAGGCGATTTGAACCTTAGTTTAGAAGCTTATAATATCGAATAGGCTTTTTATTTTTTACTTTAGTAAGCTACATGAAATGGTTAGGAGGTTACGATGAAACTTGATATATAACATAGCAATTTCATTGTATAAAGAGGTTGGAAAGAGCAGAATGAATTACAAAGATGTAACAAGACATTACAATGTTTGTGTATCATGTAATTTTGCAATATATGCTTGAATATGTGGCCGTTGGGCTCAAAATATTTCCTTGTTTTTTCCCCACATAGACTCCTGGGGAAGGGTCACTCTGGACCCGAAATGCATTGGGTAGATGTGGAATGTAGAAGTATGAGGTTTTTGCAGAGAACGAATTTGCATAAATGAAAAACAGAAAGAAATGAAACAAATATTCTTCGAACTGAAATATAGATCAATTTTGTAAGAATCATTTACTTAATTCGAAAAAGATTGATAATGACCAAATAGGTCTGAGTATAACTGTGCACACCACCACTTGGAAGTGGAAACTCCACTTTCTCCAAATTTGTTTATCTAATACAGTGTTCCTAGACAAAGCACTTGGAGGGAGTCGCACAAAATACGAATTGGAGTACAATTGAAGAAACGTTGAGATATACAGAGTGCTTGATGGACTCTTTAAAGATTTATTCAATAATTGTCTACCCCCCATCGTGAGCACCACAGATAAAAAATGAATCTACAGGAACTTGCACAAATCACGACGAACAAGGCAGAGACATTAGCTTATACTCCTGAGGAAGCTGAGCAAATTTTTGAATTAAACAAGGAAACCAGAGCTTTCAGCCCACAGTTAAGCACAGCTAACCAGTTACTTAAACAATTGGAATTTGTCAGCAAACGTGAAATAAACCAACGTCTGCACGCAACAACCTTAATACACTATCACAGGAATAAACACATACCGAGGGGATTGAGAATAGCTTTAAAGCCTATGTTATGCAGGAACAATAAAGCTTTCCTAAACAGATGGTATAAAATCTTGAACAAATGCAGTTTGGATCTGATTTTGTTGATAGTTGAAGAGCTTTCAAAAGAGTTAAAATCAGTGGAAGAAGAACTTGAAGGAATTAAGTGCGAACTTAACAAACATGAAGATTTAACAGTAGTACTGGAAGACATAAACAATAAACCTGAGAAATATGCCAAAGAAATTGAAGACAGGAAGATTAAAAAATACAGACGCGACACTATAGATTACAAGATAGAAGAGGTCTATAGTTGGGCGGAAGTGTACCATCAAAGAAAATGGCAGCAACCATCAACCAATGTAAGTTCATCACAAGAGAGCGTGGTGTCTGATTCGGACACAGCACAAAACAGAAAACCAATGGGCAAAAGTACTCAAATTGAACGTAAAAATTATCAAGAAAAGGCGTTTTTTTTAGAGATAAGCCCAGCGGCAAACAATGCACCTTCAAAAAGCTCAACAGGAGAACCCTCAAAACAAGGAGGAGAAAAAGAAAAAGCAAAAGAAACGGAGGCAGAATGAGAACTGAGATCAAAGAAAAAGAAGACGACCTTGTCATAAATATATCAGATAAGCAGTTAACCACGGCTCAAATGAATCTATTGAATAAAGGTCTGACTTTTGTCTCAGTATACAAATCAAACACTCAGGAAACGGAAATATCCATTTTCAAATTTTTGCGCACACTGCGTCTAAAAAAATTTCTCAATACCCTTCCACCAATAGAAAAACCTAGAAAGCGATCTCAAGGAGTTTAGAACTAAAAGCACGTTCTGTGCTCCAACGTCACACAAAACAATTGACGCTTATGAAAGAGTTATCACCACAGAAATGAAAAAAATCAACTACTTGAGTGGCACCAAAAGCAATTTCTCAAAAAAAGAATGGCACACTTTAAAATCCTTAATCGACATGACAGACATAACCATACAAAAAGCGGATAAAGGGGGAGCAATAGTGGTAATGAACACTGAATTTTACATAGAAAGTGTACGAACACACCTACAGGACATTACACGTACCACAAATTGGATCAAGATCCTACAGAAGCATTTGCAGCTACACTAAAAAAGACATTGGATAAAGCATTAGAAATGAAGTGGATTACTATTAAAACATACCAATTCTTGAACATCAAACACCCACGGAGACCTCAGTTCTACATGCTCCCAAAAATCCATAAAGATGCCACCAAACCGCCCTTCAGACCTATAGTGTCTGCATGTGGATCACTTTCGGAACCACTAGGCCAATACCTAGACTGGTTTCTGCAACCGCTGGTACAAAAATGGAGTACCCACTTAAAAGATACCACCTCATTTTTTAACATGTTGGAAACTATTGAAATTCCAGTTAATGAAGAAACGTGGTTATGTTCCATTGATGTGACATCACTGTACACTTCTATCCCTCATAATGAGGGGCTAGAAGCTATGGAATGGTGCTTACTGGAGAATGAGATTGTAGGATCTGAGAAAATGTTCATGATGGAATTGCTGCATTTTGCGCTATTCCACAGTTATCTGCAATGGGAAAATGAGTTTGACGAGCAATGCAGCGGTACGTCCATGGGTTTTGCGGGGGCACCTTCCTACGCGAACACCTTCATGGCAAAATTTGAAAGTGATCACATAATTAACAATCCAAACTGGTCAACTGGCCTCATGGTATTTAAAAGATACATTGATGATATCTTTATAATATGGAGAGGAGCTAAAGAAAAATTGG
Source organism: Lissotriton helveticus (assembly GCF_964261635.1). Lineage (NCBI taxonomy): Eukaryota > Metazoa > Chordata > Amphibia > Caudata > Salamandridae > Lissotriton > Lissotriton helveticus. The sequence continues at coordinate 190,755,319 of NC_136062.1, read as the reverse complement.
TTGAAAATATTCATGTCCTCAACTCGCAACATGAACGAATCCAATTCACACACCAAATGAATCAACATGAATTATCATTTTTGGATGTTAATATTACCATCGTAAATGGACAGATACGCACGAGTTTACACATCAAAGACACTGACAGAAATAGTGGCTTACACTATAACAGTTTTCATCATCACTCTCTCAAAAAACATTTACCTCTGTCCCAATTTATCCGCCAGAAAAGAATCACGTCTGATCCAAATGACCTGTCAACTATTATCAACAACCAGATCCCAAAATACTTGAAAAGCGGTTACCCTAAGACTTTACTACAAGAAACTAAAACCAAAGTAATGGCAATGAGTAGAGATTCCCTTCTCAAGAAGAAAGAAAAAACTGAGACCTAACTCACAATATGTGTGCTGAAACACTCAATGCAGACCACTCAGATTACCAACATCATTCGAAAACACTGGCCGCTCATAACGCAAGAACCTGACCTTCAACCACTTTTTGCGAACCGAATAAAATTTGCCTACAACAGGTCTAAGAACCTAAAAGAATTCTTAAAACGGCAAAAAATGGTGAGAGAAGAAAATACTCATAAAGGAATGCAAAGATGCGAAAACTGCACGCATTGTAACAACGTTATGATTGGTGAAACTTTCACACACCCAATGACAGGAAAGAAGATCCCTTTGTTCCATTCTAGCACCTGCGACACGAAAGGCGTGATTTATGGCATAAAATGTCCCTGCGGGAAATTATATGTAGGGCAAACTGAGCGAAAAATCTAAATAAGAATCACGGAACATAAAAGCAATATTCGACAAAAAAAATTGAAGTCGACAGTGGCAACGCATTGGATGGAAGCAGGACACAACATTTCACAACTTCGGTTCACCATTCTAGAGGTGATCAGAACACAATCAGACACAGACACACATAAGCAAAGATTGAGATCTGAGTATTTCTGGATTCGTAAAATGGGTAGCTTACAACCTCAAGGACTCAATGACAGGATAGAATTATCCTGCTTTCTATGAACATTTATTAGGAACCCATTTACTGTATCCCTGCTGTCAACATGTCATGTAGTAAACTGAGATTTCATCCCATTCCAAAATGGCTGACTCAAGTTTCATAGAACTGTTTTACCCTTGTAGCTTCTGTTTATGTTTTGTCTTTGAACTCATTAATTTATTTGAATGTACAGCGCATCATTTATCAATGTGACACGCTTACGCTGAAATTTTGAGTTTGATAAATTACGAGTATTCTTTTGTTCACACAATTAGTTTGGATAATAACACGTCCATCACCAGTGTTTTCACGTATGTTGGGACACGTTGTATCAACGATATAATGCAGTTAGAATCGAGAGATTGGCAGTTTTTTAACGTAATTTTGCTAGGCGAGACCGCGGTCACGTGGTCACGGCGTAGGCCAATTGAAGTGTATAAGAAAAGGGAGGCAATGTTCAAGGTAGCTAGCGGTATTCAGATAGGCTGGAGACCGAGGCGCGAATTGCTTTTGCATTTCCTGTAAGTACTAACGCTGAAACGTTTAACGTTTTTCTTCGTGCACTGAAGTTTTTCATGTAAGATAGTGAAAGCGCTATTCTTCTATTGGACATTTGCAGAAAGGTTAAACAGGATGACATAGAACGTACACAGTGGTTCTGAACGGCCATAAATACACTTGAGTTGGACATTTAAACACGGGCCAACGCGAGTTTGATAACAATGGTATAGAGCACTTGGGCTCTCGTGAATTAGATAGAACTCGTTGTTTTCATCTTTTATTTAGCGCATAAACAGGCGATTTGAACCTTAGTTTAGAAGCTTATAGCATCGAATAGGCTTTTTATTTTTTACTTTAGTAAGCTACATGAAATGGTTAAGAGGTTACGATGAAACTTGATATATAACATAGCAATTTCATTGTATAAAGAGGTTGGAAAGAGCAGAATGAATTACAAAGATGTAACAAGACATTACAATGTTTGTGTATCATGTAATTTTGCAATATATGCTTGAATATGTGGCCGATGGGCTCAAAATATTTCCTTGTTTTTTCCCACACAGACCCCTGAGGAAGGGTCACTCTGGACCCGAAATGCATTGGGTAGATGTGGAATGTAGAAGTATGAGGTTTTTGCAGAGAACGAATTTGCATAAATGAAAAACAGAAAGAAATGAAACAAATAAATTTCTTCGAACTGAAATATAGATCAATTTTGTAAGAATCATTTACTTAATTTGAAAAAGATTGATAAAGACCAAATAGGTCTGAGTATAACTGTGCACACCACCACTTGGAAGTGGAAACTCCACTTTCTCCAAATTTGTTTATTATAGTAAGTTACATGTTCTGTAGATCAGCCCCACCAGGAGCAGCCAGCATGCTTCTCAGCCCAATCTCAACTGTGACTTCTCACAGGCTCCCAGCATTCCTAACCACATCATCACTGCAAAATTCTACTGACTGAGCAGGTGGTGAAACTGGCATAACATTGACATGTACAGGATACTACATATCCCCCTTTCTTTAATAACAGAAGAAATTATGATGGAAAACTGAAAAAAGGAGAACCATAAATGAGGAAAGAATAAGAGAAATACAGAATCAGCATAACGATACAAAGAAGTAAACAACAAGGAGGGAGCAGGAAGATAGATGGGAGTAGAAAAAGAGGAAGCGACAGATGAATGAACAGATAAATATAACCCCTTCTCTAAATAACAACAGAAAAGAAAGACAAAGCAAAAGAAAACAATGAGAAAGAGGATAGACTTGAAAGCACCAATGACTACTCCCCCAAACACACCTACTGTCTAGACAGGCATGCGAGGAGGCAAAGCACAGCACAACACAGCAAAACACTGGACAACGTCTAGACACACACAAAGTGGCTAAGGAAGAGAACCATCAAGAGGAAGGAAGAAAAAAAACGCACTACGATAAGGGAAACACTGAGGATAAAGAAAGTCTAACAAGAATAAAGTCAATAATCCACAGATGACAAAAAGAAAAAACATCACAAGGAAAACTGAACAAGCGAAAAAACAGAGATGAGAAAAAATACAATAAGATCCCTCATCCAACCCAGTTATCAAATTGGCAAGTATATAATAAACATAAGACTACAGTGCAAAATTGACAATGTAAAATAAAGAAAGCATAGCGTTGAGGAAATAACAACAAATGGGACTAAGATACATGAAACACACCCTAAGTAAGAGTAAAGTTGTACCATACGTATGTGAGAATGGGACTAAAACCCATAACCAACCCCCATCCCGAGGAAAAAGGGGTGAGGAGCTAGTGTGAATGGGACGAAAACCCATGAAATAATAACCCTTCTAAACACAAGACCATGTAGAGGGCACAAACTGTGCAGTATAGTAATGGGACTAAAATCTATACAACACACCAGTAAAAGAACCTGAGACTGAGACCCCTGACCTACCCCAAGATGAAAGGGAGGTTAGCTATTGTTAACTATTGTACATGGGTCTGAACCCACGACCTACTCCAATATGAAAGGGAGGTTAGCTATGGTTAACTACTGTACATGGGTCTGGCCCCATGACCTACCTCAAGACGAAAGGGAGGTTAGCAATGGTTAGCTAGTATATATGGGTCTAAACCCATGACCTATCCCCAGAAATAGGTACGGTAAGCTGTTGTGAATGAGACTAATACCCATACAACAATACCTTGTGTGAGGGTAGAAAACATAAGTAGCACATGTGGGCAAATGTACACTGAGCAAGTAGGACTAAAACCCATTGCCAACCCTACGATAGTTCAAGACGTTTGATTATAGTAAGTTACATGTTCTGTAGATCAGCCCCACCTGGATCAGGCAGCATGCTACTCAGCCTAATCTCAACGGTGACTTCTCCTCACAGGCTCCCAGCATTCCTAAGTGCACCATCACTGCAACATTCCACTGTCTGAGTAGGTGGTGAAACTGGCATAACATTAACATGGACAAGATACTACAAGCTCCCACTTCCACTCCCCACACTGACATGGATTGTACGCTACATATTTGTACGCAGTGGTGGCATACAATTACACAGCATTAAAATCAGGCGCCGACAGGTATCTGTTAGTGGATAGCTCTCAAGCAGGAATACAGCCATTTTCAAGGCTTTGCGAATCAGGCATCGAGTTTTGGTGCAGCATTCAAAACTGCTATTGTTTCTGATCGCACTGTGTATTTGACAGACTCTGCTTCTCTTGTGTGAAATGCATTGGCCTGTTTGCACCCAGTGTGTTAAATAAAGGGCATAATCTTCCCTCTGGCACCTCCAATTGAGAAATAGTGCTCCTTCGTTCTGTGGCACACTCTGAAGCATTTTAATATTTCACTTGTTCCTCTTCAGAACTGACTGTTAAATGCATGGCTTTTTGACCATTACATTTTAAAATTAGCCTACAAATTGCCCCCTTACTCCAAACTTTCCACTTTTTTTCTTGGTGGGAAAGACCTCCGCAGCCCCTAACCTCACCCTGGGAGATCAGGCTCAATCACTACTCCCTACACTGACTTACTCTGTAGGAAGCATTTCTTTCTGCCAGAGATGCATTCAACTCCCTATCCCCCTGGCTATATGATATATAAGTTAGGCCTCCATGCAGGCAGTAACAGCAATCCCTTTGTACCCACTGTTCGGCTAAATAGAGAATATACATTTCAGCCCTTTGCAATGGGTCCCATGCCTTCTGACTAGCGGCAGGTATTATATTGTAATTGCATTTACATAACGCTTACTACCCCTAACGAGGCGTCAAAGCGCTTTTTACGGTAAATAGCACTCTACTCCGGAACTACAATTTGACACTAAAGATATCTTTGTAGGTCCCACCACAGGAGCAGCATGAGTGCCGCAGGCAATGTACAACATAACATTTGCAGTGGTGGAAAAATAGGACACATATTTGATTCTAAATTATGATACCTGCCTTGTATAGTTTTAATAAAGAAATCCTGGTCCAAAAATAGCAATGTGATATATTTATACTACTTGGACAATCAAAATTGCAAGAAGCTCAATGTGACTGATCCTCTCACATTTGAAATTTGAGGATGTGTTTTCGAATAATTATGGAAATGCACAAAAGTTATATGAAATGTGTTTGCTTCAAATTTGCCCTGATTTAAAAGTTTATTTGGGAGCACATATCATATCTTCCAATCCTAGGGATGCAATACGGTGCACATAGATTTGCCCTGTTTTTGCAAGCACCCAGTGCAAAGTATCCATAATATGTTCCAAAGTCTGAAGCACAGACAGACATTTGCCTTCCTAGCCTGTGTGTGGTGCTGCCTGCCAGGATTGCAGGACATTGCATAAATGCAGTGCTTACGCTATGCCCATGGTTGCAGTTGGTGGACACCAGCACTCATTTTTGGGAACCAGGACTTATTTTTCAGCATCAGACTTTGACCCAAAAGCAAGAGAGAAACTGGAGGAAGATGAAGAAACCGTGAAAAGCGGAGAAAGCAGGATGAAAAAGACACTGCAAGACAAATAAGGAAACAGGAGTGGCAGAAGAAAGAGGCAAGGGGTCTGGTCAATACCAAGCAGCCTTGTTTTGTGTTTTTGTAAATGTAGCACTGAACATGGGAGCTGGTACTGGAATTGACAAGGGTTAATGTGCCTCAGCAGTGCTTTGGCAGAGAGATGCTCTCTTTTGCGCGCCTCTCTGGCCCTCCACTCTCATGAAGGTGGCGTCTGCGTCACCTTGGGATCCTGGCAGCCTCCTCCATTTCTTCCCCTTAACAAGCTATCTTTGTAGATTTCCCCAGAGCTCAGCCATCTTGTTTGCTTTGGCAGGGTGCAGTGGACGGCATGTTTTTCACGAATCACAGATTCAGTCACGCTGCTGTAATCTCACTCAGGGCACTGATTGCATTGCCACGGGTTGGGTGTAATTTGAAATCTCTGGACCAAAGAAAAGTATAAAACTGAAATATAAACACTCTTGATAACAGGTTGTGACGTGATATGGCACCGTGAGTGCAGAGCGCCTCAGAGGTTTTCACAGCTCAAATGGAATTGGTGGCCACGTTTATTAAAACAACCCCTCTAGCTGCTGAAAGATGAACTAAATAGATTCAGGATGAGGACCCACACAGGCAGGTCTCTGTGGTACTCCTGAAGGTCAGGAAGACGAACAGTATCCTCTAGTTTCTTGGAAGACTGTTCCCAGGTGAGGTTACTGCAGTAGAAAATGCACATCATCCTGTTGAGATGCAGTCAGACTGATGCACCTTGACAATTATTATGTTGATGAATCATCAGTGAAGAAATAGGGGGTTTTATATTTCAAATTTGATGATAAAGTATCCAGCATGGACTCTGGAGGCTTGCTAGGGAATGTGCGTGACTTTATTTGTTGGTAGGTCTGCAACTTGTCTTACTTCTAAATAATGAATTCATTTAATGTATGTATTTATAGGCTTTTAGCAGGAACTGGACCAAGGGGCAGCAGAGCACTTCACTCAGGATCATAAAGGTCTACATGAAGTATTTACTAAGAAGTTGAATGGGAAGAAAAAGGTATTCATCCAGTACTATAACAGAATCAAAAGGGAGAGAAAACAATCATCCCAACAATGAGTAGTAAGAGGTTGAATGTTGTACGAAAAATAAGAACACAACAGTTAGGAGAAATGTGCAAAAGAGGTAATAATTAATCAACCTCGGTGCAGTAGGTCCTGGAGGAGGAAGTGGTACTACACCAATTGATGGGGCTTCCTTGCAGAATGCGTAGTGGCACCCTGAAACTCGCATATCTGACAGAAACGGATAGGCCTTAGGCTTCAGGGGGGCCCTAATGAACAGGCCCCCTGTGCTTAATGGGTTGCTGGAGCCGGCTTTACATCCCTGAGAAGATGGGCCTTTGTAGTCGTTTGATCTGATTAGGATTGTTATAATAACTGTTAGAAAAGTTGGACTTGAATTCCTTGTTTGAGGGTGTCCTATGGGGGGATTCATCCTGATGTCTTCGGGCGTGGCTAAGGAGGAGTTTGAGGTACAGATTTTAGAGTCCTTCTTGGTAAAGCTTGTTTATGAGCTCTGCTTTTGTGAAGAGAGTGATCTCTATTAGGAGGGAGTCTGTGCTCCTAAGAAAGGGGAGTCTCCTAAGATGGATGGTTTGTGAGACTGGTGTTACATTTTCCGCTTTGTAATCTTGTGGATGCTCCAGGCCAGCCTGAAGATGCTCCTGCTTTTAAAGGGGTCTGTTTAGATTGCTCTAGATAGGGAGATATGAACTGATATGATCTTCGTCCACTTGATAATAGTTGGGGTGCACCAGTTCAGAACTTTGTGAACCTAGGATAGATAAGCTTAGAACGCTCCTGAAGTTGAAAGTCAAGCCGTGTGTGTTGCATTCTGTCTAGGAGAAGAGATGACCCAGAAAAGGTATATTTCTAACCTTAATTTTATTATTAAATACTGTCTCTGTTACAAATATTTATCTACTCCTGGGGAAGCTTGACACCCACCATGGTAGCTCTATGCTGCCCTGCACTACAATGGCCTTGTTTCCCCTTGTAACTTCCCATTCGTCTGCTCTCTTAGGAAGTGATGTCCAATGTCCATCGTGAAAGATGCTTTCACCACTGGGTCCTGCGTTCTGATGCCCATTTGATATCAAGTCATTTATCCACTGAAAGGGGGGCGGATTCCACTGCTGTGAATGTTGGAATGTCAAATGTCACTTGGTCATCATGAATAATACGTTTTTGCACATCTACCAGGTTTCTTATGCTACCCCTTTGAGAGAGATGTAAAATCAACCCATTCAAATCCTACGCATGATGCATTGGGACCCAGATGGTATGAGTCTTTGTTTCATTGTTGTTTAGTTCATCCTGCCGAAATGAGAAGAGCTGTACATAAGCAATGTGAAAACTTCCGAGGCCAGTTCCTCAGGACAGGCTGCTTGCATACGCGTAGAACCATTGGAAGTGACAAGCTCGCTGTCTGGCTGATTACTTGGGGGTGTGCTTATTTATTTATTTATTTATAGATTTCTAAAGCGCGTAGTCACCCCCAGGGGTATCCCAGCGCTGAACCTATTACCACCAGTGGAAGATAGTCGGGAGTGGGAAGGATGGCTCAGGGAAAGAGTAGGGTTTTGAGGGCCTTCCTAAACCTTAGAAGGTTTGGTTCTGTTCTGAGGCTCAGGGGCAGTGTGTTCCATTTTTTTCCCGTATTGACCGAGAAGCGGCGGCCACCGAACCAGGCCTTCCTCACCTTGGGGACCGTGATGAAGTTCCCATGTTCGGAGCGGAGCGCTCTTGTGGGTCGGTAAGGAGTGATCCAGTTCCGAAGGATAGGAGGGCCAGCATTGTGCAGTACCTTGTGGGCCAGACATAGGGCCTTGAAGGTTACTCTTTCCCTAATAGGGAGCCAATGCAGTGTCCTCAGGGTGGGCTTGGCAGATGTTCTTGCCGGGGTGTTTGTGAGGAGTCGGGCTGCGGCATTTTGGGCTTTTTGAAGAGTTTGGAGCGAGGCCTCTGGGGATCCTAGGTATATGGCGTTACAGTAATCCAGCCTCGATAAAATTAGGCCCTGGATCAGCAGGAGGCGCGATTGGAAAGGTAGTAGGGGGAGTACCTTCCTGCATGATCTCAGTAGTCCGTAGCAGATGCCGGCCGTCTTTCTTGCCTGAGTCCTAAAGGAGAGATCAGTCTCTAGCCATACTCCGAGACTCTTGACCTCAGTCTTGGGGGTGGGGGGTTCACCCATGCAGGCGGGCCAGATGTTCGGGGGGAGGCTCGTGGTGTTATGCCCTAGGAGCAGGATCTCTGTCTTGGAGCCGTTAAGTTTCAAGGCAGAGTTGCTCATCCACTGATGTACACTGGCTAGACAGTCGTGGAGATTGGAGGGCTCTAGCCTGGGGTGGGAGAGCGTTACCACCAACTGAGTGTCGTCGGCGTAGCTGACTATAGATACTCCAAAAGGTGACACTAGTTCCTCCAGTGGGGCCATATACACGTTAAACAGCGTGGGGCTCAGGGATGAGCCCTGAGGCACGCCACACTGGAGGGGAATGGAGGGGGAGCGGCTTTCACCTTCCCATACTTGGAAGGAGCGTCGGGAGAGAAAGGATGAGAGCCATTTTAGTGCCCTGTCTTTCACCCCGATATTATCGAGACGGTGAGTCAGGACCTGGTGACTGACCGTGTCGAAGGCCGCACTCAGGTCCAGGAGGACCACTGCCACTGATCCTCCTGTATCGATAATTTCCCTGGTCTTTTCTACTGCTGCCAGGAGGGCGGTGTCCGTGCCCTGACCTGGTCTGAAGCCCGTCTGGGAGTCATTGAGGAGATGGTTTGACTCCAGAAAGTGTGATAATTTTTTATTTGCTAATTTTTCTGCCACCTTGCCTATCCAAGGGAGGAGTGAGATGGGTCTATAATTGGATAGGTCGGCAGGATCTAGCGATGGTTTTTTAAGGAGTCCTTTGACGATAGCCTCTTTCCAGTTCGAGGGGACTTCTCCCAGTGCCAGTGAGGTGTTAATAAGGGCTGTCAATTGAGGAACTATGGCCTGAGAGATGGTTTTGACGAACCGTACAGGCACTGGGTCACTGGGGGCTCCGCTCTTGGTTGAAATGAGTGCGGCCATCACTTCCTCTTCTGTGACTGGGCCGAGAGCCGCTAGATGTGGCTTATTGGGTGTCGGCAATGGCTCCTTGGATTTTATTATGATGTCAGGTTTAGTGACAGGAAGGGAGGTGATGAATCTTTTGATTTTTTCGTCAAAGAAGACGGCCAGCTTTACGCATTTTTCCTCCGCTGCTTTGGGGTCCATGTGTGTCTGAGGGGGGTCAGGGACATGGAGGAGTTCTTTAAGGATGGAGAATGTCTCCTTAGCTGAGCAAGAGGAACCCTTTATTTTTTCCTCATAAAAGGCACTTTTTGCGTCGCGGAGGGCTCGTTTGTATGCTTTCATGGATGACTGGTACGCACTTTTCTCCGGTGTCGATTTGTTTCTCCTCCAAGAACGTTCGGACTTTTTGCACTCTTTCTTGAGGGTGTTGAGAGCGGGTGTGTACCAGGGAGCGGGAGTGGTCCGTTTGACGTGTCTTAGGGTACTGTTAAGGGGAACGAGACTGTCTAGGGGAAGAACTAGCCAGTCGTTAAATTCTCTGTCAGCGGAGTTGGGGTCCGTGGGCAGGGGACTCATGGTTTCCCGCAGCATGGATTCCCATTCCTCTGGTACTAGCTTATACCATCGTCTGGTGCGTATCCTCGTTTTCTGTTTAGTGACTGTGGTGGGATTGATTGACCAGTGCATAGGGATCAGCATATGGTCTGTCCAAGGCAAAGGGGTTGGGTCCAGGGTCTTTATGTTCTTAATGTTGGTGAGAATAGGATCCAGGAGATGGCCTTTCTCGTGGGTGGCTTTAGTATTTTGGAGGTGGAGATCGGCAGTGTTCAGGTCAGCCAGTAGGTTGGATGCGGCATTGTCCGCGGGATCCAGAAAGTGTAGGTTAAAATCCCCTAGGAGGAGGAAGTTCGAGACTGAAATCGTTTTAAGTGAGATGTAATCCATCAGGGTACTGGAGAATTCTCCCAGTGCGCCCGGCGGCCGGTATACTAAAACTCCCGAGAGGGAGATAGATGGCGAGATCTGAATAGTGAAGTTGCAATTTTCACAATCTTTGATGGTTCCATCTTCTATTCTGCATTTAAGATGGTTTTTGTGGATTATGGCTAGGCCACCACCTCTCCCGATTGGTCTGTTAAGACCGCAGATTTGGTAACCGGGGGGTGTTGCATTGACCATGTCGAAGTCAGTGTGTGGGGTCAGCCATGTTTCAGTCAAGAACAAAATGTCTAACATCCGGTCCTGGATGAGCAGGTATGTTTCGTGAGCGTGTTTTGCTAAGGATCTGCAGTTCAGAAGGCCAAGGCGGAATCCTTGGGAATCTTCTGTGTGCTCGGGTATGTTACAAAGGTTGCAGCCTTCGAAGGGGGTGTCTTCCTTGAGAATATATTTGCATTGAGGATGTTTTATAGGGTTCCGGGCGAGCAGTGCATCACGGGTGTAAGTGATACGTTCCCGTGAGTTGGGCAGAGTGACTAGGCCTGAGGCCGTCTGGGCCCGGACGGGCCCAGACGGGCTTGCCTTTGGCGCGCCTTCGGCGCGCTGACGGCGCGCCCGCTGCCCCCGTCCGCTGCGCGTACGGGATTGACACATGCTCTTGTAGGGAGGAAGGAGGGGGGCGTGGCCTCCAGGGGGCGTGGCCTATCAGCACGCCGGTAATGGCGCCGTGCTCGTTTTTGTGAGCCCGCTATCAGCGCGAGGGTAGCTGTGCTGTATGTTTTGGACAGAGTCCAGTGAAGCCTGAGTGCAAAGTGCTTTTTAAGATCAGCAGGAAAACACAGGTAAAATATACAATTTTAAAACAAAGTGGTAGCGATCTCCCGGCTATTTTGCCTCAGGAGGTGAAAGGGTTCTGGCAAGCGACGCTCTCAGTCAGCGTTTAAATACCTTTTCAGGAGGGGGGGGCGTGGCCTCCAGGGGGCGTGGCCTATCAGCACGCCGGTAATGGCGCCGTGCTCGTTTTTAGCTGGCGACGAGACCAACAGAGGTCACTTTTGTGAATGGGAGCAATTCCCATCAAAGAACCAAAGTTGAGCACGGAGACCAAACTAGAAAGGACACCCACTCAGGCTAACAGGTGGGTTTTCAAAGCCTTTGAACACAGATTCCTGGATGAAGGATTAACAGTAGACCAAGGCACAGCATCTTAAAACATTCTTCTCCTCAGCCAATACCCGCTGGAGAGATCAGTGTTGTGATGGTTTAAGGTAAACACTAATTGATCTGCATCATCCTGGGCACTGTGTATCCTTTGCCGTTGTATTTTGACAACCCAGCATAAAAGACATTTGCTTGATCTCCCTTGGACATTATTAGTAAATGAGATGTGGGGTAGTGGCTACTTTGCTGACCTAGGAGTCTCACTCCCAGTACCTGTTTACTAATCCTGGTTTTGTTACTTAACCAAAGCAAATGTAACACTGGGTATATTGCTGAATTTCCAGTGCAAATATCTACTGTCCCACTCCAATGCATCCTGGTTTCTGTAATACAGTCTGAGTAAGACCCCACACTCCAGACTATTTTATGTACAGCAACTTATGTTTAAGATGCTTTGGCTACAATAAAATATTCTCTGTAATTTGCTCTATGGTCCTTTGGAGGTATGCAGGGTGGATGGGGGCATCTTGTCTCAAATACCATATGTATAAAATAAATAACACAACAGAGTGCTGATCCCTTACTAGGTGTAGTAGCAGGTGCTTCTTAAGTTTAAGAAAGTCCCTCTGTGAAACATCTCCTACATTTGTAGACATCTCCAGACACCAGCCCAATGTGTCTTCCTCAACACAGGCCACAAGCAGGGCGTGGCTTACGCTTGTAAGAAACTTGAGAAATTGTGGTTATGCAGGTTTGTGATATGAAACTCGAGGCTAAATAGATATGAGGGCTCTTCTGGAGGCTTGCATAGGTGAAGCAGCCCTCAGATCGGTTGACAGAATACTTCACTCTAGGATGTAGGTAGATGCACAGGGAGACTTTGGACATTTTTGAAGGTGAATATTGTCAGAGAGCAGTAATGGGGTGGAGAAGTAGCAAGGGTTGATACCTCCGTGATAAGGAGGCGAAAAAAACAATTACAGTTTTGAAAACTAAAATGAGGTGTAAGATTCTTTCAGTAACGTGGGCTGACCAGCCTTTCTGTGGTGTCTAATGGAAGATAGTTTGTTGCTGGTGAGGCTGTAATGTTTGTAAAAGTTGAAAGTGGCTCAAAAGAGTGTTTCACAATGTTGATGAGCTGGCTGTTGAAATAGTCCTTCGTGCTAAAATCTACTATGGTAATTAGTGCTTTGCTATTAGGAAATGTCAAGTAATAAGCGTTATTTTTATTTAAGCGTTCTGATACCTGGCAGCTTTGGTTGTGTTGGGGATAACTGATTCCACGTGCACGTTGGAGTTAAATAAAACTCCAAGTTGTATAGCTGTTTGAAAAGAGGTGAGGTTGTGAGGTTGTTTGGGGGCCTGGTTGTGGGGGACGCAGATGCTAGAAAGCAAATGATTTCGGATTGGATGAGATGAATATAAAGGATTAGAATGCCACATGTGGCAACAGCCGGCTGTCAAGCGGCTGGTGTTAGAGTGTGGAGATGGGAGGAGACAATAGAGAAGTTAAAGAAGGTAAAAATCCCTGGTTGCAGGGATGATGGTGAGAGTGGAAGGGCAAAGTCGAGATATGAAGGTCATGATGGAATGATGTAAAAGGGTCAAGAGGAGCAGTTGGCTGTAATGTGCATTTGGATTGCAGCTATGACAGGCTGTTAAGCTTGTTAATGGTGATGGGGAGTCAGAGAGGATGAATGCTTTATTTGTAAGAGAATTATTTATCACAAAGCCAGTACCACCCCCTCTTGATCTGAGTGGGAGAAAGTAGTGTGGTTGTTGGTGCAACGAGGCTGCCATTGTTGAATCGTTAGGCTCTATCCATGCATCACCGATGGCCAATAAAGTGCAGTGAAAGGTGGTTGATAGCCCAAAATGGTTGGAGATGAATACATGCTTGTCACACATCAGCGTTGCGTTCCCAGAGGCAGTGTGTGAGACAATATGGGTGCTGGGTGATTGGTTGTAGAGTGTTACTAGGTGTTACTTTTTAGTGGTGATATGACTCTGCAGTAATTGATAAGGTCGTTAAGGGATAAATATGTTGGTGGGAATGTGGAAGAGGAGATGCAAAGTGAACAGTGCAAAAGGGGAGTCGTCTGATGGACCAGGACTCTGGGGATTCAGTGACAGTGAAGGGTGAGTGGTGTGGTTGGGGAGTCATGCTTGTTTGTGGAGGTGTAAGGCACCACCTGCTTAAGCACCACTCAGTTAGGTCAGAGGGGGGACACTGGGATTACTTGAATGCTCAATAACATTATGGGCCACACAGTGCTGTGAGTGAAGGTGATCAGTTGAGTTCTCCATTAAAATCCTGCAGGAGAAGGGCTGTCCGTTGTGTGGCACTTAGTTACCAGCCCAAGCCTTGGTAGAGTTATTTCACATGGTAGTGCCTCGGACAGCAGACATCTGATCATTTCAGGCCTCACACAGCAGAACTGTGCCCCCAGATGCACAGCTTCTATGGATGGCTGATCTATCAATGCAAAGGTCAGTCGAGCAAGTTACTCAGGGTCCCACTGACTGTCGGGAAGGTAGGACTCTGCCCAGATCAGCATTCACGCACTAAGCATTGAAAATTACCTGCTCACTTTCTTCTCTGCCCTGGTCAGTATGTGAGAGATGCTGCAAGAAGTAATGTCAGTATTCAGATTTCACTTTCTGCTTTTTATTGCTTGCATTAGTTTTATATATGCAGCTTATATGGCTCCTACATAAACTTTAAGCACCATTTGTTCACTACCCATTTACTATTTTGTCATCTGTAGAATATCTCGTCTCTAGTTCCTTCCCTGCATTCTGTCCGTCTTCGCTTTTTAGCTAACTGCACGTGGCGCACTATGATTGATAACCCCATATTTTACTAGTAAATGCAACACTACAGGAAAAAAGCCATAACGGAATGATGGATGTAGTCGCAGGTGACGCTATGCTTCTTGTATAGTCATACAATCATTGTACATACAGATATCTGCAGAGATACTATGTTTAAGGACACCCTTCTGTTAAACATGAGATCAAACTGTTTTTATGTGTTCAGAGGAGTGGTAGTGACTGCATCTCCCTTAACCCACGCCCTCAAGTCACTAACAGGAGGACATACCAACCAGGACACTTTAATGTTAGCTGATTAAATTCAGCCTGTTATGTCCCCTGTAATCAACAAGGCGCCCTCAACCAGTCACAAGGCCAGGTGTGTGAACTATGCCTTGGGCCCAGGAGTACCAGAGGAAGGCAGTCACAGATCGGTGTGTCATCAGCATCTGTCTGGCACTGCCAGGCATGAACCATGGCTGCCCCCCTTGAGACAGCCCTGCCTACTTCACACATATAGGATATCCGCCAATTATCTAACATACTCAGGATTGGCTGTGCATGCCTGTAGAGGGTGCTAATAGGTCCAGATGCGGCAATGATATAAAGAACCAATGATCATCTGTTGGGTGTGGTCAGAACCATCGCTAACATGGGCAGTGTGGACAGCTGTCCAGGACCCCGCGCTCAGTACATCACAGTGGGGCCGTGCCAGTGTGCCATAAATAAAATCTCTTTTCAGCTACGCTTAAGTGAGTAATAGCTGCAGTGCTTAATTTGTATAAAAAATAGAAAAAAATGCCAGGTCTCTTTTTAGGTGGGCACTTCAGCTTGTACCACACATTGCACCTACCATGCTGCCAATGATTGTAACGATACAACTGCTAGCCTTCACGCTCCTACAAATGTGACAATTTGGACTAATCTAGGTCTCCAAAGCCATGAGAATGGCTGGGGCGGCCGGTAATAGTAATTTTTAATGTATATTGAATTGAAAATAACTGTTGTAGTCATCTCTCAATTAGCCAGACAGCGCCACCTTGTGCCAGGATGTCACAAGCACCAGTGTTGACAATTAAGTGTCGGTGCCGGCTCAAATTAAGTACTGGATAGCTGCACGGTCCAGCAGAAAGAGAGAAAGGGTGCTCACCTCTGGGTGTCACACTGCTGGGTCGTTACTGTGAGGCCCGGGGCGGGGGAGGGAGTCCACCAGCCATGGTATAGCGCTGCGAGAACCAGGTAAGCAGGATTCCCTCTCCCCTGCACCTTGCGGCTATGATACAGATCTGTAAGGCCCAGCAGGCAGGGAAAGAAAAAGAGACGCATACTATGGGCAGTGCTAGATTATGGCTGTGAGACGCTATGACGGTGAGGACTAGGGGATGGAATCCCTCTCCCCTGAAGCTTGCAGTGCTGAACCATGCCTAGGGTCGTCTTTCCTCGGATCTTCCAACCCTGGGCAATAGCTGCGAGGCCCAGGGAAGGGCCCACCCTGAGCCTTGCACCACTAGTCCATAGATGTAAGGCAATGGGGGGTGGGGCCCATCCCCAGTTAGGTCTTGCAGTGCTAGACTATGACTGTGAGAACCAGGGGAAAGGGTTCCCAACCCCAGAGGCTCCTGTGGGCTGTGAGACCCAGGGCACCAGGGTAGGGGATCCCTCTTCTCTGGGCCTTGCAGCTACGACTAAGTGCTGTGAGGCCCAGCAGCGGTGGAGCGAAAAAGGTATGGCATGAGGAGAAAGAAAACAAAGGATATAGATCCAGATCTCTGTACTGGGGTGAATGTTTGACAACTTTTCTTTTTGCACTAAAAACGAGTCCAGCAGTTGAGTCCTCAGACAAGGGAAAATAAATTTGATCAATTTCACTGGTCATAAACCAGTTGGACAACACTTTGTAACAGCAGTATTAAATTGGTATGAAAGAGTTTAGAGTAATCAAAGTTTGGATGTTATCTTAGGAAGATGATCTTGTGTAGGATTTGTTTCTGCCTAGATGTTGTCATGAATTAGTTTATTATTGTTGAAGAAGAGTTGAACACGATTATCACATAGTTGTTTCAAGTGTTGTAAGGTACCTGAGGAGTTTGAAGAAGATAGTAGCTCCGGGACAATATGGAATAATTCTTTTGAACAGTAGAAGCTTGGGAGATGCGATCAGAGAAGTCGTTTTTTTTTTGCTTTCCTGATTTTGTAGGTGGAACGTATGATGATACATACTGTTCCATTTCTTATATTTATCTTATAGTCTCTGTGTAATTGTCTCTACACTCTGAACAGTTTCAATTTTGGAGATTCTATTTTCTCCACATTTTTTTATTCTATGTATTTATATCTCAAGGATATATGTTGAGATTATGTGCTCTTTTGCTCAGCTGAGAAAAAGAAAAAGTGAAAGGAAGAATCCTTGAATTCATCTGAGACTCTGGTCGTTCCTTGGCTGAAATTCCAGTCCATGTTTTTCATTCACTGTCGCTACTGTCAAGAACCGACCTAATGCAAATAAGACTTAGTTCTGCCCAGATAGGAACAGTTCAGTCATGCCATGCCATGTGCTTTTTCATCGGAAACACAAGGAACCCCAGAGTGATCTCAGCCTTGTTAGGTCTCATCAGTGATGTGCAAACTGCACCCCATGGCCCAGGGAGCTACGAGGCCCACAGTTGGGCATACTTTGGGAGTTTCACTGCCAAGAAGAAAAAGGTGCATGGATTCATTTCTGCCATTGTTAATTGTTGTATGAAACAGTCCAGGCTATTATTTGTTTGCTCCATGTGGTACAGAAGAGGATCAGCCATAAGCAAATCAGCCATGGTCTTCCTGTAGAAAAATTCGAACTTCTGGTTCAGTAATGAAAATATTGTCCATGCAGGTAAAATACTAGCCCAGTTACAGCCCTAGAGGGCTGCACTTCCTCACTCAGCTTTGCAGTCATATTAGAGTACTAAGGTCCAAGGAAAGGGGCTGATACTTGAGACAGGCTCGCTGCATCGGTTAATTGCCTGCTTTCCAGGCGTACTGCAAAGCTGGGAAATAATTGAATGCAGGTGAAAGGATCTATAGCTCATAACTGGTAATTAAATCTGCACCATGCTAATTTATAAAATGAAATGTACTCTAGAATTGCCTAAATATATGCTAATAATTAGTTTTAGAACTTTTAAAGGCTGCAGAGGGGTGGATAGTGGTTTTGGTGACAAAGCTCAAAGCAAATCCTATTGAACCTGTTTAGCTAACATATCATTGCATTCTGGTAGTTTCACATTTAATAATGTAACCTTGGGATGAAAAATCTCAGAATGCTAGTAACTCTGAGAAAACCCTAAATAATAATCGGTTGTTTGTACAGCACTTAAACATGTGTTTTATAATCTTTCAAATATAAATGTAAATGTGTCACTAGATCCCATTGCTTAATTTTAAAGTGACTTCAGTGAGGCCTTCAATAGAAGTCGAGCTATGTTCATCTGTTTCATTTGCTTCCATATGTTGCTCAGAGATCTTCTGTACATTATGTTGCACTGGGTATCTGGGATACCATATTGGAATCCTAAATACAGCAGCACACCTCATAAAGCCTAAAGAAATATGACTATACCTCACCCCGCCCTGATGGAACTCACCCTGATGCCCCCCTTTGCCGACCTGCACACCTTCAAAACCAGCCACTTTATCTACAATCCATGCCTGTACTACTGGATATCGAGGCCATGTATATCGACAAACAGAAATATCATGGACAGAATATCGAAGGACAAAATATGGAAAGGTAAGTGCATATAGGGAAGTATAGTTTTACTGTTCCTAACGCCACATCTACGTACCGTGAAGATATATTTATATTACTGCGGTGCACATATGTGGAGTTAGGTATAGAAAATCTATACTTACCTTTCAATATTTTGGGTATGGTATTTTGTCCTCAATGTTTGCGTGTCTGAATAAACTTGATTCGATATTCAGAGTGCACACCTAAATCCAGCAGCACCGGCACCCCTTGGATGACAAGCTCACCATCTCCGGTGAGATTCTAATCCTGCAGACAGCACACCTTCAGTAAAACAAAGTAAAGTACATTCTCCATCTATACACCCAAGGCATATTTATCAATATTTCACTCAACGCATCAAGCCATGTTGCTGTGCTGGGCAGGAATGCGCTGTATTTAACCGCATCGCTGCAGCGGCTATTCCGCCGCAGGGCTAAGGGGGCGGGGCGGCCGCATGCTGGTGACGGAACCGCTCCGTCATCAGCCGCGGTTGGGCTGTGCTCATGACGGAGCGGTTCCGTAATGGCCCCGCCCGCTCAATAGAACACCCAGCGCATGCGCGGAATCCGCGCCGCACAGGCGCGGCGGCCGGGCTGGCGCGGCGGCCAGGCCATGACGAAACCGCTCCGTCATCAGCACAGTGCCACCGCAGCTGATGACGGAGCGGTTCCGTCATCAGCATCGAAAGGGTTAACATAATATGGCACATTCCTGCTCTCCCCCTGCACTGGCGCCAAACTGCTGCCCAGCACCATTGTAGGCACCCGTGCAACATGGTGCAAGAGCGCCTGCGTTACATGCAGGATTTTTTTGGGGCAAGAAGGTGCACCTTCCTGAACAAAAACAATTCTCAGAGGCATTTTCCTCTTTCTGAGTGTGCTGCAGAATGAGAAAACACCAAGGAGAAATATAGATATTTTTCCATGTTGCGCCTCTGGTGGGGAGGCGTACAATTCTGACACCTTCCCAGGTCTACAAGTGTTGGTAAATCTGGGAATGTGTCCGAATGCACGCCTCTCGGCCGCACTGTAACGCAAGGCAGCAATTTGCGATGCCTTGAATTTCTCTGGATTTATCAAGCCATGCAGAGCCATGCAAAGTGGCCTTAGGTGGCTTGATACATCTCATTTAGGTTTAGCGTCTCCTTGCGAGGTACAAAAGCAATGCAAAACCTTAATATACATGGACCCAAGGTTCTGGAAAATATCCCTGTATTCCTCCAGACACTCCCAAACCATTATGCAAATTGCATGCCCGTTCTTAACAGGGCCCCAAAAATCCTAAGACCTGCCCTGGGTCTGGCCGTACAGGCACCTAAACACATATTGAAAAGCAGTATCCCCAATATGTGAGGAGTCACTCAGCTTCCAGTGGCCTGTGGGGTTCAAGGTAGCTTATAGGTCCATGGCATAGAGGAGAGATCATCAGCCTCACATGCCAGGCCATCTCTGCTACAAGGTTCACCCACGAGCACAAAAGAGAACGTGTGGCACCAAGGAACCTTGTGGCTAGTTTGAATGCTGGGGAGTCGTCATCAGAACGTGCGTCTTGACCCGCCAGTCGTGCCTGGCTTCTACTATAAGCGCTCTGTAAGTACTAGTCGGAAGTCCAGAGTGGGGCCAAGGCTTATACGAGGAAGTGACTGCCAGAACGTCGTGCTCTTGGCAGTGCATAAGGTATGACAGCTTCAGGTGACCCAAAGACATCTTAAGGATTTTTGGAGCCCTGGGCAAGACATAGTTTAGGGTCCCATGTTCTTACCAACTTTAAATGTAATGCCCTTTTTGAGCTAATTCAAACCCTCATAATTCCAAACAATATTTATTTATATCTTACATTTTCGGAAACCCAGTAGATAAAAGTGCTAAAACGCGTTTATTATACATATCCTTGAAAGCTCACCTCTCCCCAAGTGAGCAGCTCCCTTACTTACAGTGTTTACTATTCACGGTGCCATGAATATCCCCACCTGCATCAACTAGTACCACATAGAAAGTACATTGAATACACAGGTCAACCAGCAATGATGTGCACACGCCCAGGAGTGTGCCCTGGTCTTCTATATCTGACACACTGCAAACATGGATGTCATTTCGGGGTCGCAGCTGCAACCACTGGCTTGCCTTTTGTGACCCCTGGCACTGCCTGTGCGACCCCTGACCTCAGAGGTGGCAAAGTCAGTGCCAGGAACACAGGGTCAGCTCGTCCTTATGGATGTTGGTTGAGGCGCAACTTTCCTTGGTTTCAGTCAGTTTTTTTATTACACTAATAGAGAATAATATCATATTATTCACTATTAGTGTAAAAATGGAGCATAGTTAGCAGGAATATATGAACCTGTCTGGCAGCTGAGGTAAGTAAAACATGTTTTTAAATGTATGTTCTGTGCGTGCTTGTGGGTGAGAGTGTGCATATGTAAGACAGAGTGTGTGTATGAGTGAATGTATGTGTCTGTGTAAGCAAGTGTGTTTGAGTGAAAGTAGAGGTCAAATGGCTTGTGATGTCACTTCCGCTTCCCCTGACATTTTGGTGAATTGACGTCCATGACTGTAAGGGGGTAGATTAGTCTCCAAGTTGAGCTAGGAGAGGTGGAAAGAGAGAGGCAAGACAGACAGAGGGAGGAAATGGTAAAGTGGAGTGTGATAGAAACAGAGAAAGGGACAGATAGCGAGAGATGAAAGCAGTTTGAGCTGAGTTTGAGCAGACCTCTCGTAACTCTACTGCCTGCAAGTTGGTTTTAAAGTTTTAAAATCTCTGATTCATTTGTTTTAAAGTTATGTTTGTCAGTCGCTGCTATTACTTGTTCAATTTTGCACTCTTATTTGCACCATATACGATATCGGCACACTTACTTGCTCATTAATGCCTGCTCCCAGGTCCACCACGGTTTTTCCGGTTAAGTGGAGGGAATGGAGGCGGATAAGAGGCGGAGGCATTGTCTGCTTCTGGATCCTCGATACTTAGGAGAGATGTCGCGCGGACGCGCAGTGTTTGAGCAGACCGCCCTTTACGCTACTGCGGCCTTCAAGTTGGTTTTAAAGTTTTAAAATCTCTGATTCATTTGTTTTAAAGTTATCTTTGTCAGTCGCTGCTCAATTATGCACTCTTATATGCTATTTGCACCATATACGATATGGGCACATTTACTTGCTCATTAACGCCTGCTCCCCGGTCCACCACGGTTTTTCCGGTTGACTGGAGGGAGTGGAGGCGGTTTAGAGGCAGAGGCATTGTCTGCTTCCGAATC
The DNA here is from genome assembly GCF_964261635.1 of Lissotriton helveticus. NCBI lineage: Eukaryota > Metazoa > Chordata > Amphibia > Caudata > Salamandridae > Lissotriton > Lissotriton helveticus. The sequence goes on along the minus strand of NC_136062.1, from coordinate 190,733,757 downwards.
CTCGATACTTAGGAGAGATGTCAGCACGCCCGCGCCGCTGGGGAGCTAAAGGCAAGCCCGTCCGCACCCGACCGGGACCAGGGGCCAGCACCCCTGGCCCCCAGGCACAGGAAATACCTCTAGATTCCGCCAGGAGCTCCTAATGATGAAAAAAGCCAGTAACCTACAGTGTCAAAATATACTGAATATGAGTACGGCAGAACATCAATGCCCTCACTGTAGGTTTTGTTTCTGGCCACATCTGAATGAGCGCAATGATGGTCATAACTCGCAAATTTTCACAATGTTCCTCCTCAATTGTAGATCTCTACCCAAGCACTCCCTGGAGATAAGGATGTTCCTTGAGGATGAAGACCAGATGCACTGTTCCTCACTGAAACTTGGTTACACAGTGGGTCAGAACCTGACTTGGTATAAACCCTGCCCCCAGGTTTTACCATTAAACGCAATGACCGGGTGTCAGGGAAAGAAGGAGGTGTTGCTATAATTCATAAAAACACGTTTAAGTGTAGAATTGATCTCAACACCATTTTAGACTGTGAAAGTATCACTTTTAATTTATCTCTCTCCGTGACTCACTCCTTTGGGGGAGTCCTTATTTACCGCAGGCCTGGAGGAAACGGCTGATTCATTAAATTGCTTACGGATAGGGCAGCCACATTAGTAGCTGTATCCCCCCATATCACGTTATTGACGGATTTCAATATCCATTTTGATGACTTCAGTAGGACCCCTCACAACTATACAAGATCTGCTGGCAATTTAACTTGTCTAAAAAAGTAGTAGGTCCTACCCACATTGAAGGCTATACGTTGGACCATATCTTTAGTAGTCACCCCGGAATGTCAGTGAGGGAGGCAAGTGTGCTTCCCTGGTCAGAAAATGTTTTGATTCCTTTTAATCTTTCAGATCCCTTACATATCTCCATCACAAAAGTAAACCAGAGGAAAACTCGTCAATGGCCCATGTTGTCGGTAGACCACTGGATTACAGCTTTAAACAATAGCAAACCTGCCCCTAACCCAGACCTTTCTGAAGCCTTAGTAAACTTTACTAGCTGGATATAGTCCACACTCAATACAGTGGCTCCCACTAAATCCAACTATAAGGACAAGAACAATAAGGCTCGATGGTACTCCCCCAAGCTGCGAAGACTTAAGCAGATATGTAAAAGACTTGAGAGGGAGTGGAGGAAATATTACCAGGAGACAGGGAAGCTAAAATATATGGAGGCTTTAAAAACCTATCAAAAAGAAATAAGAGCAGTGCAGGTGGCCTACTATGAAAAGATCATTACCTTGGCTGTTAATACGCCTAGAAAAATCTTCCTGGTTGCCCAGGACCTACTTGAACTACCAAAAAATTATCTCGGACTAGAAGCCTCCTCAAAACAGTGCAATGCACTGGCAGAGTTCTTCCAGGAGAAAATTGAAAAACTCTACTCTGCGTTCCCTGACGTTCACTGCCCCAGTAACTCGGCTGATACTAAACCTGTTGTAATTCTCCCGAGGCTACGCTTGAGGAATTAACAGCCATGATGCTTGAAAAAATTATAGAAATTTTTGGTCAGTTAAAATCAGGCTGTCCACAGGATCTAGCCCCTCCATTTATTTTACATAGAGCTGGAAATGCGATCCTTCCCAGTATCTTGGAATTGGTAAACCTATCATTATCCTCAGGAGTGGCTCCAACCCCATGGAAACACGCAATGGTCAGGTCGCTTCTGAAAATACCAAACCTTGACCCCGTAGATTTGGCCAACTACTGCCCAATATCACTGCTCCCAGGAATGGTTAAATCTCTGAAAAAATATGTAAACTCCATTCTCTCCAATTTCCTGGAAAGGTACGACCGCCTACATATCACACAGACGGGGTTCCGTCCCAATCACAAAACTGAGACTGCACTTCTGACTGTGGTGGAGGACTCCAGGCAGATCTTGGATTGGGGAGGAGCAGTTGCCATCATCCTCCTTGATCTAAGCTTGGCATTTGACACCGTCAACTTCTCCATCTTGGTGGAGAGACTTATAAGGATGGGGTTCCAGGACAAGGCAGTAACATGGGTACACTCTTACCTTGGAAAAGGAAGTTTTCAAGTCTTTTCTGGTGTTGCCTTCTCTGAGGAGGTTGAACTTAAGAGTGGAGTCCCGCAGGGCTCCTCACTTAGTCCTACGCTTTTTAATATTTGTATGCGATCACTGGCCGACATTGTCCTACCTCATAACATGAAAATCGTGACATAAGCTAATGACACTCATCTGGTCATTACGCTCAATGGGGCTCGAAATTTCCCTTCAGACTTTGAAACTTGTTTAGAGAAATTTGCCTCCTGGATGGAACACTCGTGCCTCTGACTTAACGGAGGTAAAACTGAACTTATGCTGCTAGGAGGCGACCCTAGTATGGACCTCGGCCAGTTGTGGCCAAAGTGTCTTGGTCTGCCCCCGTCCCTAAAACCAGAGTAAAGAGCTTGGGTGTCTGGCTGGATAATGCCCTCAAGTTTGACCACCAAGCAGTGAAGGTGACAGGGGTATGCTTCGGGATACTTAGAGTCTGCGGAGAATACTTCCGCTGCTGCCTATGAATGCCAACCGGATTCTGATCCAGGGTCTGGTATTGTCACGATTGGACTACAGTAACTCCCTTTACTTGGGAGCTACAAAGGCAACGATTAGAAAATTACAGGTGGCGCAGAATTGTGCTGCTAGGATGCTCATGGGCATTCCTAAATCCCAATCAGCCAAACCAGCTTTTAATGCCCAGCACTGGCTACCCATTCCTGAAAGGATAAAGTTCAAGGCCTTATGCATTGCCCCTAGGACAATCTCGGAAAAAGGTCCAAAAATAGATAAAACCCTCCTAACTTCCTATCGGCCTTCTATGGACCTGCGCTCATGCAACCACAATTTGGTAGTTGTTCCTAAAATTCTAAGGACTAGAAGTGGAGGAAGTTCCAGTGCTTATAATGTGGCAACGCTCTGGAACTCCCTTACATTACAGATGCGCTCCGAACCCCTCATCCTGCCTTTTCGGAAACTTTTAAAAACCTGGCTTTTCCAGCAAGTAGCCGTATACGTTGATTGGTTGTCTGCTTGACCGCTAGCGCTGGTATGCCTGAGGGTAGCTATGAGCTGTATAAATAATAATAACAATAAAGGGTAGCAGATAGCTTACCTAGAGAAAGACTAGACTGAAAAGTAGAGTGGTGCCGTGTGGATAGGTAGATTGAGACTAGGTCAGAGGCAGAGATGGGGAGTGAGGCTGAGATAAAGAAAGAGGAAACAGAGTTTTCTTACTGCACCTATCACTTTATCAGAGGGCCCCGGGGAAGGTGGGGGGGGCTGAACAATTGCTCTCTTTACCCATGCCGTCAAACATCCCTGAGCTGACCTGCCAGCAGTTATGAAGGAAATGCCTGTTTGTTAACAGGACTTCTGTCTACAGATGCCAGCACCCTTTTTCAAACCTTTCTAAAAGGGAACATTTGAAACAACAGTCATTCACAAAGTGTGACACTTTAACTAACCTCCATTGCCTGGGGCGTAGCTTGGACAGTCAGTTGGTGGGGGTGCGAGCCTTCAGACAGCCCAACAATCACGCTTGCAGGGCGCACAAGAGGGGCCTTAAAGGGCAGCAGAAAGGGAGAAGAATGCGGATTGGTAGGTCGGTAGGGGTGCTAAGTGAGAGAAAGCAAATTATTTTGTGAAATTACCAACATTTTTGAAGTCTTTTCAAACAGAGAGAGAGAGAGTGTGTGCGTTTTTGTCTGTGTGCGTAAAAGCTCCTAGAGAAATCCGACAGCCACCACACTTTATCAGACTGAAAGCACGCCTGTACCCAACCATTTATCACAAAATACATTTATTAGGGGGTTGTAACAACCCAAAACATCCCAAACACTCTCCTGAAGGTAGGCCCTGTCCATTGCTCTCCAGTTAGACCCCCTCTGACGGTGGGACAGAAGGCTGCAGCAGCCATCTTGTGTCCAGCTCCAGGTAGCAGAGGGGGCCAGATCCGCCTCCGACAATCTCCACAAGCGAGCGGCACTCAACGCCGGAGCCTCCGAGGCCCGCTTTTATAGTCCGCTCGATGTTAATGGCATTTGCCTGTGTTTATTCACCTGGCGCAAACACATCGAACTATCCGCGGAGCCGCCTCCCGCCCGCCTCCTCTGGGGGCCGTTTCCTGAACCCCGCTGAAAGAGCTCTTAATAAGCATGAGGCATGGCGCCTGCTTATGGCTGTTAAAGGACCCGTGGGGGCTGGAATCCATATCTCCCCAACCATGGCATAAAATCCATAATCATACATCACATTAGAGCGGCCCTGCTCGGCTAATACCTGTATTAATTATGCGCAGAGCGTCTTCCGCCGTTGTGTACGGCTTCTGCAGCTCCTGGAAATAGGGCGGCCCCAGAGACGCCCCCCTCTGGACCGGAGAATTCCCCAGACACGGCGCCCCCCGTTCAGAGAGTGGTGGCAGGCTGGTGGTGATACCACGAGGCTGAGACGGAGGCGCTCTGCCCACAAATGGGCAATTGCAGCGAATTTAGCTTCAAACGGGCATGTGAGGTGTGTAAATACCAGCGGCTTCTTGTTAATTTTGAAGAGCACGTTTGTTTTCTTGGGCAGTAAATTGGTATGACCACATTTGCAATGAAGTAATGCTACTTCACTATAAATTGTAAACTCGTGTTTAGTGTTCTGAGAGCACAACCCAGCTTTTTACATTACTGCCCTTCTGTAAATGCCATGAGTGTGACGTCGGTCGCAATATGTTATAACCACCCACGACCTTAAGGCTAATGTCACACCTGCCGTCTATATTATTGGTTTCACGTAATTAAAAGCCCTCTCCTCACTAACCGTGCTCGTGCAAATGTACAGTTTAGCCCCACCTGCAATCACCATATGTAAGATGTATGTGGCTTTATTAGATAGCCACCCCACGACCCCTAGGACACTGCCACAAAGGCCATCTAACTTAAGCCACATCCTTTCCTCACTAGCCCCAGCTATGCCTACCAGCACCATATGCGAGATGTTTGTGGCTTTATTAGATAGCCACCCCAAGGACACAGCCACAACCACCATCTAACCTAAGCCACAACCTTTCCTCACTAGCCCCAGCTATGCCTACCAGCACCATATGCGAGATGTTTGTGGCTTTATTAGATAGCCACCCCAAGGACACAGCCACAACCACCATCTAACCTAAGCCACAACCTTTCCTCACTAGCCCCAGCTATGCCTACCAGCACCATATGCAAGATGTTTGTGGCTGTGTGAGATGGTCTTGTACTCCTCGCATCCTCCCAGCTACCGCAAAACATGTTCCCAGTATCAACCGGAGTCACTGACTGAGTGCTTACCATATTGACTCAATGCGATAAATTTGGTGTCGGAATTCCTAATGTGAAAGACCCTAAATATAATTTCCAGTCCACTGTATCAAATGCCTTCTCGGGATCCAAGGAAGCCATGGCACATCCCTCTTTCCAGCTAGGAAAGTCCACCATCTCATGTGCCGGGCATCTCAAGGTAATGCCAAGCTCCCATTGGGCTTTCAATCATATTAATCATCATGGATTGAGTCAATAATCGCTGGATGCTGTCTGTTCATCAGACTTTTGTAAAAACCTTTCTATCCGCATAGAGCACGGCTAGAGAATGATATGCTCTATAACATGTATAGGGTCTTGATCCAGTTTTGGAATCTTCACGAAACTTGCTTCCCTCAGGGACTTGGCTGGAAATTCCGTTGATAGATCGTGAACCATACGCCCAGAGCACAAGTCCTAAAAAAAAAGTGGGGGGACTAACCTAATTAATCAGTATGCAAGTGGCATTTCGGCGCGTGGCGTCACGGTGCATGACATCACAGCGCGTGATATCACAGGAAATGGCATCACAAGAAGTGACATCAGATCTTCAACCCTCACATATATCCTCTTGTGAATTTTTCCGGAGACAGCCGCATCCCTTGCGAGTAAAACACTGGGATTGCCAGTACATTATTGAAGCTCAAGGTCACGGAGGATCGAATCAGAAAGCTCATAATCGGAATGCCCAACTGACCCAACAAGAGGTGATATTGTGCTCTCCCTGTCTCACGAGGAGCCTACCGGCCCATTTCATTTCGCTGAAGAAGCGCCACCGGAATTGGGTGGTTCTTTGGTGCCCCCTTTTTAACCCACATCACCCACCCCAGTCCTGAGGAAGACCTCTAGTAAGGTGGCAACTTAACCTACATCTATAAGGGGTCGAAACATCGACTTTTTACATCTTTACCTATCCATGAACAACAGACTATTATTACTGTGTTTCGATATATGGCATAGGTTTTACATTGTTTTTTCCATGTGGCTTAGTAAAACATGCATGTGTGATGTCAAATGATGTATTCTGTGACCTCACTGGATCTTTAAATCCCTCTCACTAAACCCTAAACCCTCACCAAACCACATTACCCACCCCACTTCCCCTTTTTTCCTTCTGGGCACATTGTATATACTGTAAGACGATCTCTGTCATACACTGCATAGATGAGGATGTGATTAAACAACATCCTCTTACAAATTGTTGTTTTATTGTTACTTTCAAATTGAGCAAAAAGGATTGTTTGTTCTTTAAACAGTGTGCACTGTGACCATTTCCCTGTAACATTGAATACCCAGGTCCCAGTACTTTTTGGTTTGCCCTTTAATGTAATGCTCACATATATGTTTAGCTGGTCTATCATGAGTACATTTGAGCACATTTCAAGTATACCTGCAAACTCTCCTGATTTAGGCAGAAGATTCATACTTTTGTAAGCTTCACATAAACCAATGTTGCCTTTTGTCAGCATCAAGCTTCCTCTACCCATAGTGCTTTTCAGGAAAAAATAGTGATATTTAAATTATTGCAACACTTCCTCAGGGGTAGTAAGCACTATATAAATGCTATTTATTTTGTGTAAAGATTGGGAGAGACCAACACATCTCACATTCTTACAGCGCATGCATAACTCCTAAACAAAGCCTGAACAAAGTGAAAAGCTGCCTCTCTTAAGTATGTGTGAAGTGCTAACAAGGTGTGAGCCTTGTTTCCCCTCTGCTGCATTTTCATCAGATGTGAGCCTCCTGACTTCTCCAAGCCAAGAGACTCGAACAAAAGAAGGCCTGATGACCCTTCAAATTCCGCCTTTGTTATGGGCCCAGCAGGAATCTTAAATAAGAAAGCCCCGTCCATTCCCCGCCTGCACGTTGTTGCAGATCGAAAGCAGACAACAACGTGCAGGCGCTGCTGAAAGTGTCCCGTTGTTTGAAAATTACACCGGGGCGAATTCAGCATCTTTTTCAGTGGGCCCCAACCACCCTGTGAAAAAAGTGAGTGGACGCCGTCCACCCGAGTGTACCCCCGACTCGTACCCTGTATACACCGTCTAACACATAGAGTCCTTATCCAGTTTTGGTATCATCGTTATTTTTCCTCTTCCATAGACTGAGGTAGGATACTCTGCTGGTTGGCTCTTTTGTATCCACACTGACCCTGGATAGAGTGTCCATATTGGGTTTTGGTATCATCACTGTCCTAGAATGGTGAAGGATGCTTTCTTGGCTGGCTCTTTTCTATTCACACAGGGAACGAACAGAGGGCGATATGCCATGTATGGTTTTGCTATCACCAGTATTTGTGCTTCTCAATTAGTCGGCTCTTTTTTATGTCTATAGAGCTCGGATACAGGGCCATATGCTCTGCAACACAAAAGGTCCCTCTCCGGTGTAGGTATCATCACTGTTCTTGCTTCTCCCTCTCACAGACTGGGGCAGGATACTCTGCTGGTTGGCTCTTTACTATCCAAATAGAGTATAGATAGAGGTTGATACACTCTTTAACACATAGGGCCCTTTGCAGGTTTTGGTATTATAACTCTTCTTATCTCTCATAGCCTGGGAAAGGGTTTTATTTTGATTGGCTCTTTTTTTTTCTAAACATAGAGCATGGCTGGCTAGAGAGCGATACACCGTGTAACAGATATGAGGTCTTTATTAGGTTTTGGTACAATCACTGTTCTTGTTTCTTGTTTCTCTCAGTCTTGGACAGGATACTCTGTTAGATGGCTCTTTTCAATCCACGTAGAGCATAAATAGAGGGTGATAAACCGTCCAATATGTAGGGTGCTCATCAGGTGTTGCTATCGTCACTGTACTTGCAACTCTCATCGCTGGGGCTAGATACTCCGTTGGGTGGCTCGTTTCAATTCACATAAGGCGTGGATCGAAGGTGATATGCCCTGTACCAAATAGGGTTCTAATTAGTTTTGGTATCATCACTGTCATGTCGGGTAGAAGTGAAGACACAACACGAGGAGTGTTCTGGAACTTTCTTTATGTGGTACTTTGCAGTGTGAGGCAGCCACACGGTACACCTCCACTGCTATATCTGTAACCTCTCCAGTTTCCTGTGCCTGTCTCTTTACACCTCCCACCTACAGCAGAGTCTGTGATGACACAGCCAACAGAAGGCAGAGTCAGGGTCCTAGAGAGCCCGACTCTACACCTCCTACCGTTTAAACATCGCTTAATGTTCTTAAAAAAGCAGGAGTCTTCACTACGTCTGCGAAGTCTAGTCACCGCTCTCTGCCGGCCTGGGTGGTCAGCATTGGAGGCATCAGCTCGGTACACCTTTGGTTACTCAGGAAGGGTACTGGCATAGCAGAGATCAAGAGGTCATCAGAGTCCTGACTGTGCTCTGTGGCCCTGAAGTGTGATGCGTTTCGGGTTAGGGTCTTTCCAGGGCAAGAACGCTGTGATCATGCTCCCTTTAACTGCTGTGACTTGAAGCGTTTGAAAGGGGTGTCTGCCTTCTTCTGTTGTTTGGCCACCACCGAGTCACCTGGTTCAAAGAGTGTCTCCTGCACTCGGTATCTAATGTCAGCATGAGCTTTCATTTTCCTTTTCTTTCCTCTGTCCCTGTCCACATCCAAGGACACAAGTTCACTGAGGTAGCTTGGTGCGCATAGACCAGCCAAACATGAGTGTGGCTGGACGTTCTCCAGTTGTTGAGTGTAGGGTGGTCCGGTATGCCCTCAGTACCTGATAGAGATTGTCTACAAGCACAAGCCCGTGTTCTGTGGCTCTCTCCACAGTTCACTTGAGGGTTCCCATGACTTGCTATACGCTTCAATTGACTTGAGGCCAAAGAGTGTTCTGCGTTGGTGCTCAATATCAAGGCATTTCAGGAACGTTTTGAATGCACCACTGATGCATGGTGACCTATTGTCAAATTTTAAAACAATGAGAGATCCTCAAAGATGTCATTCAGAACTTTTTGGACCTTGGAGGAACTGGAGGAGAAGACCATCTTGATCGTTGGGTACCTGGAGTATTGATCAATCACTACTAGGAGGTATTTAGCAGACTCTAGTTGGCCACAGAAGTCATCTGCTACCCTCTCCCACACACCTCACGGTTCTCCAACATTTCCAGTGTCAAAGGGTGCATGACTGGTGCTAGGCAGATGCATAGGTGGCATTTACGAAATACAATTTCCATACAATTTCCACCATGACATCTATCCTAAGGAACCACAGTCTATCTTGGTGGCAACCATCCCTCAGTGTCCTTCGTGGGCAAGGTCAACAGCTTGGTTACAGAGTGTTTAAGGAATCACGATGCATGACCCTCTCAGGATGAATTCTTCATGAGTGACTGCTAGTTCATCCCTGATGTTGTAGAATGCTTTGATCTCTTCTGAGTCATTACTCCACTCCTGGCTGTGTTTCCACTTGTTTTGCTTAATGAGATGGATGACGAGGGGCCGCATTCTTCTGCTATTTGAGGAATTGAGAGAGCAGTAGGGGTTGTATGTTGGTACAACACATGCTTGAACAACGCATGCCTGTACCACGTGGTCTCTACCATGACCGCGTCTTAACCATGCATGTCTTTACCACGCAATTTCGTGGTAAATTCATGATGCATAAAGAGACTTGTGTGCTACAAATCATACCCCTGCCCTGAGTCCTAAAAATTAAACCCACGCCCCAAAAACTACCCTGACCCCAGGCCCTCCCACCCTGAGCCCCTGTGGTCTAAAACAGCCCCCTGCCCTGTAAACTGTCCCTTTTCTCCCTGCCCTGAGCAGTAAAAATAACCCCTTTGCCCCAAAAACTACCCTGACCTCAGCCCCCCAGCCCTGATCCCTAAAACTGGCTTCTACATCCTTGAAGTACCCCGACCCAGTCCCTCCCGCCCTGAGGCCTAAAACTGCCCCTACCCTGTAAACTGTCCCTTTTCACCAACCCCTAGCCCTAAAAACTGCCCACACCATAAAAACTACCCTACCGTAGCCCCCTACCCTGAGCCCTAAAAAACTGTCCTCTACAGCTGCTAACTACCCCGACCTGAGCCCCCCTGCCCTGAGCCCTAAAACTGCTCCCTGCCTTACAGACAACCCCAACCACCTCATGAGTCCTAAAACCTACCCCCACCCTGAAACACTACCCCCAGCCCCAGCCCCACTTACCTCACTGATTCCCGACCGTCCTTCCTCTTCCTTTTCTTCCTCTTCTGCCCATCCGCTCGGCAACTAGACCGCACATTGCCTTAACCACGCATGTGCATGGTTAAGGCATATGCGTGGTTATGCTTGCTTTGGTGGGACACGTTGGTGGGAGCCTGCATTGTTCCGACAGATTAGAACAGCAGGTATACTCTTTCTGACTATAAATTGAAGGTACTTCTCAGCCATGGATGAGTGTCTTTTTCTCGAGGTTGTAGTTGGCTGGATTGTGCTCCTTGCCAAGCTTGTGGATGATGAGGTAGTCTTATTCTTGGAGGCACATTCCGCGTTGTTCAGTCCAAGGGGGCATCTGGGTGCTGAACTTCCCAAAGATAGTCAGGAGGGCCTGATGATCCGTGATTATGGTGAACTTCCTACCGTACAGAAAGACATGGAAGTGTTCACAAGTCCATACCACTACAAGACTTTTCTTCTCAGGCTGAGCATAGGCTTTTTCAGTATCCAACAGGCTTCTGCTGGCATATGCAACTATGTGACGTTGGGCCTTCGGGCCCCATAGTCTTCAGGAAGAATAGTGCCAAGCCCTACCGGGCTGGCCTCAACTGTCACTTCAGTATGTAGATTGGGGTTAAAGTAAGCAATGAAGGTGGCCTTGGCTAGAGCCATCTTTATCTGTTGGAAACTTTGCTCGTGATCCAAAGACCAATGGAAAGTTGCCTCTTGTCTAGTGATGTGCTGAAGGGGGTGCTGATAGTGGCATAGTGGAGGATGTATCTGCCACAGTAACTAGCCATGCCCAAGAAGGAGCGGACATGAGGATGTCGCCTGGTGGGCGGGCATATGTAAGGGTCGGTCAGGTGTCATAACTTCATCTGAGAAGAGGTGTCCAAAGAATTTTAACTTGGCCTTGTGTAATTCACATTTCCTGGAGTTGAGGGTGAGGCCAGCTTCACAGAGTTCATCAACACCATGCACCTTACTGATAGCCCCAAAGACAAGTATATCGTCGCTGTAGTGTATTGCATTGGTCAGGGGCTGGATGATTTGCTGATGACTTCCTGAAAAATTTCAGGTGCGGACGAGATGCCAAAATTCAATCTGGTGTCACAGAAAAGGCTCAAGTGAGTGGTAAATGTTGTGATATAGGGGCACCGTTCCACTAACTAGATCTGATGGTAACCCTTGTTGAGGTCCAGTTTTAGAGAAGAGCTTGGAACCATTGAGATGGGTGATCACGTCCACGATATGCGGACCAGGACGGCACTCTCATTGTATTGCCTTGTTTGGCTGGCACATATCTACGCATATGCAGACAGACCCTGGATTGTTCTTCTTCGGGACAACCACGATGGGAAACACCCGCGGTGTGGGGCCCTCGGATTGCTCAATGATGTCAAGGCTGAGGAGATTGTCGATTTCTCTTTACATTGCTTCTTGGAGGTGAAATACGATTCTCCAATGTCTCTGCTCCGCCGGGCAGACACTCTCGTCAATGTGAAGGCGAACACAGGTATCTTTCAGTTTGCCGAGACCAGTGAAGCAGGTTGGGAAACGATGAGCAATGTCTGGGACTGTTTCTAGGTGGAAGTTGATGGAGATGAGTGCCAATGCAGCTACCAAGGCAAAGCTGAGAAGACAAGTGCCTGATGTCTTGCCTTGTAGAACATGGATGGGAGCTGTGATGGATATCGTGCCATGTGACAAGGTTGCGGTGACGGAACCATGGCTATGTAGTGGCTTGGATGCAGCCCAGCCAAGTGTAGACTTTACAGGCGAGTGTTGGAGTTTCAGCACTGGGTTGAGTGCCGTGAATTGATAAAAGGAGATTACATTGATGGACGCCCCTCTATTAATGATGAATGGTATGGATTATCTGTTCAGAACTATGTAAACTACCAGACAGGTGCTCGTGGCATTTGGAAGGTGAACCTGATGAATGATTTCGGTACTTGCATGTGCATGCACGAGTTTAAGGCTGGGGGCAGTATCCAGACACAGGACTCTGGGAACGGGTACTTGACAATTCAGAATGTAGAAAGTAGCTGTGCTGATTCGCTCACTCTATGTGAGGCATGCTGCGAACTTCCCCAGGCAGCTTATTGTCAAATCTTCTTCGTAAAATTGTATCCTCCTTTAAATGTCAACAAACTGTATGCTGCCTTGGAGGGAGGTGAGATCTTGTCTGCTAATAACATTGACGGAGGCGCCAGTGTCGTTGATGAAGTTCATGAGTCACATGCTCAAGGAGAGGGTGACGGTAGGCCATGAGGCTGCAGGCCTGCTCGTTGACATCATCATGAGGTATCCACCTTCCTTGCTATCACTAGCCAGTGATGTGACAGATTGAGAGGATAGTGATATGGGCGGCTGGCCTCTGAGCGTGGTAAGACCAGCCCACAAGTGATGGCATGGCTTGTTGCTTGATTTGGGACCATAGCGGTGTTCTCTGCCTAGTTTGCCTCTGCATCTGCTGCGATCGTAGGAGTGGTGTTTTAATCATGCACTACAGACAGAATTAAAATGGATTTCTTTGCCACAACCTTTGAACACTTGTCCGAGAGCTTGGCCCTTTCCATCATGTGGGAATGACAGCCCACATCTGTAGCAGAACTACTGGACATCTGACAGCTGTGCTTGGATTTGTTTTTGCGTACTTGGTGGCTTCGCGCATGCATCAGCATTATCTGCAGGTTGCCTGTCAGCGGACATGAGGACATGCAGTGGACTGTGCACTCACAGCACAGGAGCGAAGACAAAAGGCATGTTCACACCATTCCAGGGGTCTCACCTGGCATGTTCACACACACTAGTGGGTGACAAGCTACAAGGTAAAAAACAGCCAAGAGTGTTGCAGTGGCAAGAATGGTGAATGTAGAACCGCAACACAAATTGGGATATGAAGAGTTACCCAATCCAGTGGCTGCCAGCAGTAAACAGGTTCAGGAAGTGAAGTTACGGGCCACGCCAATCCAAGATGGCCACCAGCAGTCAATGAGGCCTGACATGCGACATACAGCTCCCAATCTAAAATGGCTACTTCCGAGCATGGAACGTATTGTATCTGGCAGGCGTAACAATCCAAGATGGTCACCGGACACCGAGTGAGGTCCTGGACACCGGGGCAGGCATGCAGAGCTGGTAACAGCTGCTTAGGGCCACACAGGTGAGGCGGCTTAAGGGCGCTGAGCTCCAGTGCGGGGACACATGCAGTGCTTACTTGTGAGTCGAACAGGGCCAGGAGGCGAAGCGGCCGCAGCTGCTTGTGGGAAGATCCCTCGTAGACGGCTGATGTCGGAGCGCGATACGCTCTCAAATGCTGGTAGTTTAGTAGATTGCTGTGCTAGCAACCACTCACTGTTTCATAGAGCTCCCCAGGGCTGGCCAGCTTCGGAGCGCGATGCGCTTGCAGCAGGCGCTGTAAGCTGGTCGCGAAGATGGCTCTGTGAGCACCTCCTCATTACCAGTTGTGTTGTGGTAGGAGTTTATTTATTTTATTTTATTTTATTTTATTTTAAAAGTTTTATATAGCGCTGGCTAGACCCGGAGGTATCAGAGCGCTTTACATGAGCATCAGATCATAGTTACAGAGAAGTGTAGACACGACCCAAGGAGTGGTATAGAACTTTCTTTATCTGGTGCCTTGCAGTGTGAGGTAGCCAGACGCCACACTTCCACTGCTATATCACTTCCATTTCCTCTGCCCATCCCTTTATACCTCCCACCTCTGGTGGAGGCCGTGACGACACAGCCGGTAGGAGTCAGAGTGATAGTCCTAAAGAACCCAATTTTACAATCACTGTTCTTGCTTCTCTCATAGACCAGGCAGGATCAATCAGGATTCGTGGATCGCTGCCTCATCACCTGTGAGGGTCTTGAGACGCTGGGAGAACATGCTACCTGTTCTCCTATCGGTTGAACATCCGGGTCTTGAGTTCCTTCCTGAACTACTGGAGCAATGGTGAGGCTCTGAGATGCAGGGGGAGGATGTTCCAGACCTTAGTTATCGGGTGGGAGAAAAGGCAGCCTCCGCAGTTCAACCAGCCATTACAGGTAAGGGGTTTCCCATTACGAGTTTGTGGACCTGGGTAGCATTCAATATAGAAGAAAAATGGTCCTCAAACTAAACATTTCAACATGTTAGAGTTAATCAAAGATTCGAAAATTCTATGCGCAACTAATCAATTTGCGCTCTTCATGAGTCGATTTTTGCAGTTCAATTGAAAAAGGATGTGCAGAGATATCAATTTCATATGTAACAAAGCTGAATTTATTTACACAGTTAGATTTTAATCGCTATACATTTAATGGTTGCTCCAGAGGGGGAACGTGCAAAGAAAGTGGTGCTCCAATATAAGTGAGTGAGTGGGGGAACTTATTCCCAAGGTGAGAAGAGTAATAGAGAAGGGTTGAAGTTTTGTGTGAGATTGATCATAAGTATCAATCCTGCTGTCCTGTTCCAAATACTATTTTTCATGGTCTATTTACAATGGTTTAGTACAATCACAGATTGTATTCATCTGTGGCACGTAGTAATGGTAAGTAGATAAGGGGGTCAAGGCACATAAGGGTTGTGGACGTTTCGACTCGACTTGTGGCATGCGGGATGTTTGAACCTTGCCTGCGAGTCTTCCTCAGGACGGGATGAATGGGAGAGGGGATGGGGGCAACCAAACCCTGGTTAATTGTTCCTTATCTGGTGGGGCAACAAAGGGTGCTATCAGAACATGATTTAGGTAAAACACCCTAGAGCTTAATTGAACTCTCACATCCAAATGCGCTTACCCGCTCCTATCCGTGTGCGGATAATGCCATGTTCCTTGGCGGTGAAAAGTATAGCTGGAAGCCCATCCAGGGTCAGTCCGCTAGAGCAACTCAATTTGGTGTTTTTTCTGAAATTGTAATAGTCACAGTCTGAATTATATTCGGTTAGATATACATGTGTCATATCCAACCTATCCCATGCCTTGACCACTGATTTCCCTACTAATTGGGTATATGGGTTTAAAAAACGATTAAAATGAAGTATCTGGTGTTCGTGGTAATTTAGGTGGGCCCAGTATCTATAAACCACATAGCATTTCCAAGGCTGATAACTAACATAGTATATCCATAGCTGACAACTAATACAAATTAGTGTGATAAAACCAAGTCTTGTTAAAGACTCGGAGCCAGTAGTTAGAATGTTCCATGACAATAGTGAAACCGCAGTTAGAAATTAACTCGCGGGCCGAGTCTGAGCTCTGGAATACAGCCATGCAAGGCGTCGCGTAACACCACATCCGCAGTTCATCCAGCGGTTTCATCGGGTGGCTGCTACTGAGAGGGATACGGAGCATAGTTTCCTGGTAGGTTGGTGGAAATTAATTCGATTGTTGAGGTAGGTCAGTCCTTCGTTGTGGAGTGCCTTGTAAGAGTGGGTGAGCAGCTTGAATTGTCATCTCTTCGCGACTGGTAGCCAGCACAGTTTTCTGAGGTGAGGGTTGAGGTGCCTCTATCTGGGGAGGTCCATTGGTTAGCTCTTCCAAGACCGACAACACTCTATCAACTACAATATCATGGTACTCTGTGTAAAATTCTGTGGTCATTCCACTGTGTCTTGCCTGAAGCTATGTGAGAGCAGAAAGGAGTTCCTGGCTTTTGAATGCTGCTTCCCGCATTCTCCTCTGATCCTTCACAGCATGGAGAGTGGACAAGACCCTCCCTCAATGTCATCTTGGTAAACACTTGTAGTGGACACCTGCCTGTGCAATTCTTATAAGTATGTCTAAAATACTTCATTTATATCATCTGCATGTGTATTACCCTCCCATTACTTCTTCTGCAGGTACTTATTATTAAAGTTCAGCTGTTTTTATTCGTATTCTGCAAAAATATAACATAAGAAGGACATACCCACCTAACATAGCCCAAAAAAAAATTTCCCTCCCTATATGCACCCCTTTTTATGTCCAATACCTTATACCGGTGGACATATTTTAATTTCATTCATTTATATTAGCAAGTAGAATGCCATCTTCTGTTCATATAATAGCAATATCATATAATATCAACACGTTAAACTTCCTCCTCATGGAATCTCTGTATTCCTTGCTTTGTTGCAATAATGTTTTTCCCTTCTAGTTGGTTTGACAGGACTACTGATGTAATGGGTAATTCATTTTCTTATTGTCTTTGGACTAGATAACAAATGTTTCTCTTCTGATCCATCAGTATCTTAGTGATCGAAGAAATAGGCCGGATCCATACCCGATTTTTATGATAACTACATTTATCTAAATAGGGATATGCTAAAAACTGGCATGGATCTGGCCCTCCAGGACCGACTTTGGAGAATCCTGGTCTACATTAATCATAAGAGGTGTACATGGTGCTGCATATGAGATTAATAGCTTCAACACAGCCAGTGTGTCCCAGATTTGTTAAGTGTATTCAGTTACTGGTGATATACAGAGACTGGGATCTCTTTGGGTGATTTACTCACGGATCTTAATTTAATACAGCATATCCATGTCCCTACCCATCAGAAAGGCCATAGCCTAGACCAAATCTGGACACTTAACCTTCCTTTAAAGTCGCTTACTTTATGTCCTTGCAGTTGGTCAGATCATTTTTTAATTCAATTTTCTCTTGTTTTAGAAGGGTCGATCAAACCAAGGCCACAAGTTGGCAGACAAATTCGGAAATGGAGGTTGGCGGACTTACCTGCCTTTCTTAATACTCTAACCACCTCCCTTCCCCTCCAGGACACGGATATAGAATCTAGCGACAAGGCGCTTTCACAGTGGCTATGCCTAGCGGCTAATCTACATGCCCCCTTAGTAAATTTCCCTACATCACGTGGGAAGGAAGCTCACAAATGGTTTACTCCAGAATTGAAACAACTAAAACTTAGCATCAGACAGAAAGAAAGGAAATGGAGAGCAAACTACCTATTAGAGGATAAGGAAATTTACTGTCTAGCAAGGAAACAATATCAAAAAACGCTTTTAAAACATAAAACCGACTTCTTTTCTGCAAAAATCTTAAACTCCTCGAATAAATCTAAGCAGATCTTTGAAATTATAAATGACCTTTGCAACGATGATAGGAAAACTCTTCCTATCACCCCGACTCAAAGCTGTGTGACACACTGAATGATTTCTTTCAGGATAAAATCATCAATATTAAACAAAATATCACCAGCTTTCCTATTTTAAGTCCATTAGATGACATATTCCTCAACCCCCAAGCACTGGTTAACATCCCTCCTATTGACCTAAAAACTCTTTCGGAACTTATGGTCCGGGTGAAATCGGGTTCCCCCGATGACATCTGCCCCCCTCATATTTTTAAAGAAATAGGACTTGCTATCCCGCAAAGCATCCTCTTTTTATTAAATGATTCACTTGCCCAGGGTAAAGTACCCAGCAGTTTTAAACAAGCCCTGTTGATTCCTCTGATAAAAAAAACGGGTTTGGACCCACACGACCCTGCCAATTACAGGCCAATTTCTTTGCTGCCCTACCTGTCCAAAATTTTGGAGGCCCATGTATCCAACTGTGTCTCGAGTTTTATTGAATCCACTGATTATTTAGAACCGAATCAGGCAGGCTTCCGTCCAGGCCACTCTACCGAGACAGTGATATTAGCGGTCCAGAATACCTTGAGATCTAACGCAGACAGAGAGGTCCATCAGGCTCTGGTGCTCCTTGATTTGTCGGCTGCGTTCGACACGGTTGACCACACCATTCTTGTCAACCGTGTCGAGCAAGCCGGCATCAGGGGCACGGCTCTGAGCTGGCTAGAGTCTTTCATTTCAGAACGGACTCAGTCAGTCAGACTAGGGTCATTTACAGCTCCAAAAATTGTTTCCACCTGTGGTGTCCCTCAGGGATCACCTCTTTCCCCACTCCTTTTTAATTTATATTTACGTCCTCTACTGTACTCCCTGAAAAACCATAAAGTCACAATTTTCAATTACGCAGATGACCTGCAATTGGTCTTTGCACTAGACTCCTCTAATGCTGTGGCAGACTTTCAGGACACCATGTCTCATATCCAGAAATGGATGAACTTAAACTATCTCAAACTCAACCCGGGCAAGACGGAATTAATCCTGCCCGGGAAGAGTGAAATTAGTTGGGGTCCCCATTTCTGGCCACCTAACATGGGTATTCCACCGATTAAGTCCCACACAGTTAAAAGTTTAGGGGTGACCCTCAGTGAGGATCTCTCACTAAAAAATCATATAGGGACGGTAGTTTCAACGTGTTTCTTTCAAATGAGAAAGATAAAGAAAATATCTCAATTTTTAACTCACTCAGCCTTGATTCAGGCAATTGCTGCTTTAATTTTATCACAGATTGATTTCTCCAATAGCCTGTATCTTTGCCTTCCAGTAGGGCAGTTGAAGAGACTGCAATATGTCCAAAATCAGGCAGCCAGGCTTATTTTTAAACAACCTAAATGGCAATCCATTAGATCAGGGTTGGAAAAACTCCACTGGCTACCAGTGGCTCAGAGAGCTAGTTTCAAAGCAGGCTGCATCATTTTTAAAGCCTTGCAGGGCAAAGGTCCGAAATTTATTCGGAATTTAGTTTGCAAATACATCCCTCCACGAAACCTTCGATCCGCTCAACAAAAGCTACTGATGATCCCAGCATACAGGAAAAAGCGTCAGGGCGGCAGTAGCTTCCACTATCTCGCTTCTTCCCTATGGAACTCTCTGCCGTTAACCCTGAAACAGAGTGGGGATCTTCTTGACTTTAGGCAGGCATTTAAAACTCTGCTCTTTAGACAAGCTTATTGCAACTAAACTAGGATTTGATTTACTCCTGCTTAAGTACCCAAAGCTGTGTTGTGTTCTAAAGATTCAATAGCGCCATGAAGCCTGCGGGCGTACGAGCGCTCTATAAATAAATAATTAACATAACATAACATAACACAACCTCCTAAATGGATCTATCAAAAGGTGTGTGATTCATATATCACCATTCCTTTTGAGTTTCTATATGTACCATTCAAGCAGAGAGCGTAAATGAGAGGCTTGATAAAATTTGAGGAGGTGTGGTAGGGCCAGTCCTCCTCTCCTGGTGTCAATGTCCCCTTAGTTCCCCCACCTCTGTTATTGCCCTTAAACCTTGCCAAGTGTAGTTCTTACATAACATTTGCAAGGCTTGTTTTTCGGGATTGTATGTGGGTACCCGGAATAAGTACAATATTTTCAATAGTGTAGTCATCTGCTCAGCTGTTATGTGACTGAACCAAGATATTTGAAGTGTAAGCCATTTGGTTAGTTCTATTTTCAGTGTACGGGTGATTCATGTTACATATTGACTAATTATCTCTGTATATTTTGGGCTATAACTATACCTAAATATTCTAGCTGATTCTGCTTACACCGAAACAGGGCTTTAGCTTGCAAAGTTTGAATCGCCCCTGTTGGAGTACTGAGATTTAGGCCTCTGATTTTGGAAGGTTATCTTGCAACCTGACACTAGCATGAATTCCCACAAACAATAGGTGTTTCTGGACTAGTGAGAGTGAGCAGTATGTCATCTGCGAATGCTTTTGCTTTAAAGTTTTATGGGCCCAATTGTACTCCTCTGATGTCTGCGTTGTCTGTATGTGCTGTTATTGGGCCCAGTTAAACCTCCTCTACCAACTGGAGAAAACGTTTGTGCACCGATCCAGCATATGTCTTGTGGGTTTGATAGGACTGAGAGTGGTCTACGCGAGTGGGTGTCTATAGCCCTAGAGATCTAACCATTCTTTTCCCTCTAAGGAGGTGGGGACCCCCCCATCCATGTTATGTTGTGCTGACATATGTATATTAAGATATATCCTCCTATCAGAACGGGTCCTCTAACGTTTTCTACGATTACTCCTATTGCCTCCTTGAAGTATCACTCATGTCCAGTGTTAGGTATGTAAAGCGAGGCCAGAGAGAGTTGCTTATCCCAGAGTGTGCCATTAACCAGTACCCACTGGCCTTCTTGGTCTGTGTGGCTATCCTAAATTGTGTATTCCATCCGTCTTTTGAAGAAAACGACCCTACTACTTTTTTTAGATGTAAATGATCCTTGCCATTCTGGAAAGAACTTAGTGCAAAGTCTGCCCATCTCTCCTTTCAGGGGGGCCTTTTTGTATTTTCACAGTCATATGTCAATATGGGCCCTTCCCAATTCAGTGAGCATGCTAATGCGCCTCTAAGGGTTATTTAGATCCCTGTGCATTATATGTTGTTATAGTTCAGGCTTCTCCAACAAATAGCCCATGAGCTAATGGTAGCTCTCCTGCAACCTGTAAGTAGCTCTCCAGTGTGCAGTCTAGCCTAATAAATGATGTGTTTGCTTGGCTGAATTAATATATACCTGCCAAAATTATGGGTTATCCGCTACTCTATAAATGTTTGATTGATTGAAAAGTGTGTATTTGAGATGAAAATGGATGTATTTTCAGACGTAATAAGCTGATGTTTAGGGGGAAAATATTTCAGTGATAAATCATGTGGCATAAGGGAGGCTTGTTAAAAACATTATCACCTTGGTGCCAAGGATAGTGCAGGAATGACTGTTATGTTTTGCCTATATCAAGGTATTACAAATTGACAAAGCCTTTTTTACATCACTATTGGCAACTCTGCCTCATGCGCTGATGTGATCACTGCTGGTAATGTAATGTAATGTAATGTATACTTGTAAAGCCCACTGTTACCTCGTTACATGGTGTCCTGGTGCTGTATACCGCTGGGGAACCCGTCCTGGCTTTCCCTGTGAGAGGGCACCCCAAGGTGAAGCCAGGCATCCCCGGCGTTGCTGGGGCCGTTGTGGAGATTAAGCAAGCTATTGCCAGAGTTGCAGAGTGGGACCCATGGTTAGCGTAGGCACCTAAGCGAGAATTATCGAGTCCGCGGACATTGACCCAAGACCCTGCCTCGTCGGGAATTGAACCCTGGTCCCGGGCCGACCTCTGCTTCAGGGTCTGCCGCTTCTAACCGGTGAGCCACACGTAGGTGGCCACTAATGTACTCTTGTCTGACGTGCTAACTATTACAACACTAACAATATTAGTAGCTCGAGAAGATTTGCAGTGTGCATAAGTAGCTCTTATTACAAAAATGGTTGGAGACCACTGCTATAGTTATTGTAAGTGAGTCTGGAATTGCCATCCCTGTGATGCGAGTGTCTATTATTGAATTGCTTTGGGTATGTCTTCTTTTCTGAGATGTAGCCTCCTGTAGATCTGGCTGTATTCCTAGTGCTCCGAGCCATTACTTCCCCCTATTTACCCCCTATTTTCTTTCCAAACCTTCAAACCAAAAACCTAACTGTTATCCTTTCTCACCTGTCTGAACTGGTAGAAGCTACTTAGTGTAAGCCTTTGCCAGCGTTGAATAGGTGTTATGTAATGTTACCTTGTAAAGCTCACTATCACTCACAATGGTATCCTTGTGCTGAGCAGGTGTGTGTGCCTAGCCCTGACTTACCGTCAGTTGGCTAATTAAAAAGCCTTGTCTTCAGCTTCTTGTGGAATTTAAGAAGAGAGGAGAAGACTGATGTGGAGTGGCAGGCCATTCCATGCTTTAGAAGCAATGTAAGATAATGCCTAACCTCCTGATCTAGTTCTGGGTATGCGTGGGATGTGTGCGAATAGGAGTCCTGTGGAACAAAAGTGTCTGGGTAGTTGGTGGAAGGAGATACAGCTGTTCAATAGGTAGCGCCTGAGTTGTGTAGTGCCTTGAATGTGTGTGGGAGGAGTGTCAGGAGTTAAAGGGGACGTCTACCCAGTGCCAGCCATCCATAATGTCCTGCACCCTTCCCCCCCTCCTCCGTGAATCTTTGTACTCCAGTCACCTAATAGAGTATGCCGAGCATGCCATACCTTATAGTATTTCTGGATTGTAATGCCTGCCAGGTCCAGCACACCCTCAATTCAGTGACGGCTGGTAGGGAACGGGGTGGGCGGGATATATAAAAACAAAAAAAACTAGCCTTTTCCCACGGACGCATCTCTCCTCTTTTCTTCCCTGGAATAAGCTGCAGGAAGCACCCAGCATACAGGCTCCCCAGAGCTAATCACGACGTTACAATGCAGCATTTTGATTGGTCTGAGCACCGTGAATCGGCACTCAGATTGCGACAGGAAGCCTGTGCATATTCCCCACCAGGCTGTCCATTACAGCCTGGTGGGGAATATCCAAAGTGCGCATGGCTGCTTAGACGGCCTGGGTTTGTTGTGGGTACAGTACTTGCAACATACTGGATTTAAGTGTTAGATGTGATAGGACACTAGGAATCCCATTATACACTCCTCACATACCCACAGCCTTCAGAACTCAAATATAGTGTGGCTAACGACATTCTGCATCTTGAAAATGCCCAGACTCATGGCAAGTTGGGCCTGTTTCCGGTAACGCAAACAGGCAGTACTGATAAAGTGGGTAGGGTAGGGTTGGTCCCAGGGAAGTTTACACCATTAGTTAGGGCATGCACAAGAGTCACTCCCACCCACTAGCTGGTGACAGGCATAAATGTGACACCTCTAGGCACCCGCTTCAGAACCCTTTTTGGGCCTGCAAATGATTAGACAAGGACTGGAACTGCCATATGTGACCTGAGAAGAGCCCTAACGGATCAGACATGCTAATTCTTGTACTCAGGACAAAGACTACAATGGTCAGTTGGTTGACCTCCTATGCGACTAGAGGGAGAAAACACGCTGAAACCAGGGCCGGACTCGCTACCTGGCATTTTGGAATGCTGCTGAGATAGGGCTGATTTTGTTGATGGGGACCTGCGTGTGCAGAACGAAATTCGTTTTGCTTTGTTAATTTTAAAGCACACGCAGGTCTCCATCAACGAAATCAGCCCCCACCGCAGTGAAATCAGCCCCCAGCTCGGCAGCATTCCAAAACACCCGGTAGTCAGTCCAGCCCTGGCTGAAACAGGACTTTTCCTGGAAATACCCAGCTGACAAGTGGCAACTGGACCGTGACAGGACCCTGCTTTGGCGTCTGCTTGACACCCTGAGAGTCTCTGCGTGCCTCGCCTGAGGTCCTGGTGGGGAGGGGCTTTAGAAGTGTGCTCCCGTGGTTGATTGGAACTTAAAAGACAAAGTCAAAAGGTAAAATCTATGACCCGGAGAACTTTACTTGGGGCTTCCGACATGTGCTCCATCAGAGTTAGCCTGAAATGGCACTTACATCCTGGTCTAGAGCGACCATTATCATTGGTGTTTTGTGCTTTTGAGTACTATTTCTACTTAACACTTTAAACATTCATATCTCTGGTTCCCCCTATTGGATGTTTTACATTTTGGTGTCATTCTGTTTATTACATTTAACTCTGTTTTTCTAATTCATTTTGAAATCTTATCGTATTGTATCTTTACTTTATTACTGTTTTGGTACTGCATTCATTCTTTACACATTAGCGTAAGCTAAGGCTGTCTGCTCTGTACCGTAGCACACAGGGAGTAGAGCCCAGGTTAATTTGGTGCCTTGGATTGACTCCGCCTGACAAGGGGTGTGATTATTCCTTGAAGTCAGCAGCCACTCACCCCAAAAATGTATCCAATTTCTTACAGCTGCATTTACCAATAATGATATAGGCATTATTGTGAAACATAGGTGCCATGTGGCTTAATTTATTCATCATGGAACTTCTCATATGACATTCATGAAACTGATTTCAGGCCAACACCTCTGTGTTGGAGGAGCATGAATGGACTGCCATTGAGCTATTGGCACATACCAGGCTGCCTTCAACAGAAATCCTGATCATATCATAATTTGGCTGGATGTGTAGAACATTCAGTGCTCTTCCCGACACCTGACGTATAGCCAAGGGTCACAAATGCCTCCTTCTCAGTGCTTAATTTGAGTCAGTGGTTGCCGGTGAGGCCCAGCGGCGCTCAGTTATGGAGACTGGCACTTATTTTTCCTCATCAGATGTTGACTATGAACTTGAGGGGTAAAAACATACAAAAGGGAAAGAAGTAGGAAAAGAAAGATGGAAACATTGTCACAAACGGAGAAAGCAGGGACCAGCAAGAGTGAGACAAGGCAGCCGCAGTTAGAGAGGCCTGAGGTGAATTCAACATAACCAACCTTGTTATTCGGTGCACCGATTTCTAATAGCACCCCTTGAGCAGAACTTTGGGCACCGGCACTCATGCTTTTACAAATCAAGCACTGGAGCTTCTACAAAAGCGTGTGCTATTCCAGCGACAATAGATAGGGCCAGCAGAAGTTTGTGGCATATTAGAACAGAGAAGACCTAAAATGAAATTAAAATAATTGATTTGGGGGTGAATCAGAGCACGCTGCTATTCAAGAGATCTTTGTTCGCCACACAACACACATACACATTGTGCATACAACCGCTGAGGACATGGGTAGTGCTGTAGAGGAAATTGGATAGCTGGCGTAATGGACTAAACATAACTGAGGGTCACGGGGTCATCTGGTAACCTTACAAAGCCCAGGTATTTACAGTTCCCCATGGGAATTCCTCGTTTTGCCAGGTTGCAATAGGATCTCAAGTGTGTCCAGGGCTTGAAGTGGGATAAAAAAAAACTGGGGTGTCTCTCAAACTGGCGTGGCCAATGTAATTAAGGGCGTGTCTTCAAAAACACATAAGCTAAAAATCTGTGCTTAGCGTAGTGTGTCGCCCGACTGGTTCTGTCATTGCATCTAGATATAAAATAGAAGTAACATTACACCTACAACAAGCCAGGACTATTTGCTTTGTCAATGATTGTTAGATGCATGAGATAAAAACTATGGCTTTGTTGTATATAACATTAAAAATGCTTCAGCTCTGAAATGATGAGACTGTGAAAGAACTATAAGGAGTCTCTTTAAAGTTACATCAGAGGCAGTGAAAGGTGGCACTGCGGCAGAGCTAAGATTTTTTTTCTCCCTGAAGGTGAGGGCAAAAACGGAGAGCCTGATAGGGACCCATCTCAGTGCCTGCTTTTTAGAACTGGCGATGCTGGGCACCGGCAGGACCCGGTCCCCTTAAAGGCCTGAGTGTGGAACGGCGCAGAGCCGAGCGCCTATTCCATGAGCCTGCAGAGAGTAAAGCGAATTAATGTACATCTCTGTTTCTCTGAATTAGCGCCTTATTTTCAATACCACAGCTCAGAAACTGAAAGAGGCCAACCGTGCTCACTGATTGCGAGCTCTACTGGCTGAAAACAAATCACCAACGCGGAGAACTATCCGGTTGAATGAATTGACTGTACACGCCGCAGGCGCATACAACACGAGTCCTCTCCGCGGAGCGCATCATAGGCCCCAGTTGTCTCACCGTGACCCCTCCTAGGCCCCACGTGCCCTCGGACCGAGCACGACCCTCTCTCCCCCACCTCCTAACAAGCTGTAGATTTCCCCAGAGCCCTGCGCGCTTGTTTCCCTGGCTGAGAGCTGCCCTGTGTTTTTGTTCACGAGTCACAGATTCAATTAAACCGGTGTTATTCCACCCCGGACACTGATTGCATTGCCACGGATTGGGTGTTATTCTAGGTCCCTGGAACAAGGAAACAAGCAAACAGCACCCTCTCAAAATGAAGGGAATGCAGGCATGGGCGCTTTGCAGGACCACCGCTCTCAGATGGAGAAGGAGGCTATGCGACACGGAGAAGGGCTAATCTACGGGTAAGAATAACCTGTTCTTATCTAGCGCTCCGCAATTCACTTCTGACGATTCTAGGCACTGTAAACAACAGGTGTAAATTAGACACTTTAAGAGTATTCAGTTTACTAATCTCAGAAGGGAGGAAGACTTTTTTGACTTGCCACTGGCATATTTATAAGGCCAAGTAAAGCCACGTTACGTGGCTTTTGGCCTTAGAAATATGTGCCCCTTTTAAGCAGAAAACTGCGCGAAAGAGGCTTTCTATGGTAGTTGCTGGGGCCCTTCCCAGAAAACACCCATGGCTTTTTGACACAGCCCCAGATGTACGAGAAATCGTAAGTCTGAGGCAGCGTCAAAAACGCCTCCCACGGAAGGTTAAAGGGAGGCACAATGAGGAGAAATATATTTATTTCTCATTTTTTCTTCTTTCTATGTGTGCTCCAGAGTACAGCACACATAGAAAGAGGAAAAATCCTCTTGTGATTGTTTTTGTCCAGGAAGGTTTTCCTTCCTGCACAAAAATATTCATCCCCAAAACGCAGGCAGCCTTGCACCATGGTGGAAAGGTGCCTGCATTCACACACAGCAGCCCATTGAGCGCCAGTGCAGGGGAAAAGGACAGGAATGTGCCATATCTAATAGATTCAACGCATTCCTGCCCTTTTCTTTTGCCATAGGACAGTGCAGCAGCAAGGCCTGCTGCCGTGCCCTACGGCAAAAAACCCATAAGTATCTTATTCAAGCATGGGTTCTAAGTGGGTTATCCTAAATCTTCAAAGGATTCAGTTCATAGAGGCTATTCTGAACCCCTGCCTGGCAAATACATTCCCCTCCTCCAGACAAGGTAATGGCAGTTATCCAGACAGAATCAATTTGACATAAGAATAAGACAGCCTGCAGGGCCTGTTCTTCAGGTGACTGGCACCCAACTCCATGTTTGATATCCATTCCCTATAACTCTATCTGACAGAACAATGGGACCTGCTATGGTCCAATTAGTCAAAGATCACTCCAGTCCTTCCATTGCTAGATTTCAACATCTTGGTTACACACCTCTGCCCCAGCTCCATTCATAGCTCTTGTTCACCACTGACAAATCAGAGTTTGGGTGGTGGTCTTATATAGAGGAACTCTCCAACTGTGGCCCTGTGGCCAGGAGAGATTTATCATTGTACAGGCAATGTTGGGCTTGATATAGCAACCTTCTTAATGTTGAATGCCTTCCTGTCACTGCTGTGATCCGCGGTACTAATGATGTTACACAATGACTAAGCCACAGCCCCTTTTAAATCAGGAAGAAAAGGGGCACGCAGATAAGATCATGCACCGCCCTCTGCCACACTCTGCATTGATCCCATACTTCATCTTTTGCCCGCTCGCATTCCATCAGAACAAAGATGGCCTCAGTGGCATTTTCCAAAAATGTACATTCTAGAGAAAGATTCTGAGAGTTTTGATGGAAATGGTCCCCTGGATGGCTCAGATACGCCAGCATAGGAAGATCTAGATGAGATTTCGATCTTTAGGCCTCAGCTCATTTGAAATTCATGCGTGTATGTGGAAGGCATGTTGTGACATGGAATGATACCCAGATATGAGCTTTGTGGTCTACAGTGGCTTATCACATGCACCATCCTGTGATGTATTTACTATGGGTACCCCTATTTCTGACCCTTGTCTGGTTAATAATTAACTAGCAGCCATTCAACTGCACAGAAACCCGTTATCTGATTAGCCATACAACGGCACAGAAGCCCGTTATCTGATTAGGTCATAGCGCATGCCATCTCATTAGGCAAGCACTATTTCTCCAGCCCCCTAATAGGCATACGGTGTTCTCAAAACAAATCAAACCTACCACGACCTGGGAAATCCCCACATCCATTGTTTTGATTTAGCCGAGAACTTCAGTAAAGAATGTGCGAACGACCAGTTCGTATGACATCCTTATTGACGTATTTATGTCCATCCTTACGTCAATCTCGGCACCTTTCAGGTATAAATAATACCGACATTGCCTTAAGCAAACACACGAGGTGGTGACAAGATTGGAGCAGCGAGACTTGCCGAGGAGCCCAGCTGACAGCGAAGCCCACAGACGCTGCCCCTCCTTTCTGACGCGCTGAGAGAGAGACGCTGCCTTTTCTCCTGCCGAGAAATCCAGCTCCGGCGCTTCCAAGCCGCCCTCGCAGGCAGCTGGAATATCAAGACCTGAGATAGAGATACCAACCCTCCAGCCTTCTAAATCCCAGGTACTGAACTGAATAACCCTTTGTAGAGAATTCTTGAAGCAGACTCTTGGCAAAACAAACTTAACTTAAACTGCTACTTATCTACTCCCGCCCACGTATTAGGCTTAGGTCAGGTACATTGGGGTAGGCGTAGTTAGAAGCACCAGTTGAGTACGATTAGTCAATGTATATATGTATGTATCTATTTTATCCATTTTAAGTATCATATGGCTAAGAAACCATATCAATGCTTTTACAGTATTATTTTATAATTCTGTTATTACTGTATGCACTTTACTTAACTATAAGTATTGCAATAATAGCGATTCATTTCTCTTGTATGAGAAAAGAGACTGATCAATAAATAACATCTTTTTATTGAACACGCCCGTCTCTTCCTTTTCTCTACAATCTGGTGAAACTAAGAATGCACTGAACTGACTGAGTAAAATAAGTTGTCTTTTGTTTTCACACGACTCTAGAGATACACTCTTGATTAGGGGAGAGCAAAGTTGTCATGTTCTATGGTTGTCAGAAACTAAATCCCTTCTTGTCAATCCAGGGAGGTTAAACTCCTCCTTGTCTATTCGAGAACGTTTCTAGTGAACTCTGAGCTAGCTGGCAAACATTAAACTTTAAGTCTAATATCGACAATAGAAGACCTAGTTAACCTCTGTCCTACGTCTATACTATTGAAGATATTATTCCAATGCGCAGAGCCTATTGGGATAATAGGAACTACACTACAATCCTTTACAGACCATGACTATCAGTAGCTCAACATGCTGAGAAGTCCTGACAGTGGTGGCAGCACGTTGATGTCACTAGCAGGCCAGGTCTTTTTACCGCTCACCTGGACTGCTGAGTGCCTTACTAGTCTCTCATGTTTACATTGCTTTCTCAGCCCCCTCAATGGGCTCCTACTCTTCAGTCTTATGAGATAGGAGTGCTGCATGGTTGTTTAACATGTTCATTTGTAGTAGGGTGTAGCTGGAGTGCATTTTCTGTGTTTAACTTTGGCAATATGAATACATTTTGAATTGTCTGAGGTCGGTTGTAGTGGAATCAATTCTAAGATGTGGAAGGTAGGGTCTCTCTGTAGCGCAGGGGCTTTCCTGCCTCCTTCGTAGTCCACTGATCCCTGAAAGTGTTGTCCCCAGAAGCTTACGTGTTAGTTGAGTAGGGAATCCTGTTGCTCTATTGTGCTGTTGTTTTGGGTTGTTCTGACTGGGAACTCATAACCCACCCCTCACTACTGATACTGTGAGAAGAAGACTGTGGCAGTATATGTTAGGGAGAAATATGTAAAAGAAACAGGCTCTGCCTGACACCATTCCCATCGTCTGTGAACTGGGTATAAAGATGGAACTGAAAACAGTCATGGTGCCAGGATTTTTCATCACCCAAGTACAGGGGTCTGACACCAATGGACACTATGAAAGGCATTTGAGCACCAAGGTTGCCAGAAACAGGACCTGGGAAATACTTGGGAATAAATGCATCATTCTAGGGACAGCTGCCTGCAACCATCCCAAGGGAATGAGCCACAGCCTGCTGGAGAGGGGTTCTGGAGATGCCCCTGCATGAAAGTAAGGCTGCCTAGAAGGGGGTGGGGGGCTTGAGGAGATGTCTGAGAAGTGCGGAAGATTGCCTGATTCAAGAAAAGAGTTCAATCACTAGGCGTTGGTCCCTTTACAGCCCAGGGTAGAGTGTTTCGCTCCTCAAGCAGTTGAAATACGTGGTAATGGGGTGCTTTGACGTATCACAGCCAAAATCTGCAGTTCTTTCAAACCATTCCAAAAGTGCCTAGATCTGGCAGCGAAAAGTTGTACTATCATAATTGGCAGTTCATCAGGAAACCTCCAAAGTGCTTTGACTCATCGGTGCCAAAAAAGCTTGCCACTGTGGGTGGCAGCACCATGAAAACAGGGCACAGTGCTGTCAAAGATTGCAGCCATAACTGCTGGAGCCTCCGATCTTTACCCTGAAGTTGCTCAGGAAGGTTGTTCTCTTCATTCCACCAGATCTACAGAAAACCGTGGTGTCTGCTCTCATCCTATCAAAACTGCAGGACTGTAACACCCTTTTCATGAACATCCAGACAAGATTCCTTAATAAGCTACGGACTCTACAGAATGCAGGGCCCCGGCTACTGCTAGGAATTCCTAAACACAAATTTGTGTCGCAATCTATAGCTCAGCTGCACAGGCTTCCTATTAGGAGGCACATTGACTTCAAGGCTCTATGCATCGCCTTCAAGTCTCTGCATTGTATAGACCTAAATATCTTCAACAATAATATCTGAGCTGCATTCGAGCGAGGCCTCTCCGATCTGCATCTGGAGATAACCTAGTGATTCCTAGATGCAAAAGGTCTTGCTGGGGAGGCAGAAGCTTTGTGGTCTGTACTGCTAGACTGTGGAACTCCTTGCTCCTCAGCATTAAAAGAAACACTGATCTACTGACCTTCGGAAATGCACTAAAACATTGCTCTTCAATAATGAATCTGTACCTGCTGTCCGTATAGAGAGGTCCTGGCTTCTTCCTTCTGGCTGAGCGCCTAGACACCTCTGGGTATTAGAGCACTTTACAAAATCTTCATTTTATGTCTGCCTGGATTACTCTCGTGACCTCAGGTAGGCCGTCTACTTTGTTTGGATGGCAGGTTCGAATTGGGCTCAAGGAAGAACCCTGGAAGGATGATCCACCTTCTGTGATCAATAGGTTCAGAAGTTCTGATCCTTATGATCCAGGGAAGGACCGACATCGCCAGGCCCTGCAGTGAGACCCCTATAAAAACTTACTAACATATACCAGCCTGCAGAATAACCGATCATCTCTGATAAGGATCTGCAACTTTCCTGGACATCTAGTCCTCCATAAAATGCTTAAACCCACCTCTTCCAGAAAACCTATATATGTAACAACCTTATAGATGTCTAACAGGAAATGGTAACTCAGGGAGCAATGAGACAACAAGTAGTACATCATGAAAATTTATTTATGTCTACTAGGAGAAGGCTACCATTAAACCACCATAATGACCCCATCACCTCAGAGCACACTAGCGCAGTAGTTGCTCTAAACTCGTACTCTTCCATAAATAACCATCTTTCCCCCATTCTGAAGGACCATCCAGGTGGCCGAAGTAAAACTCTACAACACCATGAAAGCAATAACATGACTGATGCCCCCACAGTACTAGTAAGTGACTCAACAATGCAAACATACATCATCCGGAGGCTAGGATGTACTCTTATTTCTCTGGGGCGCACAGGATGTATTCCAGACTGGACTATGTCTTCCTACCCCGCCGTGCATTGGATGTTGCTAGCCGAGCAGAATTCCTGGCACGAGGCATCTCGGACCACTCGCCGATGTTGGTGACGCTGGGATCGAGGCTAGGGACGAAGGGTAAGAGCCAGTGGCGTAACGAAACTTGAGGGGGCCCCCCTGCAAAGCACATGGAGGGGGCCCCCGGCGGCTCGGCCCACCACTTTGCCCAACCACCCAGAAATCTAGAATATTTTGATTAGAAACCTCCAACATTTAAATAAAATGCCTCTATATTGTCTTCCTCTAAGTTCTAATGAGAAAATGGGAAATACTCTTAGCATACAAGCTACGCCATTTGTAACAATAATGTCAAAAGCAGATTATTTAACTAAGGCAGCAATCAGAACGATGCCAAGGTGCGATCCTATTGTCTCAGGGACTGCCTGTGGCTGAAGAACAAAGAACAACTATAAAGGTTCTGAAATAGAATTGACATTAATGACAAATAACTGGAAACTTTGAAAGACAAACCCAAACCTGCAATTCCATAAAAACTCGACTGACCATATACATTAGAAGTACGTGCTAATTTACTGTGTGCTAAATAAGCTTACTGTATGTACTTTTGCCTCTAGCCTCATAAGGACACTAGAGGCATGTGTTTAGTTTAAATACATGTATTTTATATATATACCTGGTGTGGTTATCCTTTCATGTGAGATTATAGACTGCTAAAAAAAAGCTGCTTTACATTCCTTCAAGACTTAGCCTGAAGGCTGCTCTCCACAGCTACCACTAGGAAAGCTTTCTATATAGGTTGTCTTTAACCTACCATCAAGAAGGGGCCGTTTGGATTGGTGCAAAGTGCCCACTAGAATAGTGGACAGCATATGCCTGGCCAACTTCTCACAGGAAGGGGAGGAGATTCCATTTCTACAGACTAAAGTAAAGAGGAAGGTGTTATCCTAACTTGGGGGAATACCAACATTGTTTCTCATGTGGGTAATTGTAGTTGTGAGAGGGTGTTGGTGCAAGTATTGCAATCTATGGGGTGTCTTAAGTCATTACGAGTCCTCAATTCAGGGCTCCAGGTCTCTCTGGTGTCCCACTAGCATTGGTGATTGAGGAAATGAGTTCTTGTTTGGGATGTCACCAATGTATGAGAAGTGTATTCTCTTTTTGCCACTATGATGATGGAACTGTAAGGGCTTTTGATGTTTTTTGTAGTGACTGTAACAGAGTGTGATTGAGGGCGCTCTTCTATGTTTTGTATAGAGGCCCTTATTTTACTATTAAAAATAAAATAAGGCCTCACAACCCTAGTTCTCGGTTACCAATATGAAATCTAAATCTCCATAAAATTCCATCATTAAAGCCCTCACTGCTAGATTTACAAGAATTGTTTTAGTTTATTTAGGCTAGTGGGGCCAGGAAGACTTCTTTGTATTACTGAGCAAAACTTCCTTATGTTTGTTAATGCACTAATATAATTATGAGATGTGCATTGTTTTTCTTATTTTTAATCCATTTTCATTAGTTTTTATTCTTAATTACTTTACCGTTTCTCACTCTAATCTGGTAAAATGGGATGAATTCTTATTAATTTTAGCTAATCTGTAAGGCTGGTGGTGCAGTTCCTTTCCCCTCACATCTTGCTGCCTCATCTTTTTTCTTGTTCTGTATTGGCTACAGCTGATATTTTCGGCCGGTAGCCTATTGCAGGTGTGGGCAGCATCTTAGCCAGGATTGTGTCTATTTTGCAGGAGTTCTGAAAGGCAATAAAAGTAGAAGATGCATGAATATTGGGAGGTTCACTTCCCCTCTGACTGGTGCTTGCACTGCACCATATTGAATTATACTGGAGTAGGTGAAGTGCTTCTATTTTCATGATGAAAATAACATGGTAGGAGGCAACTATTGATTTCTCTTCAATACTAATTCTGTTTTATTGGTGTATCAAGGCTACCAAAATAAGGCTTCTGTGTCACTGATTGCTAGTCCTTGAGGCTTAATCTATTGTATTAGTCCCAAGATAAAGTAATGACAGCTACCACACATTACTATCAACAGCATCATATGACAGGAATTGGCTCTTATTATTTTAAGGTGAGCTTGAGTGTGGATTATCCATTCTCTATTGATCATTCTTGAACGGGGGATGGGGTGCTGAGTGTTACTGTTGTCTGAAGGTAGTAGATGCCATGACAATGGTGTTAGCTGCTGCAGTTGACGGTCACTAGTCAGTCAGTCAGTCAATTATCTTTATTCGATTATTAAAAATCATAAAAGAACGAGCATTAATACATAGCAACATTTCATCAGAACACAGAATTAATACAGTCAATATTTAAAAACTCTAAAATCACAATGTATAAAATGGGTTATGCAAAAATGTTAAGAATATTAAAATCAGTGAGATAAAAACAAAGGGTAATCAATATTCAGGAATAAGGTGCCTAGTTCTTGTGCGATGCTTATTTATGCGTGCTCCTGCAACTAAAAAACTAGCAACATGAAAAGCTACTCTTACATTAGGAAGGAGTTGCAGGAACATCAAAGCTGGTTTTACCTGAGTAAAACCCAAATTGCACAAAATTGGACGCAAATATCTTTTTCTAATCTCAGTATAATAGCCGCAGAACATGGTAAAGTGAATCGTGTCCTGGATGGAAAAGTGATCACAATCACATGGTTCAGCATTATCGGGTCTATTCCATATTTTAAAATTGCCCAGAATGAAGTGAATCAAATCAAAACGAAATCTCGTTAGAAGGAAACGGTGGTATGGTTTAGTTACCAGGAAAAGATATGGTTCCATTCCTGGGACAGATGTCAGCATACAATGTTTCCTAACCATGGGTTTATTTAGCTCTGTGGCTTCCCTCTCCATAACATATAAATTTGTCAGGGTATTTTTTACTATTTTTAGATCTTCCTGCTTTATCAGATGTGGAGATGAGAAAAGCTCAGGTCGGCCGGCTAAAATTAGCTGCATATGAACATATTTTACCCACGGAATGTTTTGGGCTCTATCCAGGGCTAAAACAATCTTTTAAGATGATATGATTTAATGTAAGCTCCTGGTTAAGCCAAATTTTCATCTATCCAATAACTGGGGCTAGTTTTAAAATGTCGGTTATATAGCCCAAACCAAGCTCTGTATGTATTGCATAGGTGGAAGTCGATTGGGGGACAGAAAGCAGAGTTCTCAGAAATTTGTTTTCTACTTTCTGGATTTTGTCATGATTAGTGTACCCCCAAATAACAGAACCGTATTGGGCAACAGACGGGCATTTTGCTTTATAGACCTTTATAATGCATTCCATGGGGCGGGCTCCAAGTTTTTTAGCAAAGCCAAGCAACCCGGCTGCCGCTCTTGCCACAGCGTTGCTTTTGACGGAATGCTGGGGGCCCCACGTGCCCTTTTCATCAAAGGTCACCCCTAAATATGGAAATGATGGAACTCTCCTGACCTCTTTCCCAGCACAAAATTTTTTTTCGACTTTCTTTTCCTGCCTGCAGCTCCTACAATCATTACATGAGATTTATCTGTGTTGGTTTTCATGTCCAACAAGGACATGAAATCCCCAAAAGATGAAAGGAGTTTATTTAGTGCCACTCCGGAGCGTGCCAAGAGGACTGCATCGTCCGCGTACAGGAGGACAGGTATCTTTGTCTCACCTGCACGCGGGATGTCGGTGTGGGATGCTGCCAAAACTGCCTCAAGATCGTTTATATAAAGAGTAAAGAGGAGGGGGGCAAGGATACACCCTTGCCTAACCCCCCTCTCTGACTTAAAGTGGCAAGTGCATCTTCCTTCCCTGGTCACTCTGACCGAGGTCATAAGGTCCCTATGTAACTCGGCCAGGTAACCGACCAAAGGGGGGTCAATGCCCATGGTCAAAAGGACCCTCCACAGCTTAGCCCTGTTGACCAGGTCAAAGGCTGAGGAGAGGTCCATAAAGGCCATGTACAGAGAGCCCCCCTTGGCGATTGCGTATTTATTTATGATCAGTTCTAGGTTTAGGCACTGATCTAAAGTTCCTCTTTTGGCTCTAAAACCGTATTGTGCATTTGATAGGACAGCCTTCCCTTCTAAAAGCTGGGTCAGTCTTCCTAAAAGGACTCTTCCCAAGATTTTAACGCTGGAATCAATGAGAGAGATTGGCCTATAACAGGCCGGGTCTGTTCTCTGACCTTTTTTAAAAATCGGTATTATCGTGGATTTGGCCCAACTAGTAGGAAAGATGAAATCCCTTGTAGCATTAAAAATGTTTGTAAGAATTTTGGCACTTAGTTCAGGGGCGCTCTTAAAGAAATCTGCGGGAACCCCATCGGGCCCCGGTGCCTTTTTATAGAGTGTGTCATTAATTGCTTTTTTCACCTCCTCTAAACTAAAAGTAGAGATGGTAGTTACTGCTTGTGTGAATTGCATCTCACAGCCTGGAGTAATATCGGAACAGCTATAGATGTTACTGAAATGTGTGACCCACTGTTCGTCAGGTATGATGCAGTCTGCTCTCTGATTCTCTAGTCCCACGAAGTATGGATGGTTTATTATTGCCCAAAATCTAGCGCTATCTCTCAGTATATCAGGCGACAATAAGTCATTCCAGGCCTCCTTTTTAATCTCAGATTTCCTCATCCTGATAGCATAACTGTATTGTTTCCTCAGTGATGCTATCTGCTCTTTATCTCTGGGTTTATTTTTTAGAGCATTTAGGAGGGTTGAGTGAGCCTTGGAACAATTTGAGTCAAACCATTTGGGGCCCCTGAGCATATTAGGCTTTTTCTTTACGGTCAGGTCTAGATTGACCTGACGGCAGATAACATTAAAAGCCTCTATCATGGTAGAACCAGAGTTATTATTATCCAAGCAAATGGCAACCTCCCCCTCAACTTTAGCCAGGGTATCCTGTAGAAAGGTGATTGGGGTTACTTGGTCCCATTTCAGTCTGCGATTCTGATCTCTCAGGACTAGTTCTGTCACACATAGAGCATCAATCTCCCTTTTTCCCAAAACTCCCTGTGATACGATCTCTAAAATTACAGGATTATGATCGCTAAAAACTGTAGTTTCTGCCTTATAATTAATAACTTCAGGCAGAATACTAGAAGATAAAAAGATATCATCTACAATTGTACCTGTGTTGTTGCCCACGTATGTTGGTAGCCTCGGGCCTGTGGGGCAACTATTAGATTCATAGAGATTAAAAGTTGCTAGGAGCGATTCCAGAGCCTCTCCACGTGATGAGTGTTCGAAATGCGGTGTAGAGGAATAGGGGGAAAATTCCTCATGTTCCACATGGCAATCCACATGGCATGGATGGATGTTAAAGTCGCCCATAAGGATCACCTCATACCCATGGGCACTATTCTCACTGTGGGTAGACAGGAATTCCTCTAGATTTACCAAATGCTCATTTGGAGTTTGACTGACGGGAGAATTATAAAAATTAACAAATAATCTGGGCTGAGAATTTGGTGTAGTAAGTTCAACCGCTAAGACGTTTATTGAATTAGTTTTAATCTGTCTTGGCTTTCCTTGAATATCTAGTGAGATGTATATAGCCATGCCCCCCTTTGCCCTTCCTGCTTTACTAGGATCTGCCGGTACAGTGAAGTGGGAAAAGCCGCCCAGAGCCAGTCTGTCTGACGTTTCCCAGGTTTCTTGAAAGGCAAGAACGTCGTTGGATCTAATTATCTCCAGCCAGTCCTTGTCGTTGTATTTGGCTCTGAGGCCAGCAATATTCCAGCTCATAATTCTACAGACCCTAATGCCTGCAGAGTTCCGAACTAGTGAACTGGAAGCAGGCTGAAGACCCTCACCATTATTGTCTTGTCCAGGGGAGAGTCAATCGTTTTGGTCCATGAAGGATAACGG
This sequence comes from Lissotriton helveticus, assembly GCF_964261635.1. Lineage (NCBI taxonomy): Eukaryota > Metazoa > Chordata > Amphibia > Caudata > Salamandridae > Lissotriton > Lissotriton helveticus. Next base: position 190,696,237 of record NC_136062.1, on the reverse strand, counting down.
GGCATAGCGATTAAACAATTGAAGGGATTCTGCAAAAGGATTGTGCTGTACTAAATGGGAATGATGGGCTGCTACGTTATGCCTTGGGTCCTGCCCCCATCTAAAGTTTGAGTCCCAATTTCTGTCCCACCCTGGCGCTGGAGTCCTTGGGTAGGTAACATTCTGCTGTTCACCATAAAAAAACTTTAGGGTTAAGGGAACAACAGTACCCTGTCTGCGTTGGGGAGGGAATAAGTTAGCAAGAATATTGGGAAGGACGTCTTGATTTGAAAAGCTCACTGCCACGCAGTCCCCTTTAAACTTTTTCGGCCGGTTTCCCAACCAGGGGACCCTAGTTGCTGACTTGATTACACTTGCCAGATGATGCTTTCCCCCTGGTGCTAGCCGCATGTTACTGGTTAACCAGTGTAAAGCCTTACTTGTGAGAGAAGTGGAGCTTTCCGCTGTTCCCCCTTCCAGAGGAGGGACATTTGCTAAAACTAAAACCACCGGTGTGGCTTCCACTATAAATTGTAGGGGCTCCATTGAGTGAACTTGAACTAGGGGGATGGTGACGGCAGGGGTTCTATCTGTTGGAATGTTGACTAATAGAGAACCCTCGCTGTTAGCAGTCAATGTTGAGGGATGAGGTGGTGAATTCTCTTCTGGCAACTGGTTACCTGCGCCATCACTTACAACCTCTCTAACAACATTTCCCCCTGTGTTATTGCTCAAATTTGTAACTAACATAGTTATATTTTCTACCCCACCTGCAACCTTAGTATGAAGACCACCCAACTTTTTAATCTCCGCTTGCAATTTGTCAATTTTTGATATTAGGGGTTTAATAATAGCGTTGATTTTTAACTCAAGAAAATCAGCAATTCTTTCAAAAAATGCATCCTCAGATGTATGATTTGATTTGTCCTCCACAGTATTCACTTGCTTTGACTTTGGGGTAATGGCCCTCTTCCTTCTTATCCCCGACCGTGGTCCGCCCTGCTTTGGTGGGTTTTTGGTGCATAATCGTCTTGGCCTGGTGGCACGTCCTTTGGGCGACTGCTCGTCAGATGAGACACGAGTCTGTTTCTCCTGATCGGAGTCAATGTCAGTGTCGCTCTCAGCCTCTACATTGGGTACCTCAGAGGCCGGGGCTACGTTAACAGATGTGCCACTTGTTCCTTGAGAAATAGGGCCACTAGTTATGACCTCGTGATCAGCTTCCTGCAGTATGGTATCGTCAATCAGAATAGATGCGGAGGGGGACAGACATCGTAAGTCTGGGGATTGGCTCAACCCCAGAGAATTCCTCCTCTGCGTATTAATTTTTTTAACAGTTTGGACAAGGTAATTGTCAAGAGTGTTTAGCGGGGCTTCCTTAGGTTTTGTAGACATGTTTACGATGTACACACAAGCTCACTTTTGTACAATTATAATGTCAGGTAGCAGAATCTTAAAACGATAAGTCTTACTTGGGGTAAGGGGCGCACAAATATTTCCTGCAGCGTTTCTGGCCCTGTCCCTGCCTCCTCCTGCCGATGAGGGCCGTAGAGGGCCCGCCCTTTGCCCGGGCTTAGCCTCGGGCGTCCCGCGACGCTGAGGGCTTGCTGGATATATCGCCCCTCCTGGCGCGTCTAGCGCGTCAGGGAATGCGCCGCCGCAAGGGCTGCCGGGGTTTGAGGTCCCGGAGCAGCGGCGGCGAGCCTGGTGGTAGCGGTCACTGCTGGTAAGGTTTTGCTGCGTGGCGTGGGTCACCGGGACTCCTCTTGTGCCTCGATCCTCTCTTTAGTGTGTCTGGTAACAGAGTAATCCCCCGGTCACTAGCATTCACCAACAACTGATATTTCTTAGTGGCTACTGCACATATTTATCTACTGCATCTGCACTATTGCCTTGATATCAAACATAATGAATATAGACACGTTGGAAACTATATTAAGTACTGACTTGTCCAGCCGGACAGAGGTCCAATTTTTACTTTAAACAACAAATGTTTTGAAAGAGTACCTTCAACAATTCCATAGAGAGGGGCACAAGCCTGTACCCAAACATATACAAAATGGCATAGTGAGGAAGGTGAACAGAGAATAGAATAGAGTTTTTAGGCAAAAGCTGTTGTTTTCTGTAGATATTACAGTAACAGAAATTCAATTTAACACCATTACTAGCCTAACATAGCAATTTATGCATTTCACAGTATATGGTGTTTTAAATGTCGACGGCGTTTCAATCCCATTTACAGAATCATAGGGATCATCATGAGGACTGAATAATGCCTAAATGTTACAAGCCATTATAGCCACGGGGATCAGCCTGAGCACCGTTGGTGCCGGCCAGGTAGAGAATGGCGTGTTTTTGATCCAGGGTTGGAACGGACAAGGTATTAATTGCCGATTGTAACGGGGTGAGCGGGGATCAGTCTCCCGGTGTTTGGCAGATGATAACAAGGGCGCGCCAGCAGTATGCTCGGTCGCGGGGGGAAGGAGCCTGGTCAATGGGCTGCAAAAGCTTCCCTGGCCGTTCTCTACCTGGCCGGCACCAACGGTGCTCAGGCTGATCCCCGTGGCTATCATGGCTTGTAACATTTAGGCATTATTCAGTCCTGATGATGATCCCTATGATTCTGTAAATGGGATCGAAACGCCGTCGACATTTAAAACACCATATACTGTGAAATGCATAAATTGCTATGTTAGGCTAGTAATGGTGTTAAATTGAATTTCTGTTACTGTAATATCTACAGAAAACAACTGCTTTTGCCTAAAAACTCTGTTCTATTCTCTGTTCACCTTCCTCACTATGCCATTTTGTATATGTTTGGGTACAGGCTTGTGCCCCTCTCTATGGAATTGTTGAAGGTACTCTTTCAAAACATTCGTTGTTTAAAGTAAAAATTGGACCTCTGTCCGGCTGGACAAGTCAGTACTTAATATAGTTTCCAACGTGTCTATATTCATTCTGTGCTCTCAATTCTCTTGTGCATGGGACCACTGTTGTCTTCATTAATATGTTCCCCAAGGTCCTGTGCTGACTCGAATGGGTGCCCTTGTTGTTTTGTATAATTTGATATCAAACATATGCACGTACAAACTGTCAAACTGAACAGTTGGAAGGGATGAAGGCTCTGCCTTCCACATAGAAATTGGGGAAAGAAGTAACCCTAAATTTGATAACTGCGGTTTGTTGTCTGAACGTCTCCTGAGCTAGAGTATTCTTATACCAACTTCTGACCTTAGAATCAACTGAGGTCTTTTTTTAGACCCAGGAGTTCCTTGCCACTGGTAGTGGTATAGCCAGGCCCGGACTGGCCATTGCGGGCGCTGGACAATCCCCCGGTGGGCCGTATGGGTGAGGGCCGGTTTTGGGCCCCTGGGGGCCGTTTTTGTTAAGGGCCGGGGGGCCGGACGCTCACTTTGCCAGTGCCGGTTTTGGTTCGCAGTCCGGTCCTGGGTATTGCTGTTGTTCTCTGAGCCGATGATGGCACTACTGAAAGCGGATAAGGCTGGGGCCACAATCTAGTTCAATGTAACTGCAGCTCAGTACTGGAACTTGATGGCTGCAAGGAATCATGCCCTGAGATAAACCAGAGGATGCTGATGGTAGTGTGAATGCTGTTGCTGCTACTGAAAATGCCATTTGTGCTGAAATTTAGAATGGAATTTCTGTGCTGACATTAATATCTATCTCCTCCGAGACTGGCTTCTACTTAACATACATTTCTTTCTCTGTCCATCCTTAAGTCATAGACATGTGTCAAAAGATAATAAGGTAAAATATCAGAGAGAACCAATTGGAGTGGGGAAAATTGCCAGGAACAAAGTAAATGTAGAAAACTAGATAATCCTAATTTTTCATGCATGAACTATTAAAGCCTTATGAGAATAAGCACTCAGATTATGTATCAAAAGCCCCCAAGTCTTTTCGTCATCCAGCGCATTTCAACCTCACTGCGCAGTCTGTGATATCACTCATGAATCAGCCTATTCAAAAGCATCAGCCTTCGACCTCACGATTTAAAATAACATAACCCTACACTATAACTAACACCAGGTGTGCGTTTCCTACGGACTGCACCCTTCACCCTGGGGTTAGCAAAGAAAAACAAAAATAGAAAAAAAGACACAGAACTAGGGAGGTCAGGTTTGCCAATTGAACGAAAATATACTTTGAGGTACAGCAAAAGACGGCCTTCAAAAGTAGAAACACTCGGAAGGCAAAGTATCATGCCAATAGAGCTTGGAAACGCCAGACTGCTGCAACTGGGCAGACCGTGGAGCCTGCCTGAAGAAATTAGAGCAGAATATCCTAAATGTCTTGCAAGGGGGCAAATGGAACCTCCGGAATTTGGCGGCCGGTACAGTGTTACATGTACAGTCATTACAACACCCCTACGGCATGTCAGTTACGTGTTACGGAGTACACAGTAGAGTGTAAGTGTGACAACACAGTACTAAAGTGGCAGGCTGCCCGGCTAGAAGTACTTACTGTCTCTATATGAGTGTGACGTCAACAGCCCCTGCCTCCCTGATTCCAAATTCGGACAGACACAGACTCACTTACCTAAGGAGGGCTGAGGGCGGCCTGGCCTGCAGCAACAATTTAAATTATGGTGTGTCCGGTGACGGACTTTCCAGGTCCTGACTCCCGGGACCTTCTTAATCTCATCTCTGGCGTGGCTGGGACGGTCCTGGCCTGGGATCGGATGGCTCACGTCAAGTCACACGAACTTTAAATTGTGCTCCAGTCTGCAATGCCCATGACAATGGACCAGGCCAGCCCCACTCACCCTGAAGACTGCGCAGACGCCAAGACAGTAAGCTGCGCGCCCTCAATTTAATTAATGAGAGCCTCAGAGGCCCGGCTGGGCCTTGCGCATGCGCAGTTGAACTTATGCACCATTTTCAAGAGCCTCTGGGGCCCCGCCGGTGCCCGGCCCTGTGCACCATTTTATTTATTAAGAAGGGCGTACTGCGCACCATCATGATGAAGAGGCTTGCACTTGCCCTTGCTAGCTCCACTGCTGAGTGAGGGGCCCCGCGGGGCCCCTGAAGTGCAGGCCCCCCCCGCAACGCGGGGACTGCGGAGGCCTGTGTTACGCCCCTGGTAAGAGCTGGAGACTGGCTGCCTGGGATCTCCAGAATCGGGACCTACTGCGGGGATTCAGGGCGGATGTGAAGGTATACCTGGCAGACAACCTTGGCTCAGTACAGTCTGGGATGACAATCTGGGAAGCTTTGAAGGGTGTCATGCGTGATAAAATACAGAATAGGTTAGCGGAGGAAAAGAGGAGACTGCAGGGGGATATCCGGGACCTTGAAGCTCGTATTCTGGAGCTCGAAAAGCGACATGTCACGGATGGGGGAGTACGTGCGCTACGACGAGTGCTGGATGCCCAGCAGCAATACAAGGCCCTGACAAGTGACGAGGCCAAGACGCATGCACAGGCGACCTTGCATAGATTGTATGACGTGGGGGACAAATATGGGAAACTGTTGGCATGGCTGAGTCGTAGGGAGCATGAGGAGAGGTGGGTAGACCAGGTGGTGGACGCGGAAGGCCGACCTAGTAGAACAGATGCACAGATAGCGCAGACATTCGCAGCTTATTATGAGGAATTCTATGGGGCTAGAGACCTAGGCACGACGGCCGAGATCGGTCAATACTTAGACGAGGTTGAGACCCCCAGTCTAGACATGGAAGCTCGAAAGATCCTGGAGGCAGAAATCGCAGTAGCCGAGGTAGAGGAAGCATTTGCTAAACTGCGCCCGGGGAAATCTCGTGGCCCCAATGGGTTTCCAGCGGAATTCTTTAAAAAAACAGCGGACCTCCTTACTACTCATATTTTGGCTTTGTTCAACAGGGCGATGGAGGAGGGGACGCTTCCGCCAGATCTCCGTATGGCCACAATAGTACCTATCTATAAGCAGGGCAAACCGCCAGGGGAGTGTTTGTCATACCGCCCCATATCATTTTTGTACGTAGAGGTAAAACTCCTAGCGACGATCCTGGCCTTGCGACTAAGAAAGGTGATAACAGACCTGATCCATCTGGATCAGACGGGCTTCCTGCCAGACAGGGCGACTAGGCACAACCTGCAGAGGACACACAACTGGTTGATGGAAGTGTGTGCTCGTGAGGAGCCCCATGTGTTTCTCTCCCTAGACGCTGAAAAAGCGTTTGACGCGGTGCACTGGCCCTTTTTAGATAGAAGGTTGATAAAGTTCGGATTCGGTCCGAAGTTTCAGAAATGGGCTACCCTTCTCTATACGGACCCACGAGCGAGGATCAAGGTTAATGGAGTGCTATCCGGGGACTTCCCTATAAGGAGAGAGACACATCAGGGATGTCCCCTGTCACCGTTATTGTTCGCCCTCACCATAGAAGTGGTGGCATGCGAAATACGGCAAGATAGACAGATAACAGGCTTTAAAATTGAGCAAGGTGAGGGTTATGAAGAGAAAATCTCGCTATATGCGGATGACATCCTGTTACATATCACACCTCCCGAGGTCTTGATACCGCGCTTGTTTACTCTATTGAGCCAATATGGGTCACGCTCAGGCTATACTATAAATTGGCACAAGTCGTTGAAATTAGCAGGAAAGCTAAAAAAATAGGACCAGTCTATCAAACTACTATTAATCAATTTGAAGATGATTTGTCTTTAGTAGAGAGCAAGTGGCAAAGGAGACTTGAAACTGAAAATGTTGATATGGGAAGATCAATCGAACTATCAATCAAGTTGCTTTTTAATGGCTCGCTCCAAAGTCAGCACTATATGTCAATTTTTTATCTTTATTATTCCCCTGCTAAAATAGCGAAATGGAAAGTCAGCAATGGAGGCAGATGTAATCGACGCGATGAGATGGGAGCTGATTCTATTCACATGTTTTTTAAATGCGAGAAACTCTCCCGTTTTATCGCAGACGTCGAATTCTTTTTAAATAATAGCCTTGGGATTGTTGTGAATCTAACTTCTGAAATGGTTATTTTGGGTCTTCAAACGGATTATATCGGAATCAGGTCCACTGCTGAAGAAGCTTTCTTGTTTATTTGTATGTCAATTTTTCGCTATTGCATTACTTCTCGCTGGATTGATAGTGAACCGCCAGTTTTCCATCAATGGCAACTTAAATTGCTCTCTATATATCACTTAGAAATGGCAATGTATAGATCTAAAGGGATCAAGAAAAAAAAGCAGGGATTAAAAATATGGGATCCGATTTTCAAATGGATCTAATTTGACCTGTTTATGTATGTGGAGCTACCTGCCCTTGATGCAATGCATCAATATGATCTGTATTCTGATTTCAATGCAATTTTTTTTTCTTTTGTTATATTTCCTGCTCAATGTACGACTGACTGTTGAAATAAAAGTTATAAATAATATAAATAAATAAATAAATAAATTGGCACAAGTCGGTCTTGTACAGCCCTGGGGTTAAAAGCTTCGGGCCGGCCTTACCCGCGGCACTACGGGTGACGACTGAAGGGTTTACATACCTAGGGATTTATATGACAAGCAAGAGTTCTATCTCGTATACGAAAAATATCCGAGTTCTCACAAATTTTACGGAGGACGCGCTCAGATGGAAGACCCTCCCCCTCACAATACTAGGACGGGAGGCAATGTATAAAATGATCACCCTGCCGCGGTTCCTGTATGCATTGCAAAACGAGTACTTCCCCATTCCTTGCAGGTTTTTAAAGAGATAAGCGAGGGACTTAGAGAGTTGCTTTGGTTGGGGAACAGCCTAGGATAGCCCTGAAGACCCTACAGAGGAACCAATTTAATGGGGGGATTTCCCTCCCCAATATTGAGGCATACAATTGGGCAGAACACCTGGTGCCGATAAATGACTGGCTACATGCCCGGGCAGATCACCCCACATATAGACTGGAAAGGGGGAAATTGGAACATCGTACATGTCTACACTACATATATGGGGGTAGAGGGAAAGAAGCGTTATTATCCGCAACAAGCGTGACCGTAGAGCTGTGGGACAGGGTTACAAGAAGGATTGGCTGGTAGCACAAACCGTCGAGACAAACCCCAATTTGGAAATGTGCATGGCTACGGGAATTACATAAGTTGAGAGAGTTCCGAAGATGGGGTGATATAGGTATTTCAGTATTGGGTGACCTCCAGCAACAGGGTGCCTTGAAGTCCTTCCAGGTATTAAGAGCAGAGTACGGTTTGATCCACACTCAATTTCTAAAGTATGCGCAAATAGGCCACGCCTGGCAGGCGAAGAGGCGCTTTCGGATCCCTTGCCAGAATATGCTCCGATAGAGGGCCGTCTGCTGCAGGATCAGGTTCAGGCTAAGTTAGTTTCCTTGAGTTATAAAACCCTACTTAGCAATATGCCGGACGGACTTGTGAAACTGAAAAGTGCATGGGAATCGATTCTAGGGGAGATGGATACGCTTGACTGGGAGACTGCCCTGATGCACCCTAGGGAAGTGGCAATAAAATCCCGACTCCGACTCTTTCAATTCAAAATTTTGCATAGAGTCTACTACGATAGATATCGCCTACATCGGATGGGGCAAGCCAGTGATCCTAATTGTCTGCGATGTGGACATGCCGTGGACAACTTTTATCACACCATCTGGGAGTGTGGGGTCCTCCAAAGCTACTGGGCCAGGATAATGAGGGAGCTTGGTGAAATTCTTGAAACAACCATACCCCTGGAGCCTAAACTGGTCTTGTTGGGGATAACGAACGAAGTGGACTTGACTCAACCTCATCTAATTTTTCTAACACTGGCATTAGTGGTGGCCAAGAGAGAGGTGGCTCGGGCCTGGGGAGCCCCGAACCCCCCGAGACTTGACGACTGGAGGAGGGGTATGGATATTTATATGGCAGCTGAAAGAGTTACCTATAAAGCTAGTGGTTGCCGAAGAAGTTTAATAGAGTATGGGGAAAATTGCAACATTATTATGGCCTGGATGGGGGGCTTTGAGGGGGTAGGGAATGTCCTACTTGCAACCCTAACGTATTGGGGAAGGACTTGGATACAGCTACATGTTCTGGAAATGGATGGTATGTTATTATATACAGATGAAGTGATATGTTTTGTGCTATGTCGGAGGTGGAGCGTGGTGGGTGGGGGGAGGGCAGGGTGTGATGGACGATCTGATGTGACATGCTTGCTATGTTTCTTTGGTTTGAAAATGCAAATAAAAATAATTTAAAAAAAAAAACAATGCAAACATACACAAACTTAGCCAACCTGAGCGAACATCGTTGACACTAGCAGTACTAACCCTTCATATACAACTCTATCACATACTCCTACCAAAAAGAATTGACCAGAAATATACGCTAGTAAGCTGCACTGTATCGGTAGAAAGTAGATTAGGAAAAGCAGAGCTCACTCAGTGAAAATCAGGATTTGGAGAAGCAGGCGGCCTATTCACATTGGAACTGTTAGAGCACAATATAGAAACTTTGTCATACACAGATGTATTTCACATTCATCTATCAAGTTGGATCTTAAACACAACAAACTCTTGTGTGGCCAGATTTGAAACTGCTCTCTCTACAGCGGGTCATGCATTCTGCACCCTGTCTTTGCAACAAATGTCAGCTCTGTGCAGAGCTTTGGACAACAATAAACTACTGTGTCCACTTAGAAATGCCCCCTGATATTCACATTGTAATTGCATTTGTATAGTGCTCCATACCGTTTGCGAGGCAATGACGCGTTGTTGGAGGGGTAGCATGCTACACTGTGAGGGTGTGCTTGGTAGGATGTAGCATTTGCAGTGTGGTCTACTTGAGAAGCATCTTGGAATCATATGTGATTGACCAGAGAGGTCCTCATATCATATCTTGGGTCACAGCGCAAAAGGGCTGCTGGTGGTGTAAGGAGAGAGATAGCACATGCACAGCTTACCTTATTCACCTGTGAGTTAGTCTTCTGGTCTGTATGATTTGTTTTATGTGGCCACAGAACCATCAACCCCTAGATGTAGCCACTCTGAATAGCTTTGGCGGTGGCTAGAGAAAAGGGGTGGTTTAATGGTCTACAGTGAAGCCCATCTCTGCAGCTAAGGGTTTTTACAGTGTCTAATCTTGAGGTTGCTGAGGAGCCTAATTGGGACCTGCAGGCTGGACTATAATAAAGTCATCCAAGATGACAGACGATTATTTTATAGTCATTTAGTTCAGAATATTTTACAGCACCAGATACACAGCAGATATCTTTGTGCATGACCTCTCTGTATTTGTGTAGATTGTTTTATAGGTTTTTAGAGATTCTTTGTGGTCTCCTTTGGCTAATCTGATTACAGTTGCCCTGGTGTTATTGTTTCTGTGGGCCCAGTCTGGGTGCATAGTTTGTGAAGGCCTGATCAGAGGTAGGAGAGATTTTTCGGTTTGCTTGGTTACAGCGTCTGTTACACGTCCATGTTAGGCCACCCACAACAGAACATGCTTAGTCCAAGATCTGCACTGATTGCACTGATTGCAGTAGGCCCTGATGTTGCCCAGTTATAGTAGTGTCAAAGCCTTATCCTGGAAGTGGTCAGATTATTGTGCCTGTTTTGGAGTACGCTTCAGTAGAGTGTTTTGTTCTGGGTACAAAGTTCTTCCTTTTTGTGGAATTATCACTCAATTAGGATTTATAAAGCGTGGTTAATCACCCAATAAGTTATCCAGGTGCTTGCAGGTCCTAGAGGCTTATTCGAACAGCCAGGTCTTGAGGGCCATTTGGCACTCCAGATGTGAGGCGATGGTCCTGAGGTGCATGTGGAGGCTTGTTCCAGGCCTTTGCTGCGATGCGGGAGAAGGAGCGTCCTCCACTTCTGCTTTGGTAGATACAGCAAGTATGGGCGAGTGAAAGGGAGGTGACGCGTAGTGTTCTCGATGGTTGGTGGAAGTTAATGTAAGTGGGTCATTGGTTGTGTAGAGCCTTGTGTGTGTAAGTCAACATCTTGAGTTGGCATCTCTTCTGTACAGGGAGCTGCCTGAGGTGGGGTGTGATGTGGGTTCGTCGGTGAAGGCTGAAGACGAGTCTTCCTGCGGCGTTCTGTATGGTCTGAAGTCTCTGTAGGAGGTGTGTGGTGATTCCTACATATAGGGCGTTGCCGTAGTCCAGTTGGCTGTTGATGAGGGCTTGTTTCACGGTGTGTCTCGTGTGTAGGGGTAGGCACTTGAAGATCTCACATAGCATAACATGGCTCTGTATACTAATATTGGGAAGAGGCAGAGAACATGGTTTTAAATATTCTGTTTCTTAGCTGTGAAGAATACCTGGACTTTGCTGCCTGCACGGATACTGCTGTCCCTCCAATGTTTTTTTTTCGTAGGAGGAAATGGTTAGATGAGGTACTCTCATTGATGGCTTTGTGGTATGTACAGTGTTTTAAAGGCAGAACTTAAGGTTGTTGATATCCAGTGCAATGCATGAGTCACCACTGTAATGGGTTCTCTTGGATGGATATATAGTAACAGTCTTGCTGCAAGGTTTTGGATTCGTTGCAATATACATAGTATAGAGCTGGGATCTTCTATGAACAGGTAACTTGTGTAGTCTACCTGTAACATCAGAAGGGTGAGAATGGCATGTGGTTACTGCGAGCATCCCAGGTGATGAAAGATGCTTCACTGTGTCCACAAAGTATAGAACGGGCTTCCTGTGACTTCATTCACACCAGAGATCAAAAATAGGTTGGAGTCTGTGCGAGAGTCTCTGAGGATTGGAAAATAGTTTCAGGTTCCAGAGCCATACATACCCAATCCTAAGGGTGACAAAGACATGTCGGTGCGTGCTCAGCAGGGAGCGACTTCAGCATGTCCCAGAGTGTGAGTTTATGGATGTCATACATGTAGGGGCATGTGAGGAACAAGGCCGCGGGGCTGGCAGGCAATATGTGACATGGTTTAAGGATCACATATGGGAGTTCAGCAACGTTCCCTAGTGGCCACCTCAATATGTAACTTGAATGAAATAACCTGTCATTTCCTATATCACTTTCCTTTTTATGAAGGGACAATGTCCTCTCTCTCCCTTAAAGAATAGTAGACATAATGAATCTTGGGGAATAGTCGAGCGCTCAACGAGCTACTTTCCCAGGTGTGTAGAAATAGAGGAACCTCAGTTGAACCAACTAATATGATTTAATCTTCCACCGTTTCCACTGATTAGTTTTGCCACCTGAATCTGGAAGAACAATCATTCACTGTATGGATTTCCCTGTTGTGCTACTTCTGAAGCTGCATTATCTTTGCCTTAAAAGCATAGGGGCATGATTCCCTTCTGACACACCCAAAAATGGCATTGTGGATGGCAAGCCGAGGTTTTGAGAGGGGTGCGGTTTTCTACAGAAAAAGTTGTGAGGGATGAGTTGAGATGTGGGCTTTAGAGACAGTGGCAGGTCTTCGATCAGAATGAGGTGTGGCTAAGTAACACTTTTCATTTTGAGGAGAGGTCTTGGCTTTTCCTACTAATGGTGAGGAAGAGGCTAGATGAGTGCTGGCAGCGTGGAGGAAGAACCGTGAGGAAAATATAGGATACGTGCTGTACAGGAGGTACCCTGAGAGAGGACATTAATGGTCCATCACCACTGAGAACCCTCGGAGAAGAAAGCATATGGCTAGGTATGGCTAGAAAGGAAAAAGAATCACTAGCAATAAAACTGAGAGAGAAATGGGGACCGGGCTGTCCATGATGCAAAAATCATCAGCGATGGCCTTGGAGGTGGCAGGAGGTAGCACGAGTGATAGCCGGGAAGGAGGAGGAATAGTCAGTGATGGACTTAAAAGAGAAAGAGGTAGGACTGTGGTAGGAAGAATCCTTTGTGAGGGACTAGAAGGGTGAAGAGGTAGGATGAGTGCATGTCCAGGGCGAGGAAGAATCATCAGTGATGGACCTAAAAGAGAATGAGATAAGGGCAGGGAGGGTATTAAGAAAAGAAAATGAAAGGTCAGTGATGGGCCCGAGGCTGGGGAATGGGAAGTACATACTGGCCCTGTGTGACCAAAAGATAATTATCTGGATACTCTTTGGTTCAGTAACCCAGACTTTGCTCTCAGAACCAATCATCTCCAGTGACTGTAGTGGGACAGATTGAAGCAGAGATAGGGGAAGAGAACATACCCCCAAGGAGAAGAGAGAGAGCAGCTATTTGGAGGGATCAATGGCTGGGCTCATGTGATTCGAAGGGAAGATGCAGCTATTTCTAGTGAGCTGGGTTTTAGTAATTAAATTCCTAATTATCTGTTTGCTTGTTAATTAGGATTGTCAGGATAACTGCCAATGAGGCGATGCTAAAGAGCCAATTACTGAAGAACAAGCTCTGCTCTGCAGAGCTGAGATGGCTGTTTACTCCATAAACTATGACTAATGAAACAACTTCACAAACTCCTCCGCAACCCTCTCTCCACCCCTCCTTTCCCCACCTCCTCGCAGCATCTCACCTTCTCTTCCTCACAGTTTCTACCTTCATAATTTTATTAATAGTCTTCATGTCCCCGCTTCTCTTGCGAATTTACGCCCTCCGTCATTTGCTCTTTACTTCCACCCATCCAGTCTCAATTTCACACAGTTGTGCTCACCTCTTGCATACATTCTTTCGCACCTCTTTGCCCACCTTACTCCTGTCCCCTCCACCGCATTCACAATCTCATTTTCTCCCTCCCTTTCACTTCCACCGTTTCTAATTCTCTTTCGCAGATTCTCTTCTCTTCGTATCTGACAAGCCCCGGCACATTTACTCTCCTCGCCCTAACACAAACATTCTCTAATCCCCGTCCATTCCCTCATTTTCCCTACCCACTTCACATTATACCTTCTCTCTTCGGGTCTTTCTTCCTCTCGTATAGTTTCCACCCATTCTTGTTCTTTGTAGGTTCCTGGGTACTCAGGGCAAGCAGGAGCCTCTGCTGTGCTGTCCTGCTGGGCACGCCTTGGGATCAGACAGGCGTGGGCTTCCCGAGTTTTAGGACAGGAATAGCAGAAACGTTTGTACAGGGTTTCCCACCCATTTGAAGCTACTGTCCATACAGAGAGCTGTTAAAAGCACTAGAACCCTGAATTTAATGCAAAGCAATTGGAGTATAGAACAAAAACACAGGGGGATTGTCGCCAGCTGATAGAAGGCAAATGTAAAAGCAACAATGCAGTAAATTAACTACAGGAACGGTGCTGGGCCTCGTGTACCTTTGACCAGTGCTCAATTTGTAAAATAATAAGTGCCAGGGCCCTGACCAGAAGGCCACTGCAACTTGCACCACCCATCGCCCCAGTCATTGCTGCCAAACCAACTACTGACCATCTCTATTGCATGCAAGTGCGACAGTACTGATTATTCCAGGTCCCCAAATCTAAAGGAATGGCTGTGGAGGCAGGTATTGTTCTGCTCATCTCTAAGTTAGATGAGCAGCGCCACCATGTGGCAGACTGTCATAAGTTCTGTGTTGACAATTAAGTGCATCAGAAACCAATTAAGTGCTGGTGCCACGCACCGGAAACCACCAGCTCAAATTAAGCACTGCCTTGGACTCCCCCCATAATCGTGACCACAGTTAGGGCTCTTGTAGAGCGCATATCCGCCTTCAGATATGGAGTAAATTCAAGGTAGGTCGTCCAGTGAATGGCCATCGGTAGTGTCTGAGCCTGTGGAAGGCTGCGAGAGTGGAAACCAGCAGCCTGGCTCCGAGATCTGCAGAGCTGAGTAACTTTGCCCCGAGTCATTTCCCTTTGTTCGAATTGCTTCCAGACTTCTACTTGCGTCTCCTTCCTTTTTATTATGCTGTGTTCCTCATTATTCGGCTCAGGTTCTCTTGCATTTTTAATAACTTGTTACTAGTCATCTCAGTCTTTTCCATTCTCTGTTGTACAATGCATTTCACTCCCTCTTTGTTCCTCCTTTTTCTCTTTCACATTGTATTTCTAAAATATATCCTGCTGTTACTGAACAAGTGTGTGTAGTAAATAAGCATAAAATTGTATTTGGGAAGTGTGCATGTACGTCGATTCACCAAAATGCCAGGGCAGTGTAAGCTACATCACACATCCTATGACCTAATGACATCTCCCTAAGTTAACATCATATGACCTACAACCCCAATCTTCCCAGGAAGTGATGTCACATGACCATAATCCTGTTGTCATCACAATAATGACATTGCTGACGTACCCTAATACATGCAGACAAATGCCTGTTTTTTATATCACCCATATTAGGGTGCTGAGTCATGATATTTGAAAGTAGTGATGTGTAATACTTGCCCTAAACTGTAGCAAATCAGTGAAGCAGTGAGCCAGACCTCTTATCGGGTGTTTCGGGGTTCGGCTTTCCCTAAGGACATTTAGAAAAAAATGGGCACACAGTGCATTTAAAAGCACAATTTTCACATTAATTTGCTAAACAACCATAGACTTTGCAAAGACACTCATTAAATATTCAAGTACTTTCATGGCAAGCTAAAACAATAAAGTCTGACAATCCCTAGGAGTTGACCCCATTTTTTCAAACTGGGCTATGGGTATCCCCATATGTCATAAATTACCTCATTTGTGCCAATCCCAGCATTCTGCCATTAATGTTGTCCATGTACCATGGCTGACACTAATGTAAAAATTGACCTCCCATATGTCAGTGCCAGCATTTTGGCATGATTGCCCTTCCCCATATGCCACATTTATCCTCCTTTATGACAAGAATTACCCCTCATGTGATACAAATATTTTACCACAGGTGCCCCCATATGCCAAGAGTTTCCTTAAGTATACAAGATCCGGGGGCGGAGCTAGCAGCCGACGAAGATGGCCGCGTAGTCCCTGAGCTCCGTCGGCGCCACTTACAAATCCTTCAATATCCTGCACCAACCTTGCTCTATTGCCACCCCCGACCCCGCCACGACTATCGGAGCAGACAGGGAACAAGCGGACCCGTCCTGGTGGGTGCTACGCCGATCCTAACGGCGGTTGCTGGCTTGTCCCGCGGAGCTCCGGGAGGGCCTCCGGACCGCGGCTTTGCGTGCGAAGCCCAGCGGCGCCATTACAACGCGACCGCACGGGAGGCTGACACCACTCCACACAGGGATAGACTTCAGGATCGCGGCGAGGCCGGACCTTTTGCTTGCCCTCCCCCCCCTTTTGTGAGGCACCTGTCAGGGGCCACTCATCATTGGGGGACCTGGACACTGAGAGGGCGCTCGAAACTGCGCAGCCCTGATGGGCGGCCATTCACCCACATCGGATGTGCCACGGAGAACTCGGCTCTTGTAGCCCAGGCAATATAAGGTGGACAGTGTTCACGTTCCGCCCCAGTTGGGGCAGACGGGTCCCCTTCTCATTACAACGGAGGCATTGGGGGGAGTTGTGACAAATCCTTGGCCCCCGAATTCCCAGACCGAAGGGCCAGTGAGGCTTGCTAGCGTGAGGACGGCTGAGTGCGCGGCCGCAGCATAATTGGCGCCAGAAACCCATTGCCGGCGGAGTGGGGCTCCAACAGGACGTTATCAAGCATGGGGAAGGGAGACCGCACCCAGAGTAAGCTCCCCTTCTCACAACGGCGGTTGACAGCGCCGAGCCCTCAGCCACAGCGAGACGACGAGGTGAATACAGGAGAGCCACAGGAAGAACACTCGGACCTAAAGTCAATGCTCAGGTCCATGGAGCAAAACATCCAGACCAACATAGCGGCTTTGGGGACCAAGATGGACGCCATGTCCTACAGAATGGACCGCATGGCGGAGCGCCTCGACAAACACTCGGAAAGACATGACATGCCCGAACGGCGAATTACGGAGGTGGAGGAGGCCCAAACAGACCTGGATACGGCTAGGCGGCGGGCGGAGACACTCATCAGAACACTACAGGATAAGACGGAGGATTTGGAGGCGCGGTCCCGTCGCTGCAATATCCGCATTACTGGCCTTCCGGAGACCACCCAGACCGGGAAAATGGAATTATTCATTGAACGACTGCTCACCACGCTGCTGGGAGAAGGTGTGTTCTCGGCGATGTTTGTGGTGGAACGCGCTCACCGCACTCTTGGCCCACAGCCCAACCCAGGTCTCCCTCCCCGTCCGATAATAGCGAAGTTGCTAAACTACAGGGACAGAGATACGGCGCTCAGGCTGGCTCGAACTAAGGGAGAACTACGCTTCGAGGGATCGGTGATTTCCATTTTTCCAGACTTCACGGCACGAGTGCAGGAGGCGCGCAAGCATTTCGCCCCCCACAAGAAACGCCTCCGGGACATGGGCCTAGATTGTGCAATGTTATACCCAGCCAAATTGAGAGTAAATAGACAGGGCCGCTCACATATCTTCACGGACCCAACAGAGTTTCAAAAAGCCATGAAAAAGTGGGCCACAGATAAGACTGACGGACGTGCAGATGATCAGAAGGAGACTGGCCAACACGGCCAAGATGACCAGGAATGACTTGGTGGCTTGCTACTTGATGACCGCTCTACTATCCTAGAGGCTGAAGGAACATTCACCCGAAGCAGAATCCTGCGGCTGTGAAGTAACAGATAAGCGGGACTGGGGTTCTGGTATAGTAATTGCCTTCCATAGTAGTGGGTCTCCGTATACTGAGATTCGACATGCCATTGATAAATTGATGACGGGTGGAGGGCGGGGATCGCCTATGGGATGGCGGGGATGGGGGAGGGTAAGTAGGGTGGAGGAGAATAACCATACTGTTGTGCAGGTTGGTGCATTGATGCATTGCTGGTGGTGCTAGACTGGGTGAGGGGGGCTGGGCACCAGAGTTGGGAAGTTACTTCCGTGACAGTGTTGGCTTACTACCTCTGCCCACGAGCAGTATGCATATGGGGCAGTTGGAATTGTGGTTGTTCGGGAGGGGTGGGTGGGATGGGGTCCTGCAAGGCCGAATTGGGGTGGGTCTGCTGTGGGTGGTGGGTGGAATGTTGGGGACTGTTTTTGAATATGTGTTGTTCTTTAGTCTGACTGCTGATGTGCTGAAATTGGGCTTTTTTGGGGGCTCCACTGTGTTCACTTCTGTCGGAGACACGCCATACTACCTGCTTGATTGCGCCCCTTACTGGCGCCTGAGTCTCATGACTGATTACCTAAGACCTTCCGATGACAGACTGGGCCCCGGCTGACATTTCTAAATCCCAGAAGAGCTCTATACCGCCTCAACTAAAGGTAC
Source organism: Lissotriton helveticus (assembly GCF_964261635.1). NCBI lineage: Eukaryota > Metazoa > Chordata > Amphibia > Caudata > Salamandridae > Lissotriton > Lissotriton helveticus. The sequence continues at coordinate 190,678,118 of NC_136062.1, read as the reverse complement.
TGACTTGGAATGTAAGGTCCTTAGTTACTTGCGTAGACATCACATAGACCTCGCTCTCTTGCAGGAGACCCATTTACCACTACACAGCAAAATGCTGACACACAAAGGCATAGCGGGCTGTAGTGTGGCGGCGGGTTTCACCACACACTCAAGGGGGACACTCACGTGGGTCAATCCTAACTCCAAACTCACGTTAACTCCCCTAGAGACGGACACTGAGGGACGTTATGTACTCTGTAGATGCAGGGGCAGGGGGCTTGATTTGTTGGTTGTGAACGTGTATGGCCCTAACTACGACTCCCCGGAATTTTACACGGAGTTAGCCCAGAAATGCAGAACATACGACTATTCCGGTATGCTCTGGGGAGGGGACTTTAATTTGATACTCGACCCGAACTTGGATAGGTCTGCGGGGCCCCCTCGGTGTCCGTCGGCTGCTGCCACGGTTCTCCGGACCGAAATAGTGCGCCTGGATCTATTGGATGTGTGGCGCAGCCGGCATCACTCCAGAGGGGGGTACACTCACTACTCCGCCTATCATGCACTCCACACCAGAATAGATTATTGGCTTGCATCACAACAGCTGTCCAACAGTGTAAGGGATTGCCAAATACTACCGCGCACCTTATCCGATCATTCCCCTCTCCTCCTGGTACTGGACACGCCGGCTCATAGGATTCCCCCCTTTACATGGCGTTTCCCCCCGTACTCTCTGCTTGATGAGGTTTTTAGAGGTGAGCTCGCTAATGAAATAGACGGCTTTTTTGACACTAATCTGGGGACCGTGGAGAGCTTCCAAACGCTATGGGAGACGTTTAAGGTCTATGTGCGCTGTGTAGCTATGGCCAAACATTCCAGTGTATTAAAATCCATTAGACAGAGACTTCAGTACCTTGAACACCAACTTACGGAGCTTGAGGAGAAACAGCGGGCGGACCCCGGGGGGGACGCCCTAGATCAGATCAAACGACTGGTGACGGAATATAATGCAGAGGCTGACAGGGAGGTCCAGCATATGGGTAAATACGCCACGGCACGTACTTATGGTGAAGGCGAGAGACCTGGCTCCCTCCTGGCTAAAATAGTCCGGAGCGAACGACGACAGCTTACAGTGGTAGAACTAGTGTCGACTACAGGGGAGGTCCTCACTGATGAGGAGCAGATACTAGGGGAATTCAGGCAGTACTATTACACCCTCTACGGAGCTAGGTCGACAGGGATGGAGGGGGCGATTGACGATTACTTGAGCTATATAAAAATGCCGCTGCTGTCCGATGCGCAGAGGGAATTCCTCATGATGCCTATTCAGAAGGAGGAAATAGAGGAGGCGCTGGATAGCATGCGATCCGGTAGCGCCCCGGGAGCCGACGGGTTGACGGTGGGTTTCTACAAGGCCTTTAAGGATCGGTTGATACCCTTCCTCTCGACACTGTTCGACGACATATGCTTGGAAGGCAGCATGCCTCCATCCATGCGTGAGGCACTCATTATCACCCTCCTTAAACCAGGGAAGCCTCCTGCTGAGTGCGGGTCGTACCGACCCCTCTCCCTGATAAATGTGGACGCGAAATTGTATGCCAAGGTTCTAGCGACGCGTCTCGCACTACTAGCCCCGAAACTGGTAGCCCCAGAACAGGCCGGCTTTATTCCTGCCAGGAATCTTACGTATAACATACGCACGGTGCTAGGGACGATACAACATGTGAGGCCGGAGAATAAGGCTCTGGCTGTATTCCTAGATATGGAGAAGGCCTTCGACTCCGTGGAGTGGCCCTTCATGTCGAGAGTGCTCAGGAAGCTCGGACTGGGTGAACTCTTTCTACAAATGATTGGCGCCCTGTATTATAAACCATCCGCCAGAGTACGACTGAGTAACAGAGTCTCGGAAGCGTTTGCGATCTGCAGAGGCACTAGACAGGGCTGCCCCCTCTCACCATTACTATACGCTTTGGTAGCGGAACCACTAGCATGTGCACTTCGTGAATACCACAGTCACGAGGGTATTAGTTTCCCTACTTATAAGATATGCATCTCCACGTACGCGGACGACACGCTTTTGTACGTCAGGGACCCGGAACTTAATCTCTCCCCCGTACTGCGGGAAGTGGTGCAGTTTGGAGCATTGTCTGGACTAAAGGTGAACTGGGAAAAATCGGTAGCGTTCCCGCTGACTCCAGTGACGGGCAAGTTTGTAATGGATTATCCACTACAGTGGTCGGAAGACCCGGTTCGATACTTGGGCATACAGCTGCATCCAGACCCGGACATTTTGGTCAGGGAAAATTATGGAGTCGCGTATACTAGGCTAACTGAGGATGTTGAGAGATGGTGCAAATTACCGTTGTCCTTGTCGGGCCGAATCGCGTTAATGAAGATGATAGTGCTCCCGAGGTTTTTGTTCCTTTTCAATAATATCCCGGTGATACTCTCGAAGGCTTTCTTCAAGACAATGACTCAGACCCTCACTAGGTTGGCGTGGGGGGGCAAACAACCTAGGGTACAGTGGCAAGTTCTAATGCTTCCGTATGAACAAGGCGGTTTAGGGGCCCCGGACCTAGAAAGGTACTAAAGGGTTGCTCAAGCGACACATTTGCATACATGGATACACGGGGATCGTAATGTCCCGCACGTGATCCTAGAGACTCTGTTCACGGACCCCCTCCCTCCCCGGCTACGATATTTGAGCCAGCTACGCGCCGGATAGGATTTTTGGACTCCATTGTAGCGACAAACCACGCCTGGCACTCTCTGGCCAAGAGTCATGACTGCGCACTCCTGTACTCCCCTCTTGTACCGATAGAGTGGGCGGTGTGGATAGCACCACTGCGGGAGAAGGGGGTCTCGCGCGCCCTTCAACAATTAGGTATTTCCAAGCTGGGTGACTTGTTCAAGGATGGAACGGTAATCACCTGGGCCCAGATTGTCCCTTCCCAGACCCCGGTAATGTTGCTGCACCGGTTTCACTTCCATAGGGTCCGTGCATCGCTTCAGGCTTTGCTAGGTCCGACCATGGCGGAACCTCCTGAATTACCGGAGCTGTCTTACGTTATAAAGACCCCGTCACCCAGCAACCTGATTTCGCGGCTATACAAGGCAGGGCAGCTTCCCGGGGAGCAGACGCCCCCTAAAGCCCGATTGGCATGGCAGCGGGACCTACAGACGGAGATAAGCGACTCGATGTGGCAATACTGCTGTCGCAACACTAAAAAAGTATCACTTAATGCACGACACAGACTCATTCATTTTAAATTTCTACAAAGAGTATATTATACTCCAGAATGCCTGCATAGATACGGCCTTCGACAGACTCCGGAATGTGAGCGATGCCACGTGCCGGTTGCAGACTTCCTGCATCTGGCATGGACTTGTCCAGGTATTAACAAATTCTGGGCAGACGTTTTTATTGACCTGGGTCAAATACTAGTGATTGAGCTCCCAGTTGACCCCGCGTTGGCATTGTTGGGCCATACCAGGACCCTCCCCCCAGCGACACGACGCCTGGCTGATATGGGTTTACTTATGGCTCGACGAGTGGTGGCACAGTGTTGGATGCGGGGCCCGCTCCCGACGAAGCGCAGATGGAGCAGGGACATGCTGTATGGCTGCACACAGTCACAGCTCTATAGTGAACTCCTACCCCCGGTTAGTAGACCCCAAAAATTTTGGCACCTGTATTTAACTTACAAATACAATCAAGACGCCGCGGTTCCAGATCAGGAGGACACGGAGGAGCGGCATGAAGGGGAGGAGGGCCCCGAGGATTAGATACACAGTAAATGGGGGCTCATGGGGGTTAGAAGGCAGGACACCTGGGACTCCGAAGAGGCTGGTGGGACACGGAAGACCTGGGAACACTCACTTTGGGCCACACGGGAGCGACGGAACCTGGCGGGGGAGGATACTTGATTAATGGGGAGGGTGCAGGAAGGGCACGGACATGAGTGGGGGGGGCGAGGCACAGTGGAGACGGGTATGCAGTGGAGTCAGACACAGGGGCAGTCAGGGGGGGAGGGGTGGGGTTGGGCGGGATTGTTGCGTGAGTAATGTTAGACCCGGTTATCGCTGGCAGACATGCACAGTTCAGGGTATACTCTCACTACATAGTAGACATAACATCCACCCCTACCATGGTTGAAGGGGACAGGGCGGGGGACGTCGACACGCTCAGAATACACACTAAGTTGTGCTATCTCAGGCCTGCGTCTCCGGACCCTTGGGATGTCGGTGTGTTGATTCTGCGAACTGTTTGTGCTATGTATTTATGTAACACTAATTTGCAGCCAGCCCCAGGGTTGTAGGCGGAATGCTGTGTGTATGCTCTACCGACGAATAAAAGTTTATACCCCAAAAAAAAAAAAAAAGTATACAAGATCCAGCATTTTAAAATGTAGTTCCATCATTGCAAGAATTAACTCAAATATGCCATTGCCATTATTTTGTCTTGGGTGCTTGCCATACTAAGGATTACCTCTAGTATGAAACAGCAATGTTTTGCCATGGGTGCCTGTATAAGCCAAGAATTCCTTTCATTATACCAGGGCAATGGCAGACTCACAAACATAACATCACATTCTTGCTCACACTTATGTATATTTACTTATTCTGACTCATTCTTACTCCTTCATTTTCACTCACTCACTCGCACTTGTTCTTAATCATTTTCACTCATTCACACTCACTTATCTTTCCTCTGACTCTCATATATTCTCACTCACTTGCCCTCACACTTACTTTCACTCCCCTATTCTCACTCACTCTCACTGCTTACTCTGACTTACTCATTGTCACTCATTCATTTACACTTGCATTGACATTCACTTTATTTTCAAACACTCACCTATTCTGAGGTTTCTGGCGGGTGCATACCTATGGAAGATGTTTTTTATGCCCACCGGGCCATGTCCATAGTATGCATTATGGGTGAGACATAAGGTTTTAAACAAAACTCTGCGGTCCACTGGGAGCCAGTGCATCGAACAGAGAGAAGATGAGGCCGAATAATGCTTGGGGAGATTCAGCACCAGCCTTGCGGCATCATTTTGCACCAGCTGAAGGCGGCGCAGCTGACCCTTGTTAATTCCCAGATAGAGGGTGTTACAGTAGTCCAGCCTGGCCAGTATTAAGGCCATGACCACCTTTTTCCGCGCTTCCAATGACAAAAACTGGGAAATTTTTCTTATGACTCAAATTAGTCCAAAGCATGTGGCCACTGTTCTGGAGACCTGACGAGTCATGGAAAGGCAGTCATCGACCACCACTCCAAGATTCTTTCCATAAGATACAGGAGTGGGACAGGTGCCCAGAGACTCGGGCCACCACTCACTCGACCAGATGTCAGAGTTATCCCCAAAAATCAAGACTCCCGTCTTTTCGACATTTTATTTAAGATAATTATGAACCATCCATAAGGAGACGGCTGTCATACAGTCTTTGAAATTTTTCGCAGAGTCCTTGGCCTTTTGGATAATAGAAACCATGATTTGAGTGTCATCGGCGTAAGACAACACCTCCAGGACGAATGATTTCACCATCCTTGCCAGTGGGGCCACGTAGATATTAAAAAGGGTAGGGCTCAAGGAAGAGCCCTGGGGCACACCACAGACAAGGGGGAGGACTCAGAGTAAAAGGTGCCCTAATGGTTTGAGACCGCTGACTGAGGCATGAGGCAAGCAGTGCCAGGCCCCCAACCCCTATCTCCTTAAGACGCTCCACCAGTCTTAAGGGAGACAGGGTGTCAAATGCGGCGGTAAGGTCAAGTAAGATAAGGAGAGTGGTATGCCCTGCGTCCACGTGCACTCGGATATTATCCAACACCGTGGTAAGAGCGGTGCGCCTGACATCATAATAAGCCCCCTAAGTGTGCACTAATTGATTGGCATCAGGAAAGAAAAACACAAACTTGTGAAAAGTTTCAATAAATATGCAGTTGAAAAAAGGAATAAGGTTTATGCCCCCTGATAATTACAAATTAAGCTTTACCAGAAAACTCATGAGTGGCAATACGATAAGCCCACAACATTTTAACTTCGTTCCACCATCTTTTATTGCTGCTATTTAATAACTTTAAAGTTCCTTTTTTAATATAATTCACCTGCTCAACAGCACCATTACCACTTGGATGATACTATGTAATGAATATAAAGAAATCCATTGTTTCCTTTGACTTTATTTGAATTCCATTTTTGATCAAGATTGTTTCAGCCAAACCCTGTATTAAAAACACATCATCCAAAAACATCAATTACACATTTGGTGTCCATCCTGCCAACCAATTTCATCTCATTCCACATAGAAGATACATTAACAATACTCTGATGTGCTTACAGGAACTATTTTCCCAAGTAACATCCCCCAATGTCTAAAAGCAACTTTCTCCTACAGCAAATTAGAATGCTCACTGGGACATAAAGGCAGCCATAATATTTTCTCAGAATTGTCAGCTTTCTTACACTCATAGCACAATCTCACAGTTTTCTTCATTTCCAAATCTTCCCTTGGCTACCAATCCAACTCTTTGACTATTATCTGTGTTTTCTCAATACGTATGTGTCCCTTGTGGGTCTTGGCAAGTATTTTCTTTCTCGGTCCCTTTGGTAGGATTACTTTACTCCCTATCAATTAAAAAAATGATAATTCTCACTTAATACAACTTTCATCTCCCAATAAACTCTTCGTTCACATAATGTTTTCTCCCCTATTCTTAATCCTACCCCTCACCTTCTTCAGTATAGTATCCTACTCATACACAGAGATCCACTCATCTTTGGTAATAGCTTAAATACATTTTCTTTCCTATGAAATCCAAGCAATGCTGAAATCATTCCAAATGTCTTCACAAGTTTCTTTCCTGGGTATGCAGGAATATATATTTGATCTTGGTAAAAAATATTTCACTACGCACAAGTCTTGAAGATGCAATCCTCACAGATGCTCTGAGCAGACCATCCATGGTTAAAAATGTTATCAGTGGCTTATCATCACATGTGTTCAAGGGCTCAAGCTAAGGCTAATGTTTCTCATTCAATCAATCAATCAAACATTTGTAACGCGCACTACATACCCGCGAGGGTCTCAAGGCGCTGGGGGTAGGGGGGAGGCTGCTACTGATCGAAGAGCCAGGTCTTGAGTGTTCTCCTGAAGGTCAGCAGGTCTTGGGTCTGTTGAAGGCTCAGCGGGGGGGTGTTCCATGTTTTGGCGGCGAGGTGGGAGAAGGATCTCCCGCCGGTGGTAGTTCTTCGGTAGCGCAGAATGGTGGCAAGTGCGAGGTCGGCGGATCGTAGTTGGCGGTTGGGGATGCAGAAGGAGAGTCGACTGTTGAGGTAGGCAGGGCCGGTCTTGTGGAGTGCCTTGTGTGCGTGGATGAGGAGCTTGAAGGATAGCCTCTTGTTGACGGGGAGCCAGTGCAGGTTTCTCAGGCGGGGGGTGATGTGGCTGTGGCGTGGTATGTCGAGGATCAGTCGTGCCGAGGCTTTTTGGATGCGTTGTAGTTGATGAGTTTGGTCAGGGCTCCCACGTAGACGGCGTTTTCGTAGTCGAGTCTGTTGCTGACAAGGGCTTGGGTGACTGTCTTTCTTGTGTTCGTTGGGATCCATTTGTAGATTTTGCGGAGCATGCGGAGGGTGTTGAAGCAGGAGGAAGAGATGGCCTTGACTTGCTTGGTCATTGTGAGCGTTGAGTCAAGGATGATTTCCAGGTTGCGTGCGTGGTCTGTGGGTGTCGGGGCTGTCCCTAGTGCTTCAGGCCACAAGGAGTCGTCCCAGGCTGAAGGGTTGGAGCCGAGAGTGAGGACCTCCGTCTTGTCCGAGTTCAGCTTCAGGCGGCTGGCCCTCATCCAGTCAGCGACGACCCTCATTCCTTCGTGGAGGTTGACTTTGGCAGTGATGGGGTCCTTGGTGAGGGAGAGGGTCAGCTGGGTGTCGTTGGCGTAGGAGATTATATTGAGGTTGTGCTGACGGGCGACATGTGCAAGTGGGGCTATGTAGATGTTGAACAGTGTCAGACTGAGGGAGGAGCCCTGGGGTACGCCGCAGATGATCTCGGAGGCTTCGGATCGGAATGGGGGCGGTGGACGCTCTGAGTTCTGCCTGAGAGGAAGGATGTGGTCCATTCAGAGCCTTGTCTCGGATCCCTGCGGCGTGGAGTCCTGTGCATAGTGTGCGGTGGCAGACGGTGTTGAAGGCGGCGGAGAAGTCTAGGAGGATGAGTGATGCGGTCTCACCATTGTCTAGCAGGTGGCGGTGATGAGGGCGGTCTCTGTGCTGTGGTTGCTGCGGAACCCTGACTGAGAAGGGTCCAGGATTCTGTTTTCTTCGAGGTATTGGGTTAGCTGTTTGTTGATGATCTTCTCGATGACCATGGCTGGGAACGGGAGCAGGGTGATGGGCCGGAAGTTCTTGAGGTCTCTTGGGTCTGCCTTGGGTTTTTTGAGAAGAGCGTTGATCTCGGCGTGTATCCAGCTTTCTGGGAAGGTCACGGACTCGAGGGAGAGGTTGATGACGTTGCGCAGGTGGGGTGCGATGGAGCTGCTTGCTTTGTTGAAGAAGTGGTGCGGGAGTGGGTTTGACGGAGAGCCGGCAGTATTAAATGACTGAATATGATTCCTTGGTTAGAGATAATGAATGAGAACCATAAGCAATTACTGCCTTCTTTGCTACACAATCCCTTTGTGTTAACATTGCCCACAATTGCTTTCAATCTACATTGGATGTGATAAAGGTGTCAGACTGTGGCTCGCACCCCATAAGTTTGGTGCAGTATACATTTCAGTTTACATCTTTACAAAAGAAGTACGAAACTCATTAGACCACTTTGAACAAGAGTCTTGTGGTATGTTGTTCTAACAAACTTCTAATAGAATTCTGCCATACTGAAGAATGATTTTAGATCATCTTTGGATTGGGAACTTTTTTTTAATTCTGGTAACTTCTCTTAGTTTGATTGATTTTCTTTTAATAATCTTGGGACCAAAATATGTAAAAACACTTCTCAGTAAACTTACACTTTCAGCTTTCAAGTCATTCTTTTCTGACATTTTGCTCACTTTTCTCTTTTTCTAAATTTTCACATCACTTTTATCAGTCTCACATCATGTTTGTTACTTTCTTGAGCAATGACCAGGATATCCTGTAAACGCACCATGCCTGGCAAATCACCGTATGCCACCATACGTCTCTGAATCACAGCAGTGACTGATACCAATCTCAGTGGCATAGGATGGAACAGAAAAGACCTGAGGGTTCTAACAGAGGTAGATAAGTGCTGATTCTCCGCGTGAAAAACTATTTGGTGATATACCAAGGAAAGATTCAATATTGAAAACCACCTAGTATTCCTGGTTAAAGAAAGCATCTAGTCAATCTGGGGAAATGGAAAATGATCCACAATAATATTATTGCCGACACCTGAGATCCCCACAGAGTCAGATTTTAATGCTTCCAATGCTTGGAGAAAAATATACTTTAACAGCATTCGGTCCTTAAGGAACATATCTATTTTATATTTGCATTTCCAAATGGAGAATATATAAAACAAACTCTGTCCTTGTTATCAACATGGTAGATTAGTTTGTTGGTGGGAGAATGGGTAGAATCATGGGTACATAGACTGTTTGTGAAAAAAATGCATGGTACGGGAGACAATCCATTGTTTGCAATGAGACTCCCAATATTCCAGTTTTCTAATATTTCTTAAATTACATGTCAACGATTCAAGAGCACAACTTTACGCCTGCGAATAGGAAAGTGATACTTTTACACTCTTTTGGAGTAGGAGATTTAATTCAAGAAATTAAGACGTGCTGATGAAACTGAATCATTTACGAATGCTCTTGATAACGATAAGAATTGTTATTCACCCACTGTATGGAATGCTAGTGACTGATATACATTCTTTAAAAGGAAGCACAAAGTAAATCAATGCATGGATGACTGTGTTGCATTCCTTAAAAAATGGAGTTGAACTGTTAGTTTGGTAACCTACACAATGAGTTTGTAGGGGATTAAATCGTAGTGCACACTGATGAGCTGTTGTTATTGAACATCCCGATAGATGCACTTAGGCTGCACTTGAGGGTGCAAGAACACAAGAGATTATTTGTAATGTATGTGGAAATAAATCACAGAATAAAAAATATAGAGGATGGCAACAGCATAAAGGGTTAACCCCTTGGGTGCGTCGGACGGCCGGGGACGTCTGACGCACCAGTGCTCATGTGCCTAGGACAGCTGCCGTCCGTCTGATCACATAGCACTGGGAATACCTCTGGTGCAGGCAAGGGGGATTCCCTTTCCCCCTAAACAGCCGCGGGAGCTGGGGAAGAGCTTCACCTGCTCCCGAGGCTGTTTCTTTGGTTTCCCTGAAATGACGATCAGCGAGCATGTCGCGTTTACATCATTTCAATGAAGCCAAAACTGAAATGAGCCTTGAGGCTCATTTCAGTTTCACTTTCTAAGTGCTCAGGGGGCTATCTCAGCCCCCTGAGCATGTAGAAAGACGGGTGCGGTATCATTGGAAATGGGAGAATCTCCTCTTTCAAATGGTATCCCTCCCTAGTGGATCCCAGCTTAGGGATCACCCCAGGGGTGCGGTCCCCAAGCAGGGAACCACCCACTAGGCACCAGGGAGGGGAGGGCCTTTGCTCCCCCATAATTTTTGGGGTGAATTCAGTCTTTCTGCTCCCCCGGAGGGGGGCAGAAAGCCCACTAGAAACCAGGGATGTTTTTTACTATGCAAATTAGGGGTGGGGGCTGCCCAATATGGGCACACCAATGCCGCCACACCCCGGCACAATTAGAGTCTTTCTGCCCCCCCTGGGAGGGGGGGCAGAACGCCCACTAGACGCCATGGTGTTTTTACATTTAATTTAGGAGTGGTGGCTGTCCAAGATGGGCATGCCAATGCCCCCACCACTCCCCCTACACAATTTCAGTCTTCCTGCCCCCCCCCGGGAGGCAGAAAGCCCACTAGAAACAAGGGTTTTATTTTATTATGTAAATTAAGAGTGGGGGCTGCCCAATATGGGCATGACAAAGCCCCCTGCCACCACCTGCACAATTACAGTCTTTCTGCCCTGCCCACCTCCCCGGTGCGGATGAGGGCAGTAGCCCCTAATCTGCTTCCCCGGGGGGGCAGAAAGCTCACTAGACACCAGGGTTTTTTTTACGATTAATTTAGGGGTGGGGGCTGCCCAATATGGGCATGCCAATGCCCCCACCCCTATCCCTCCACAAAATTCCAGGCTTTCTGCCCCCATGGCGGCAGAAAGCACCCTATTCAACAGGGATTCTTTTTTTTATAGGCCCGGCGTGGGGGCTGCCCAGAATGGGCATGCAAATACCCCACCCTGCCCTCCCAAAGAAAACAAAAGACTTGCTGTCCCTCTAGGAAGAATATGGGGGCAATAGCCCCTGATCTGCCCACTAAGCGCTGGGGATTTCTTTTTATTTGGGTTGGGGTGAAGGCTGCCCAGAATCGGCATGTCAAGGCCCTCACCCCCCAAAAAAATAATAGTCTATCTGCCCTCTCTCGGAGGCAGATGGGGCAATGGCCCCTTATCTGCCCCTCGTCCCCCACCCCCCGGGTTGGGACAGAAAGCCCACTAGCCACCAGGGATGTTTTTCTCCAAAGTACGGGGTGGGGGCTGCCCAGAATTTTTTTCAACTAATTTTCAGTTTTTCCTATATTCAACTGTTAGTTTCTATAACAAAACCTTGCAGGATCTACACAAATGCCCCCTTGCTGAATTTAGAATTGTGTCTACTTTTCTAAAATGTATAGCTTTCCAGGACCCATTATTGCTTTCATACCCATTTCTACCATTAACTGGAAGAAGGTTAAAAGCACAAAAATAGCAAAAATAGGCTATGTCCCAGTAAAATGCAAAACTGAAAAAATATTGGTTTTCTGACAAAAGTCTGTCAGTACCTAAAAGCTGGGAAAATTGTGATTTCAGAGCCACAACCCCTTTGTTGATACCATTTGCAGGGAAAAAAACAGATGCTTTCATTTGCAGCACTTTTTTCCCGAGCTGGGCTCGTCACGAGCACCGCGACTCCGCGCGCGGCCTCTCCCTCCCGCACCGTGGGGAAATTAGCCTCAAGTGGAAGGGGTTAAATGTGAGGACTTCTAAAGGTAAACTAGTATATGAAATGAAGATTGGAGGAGTGAAATGAAATGTTGTGATGGACTCAAGTCCACCTTTTACAATAATTGTCAATAATAAAGGACACGTGTGTTAACATTCAAAGTGATTTGTTCCAACCTCCTGATGTTAGATTGCATAGTTATACTGGAGAACTCCTTCCAATGTTAGGATTTAGGACAGTTACATTAGAGTTTAAAGGTAGAACAGAAAAGGTGTAGGCCAGCTGTGTGTTGATGAGTAGGGACTTTCGTGGCAGATAGATCAAAGATCTATTGACATTATTTTGGACCCAAAAATCACAAAACACGTGTTGGTTGTGGTTGGGAATGTGGAGACTGCAACAAAAATGCTTGAGGACCTTCCTTCTGTTCTGTCAGGTACTAGTGGACTGTTAGATGTGCTTCCACACCATCCAGTAGGAATGTATTTGTTTTATTATTATAGAGGGGGGTTGTGTAGTGTCTCTTTACAGTGTTCATGTGAGTATTATGATGTAGTGGGATTCGGTCATTTATGCTTGGGGTTATGGGATTCTAGGGGGGTCAGTTGTCGAAGTGAAGCTAGCGAGTGGAGCTGGAGGTGCCTAGTAAAGAAGCTGAAGTTAGGAACCTCGGCTGATCTTTACACCAATCGAGCCACCAGGGACTCGTTCTAGTCAGGGTCTCCTTCTGTGTAAGCCCGTTTTGAAAAAAATTGCCAGGACTGATTTTGGTTTCCTCCTGTCCTGTAGAACACATAAGACACGTCACCCAAGATCCTACACAGATTTAAATACACATGAATGTGTGCATGTGTAGGTGGAGCATGCAACTGCACTGTGTGGAAGGAAAGACACCACCTTCATAGCTTAACAGTGCACTTTTCTGAAGAGGAGCTGGTGTGTAGTAGAGTGATGTTATGTGTGTCAGTACTGACAGGCGTCAGAGGCAGTGTATAATTTTATACAGGAGCACAGTGAAGCTTCATGGAGCGTAATTGATGTGTGTCACACTTTGAATAAGCTCTGACAGAACCCTTTGTTGTACTATTGAAGAAACAGAAAGATTCACAGAATTACAATTACAACGAGGTTTAGAGCACTGACCAGCAAGCCAGGAACCTAGAATAAGCATTAGAAATGGGTTTCTGGTAGCATTCAGCTTCTAGATGGAGATTGTATAAAGAGCAGGTTAAGAGATTAGAGGACTGACAACACATAAAGAGGGACTACACACAGATTCCTACTTTTTGAGGGGTCAAAGTTTGTAACTGTAGGATCCACTCAAACTCCGTTTTTTGGTTAGCTTATTCTGCTCCCTTATCCATGCATCCCTCCATCTTTTAATGCATTTTGTAATTTCTGTTGGCCACCTCCAGATATTCTAGCATCTAGTTGCTGCCTTGTACACCTCTGTACTGCGGATAATTAATGTATTTGGCTGCAGCATGGAAGCCACCATCTTATCTCAGTCCAAGCTTAAATGGCATGTTCAAAACTGCTTTCTTTGATAGGAAAAATGATCTTTATTGCATGTTCCTTCCTCTCGTATTGACCGTTCTGGAGACAGAGGGGCAGGTTTACAAGCCCCCTGCGCCACCAGTACGTCACTTTTCGTGACGTACTGGTGGCGTAGGGGACTCCTCCATATTTACAAGGTGAGGAAAAGCCACCCTGCGTGACTTTTCCTCTCCTTGTAAATACGGGCCCTTTATACGCAGCACTTTGCGGTGAAGGGGCGTTCCATTGGTGTTTCTGTGGGTGTTCCCACGCAACACCCATGGAACAAGACACAACTCCAGATTTACAAGAAATCCTAAATCTGGAGATGCGTGTGAATGCTACGCCACCCTAGAGGTGGCGTAGCGAGGGGCAACGAGGAGAAATGTTTTAATTTCGCCTCGTGTTTTCCTCTTTCAATGCGTGCTGCATTCTACAGCACGCATTGAAAGAGGAAAAGCCTTTAGTGATTGTTTTTGTGCAGGAAGGTTCCTGCACAAAAACAATCTCCCCATGGTGCAGGCATCCGTGCACCATGGTGCAAGGGTGCCTGCGCCGGTGCTTGGCAGCTGTTTGTGCACCAGCGCTGGGGAGAGCACAGGAATACAACTGTGGACCTGGCTGGTGGGTCAGGGATGAGAGACACACCAGATTGTTGATGCAAAGCAGGTTTTATTGGGATACCCCGTTTGGTGTTTAACATTAAGGTCCTTCTAGTTCTGAAGGTCAGTCTTTCTTTTGCAAATTGACTAGGATCCGTTTTGGCGTCTGGAGGTGTTCCCGCTTGGCTGACGTAGGGCGGCTCTCCTCTCGGATGTCTGGACAATGCGTCTGCTTCTCAGGCTCCGGGTTCCCATGAAAGAGAAGACCAACAGAAAGGGGGCCGTTAGTACTACTGTCGGCTGGGGTTTGTGCACCTCGGGACCGTGTAGTGCAATAGGGGTTCACCGGTGATTCTGCACACTCAGCGTTAGTGTGGGAACGTGATCACAGACAGTGAGGGGGTAAACGCGGGGTAAAGGAACAAGAGGAGGGGAGGACTATGGATGGATATGGGTCTATGTATACTCTTTACATGCGTTTGCTTCCCACCCAAGCCGCCATACGCCGCCATACCTGAGAAAGCCACTCTCCTCCCCCGGGAGAGTGGCACGGCGGCTCATGGGGTCGTTGGCCTCCTGGCTCTCCTTGGGACCCTTCTCCGCTTTCCTCCGCTTCTTCCTCCGGTATACGCCTGGGCTCTTCGCTCCGTCCTCCTCTCAGCTCTCCGACTCCGACTCCGCTCCTCTCCTGCTCCACCGGGGTGACGTCACACGCCCCGTACCATACTTCCTTGGTTTTGTCCAATCCGGCTGCTCTGACGTGGACGGGAGGTCGGGCCTCCTCCTCAGAAAACGCCCAGTTAAAGGCACCGGGTTCTTTTTCTTCTTGTTCGTCCTGTTCCGTTTCCCAGGGGTTCGTCTGTAACGAAGGAGGCATCGCAGGGTCAGTTGTGGGGGTCCACCACTCCATGTCACAACAACATATCATTGTAAATATGCAGCATTCCCGTGCTCTGAAAGTGCCGCAGCGTGGTGCAGCTAAAGGGCTTACAGTGCCACGCTGGGGCACTTTCTTGTAGATCTGGCCCAGAATCTTTTCTGTTGCTACAGCTTGGTTGAGGAATATATATTTATTCATCTCCATTATCAACCATTTCTGATCCTACTTAGGAAACAGTTAAACACATGGCTTTTATTACCCTATAGATGTTGAAATCTCTAAGTAGTGTGTTGTGGTCTTTCAGGGCCATGAAACGTCTAAATTAGCTCGTTTTACACTTAATCTATAACGTAAAATACCATAACATCTCAGTTTATGGGACTAACCCTTCTAGAGCATAGGTGACAGCCCTTATCCTACCCCCAGGACAGGACTTGTGTGGCATATTGGCTGACATCACAGGGACATGTAATGGAATGCCATGAGGATGAATAAGCAGATGAGAATGTTAGGATAGGGAAGTTGGTGAGCAGTCAGTTGGTGGCTGAGGTGCATAAATAAAGACCTACTTCATGTTGGTGTGTCATCCAGTTTATAAGAGTGCACCACATTTGGACGATGAGGACGGGATAAAGCACCTCAACACATGTCACCTACAGTTATTTGTTGGTTTCTTAAGAGGAAGAGTGGAACAGGAGCATGTTGCTGTACAAGTTTTTTTTTCTTCAATGTAATACTACAAATTCCAGACACTGAGAAGGACAAGATAAGAGGAAGCTGCAGTGGTCTCTAACTACACAAGTAGGAAGAATCGGAAAGGTGATCATCCTGCCCTGGTGTTCTGAGACCACACCTATGCTGATTTACTGGGTTCAAATACGCTTACCTGCCTGGGGGAGTGGATTTTCATTGACGGGAGGAGCGCGTCTCTTGGTTGATGATGGGCTGTCCAAGACTGTTTTCCAGGTGGTGGGGAACGGGTGGACTCGCTCCCCATAATTCAGCCAGTGTTTGGGAGGTAGCCAGCTCCCTACAGCATGATTCACTTTCCGCCCCTCTGGCTGTTTGTGAATACAGTTGGTCTGGCACAGTGCGATTCTCACTGCGCTCCCAGTGCTACTTGCTTGTTCGTCACAGCATGATTCATTTTCCGCTCCACTGCCCATGTTTGCAAAGATAGTTGGTCTTGCTCAGTGTGACTTTTTTGGTGACCATCTTAAAGTATTATTTTCCACATAAATTCTGAATGTTTTTAGCCAGGAACAATTCTTGAAAAACAAAATACAGACTAAATAGAGTAGTATTGGTACTGTTTTTGCAATATCTAATAATTCTTTGGAGGGTAATTTTCCAGATTGGATATTGGATCAGTAAATTACAGATACTACCTATTTGGCCAAATTGTTTTTTGGAAGAATTAGGAGTAGAACATGTAGGATGGAAAGATGCAAAATGTAATAGCTTTGCCATTTGTTCTACAGTCACCTGGGGAACCTGCATTGAAGTGGAGTAAATGGAAAAAAATATTTTTTGACTTCTACTGAGTATGTGCCACAAAATTGAGTGCTGAAGGGCAAATGCACTTCTGTTACATTGTCTTGGAGCAAAAGGACAAGAGATTCTTGAAAATTTGCCAGATTTACCAACCAATGAGGCTAGATTTGAATGAATATGAAATAGTGATAGCAAAAATGGATGCAAATTACTTACTGAGAGTAAGCACAACATTAGAAAGATATCACTTTGGCCTTAGGAGTCAAGAAGAGATGAGACAGTAGAAGAATTTGTAACAAGCCTTCAGAAGTTAAGATCTACATTAAATTTGGGGGAATGTTTCACATGAGAGGTCTTCCCAAGAAGCAAGTTGAATTTCAATGGAGTGAGGAGTGCATGGAGGAATTCAATGAGGTAAAAAAAGGAGTTTAGTCCTTCACTGCAGGTGTTTGATCAATAAAGGAATATCAAAGTTATTTGTGATGCTAGGGCAAAATGTTTAGGAACTTTACTGGTTCAGAAAGGAATGGTCAGGAAAATTTGATTACATGCATTTCTCGAGCTCTTACAGTTTCTTAATATAAATATTTAGTAATCGACAGGGAGTCATTGGCAGTGTTCTGGGCAATAAATAGATTTAACATTTTTTATGGGGTATGAAGTTTTTAGTAGAGAGTGATCACAAACCTTTAGTAAAAGTTTTATAAAAATAAGGGTTGGATTGCATCTCATCAAGGATACGTAAATGGGTGATGAGTCTACAAGAGTATAATTTCTTGGTACATTATAGACCCGGAGTAAGTAACTATTCTGCAGATTGCTTATCAAGAATGGTGAAGATGGATGAGTCAAGAGAGATGGGAGTGGAGGAGAATTTTGCTGGATTAGTCAATGTATGTGAGGTTACTAAAGGATGTGTGAGTGAGGAGGAATGGTTGTCAGATCTAGAAAAGGATTCAGAAGTAAAGAAAGTTATGGAGTTGGTAAAGAAATCAATGCCAAATAACAAGGAATTTCAAGACTGGGTGGGTGTTGGTGGATGGTAAGACATGAATTATCAGTGGACAGGGGTTTTCTGTTGAGAGGCACACGATTGGTTCCACTATATGAAGACCCTTTGGGTATAGTAAAGACTAAAGGAAGACAATCCTTTGTGCAAACTTACCTGCCACTGCTGCCGCTGCTCAAAACGGTCGGAGGGGACCACAATGCCGTACTTGCCCTCACACTGCCCTCACGCTGCTCCTGCCTCCCGGACACCATTTCCCAGCATTCCCTGTGTGGCGCCCGCATCTCGCATCACAGGGAAGCACCAGGAGGCACTTCTTAAGCGCTCAAGGGCTCCTGCAGCATGGGTCTGACAATCCTTTGCGCAAACTTACCTGCCACTGCTGCGGCTGCTCAAAACAGTGGGAGGAGACCGCAATGCCGTACTTGCCCTCACGCTGCCCTCACGCTGCTCCTGCCTCCCGGACACCATTTCCCAGCATTCCCTGACTGGCGCACGCATCTCGCGTCACAGGGAAGCGCCAGGAGGCGCTTCTTAGCGCTCAAGGGCCCCTGCAGCACGGGACGCGCCCAAGAATGCCCGGGCACTGACCGGGCAAAGGGGGGGCCCGTCTGTGCCCGTCAGAGGCCGGAAGAGGCTGGGCTGGACCACCCTTCTAACATTGACAGTGGAACAACAAGTAAGGCTGTGTAACTGGACCTGGTAATAAGAGGGGTCTTCCATTTTTGCTATAGGGACTGATCGAGGGACTGTGTTTCAAAACTACGTTGAACGTTTCCATTGTAAACTGCTCAGTCTTCTATTTTTTGGGGATGAGTAAAGTCACTCGCAAAGGGGGGGGCAGGGCCGGGAGTGGTAGGGACCTTAGAAGCGTTCCTCACACGGGCTGAATCCGTGTTAATACATGAGATTGAGCTGACTGAACGGAGGCTTTTACTTGAGCCACTACGTTCATCTATAGGGCCTGTTCCAGTGTTAGAGTCATCAGTTGCCCCAACTGTGAGCCCCCAATTATCCCCTGTGATCGTAGGTAGCTCACAGATGGGCACTTCCAAACCATGCCCTGTGGACAACTCATCCTCCTCGCCCCCAGCTACCCCCATTAATATGCTCACTATGCAGAAAAAGTTATCACAAGCCCCTAGAGGAAATGATCAGACAAAGAAAAGGAAAGCACGGAGTGCCCCTAAAGCCAACCACCAGGTCTCAAAGCAGGCTAAGAACAAGACTGTGGTATCTGGGAGGGAAGGGCCCCAAGCTTCACCCACAGAGATTGATAACACCAAGGTGGGCGCTGTTAGTCTAGAAGCATCTGCATTGGGGCCCGACATCCTGATTCTTTAAAGGTTCAGGATGATCTTTTAACACGGATGGAAGCCAAGCTCTTAGCCCTGGCTGATCCCCTTATGTCTAAATTAGAAGCTATAGACCAGAGTTTAATCAAAATAGAGCAGCATATAACAAATGCCCAACCTACCTATCCTGGGAATAGCCAGCCTGAAGTTATACCTACTGGCCAGGTGGGAAATCTATCTGGATCACCTTGTCATGACGCGGCCTGCCCACTCCCTTCCCTAGTAATTCCTCCAAAATCATCCATATCACTCTTACCATCGCACAATGCCCCATTGATTCGCAAGTAAGGGCTAAAGGGCCCAGTGGGGAGACTACAGAGTCAGGGTGGGGATATGTCGACGGAAGTCTATCTCCACCTTCCACCTGAGGCAACACCCTACACCATAGTATTGGCCAATGTCCCGAGACTTCAATTCCGGGAAGAGGAACATTGGTCTTCACTTAAGAACAAGACCCTCCACTTTTTGAATACAAGGACAGGGCTTGGGAACCATCTCTTTACTGAATTTAAGATGGTTAGAAGGGTCGCTTGGGTAGGTCATTCTAATAAAGGCCTGGATGGAGACTCTGTAGTATTAAGCTTCAGGTCTCCAAGCATGGTCCGGTGTATTCTGGAACGGGCAGTCTCCTTTAGGGTTAGTACTGAGTCTATTAATGTTTTCCTGCTGGGTCACTTTTATCAATCAGTTAGAAATCCAAGAGGGGCATTACAGAGGATACCTTTGAACCCACCAGGCCCTAATAATTGTGCAGTCCCGATCTCCAACAGGTACAAGGTACTTAGCTCGCTGGAGGACAATGACTGACTGTATCCTAAACTTGGTTTTATTGCTCCTATGGAATCCGTTACCAAGGACTCGAGAATACAAAATCATATCGAATATCCAGAACTAAGGGGGGTCCCCCTTTAATAATAATCGATCCACCAAAGGGCTCAAATAATTCAGAAGATGGACCTGGGGAATACGACAGTCCAATTCAGACTATCTTGGATGGAGCGAGCACACCGGTGTGCGAAATGGATCTTTGTGTAGTCCTGGTGATAACCGGTTCCATCCAAGCAGTAAATTCAGCCCTGGTCAATTAAATTTGGCTTTGGTTTCCTGGAACATTGCCGGGTTAAAGAACAAATTAATATCATCAGACTGGCTATCCTTTATTGAACAATGCGATATTTTGATATTTCAAGAATCATGGTCAGTGGACCCGGAGTTTAGACAAGGCTATTTAAATTTCTTTAAGCCTGCCACTGCTGGTCAAAGGGGTAGACTGATGAGTGGACTAACCACCTGGGTGAGACAGGATGACAGGTATACAGTTCAGCAGTTTGACACTGAGAGTAACGATATCTTATTAATTAAAATTAAAATTCCGGATATCGAGGACCTTTTAATCTTTAAAGTTTATGTTAGAGGGATGCCTGGAGGTAAAGCCTCTGACATTGTTGCCCTCTTAGATTCCTATCTCGACCATTATAAAGGAGGGTGAAACATATTAGTTGCCGGTGATTTTAACTGTTCTTTTGAACAACGATGTAGACCTTGGCCTTGAGGAGGATCTTTTATGGGACATTCCGCAATTAACCCTAACCCCTATTAAAAAATGGACGGAAGCTGCATTGCAGCTAAAAGTATTATGCCTAGAACATGGGTTAAGGGCTGTGAATGGGAGGACGAAATCTGATAAGCAGGACTCTCCCACTTTCAGCAGCGGATTGAATAGTAGCCGCATAGACTATATACTTCTTAAAAAGGAATACTGGTCCTCCCTCAAGGACATGGTTGTCGTGGAAATGGTGGAGAGTGACCATGTTAGGAAGTTACACCCCAGAAGATTGTTTAGTGGGTATAGAAGTGCAGTTCAGCAATGATACCAGGAGAGTAAAATGGTTGAACTGTCTTAAGAAACAGGACCAATTAGTGGCCATCAGCCAGTTGGTCGCCGAGGCAACTATAGATCTCCAAAATTATTTTACGCAGCAGGAAATCGAGACTAAAGTTATTCCTATCCATACTGAACCTGTTAATAAGCTCAAGAGCTTTTTTTATAACTAACGTACAAAACCCCAAGAACCATGCTAAATCCACGGTGGACACATGGTATGGGAAATCATGTAGGGAAGCATATAAAGCACTAGCCAGGGTGATATGATCTAAAAACAGGGACAGAATTAAAAACGCGAGGGTGGAATGCAAGCTAGTGTAACAAAGGGCTAAAAGGGAATGGGACGTGCAGTATTGGAACGACCTGTATCATGCCAGCAAAGATAGGAACATGGTCGCCTTCTGGCATTTGGTTAAATGGGGCAAGGGGAAGCCTAGTCAACCACCTTCCAATCATGTAGCACCGGAATTGTGGGTTTCACATTTTATGACGCAGTTTGCTTCCCTGCTCGAGATTTTGAGCTGTCCCATGGTTTTCCCATTATCCCTGTAGACATTCCTGCCTTGTATATCACTAAGCAGGAGGTTGAAACAGCATTTAACACGGTCCCGAGAGGTAGAGCGCCCGGGTTACACTGTGTACCTGCTGATCTGTTCTTGCACGACAAGGTAGTATGGGTGAATTACATCCTGTCCCTAGTGAACGCTATTGCAAATGGCTCCCCTATACCTGATTCATGGATGGGTGCTGAGATTATCCCTATTTTTGAAAAGGGGGATCGTTCAGATCCATGAGTTTAATTGATTGTATCCAGAAGGTGACTGCTAGGCTCGTGTTGAGCAGAATTCAAGGTAGGATCGATGAGTTTGATATCCTTTCCCCCTTACAGGCTGGGTTCCGCTCACACACGAGCACTATCGATCAGGTTTTTAGATTTGTTTTAATTTACTGGAGTGTGGTGATCATTAGAGGCGGTACGCTGTATGCTGTGTTCGTAGATCTGAAGTCGGCATTCAACCTAGTTCCGCGTGCTAAGATGTGGAGTGTTTTTGTGGAACAGGGCATGTCCTTGGATCTACTGGCCTTTTTAATTAAACTTCATGATGCGAATTTTGCACTAGTACGATGGGGTCAGCAAGGAAGGGTAACTGATAGATTTCACTTTAGTGCATTATTCAAAGTTTCATGTTGCGCACACACATGCCCTTGGGGCATGTGTGCGTGCAACATGGGTGCACATCACTATTTCAGGGGTGCAACAGGGTGTAATTTTGACACACTTGCACCCTTGACATTGCATGCACAATTTGCGAGTACCTATTGGTACTTGCATATTGCGCATGGAATCTCCCATTCATTCCTATGAGCCTATAGGCCCGTAGGAATGAATGGGGAGCCATTCCTTAATTGCGACTCGCAATTTGCGACTCACAATTAAGGAATTTGTAGGAATCGTTATTTTCTAATTGATTCCGACATGCATAGGCATTTGCGCTTCCTTATTAACGAATCCTTATTTTTCGCTAATAATTAATCGCAAATGGCATGTTTGATGCATGTGCCTGTAAGTTCAGAAGAAACTTTGAAATGGTCTAGCTGTTAAAAAATGCTGTTAAGACACATGAAAGAAGAATCTGGAGCAAGAGTAGAACTCTTGTTTTACATTTAATACAAGAGAGGAAGTTACATTGTGATGGTCATCATGTGGATGACAATGAAGGAAGAGTGGAAGTTCTAAATACTGTGAACTCTAAAAAAGGATTTCCAGTGGAGGGTCTCAGAAAGCGAAGTCAAAGAGTATTTTAAAAACCTTCCTGTTTCCAGGATTTTGTGGATAAGTGATACCAGACTGCTGGGTGTTTTGCAGACGTTTAAGTACTTTACTAAATTGTCATGATTTAAATAAATAATATATCAACCTGTTAACTGGCTCTTAAATGGCACAAGTGTTGTAGTCTTATTTATGTTCATCTTTAGTTGTGTTCTTATGTCTGCAATTTAAGTTCATAATCAAGTTAATTGGTAGAGAGAAAATGTGAAGTATATATATAGTATTCATTCTCTTTTACAGTTGTTTTAATGTGTTTAGTGGAACATGTTATGGGAAGGACATTACCACGCCGATTTCAATGGAACGCCAAGCACAGCAGGGGAATTATCCCCGCGTGGGCGTTCTGCAACGGTCATGACGAGCTCAGCACGGAAGGGGTTAAGTTAATAAATAAATACCTACTTACTTCATGTTGTGTGACATCTAGTTTATAAGAGTACACCTCAACTTTTCACATGTGAAAAGTTCTTTATTATAGGGGTCAGCTTAAGCACAGAGTACTCTGACACCTAAAAAACTCATGTAATGTGCTCGGATACCTCTGGGTCTAGCCAGAGCTATATAAAATGTTTCAAATAAATAAAAGGAGGTATTGCCTTCTCTCAGAATGAATAAGAGCGTTAGAAGATCTTACATGCATTCTACGTCTAGCTCGAGGTCTGAGGTCACACCACGATGAGTTACTGCGAGGTCAAAAAGGTTGCTGGTTCATAGAAAGTGTCTTTTTCTGAGACACAGAATTTGCAAACTGGTTATGTAAAATATATAAGAAAAAACACCTGAAATAAAAAAAACTGTGATTTCCTCATCACTCATATAAAAGTACAGTGTGTGCTGAAGAGGTGTCACAGGTTGGATGGTATTGCATTCATTGCATTGGACTTTTACTGCGTTTTATTGAATACGAATTGCAGTAGAGGTGTTATTGCAATGAAGGCTCTGTGTAGAACTTTGTATGGGTCATGATGCAATATGAAGGCTGTGAGGGTTTGTGCGATGGTTGGGTGTGGATGAAGAGGAGCTGTAATGGTGTTTCTTTGCTGTGTTATTCTTGTCTTTACAAATATAAGACCCATGTTCTTTACTTCTGTGTGTTGGTGTCATCCGTTCCGCTTGCAATACTAATTGGTGTCATGGGTGGATCATGTTAGTGTGGTAGAAAAGGTTTTAAATGGGCCATGGCAAGGTTGATGAAGTGCATTGTGGTAAGAGATCCATTTGAAGAGAATTCTTACCACCACTGTGTAATAGAATTCAAACCTTCTGAGCTCCTGCTTTTATCACCATTCACATGGACCAGTAATTTACCTCCTCCCGATTGTACAGTGGTTGCTGAGGAATATAATTTGCTACCTTCCCTCGCTGAACACAAAGGACTAAAGAACAAGAAACGCTCCTTTCCTTCAAGTCATAGGTAAACACACACCAAGCACACATTTATCAATTGTGCAAGATCTAGAAGAAGAGTTCTCTTCTGGAAGGGCAGGAAAACTAATCTCTCTCATACTCCTCACCTAGCTGCTCACTTCAGTCACTCTGGGTTCTAGCACTCCTTCAGTTACCAACGGGAGCTTAACCATATATATTGTGGGGTATCTCCATCTTGGGAATTTGCTGCGCCCAAAAACCATTAGGCTTTCATTGGCTATTACCATCCAACTTTCACGGACATCCATTAGTCACAGTGCCAGTGATAGCTACAACTTCCTTTGCCCCTCCTGTGACATCACATGAAGTGACATCACACATCTTTTTACCCCAATTGCATCACAGTAAGTGCTCATGCTGCTTTTTTTCATGATAACATTACAAAACGTGATATCAATGAGTTAAGAAAAACTTCACTAAATTAATGAATAATAAATAATAAAAAACGTAAGGAGCACTTCAGAGTCTTGTAAGGGGTGTGAGGTGCTTTACAAATGCCACAATACTATTAGAATACAATACAGTTTCATATATATATATATATCCTACTAGCAGTTGCCAATAGGTACTTATAGTTAGGACCTATTTTCCATAGGAAAAGCGTTTTTTGTTTTCTTAATATCTTTGGCGCCGGTTGAAGAATCTTTGCGAAACGAGTGGCCCACTCCGGTCAACTCCTGTCTTGAAAGTTTCAGAGTGATTCGACAAGCAGGGGCTGAGAAAAAAGGGGGGCCCAAAACGTGTTTTCCCCATGTAATTTTCCATAGGAAACTTTGGACACAGCTACAGACCAAACTGCTGAACGGAATTACACCAAATTTGGCAAAAGTTTAGCTCTTGCTTCAGAAAGAGCCCTTTTTTTAAATGGTGTAAATCCTGAGAAATTTGAAAAGGAAAAAGTTTCGATATCTAGGGACGCGGTAGAGTCGCGACCCCTCCCGAGCACGAGCTTCACTGTGATTGGCTGCCAACACTCCAAACCAGGAAACAGTGATTTTTTTTTTTAAACAAGAAAATGGGGCAGGGTAGAAACACCCTGACCCCCTAGGCCTGCTCAGGGGGTCCCACAAGGAATTTGTGGGACGCGAACCCCGCCGTAAGTGTAAAAAAAAATAAAGCATGGGCTCCCGCAGCGCGGGGGCCCCCGCAGCCCCGGGAAACACCACCTCCCCGGGTCTATGTTTGAAATATGCGGGAGGGCACACAGCCCTCCCGCAGCCCTCAGGACCGCCACCCCCTGGGGCTTATTTGATTTGTGGGGGCCTCCAAGGCCCCGAGCCCGGGGGACCGCCACCCCCGGGGCTTTTGTCAAATATTGGCGCCACCCCCCGGGGCTTCTATTTAAACATATAATAAACTTGTGTGGGGGGCTCGAGCCCACCCACAAGCCCCAGGGACCTCCACCTCCCCCGGGCACTAATAATGCAGATGCAGGGGTCCGTTACAGAGCCCCAGGGACCACCACGACCTCAAGGCTTCAATCACATTGGGAGGGGGCCGCGTGGCCCCCTAATGGAGTCCTTGGTGGCCCTGGGGACCGCCACCCCTCATGGCCAGCTCCTGCAGTGTCCCGGGGTTCCAACCCCCAGGACAATTGAGGCTTTGCTTTGGATTTTGGAGGCGAGAGCAGTGAAACCTGCTCTCTCTCTTCCAAAATCCAAAGCAGATTGCTTTTCCACACGGGGAGCTGCATGTCAGCAGCTCCCCATGTGGAAAAGCAATGCAGGCTCTTGCAGGACGCGGGGAGCCTGCGTGACAATGGTGGAATTGGGTCCCCCCATTGTCCCGAGCAGATAGTGCCGGCTCGGGGGATGGGGTCCCCGGGGCTAAGAGTGGCCTGGGAGGGGGACCACACGGCCGCCCACCCAAAAAAATAATAAAAAATAAATAAAGGCCGGCTCTGGGGGTTGAGGTCCCCGGGGCCAATAGAGGCCTCAGGAGGGGGGGCATGCAGCCCCCCACCCCCAAAATGTAAACTAAATAAATAAATAAAGGCCGGCACAGGGAATGGGGTTCCTGGGGCCAATAGAGGCCTCAGGAGGGGGCCCCGCAACCCCCCTCCTTAAAATATTAAATAAATGTGGCCATGCCCCGGGGGTTGGGGTCCCCTGGGCTAGAATTGGCCACGGGAGGGGGGCCCACACGACCCCTTCCTGTTCAGTTTTTTTTTTTTTTAAAGGGTCATGCCCCTTTGAACACCTCTCTGCAACGCAGCTCTGTGGCGCTTACTTGAGGTACCTGGTGGGCTAGTTGGACCCCAGGGACCCTCAGGATTCAAGGGGACTTAATCCCCCAACTTAAAACGTGCCACAGAATGTTTGTACAGTGGTGAAGAAAGGGGCGGGCCTGATGTGACATGTGTGCAAACACGGCCTGGGGAATTAAGTGTGCAAACACGTCCTGGGGAATTAAGTCCCCTTGTATCCTGAGGGTTCCTAGGGGCCAACTAGCCCACCAGGTACCTTCAGTAAGCACAACAGAGTTGCATTGCAGAGAGGTGAAAAAAGGGGCATGCCCTTAGACCACCTCTCTGCAACGCAGCTATGTGGTGCTTACTGTAGGTACCTGGTGGGCTAGTTGGGGGCTCAGGAGCACTTTCTGCTCCTCTGTTGGTTTTTGCAGCACATCTCTTCTTCTTCCTGCACTTTTCTTTATTTTTCTGGACTTCTGTTGCCTCTTTCTGCATTTGTCTTGCTTCTTTCTGCGCTTTTCTTCCTCTTTCTTCACATGTCCTACCGTTGTAGGCATAGTTCGAAATTAGTATGCAAAAAACCTTAGAAATTCACTGAAAAAACCATAGGTTTCAGGGACGTTATAGTTAGAAATTAACATTTAAAAAACCTTTGAAATTCACAGAAAAAAACATAGGTTTCAGGGACGTTATAGTTAGAAATTAACATTTAAAAAACCTTAGAAATTCACTGAAAAACGATAGATATCAGGGACGTTATAGTTAGTTGGAGATTTCACTCGTACAAAACCATAGAAATTCGGCCGTTATAGTTAGTAGTCCTAACTATAGCTCACGCCTCCGCAATGCACTGCTGATGATGTCACATATTACATCACTCATGACATGCTCAGTGACAGAGAAAGAGAAACATGTGTACATATCTGAACAAACATATAGCATTTTCTGGACTATCACATAATAACTAACATTGCATACCTCCAGTGTAACTTATCTCTTCTTAACTGGAGGCTTTGTATGGAATGGTGGGAGAATATATAGGAAAGAACAAACACAATACTATATGTGCGCATAAATGTAGTGTATTACTTCATGCACCCAATATGTTAGCCATATTGCCAGAGTCAAAAATAATAAAACAAAAATAAGCCTAATAAAAAACCATCAGAAGTGCTTTAGGAATTCAAATAGCACAATGTTGCAGCATATAATACTGTTCATTTTTGTTTCCTTGTAGGAAGAAGAATCATGAGAGTCAATAACATCCAGAGCAGAGAGTCAGATAAATAAAATTCAGTTATAACAAGACGCAGGGTTTGCAATGAATCGGTGTGCTAGTGTGTTACCAGGAATGCATGCTTGTCTTGTTACTTTAATTTTGTCTTATTTCTTTTGCAGGAGCGCAGTAGGATGTCATCAGTATTCCAGGAGTAGGAGGATTCAAGAATCAATTCCAACCGAGGCCCCGGTGAGATCAAGCCCAATGAGAGAAGACAAGCGCAGGATGCTTCGACTCACAAGGGAACCCGGAAGCAACCTGCTGCTTCAGAGGACAACTACAACCACAAGCAGCTTCCTACCCATCTTACACTGTACATATTCCGTTAAGGCTCTGCCCCTGCCTCGCTAGGCTAGGCCTGCAGGAGAGTGCAGGCATGACACCAACCCCCCGCTGGCATCCAAAACCCTGCGGGCATGCATGGCTGACATATTTTAAAGGGTGTCATTTTAAGTAAGGCATATCTACTGACTTTTTCAAACAGTCAAACCACCAATATTTAAAAAGTTAGCCTATTAGTTTTATGAAGAGGTCAGCATATTATCATATATGAATCATACCTATTATATTTATCAAAAAGTCACCAGTAATTATAATTAATGTAAACTATATAAATTCACACATTCCAATGTTCATTAAAAGTATCATCTTTTTTTAATAAACATTTATTTAAAAAAAGAAACATATCTTTGACTTTTTCTTTTAACATTTTTCAGCCACAAATTGCAACCATAGAAGCAACCACGAGAGGGCCTTGCACTCCACCTGATGAGCATACAGCTCCAGCTTCAAGTGCATAAAAAATATAGTAAGTTCTCCTGAGGTAATGGATTTAATGACCCAGGAGACTTACTGTGTTATTTGTAATGTAGCTGGGGGGCTGGGCACTCCCTGCTGCCCCCACAACATTAAAAATAAATTGGTGGTGCCCCTGCATCTTCTAGGGACACCACCAACCTCCAAAACATATCATTACAAAACCCCTGGAGGGCATTATGGGGTGCTTCTTGCATGGAGCATTGAATACAAAATGAGTGGCTTCTGCTGCTCAATTAGTTTTCCTTTTTTTTCTTTGTTTAACTTTTGTAGGTGCCTCAGTGCCCACCTGGGTTACCAACACCTTTTTTAGGTCTCGCCTGAGACAGTGCAGCTGTCTCTTCGAGACATTTAGTAAGTGGCTTTTAAAAGTGCCACCAGAGGCTTTTGCTGGCCTACAGCTTGCATTCACGAGCTCGTGCAACTGCACAGCTGCCATTTGTGTTTTTATTGCTGTAATCAGGCGCCTCTGCTTGCACCATCCCCCTCCCTTTTCCCCCTCCCTCCTGGTCAGCTTCATTTGTGTCTTCTAGCTGTGAATCATGCTCCTCTGCTCGCACTCCCCCTCCCTTTTCCCCCTCCTCGCCCTCAGTTTCATTTGTGTCTTCTATCACTGTGAATGCTCCTGCTTCCACCAGGTACACACACCATTAGTCATCAGTGCACGCTTTCACCAGGCACACACACCACCAGCCGTCAGTGCACGCTTCCAGCAGGCACACGCACCACCAGCCATCAGTGCATGTTTCCACCAGGCACACACACCACCAGCCGTCAGTGCACACTTCCACCAGGCACACACATCACCAGCCGTCAGTGCACACCTCCACCAGGCACACACATCACCAGCCGCCAGTGCACGCTTCCACCAGGCACACACACCACCAGCTGTCAGTGAACACTTCCACCAGGCACACACACCACCAGCCGTCAGTGCACGATTCCACCAGGCACACACACCACCAGCCATCAGTGCACGCACGCTTCCACCAGGCACACACACCACCAGCTGTCAGTGCACGTTTCCACCAGGCACACACACCACCAGCCGTCAGTGCACGCTTCCACCAGGCACACACACCACCAGCCGTCAGTGCAGGCTTCCACCAGGCACACACACCACCAGCTGTCAGTGCACGCTTTTACCAGGCACACACACCACCAGCCATCAGTGCGCACTTTCACCGGGCACACACATCACCAGCCGTCAGTGCACGCTTTCACCAGGCATACACACCACCAGCCGTCAGCGCACTCTTTCACCAGGCACACACCATCAGCCGTCAGTGTACGCTCCCACCAGGCACACACACCACCAGCCGTCAGTGCACGCTTTCACCGGGCACACACACCACCAGCCGTGAGTGCACGCTTTCACCAGGCACACACACCACCATCTGTCAGTGCAGCAGGCAGGCTCTTCTCAGAGTTTCTTGGTAAATATGTGTTCGATGCCTGGGAGGGAGTGGGTCGAGTTTCCTTAAACCATGCAGGTGCAGTGCATGAACTCCTGTGTGAGTGAGTCATGCTGCCTGGGGCTCACTCACTCCACACTTGTAAATTGCGCCTGCACCAGGCTTTTTCTCATTTGCAAAGTCTGGCACATGCGCACAGCTAGGCAACCCCCACATCCCTGGGAATGACTGCTTCCTGCAACCAGAATGGAAACAACATTCAGAGCAATGAAAACAAGTTCATTTGATGCAAAGAACTGTTAACAAAAACCATGTCCAGCTATTGTAGATCTGGTAACTTAAACAAAACAGCAACAAAAAACAAACAACAAACAAGCATTGGCATAGCTAATAGGTCTCGCTTTTTGGACCCTATAAGTATTTAGTTATGCAGCAGAATATCCTTCGTGCAACAACACCAACTGTTGCCTTGGCTAAACACTTATAAGGTCCCAAATGCGAGACCTAGTGGCTATGCCAATGCTTGTTCAATGTTGAGGGCCACATGGGGAGCCCCAGGGCCTTGTGGCCCTTACCAGCACTCCAGCCACCTCAGCAGCTGGAGCCAGCATGTTTTAGCATTATTATTTTAGGTGGATGCACCGGTGTCCACCTGCGGCACCCAGACCTTTTTTCATTGTTACAGGGGTGCCCCAAAGCCCCCGTAGCCCCTTCTCTCCTTGAGAGAGCAATCCACTTAGATTACTGATGGGTGCCCTAGTGACTACCTGGTGCATCCACAAGTAAGAAAATGTTGGGGCCCATAGGGGGAACTCCAAGATCTCCCACAGCAAAGATGTGTTTTCTGTCTGGTAGAGTGGGGACAAGCTATGCATGCACTCTCTCTGGCAGAAAACAGCAGTGTCCTGGAGGATGGGTTTCCCTGGGACACTTCTTAGATTGGGCTCTGTGCTGATCTGTGACACGGCGAGGGGAGGTGCACTTTCCGCTCCCCTGTTACAACAATGGCAGGCTACGGGGGATGGAGTTCCCAAGGCTGTAATTGGCTTTGGTTCGGGGCCACGCCCCTCTCGTTAAAATGTACCAGGCGCCTAGGGAAAGGGTCCTCCTGGCCAAAAATCAGTTTGGGGAGGGGAACCATGCTCCTTTTTAAAAAATGCACCAGGCCCAAAGCGATGGTGTTCATGGCGTCAAAATCGGTTCAGGGCCAAAGAGCATTTTTGTTTAATTTTTGCATTGAAAATCGTGAAGATTCACAAATCAATGTGAAAATGTAAAAAAAAAACTAGCGCGGTCTCCTTCATTTGTTTGAATTTGAGCCCCTAGAAGTGTCAGATCCCGGAGGCTTATTTTATATATATATATATATATATATATCTATTGGGGAGGGGCATGCGGCCCCCTCCCCACTGCCTATATGGGCACTGGGGACCACCTCCTCCCAGGAGCTATGTAAATGTAAAAAGATGAGGGAGGGCGTGCCTCCCCCTATAGGGCTTTTATTGCCCCGGGGACTGCCACCTTCATGGGGCTTCATCCTTATATAAGAGTGGGGACCACGTGAACCCCCCATCTTACTTTTATACTACCCTGGGGACCACCACCCCTCCAGGGCAAAGGGCATTTATCAAAGGGGGAGGGGCACCACGCAACCCCCTAGCTGGAGGCCACGCGGTCGCCGTCCTGGGCCATTTTTTGGTCCCGGGCACCCCCACCTCCCCGAAGCTGGCTCTAAATAAACAAAGGAGGGGGGCCACGCAGCCCCATTCCTGGAGCCATTAACGGCCCTGGGGAACCTCAATTCCTAGGGCCAGCTCCCTAGGCCCTGAGGTGCCCACTCGTAGGACACAATTGTTTGCTGTTGTTTGGGGGAAACTTAGACAGCTCCTTCCAAGCGAGAGCAAACTGTAAGTCCACTCCCAGTGGGCCACAGCAGGAAAACAGCTCCAGCTTGCTGGGAGCAGACTTTTCATCTATTTGCCTGTCTGCTGTCAATCAGGCAGATAAGCAGATGAAAGAAGTGCTCCTGCATCCAGGGAGCAGCAGTTTTTCTGCTCCCTGTGTGCAGCAGCAATACCTCCTTCCACTAGAGGCCGAGAGCTGGCAGGGACCACAGGGGCATTGGGGCTACCCCCGCTGTCCCATTTTGTGCAATACTGTGGACTCTTGTTCAATAAACGGGCTGGTAAGGTTCTGTTCTGACCCTGATGCTCATTTCACCTAAATTAAACCTCAATGGCAAGCTCTTACAAATATAAACATAGCAGGTGCCCAGTTTAACCCTTTAGGTGCTGCCGTCGGCCAACGGTCGTCACGGGCACTACCTCCCCAGTGCTGCGTGCGACCGCTGGACGTCCAGTTCAGCACTGGATAATGGACAGCGCAGCACTGGGGAGGTTTGTTTACGAGCTCCTAAGGTGTTAAGCTCCACTTCTGTAAAGGACAAACAACCCCAACTTCATGGACTTGACGAAGGCAAAACATGTGTATTTGCTCTGCAAATCCACATTAAAAAACAATCTGAAATTCTTGGTGGAGGTGAATGCATTGTTGATCTATTGGAGCGCAATCTGTAGTGACTGTGACGAGTGGGTTCTTTCTTGGCCTCTCCTTGTGAGAGCAGAGTCCATGGTTCTCCCTTTAAATTGCTACAAATATGCAAATGTGCAAATCACTTTGAAGCTCTGCCCATTTGGCCCTTCCACATTCACTTTAGTAGTCAGTCAGTCAATCCACTTTATTCGATTACTTAAAATCATAAAAGTACAAAAACAATACACAAACATAAGCAATATTACAAATCTTTAGACATGACAATTAAAATACACAGACGATATTACAATTCATTTAGATAAAACACTATCACCTAGTCAGGCCCCTTGACCTAAAAATAGCAGTAGACCTCGAGCGATGGCTTAAGATGAGCTCATCATCAAATTTCTCTTATTCTTAATCCTCACTGCTGCAACCAGAAAAGATGCAATGTTAAACATATCACCAGGGTTACACAAGGATTGCAGAAAAGCTAGCGCTGGTCTAACATGGGAAAAAACCCTTCCTCTCAGTATAGGTATCAAAAATCTCCTGCGAATATTGGAATAAAAATCACAGAACATCATAAAATGTAAAGTATCCTGGGGGGGGGAGAAATCACATTGGCAGGGTTCAGCATCATCAGGATTACACCATCCCTGATAATCCCCCAGTGTTAGATAAATCAAATTAAAACGGAGCCTAGTTAGGAGCCAACGGTTATATGGCTTGTTAACAATTAACAAATAAGGTTGAATGTTAATAGATGTTTTTAACAAGTAATGGGCCCTAACTAGGGGTTTACATAGCTCCTGTTCTTCTCGTCCCAGCGACAGGAAGTTCTTAAAATTCAGTTTTACCCACAACACATCCTCCTTCCGAATCTTATCAGGTACCTCATAAAGCTCTGGCCATTCTAAATATAAAAACTTACTTTTAACGTACGCCAACCATTTGATTTTTCCAGCGTAATACAGTCTTGTAAAATCATGTGATTTAGGGTTAATTCGGGATTCTGCCAAGTTTTGTGCCAGCAAAGCAACGGGGCTGTACTCAAAATGTCAGTGACATAGCCTAGCCCTAACTCCTGATGTATAGCATACGATGGGGTTGATTGTGGGACAGACAAAAGACTCCTTAAAAATGTGTTTTCAGCTATCTATATGCCAGCCTGATCTTTATAACCCCATATAGAGGATCCATAGGCCGCAATAGCCAGACACTTGGCCTTGTAAACCTTTAGGATAGCCTCAATCGGTCTCTGCTGGTTAAGATGAGAAGCTGAAAGCGGAAAGAGGAGGGTGCTTTTTTACGACTCGATTGGCGATATTGACCCTGACCACAGCGCTTGTTGGAAAGAGGACACGGACGCTGCTTTCGTGTGAGACTCCGTGTCTCAGGGGGCTAGAGGACATGCCCGCACCTGAGCGTAACCACAGCCTATAAGCGCCTTAGGTCAAGGGCGGGCCCGTTTGAGCCTGTTGGAGATTGGAAGAGGCCGGGCTGGGCCCCCCCACTAACTTCGCTCACTCTAGCAGTCTGGCAGGTCTGTCTGTTTGATATTCGTCCTTTGTAGTCTTCCTGGGTTATTAATTTTATGGGCTTTCTTTGTTTATTGACTCCAGCCTGAGAAGAATATCTGTGAAGGAAAGACTCGACTTGCTCCTACGGGGGGAATGTTGTAGGGACTTTGGAACAATTTTTAATCAGGGCCAGCTCTGTCCTTGCACATGAGATCGCTCTGACTGAGCGCCGACTATCCCTACATGTCCTACAATCTAAAAGATCATCATTGGGTGGTCTGACTTTGGCGCGTACGCCTGAACACTGCCTGGTCACAACCGCTGTCTTTGGTGGCTTAACTGAGGGTGTTAGTCAGTCATCATATGCCTCTTTGGATTTATCAGCGATTGAGGAGGTTCTAAATATTGCACCTACTGATGATCTGGCGTGTGAAGGTATATCTGCTGGCACCAAAACATGTGTCGCTACTAGGTCTGTGCCTAAATCCAAAGCCTAACCCAAGGAACCTACAGTAATCAGGCCGGAGCTACCTACCAAGAGGAAGAGAGGAGGGGGGAAGCAAAGGCAGAAAAGCACAAAAATGCAGAAGACCAATAAGAATGTCGGGACACTGATTATGACACCTCCTTTAATTGCTGACCCTGAGCCTATAACACCTAGTAATGGCAATGTGAACTTGGATCTGCCGGGTGTTTCTTCAGAAGTTTTTGAGGCTCTATGTGTGAAAATGGGGGACATAATTGAGTCAGCCCTTTCTTCCATTCTTGATAGGCTAGGTCGTATTGAAGAAAGACTGACTAACTTTGAATTGCAGGTTGTGCCTAATGTCCATACTATTGAAGCATCTTTGATAAATATTGGTCGTGCAATTGAAATTCCATTGAATGTATTGTGCCAACATGTACCTCCTAAACCCCCCCGCCGACTACCTCATTATCCAATTCAAAGTTTCCATCTGCAAGCAGACCTGATAGAGAAGGTCTAACTTCTGTTGCGGGGCTGGATGCTTTAGGCAGACAGGTTGCTGAGGATGGGAACATCTCTAGTGAATTTGCCCAGCTAACCCTCTGTACCCTAAGGGAGATGGGCAATAGTCTCCGGGGTAGTTTAGTAGGTGATACCACACAAAATTGCTCTTACCGTGGCATAGGCACTCAATCAACGCTGGCCAATGGACAGTCTGGCCGAAATCCTGGTCCCATGCATAATGGTTTGGCTCACAGCTCTGTGAAGGATGGTCCTAGGGTATTACATCTCCCACCAGCCGCAACCCCCTTGGTAGTGGTCTTGAAGAATGTACCGACCTTGCCAAACGGACCGCTGGAATCAACTGACCAGCTAATTGCCAAGACTATGCATTGGCTTACATTACAATTGAAGCTATCCAGGTTTGGGGGATGGGGCATCTGCAACCAATTAATAATGGCCAGACGGGCGCTGTGGATGGGACACTATGAAGGATGGGGAGGGTGATTGTGTAATCGCCAATTTTAATAACAAACAGGTTGTTCAATTTTTATTGGAGCACCTAGGGAGTAGATGGCAATGGTGTAATCGTGGGGAAATCTCCCTTTTACCTCTAGGGTTTTTTTATAGACTGGTCATACTTCTCTGTTCCTCATAGACCCTTAGGGAGATCTGCTGACCTTGAATTAGTCAATAGACTTTCCCCTTTGTCAGGCCTAGATGTGTGTGATTGACTGCCTCCAGCAGCTGCATCAGCAACAAATGAAGTTATTAGTCAACCCACTGTTTTTGCTCTGCCTGAGATGAATACACAGTTAGTGGCGAGTACAGAGACCGCTAGTCCCTTTACACCTGAAATTATTAATAACGGCAATGTGGACTGCATTCCTGCTCCATGTCCCACTGCTCTGGGTAGAGTCGCACGACCTGGCGATCAGACCCATAAGTGCAGTATTTTGAGCTGGAATATTGCGGGCTTAAGATCGAAAAGAGATGACCCCAATTGGCTATCTTATATAAAAACTTATGATATAATTGCCCTCCAGAAGACCTGGTATAGGGAGGAAAATGTTTGGCTGGATGGCTTTAGCTTATACTTCGTACCTGCACGTCTAGCTTCGGTGGGCAGAGCAAAAGGTGGCCTCTTGTTTCTCCTCTCTTTGGACAGAAGGGGCTCTGTAAAAAGGCTTGAGATTGACTCCCCACATTGTCTGATATTGGAGCTTAGTAAGCACAACCATCCAAAGCTTCTATTAGTGAATATTTACAATTCGGGGGAGTATGACTATGTAAATCGGCATTTAAGTACCCTGAATCATTTTTTAAGGACTATAAATCAAGGCAATCCACTTCCTCTTATTATGTTTTATTAATGGGCGATTTTAATACACATTTATGTGACTCACATTGTTTAATTGACGATCCACATGGCTTTAATTATGCCATGGCTCTGCCTTTTGAGCACACTAGGCGGGGCGAGGGCCTTGAGTGTCTTTTAACTGATGCTGATCTTTTCGGGCTAGCTTTTTTAATTTTCAGTATCGGTGTCCCACATTTAAAACCAAGGCTAGAAATTCTATTATAGATTACATATTCATGTCCCGTATGTTATAAGGTCAATTTTTACAACACTCAGGAATCTCCTTTGAGCGATCATAACCCGATTACTTTAATTTTGGACACTACTTGTCGCATCCTGATCAAGAGAGGCAGGAACAGGGTCCCGAATAAGGTGCTAACCTGTGATCAGGGGAGGAGGCTTAGATGGGCCAATATAACCCCACACACATTCCTCAAGGGCCTGTGGGGGAAATGCTCAGATGGTATTACTATCTGCACTGACCCGCTAAGCACTAAGGAGGCGGTACTTAAATCTTTCGAGGGCATCTGTAGTCAGATAGGCCATGATCTAACTACAAAAACCAAACTGAGACCCAAATGTGGCCCGAAGTGGTTTGATGAGAAATGCTCATAGCCAAGTGGAGAAAGGAGTATTAGCTAGTTCTTCACAGGTGGAAAAAAGAGATTAAGGAAGAGGCATGGAATTCTCTATTGTCTGTGGAGATGTTAAGGGATAGCTCCAGGTTCTGGGCCATTATTAGCACCCCATTTTTTTCGGGGGAGGATAATGAAGCTCAGGATTGTAACATCACAGTAGCCCTTTGGCTTTCTCATTTTAAGGCGATCTACGAGTCCAGGGGGCTTGCGGATTGCACCCCATGGTTCTCCCTACATCCAGCCAGCACCCTGATTGAGTTTACTGAGGGGGAAATTGAGAACGCTATAAGAGATACCGCTAGTAATAAAGCGCCAGGCCCAGATGGCGTTCCTGCAGATCTCTATAAAAGTAACCCTCAATTCTGGACTAAAATCCTTGCTAATGTCTTTAGTGCTGTGCGTTCAGCAGGCTTCCCTGCCTCCTGGTCAGAATCAATCATTATTCCTATTTTTAAAAACGGGCAGCGAGGGGACCCCTGGTGTTATAGGCCGATATCCCTCAATGATTCCTCTGTGAAAATTTTAGGAAAAGTAATTTTAACTAAAATCACAGATTGGGTAAATGAGAGGGGGATTTTGTCTAATATGCAATGTGGATTTAGATGTGGGAGGAGGACGACCAGTGTTTAAACTTGCATCTTTTATTAGGCAAGTACACTATGGCCAAGGAGGGTTATCTAACAATGGCTTTTATGGATTTATCTAGTGCGTTTGACCTGATCAATAGGTCGAAGCACTGGAATATTTTATTGGAAAAGGGACTTGACCCCTGTTTAGTTTCTTTTTTAGCTAATCCTCACGAAGACCTCACAGCCTCTGTTAGGATATCCCAGGCTGGCGATTGTACTAGATCCTTTAACTCGGGCAGGGGCGTATGGCAGGGATGTATTTTAGCGCCCCTGCTTTTAACTCTTTATGTGAATGATCTAGACAAATCGCTTGTAGAGACTGCGTTGGATATTCCGCGAGTGGTAGAGTGTCCAATCCCTGTTCTCCTCTACGCGGACAACGCAGTTCTTTTAGCCCGTACTGCAGTGGGTCTACAGCGGCTCTTGGATGCTTTAGGGGTATTCATGCATTCACTGGATTTGATTATGATTAATGGAAAGTCACACACTATGACAGTAGGTCACAGACCTAGAAAGACATTTTATTGTAATGGTGTGGAGGTTTCCTCCGTGTCTTCCTTCACTTACCTGGGAGTCCTTTTTTGACAATAGGTCATCCTAGGTTCAACAACAAAAAGTTCAAAAGAACGCAGTTAGGGTTTTAGGGTTTGCACGGCGTCTGGGGGCCTGACGGATAGAGGCCCCACAACGCATTTACCGCCAATTATGGTGACACGTTCATGATGTGAGGAATATGAACAAATCTCCACCAAACAAATAAGCCCATACTTCATATAGTTAAGAGGAAGGACTTTTGTTTGGTGGAGATTTACTTCTTTGTAGTCTTGTTGTCTTCTCTATAGGAGGATTCATGGTATCACAGATTTCTGGATGAAGCCACACGTGGAACAATCACAGAGCTAAAATGAAACATAAACAAGGTCGCTGGAGACACTTCCTTGTGGTCCATTATGCAGCTGATGTGCAGAAGAAGCACTACGCATTTACCTAATAAGGTAGCACTTACTAATTAACCAATTGGGTAGACATTTTGTGCAAAACTGTGAATAATGGCATAATGGATAAAGGGCAGGTGAGGTTCCGCTCTGACTAGGTAGCACTTACTACTTTACTAGTAGAAAGTAATCCAGTTGGGTAGCCATTTTGTGCAAAACTGTGGACTCTTGTTGGATAAAGGGGTAGGTGAGGTTCCGCTCTGCCTAATCACTCACAAAACTACAGACACACCGACACAGGTACTCTTACACCCACTCACAGACCCATACAGTCACTCACACACCCACATAACTACTCACACACCCACTCACAGACCTATACAGTTACTCATACTCCCACAAAACCACTCTCACACCCCTACAACCACTCACACACCCACTTACAGATCCATACAGCCACTCATTTTCTGACCCATCTAGCCATCATACACCCACTCAGAGACCCATACAGCCTCTCACAAACCCACTCACGCACCCATAAAGCTACTCACCCAACCACTCACAGACCCATACAGCCACTCACACACCCAGTGAATGACCCATACGGCGACTCACACACATACTCACTGACCAATACAGTAACTCACAAACCACCTATCAAAGGTTACAGTTAGGAAATAAAATTTTAAAAACCTTAGAAATTCACTGAAAAAAACATAGGTAACAGGGACATATAGTTAGGAAATAACACTAAGAAACCTAAGAAATTCACTGAAAAAACAAAGGTTACTGGCACGTTTTAGCTAGGAAACAGAAATAAAAAATCTTTGAAATTCAATGAAAAAAACAAAGGTTACAGGAAAACCATAGAAATTCAGCAGTTCTAGTTACCTGAGCTAACTTTAATTACGCCCATAAAATTGTATTTATTTATTTATGATATTTGTTAAGCGCGAACAAATGCCCGTGGGCGTCTCAGCGCTAAAAACTTCTTGCGCGATTCTCCATTGCTGGTTCATAAGAGGGTTACTGATTAAACAGCCAAGTCTTCAGCCTTTTGCGAAATGACAAAAGGGAGTGACTTGTTCTGATAGACAATGGCAGGGTATTCCACAATCTGGGTGCCATAACCAAAAACCGGCGGTCTCCCCAGGAAACCGTTTTGGTACGTGGCACCACAAGTTTATTCAAGGTTGTGGATCGAAGTTGTCTAGGGGGACAGTAGGGTGTCAACTGGTCCTTGAAGAACTGAGATCCTTGCTTGTGTAACGCTTTATATACTATACACAAAGTCTTAAATGTAATCCGGTTTCTGACCGTAAGCCAGTGGTAACTCTTAATTGTGTCGACAATGGATTTATGTTTGGGGGATCTGGAGAGCAGTCTTGCTGCCGCGTTCTGTATGGTCTGCATTTTGTTGACCACACGGATCTGTGCATTAGCAAATAGGCCGTTGCAATAATCTAGTGATGATAACACCATAGAACTTATAAGGGTTTTTCCAGCGCTATCTGGTAGAAAGGGAATGATCTTTCTTACCAGTCTCAGCTTATGAAAAGCCGTTGCTACTAATTGGTTGGCATGGGCAACAAAGTTGAGGCTTTCATCAAAAACCACTCGCAGGTTCCTGACCCTGGAGACCGGTTTGGGCGGAGCTCCGAAAGATGAGGGCCACCAGGCGGGGGACCAGCTTGGTGCAAGCTGACCAAAAATGACGACCTCCGTCTTCTCGGAGTTGAGCTTAAGACAATTGGAGGCCATCCACTCTCCAATTGCCAGCATTCCCCCTGGAAACATTTGGCCACCCTTTCTCCATCGTTATTGATGGCCAGCACTAACTGAGTGTCATCTGCGTAAGAGGTAAGGCTCATCCCATGCGCTTTGATGACTTTAGCTAGGTCTGACACATAGATATTAAAAAGTGTCGGACTCAGGGATGAGCCTTGAGGAACACCACAAGGCAGAGACGACTTAGCCGACTGAAATGATCCCAGGGTGACAGCCTGTGTTCTATCGGACAGAAAAGAGGCCAATAGATCTTTTGCTGCCAGTTGAATACCCATTTTTTCGACACGGTCGACCAGAATCAAATGGTCGACCATGTCGAAAGCCGCAGATAGGTCCAGTAACACTAACACAGCTGTCCCTCCCTGATCTCGAATGACTCTAATGTCGTCAGCGGCTTTGATCAGGGCAGTTTCTGTGCCGTGAAATTTACGGAACCCAAATTGGGTGCTATCCAATAGGTGGTGTTCCTCGATGAATTCTGACAGCTGCTGATTCATCGCTTTCTCTACCACTTTTGCCAAGAAGGGAAGACTAGCTATCGGTCGATAGTTTTTTAAATCGTCCTTATCTGCACTGCTAATAACCTTACATATGACATCACTCTTGATATGGTCAGTAACATCACTGATAACATCACTGATGACATCTGATGACATCATCCATAGAAGCACTCACAGCCCTGTACAACCTCTCATTCACCCAGTCATACTCCCACAAAACCACTCACATACTCATTTACAAACCCATACAACTACTCAGACACCCACTCACTCATCCATAGAGCCACTCACATGCCCACTGAGTCACTCATACAGCCACTCATGTAACCACTCACTCACCCATGCAGCTACTCACACAACCACTCCCTCACCCATACAGCCTCACACAGCCACACACCCATACATCTACTCGCACACCAACTCGCTTGCTTATACAGCCTCTCAACAAAGCCACTCACTCACCCATACAACCACTCACACACCCACTTCCATTCACACATCCATACAGCGATTCAGCTACTCACACAGACACTCCAATACAGCCACTTACACACC
Organism: Lissotriton helveticus; assembly: GCF_964261635.1. Classification (NCBI taxonomy): domain Eukaryota; kingdom Metazoa; phylum Chordata; class Amphibia; order Caudata; family Salamandridae; genus Lissotriton; species Lissotriton helveticus. Next base: position 190,636,887 of record NC_136062.1, on the reverse strand, counting down.
AACTCACTTAACCAAACACCGATTCAAACAGCCACCCACTCACCCATACAGCCACTTACACACCCAGTCACTCACTCATACAGCCATTCACACAACCACTCAATCTCCCATGCAGCCCCTCACACACCCACTTACACACATATACAGCCACTGACACAGCCGCTTACTCAACCATACAGCTACTTACACACCCACTTATACACCAATACAGCCACTCACACACCCTCTTACACACCCATACAGCCACTGAAACACCCACTCACATACGGATATACAAAGTAACACAGCCACTCACATAATATATGCTAAAAGTAGTATCCTTCAGTAGCACACAAAGTATCTTAGTTTAACTTTTGTAGTAGCTCGGTATATATGTTTGACACTCATAAAATTTTAGAAAACACTCACAATCACTGCATGAATTAATCAGTGATATAATCTGAGATGTCATCAGTGATGTCACTGACCATGTAATGAGTGATATAACATGTGAGGTCGTAAGCAGTGCATTGCACGGGCATAAGTTATAGTTAGCTCAAATAACTTAAACTGCTGAATTTCTATGGTTTTTTATATGTGAAATCTAAGTCTAACTATAATGTCCTTGTAACCATTGGTTTTTCCAGTGAATTTCTGAGGTTTTTTATTTCTATCTCCTAACTATAACATACCCATAACCTCTCTTTTTTTCAGTGATATATATATATATATATATATATACATATATATATATATTTATATGTGTGTGTGTATAAAAAATACAATTAGTATCTATGTATACATTTTAAAGCAAATACATAAAATTATTCTCTCAGGGTTTTTTGTATTTTTTTATTTTCAATTGTAAAACAAATAATAAAATACAATAAATCACATTTGGAATCAAGTCAGGACATATGGCACCACACTATTACATACACTACATCAGATTGTAGAGGTACATCTTGTGATTTGGACATGCATCACAGGTCAATACGTAAGGTGGCAGTGTTCATCTGGTGATCGGTGGCATATCTCTGCAATAGATCTGGACAATGATCATCTTACTCACGCTCTACCAAGTGATCCCCTCAATAGAACTACACAGTTATTTAGTCCAAGTTGTCAATCTCACCCCATTTCTCCCAGATCTCCTGACATTTGTATGGGCACCCTCTTTTCTTGTAGCTGACAAGTGCTACAGCCCTATACCAATGCATGTCTGATTGCCAATCTTTGTATTTTGGGATCTCCTTCCCAGCCCAGAAATGTTGTATATTTCATCTGGCTACGGCCATTCCCATGTTGCACACTATTCTTTAATACGCGGGCAGTGACTTATCTCCTCAAATGCCCAAAGGTATCATTTTAGTATTTAATTCAATAGCTGTTTCAACAATCCTTTTTAAGTGCCTGCCTACTTTTCCCCCAATATTTTTCACCCTCATGCATGGCTATCGTGTATAGATAATGTTTCCCGTCATGCCTCAACCCATAAACAGATGGGCGATGATTCTAAGTGTTGTCCCAGATATGTACACATGGCACAGGATTTTAAACAGCACCCTTGCCCTTAATGTTAACCTATTTTAATGTAATACTAAGCGTGAGCAGATCCGATCATAGTTGCGGGTTATGGTGGTTCCAGGGTGGCAATGCCTAGCTCACTTGGTAATCACCCAGAAACGAGCCAGTTGTGGACATTCTGAAACTTTTTGCAGGTACCTTCCTAACTTAGATGGAAAATCCAATTTTAGCAATGCCAGGAGTAGGTATGTATCCAGGTGGAACTAAAGTAGGAACGCAACAAGAAGTAGTAGGGTGTGGTTTATCCACAAAGAAAATATTTTACTTGAGTGAACTTTTAAGTTAGATTTATTTTTGTGTAATAGTATGCCTGCTAGTCTTAAGCTTATATGACCATCTACAAAATATTCGAAACGTAAGAGTGGGCCTCCTAGAGTACATTTCAGATTATTGTGCTAACCAGACGCTTTATATCTTCAATGTCATTGAAAAGGGCCACGTGTCCGAGTGTTCTAAGTCCCTAGGAAACCTTAAGTGCTTACTGCAGGAGGGTGGAAGTCTGTCTAACACCAAGCAGCACGTTTATAATCCGGATGCGTCACCAATCATGGTCCCCGTTCACGAGCTCTGAAACAAGGGGGGTGGCTCACTGCAGGACGCCTTCATGGTCGACAGGCGTCCCGAGTATGGCTTTCGAACGCTTCTTCCTTCAACTGATGATGTGGCACATGGTCGACACCGTGCCCAGCACACTCTGGTTCCGGCTACTGGGGATGCCGACGTTTGCCCCGCATCCCCTTTTTTTCTCATTTCCTTCTCCCCTTACTGTCTTACTTTCTCATTGGTTTCGTCCTTATGTAATTCATTCCGTTCTTTCTCTCTTCCCCCTTTCTTTCTTCTGTCCTTCGCTCCCTCCCTTCCCCATAGCTTCCTTTTACCCATCATTCCGTAAATTCCCATCTTGTTTCCTCCTCCTTTCCCGTCTTCCTTTCCTTTGTCGCCCCTCTTTCCTCTGTCATTTTTCCTTTCTTCCCTCCCCTCACTCCTGCTTTTATTCCATGTACACAATTCTTCCCGTTGGATTCTACCCGAGGCTCGCGCGTCATGGATCCCTCGCCGGCCCCTCTGCCGCTGCGCGCGTGAGCTGAGCCCGAGGCCCTTGTTTCATCGCTGCGCTAATTGCAGGGCTAATAACCGGCTCGTTTATAGGACTTTGAATAAAGGGCAGCGCTCTGCGGGCACCGCTTTCCCGGGGATTACTGCGTATCCCAGCGGGGGCCGCCAGCGGCGAGGCAAGTGACCTTTAAAGGCTGCAGGGAGAGAAGGGGGCGGGCATGGGAGGCTGGGGAGAGGAGAGGGGAAGAGAGGAACCAGAGAGAAGGAGGCAAGAGCTGGAGAAATAGGACAGAGGGCTTGAGGGAGAGATGCTCGAAGGAAGGAAGCAGGGGCCGAGAAGAAGTGGATGATGGCAAGAGTGTCTCAGAGAAAGATAATAAGTAGTGTTAGGGTGAGTACCTGAGTACTGTTCATGTTTAAGTCCCTTATTAATGGCCGGTTACTTGCTGCTAATCTTCATTATCCTGTGTCAGCGAATCAGGTCAATACTGATTTTTGCATATGACTGGGTCCAAGCTCAGGTGCCATGGTGTGGTAAATATTGATAGACCGGGATGCGGCCCGAGTGATTATCATTGGCTGGGATTAATTCAAGCATTCCATCCGTCACAGTTTCGTATACTACAGTATGAAGCCCTAAGTAGGGCTGGTATGCCTCGATGTGGGTCCCAAGCACACTGCCGTGCCATTAGAACCAAGCACTATGCGATTGATGAACCCTAATAAGATGAACCCGGGACCTGGCTTGGCAAGTTGGGCTGAACAGTTAATTCAACATCCATCAATGACTTTTTTGTATTACTTTGTTGCCAGATCATGTCTCTTCCCCGGGAACAGACCTAGAGGCTGGTCTCAATTTACTTTTGGGTACGCTGTGAAAAATTGTTTTTTTTGTCAGTGCTTGTCTGCCGGCTCCACTGCCTCTAAGATCTACAGTGGACATGCAATATTGAGACGACATTCAAGACTCCTATCCTTCCATGCTTTGTGTGTTACTGTCTGTGGGGACTGCCACTAATAAAAACTGGTGGGACAGTTGGGGGGGGGGGGGGCAATGTGGGAGAAAAAATAGAAAGTCACTTACCTGCCGGCCACCTCCTCTCCTCTGGCCTCTACTGTTTCTGACTCCCAGCAGCTCACAGGCTCCCATACTCCTCTAAGCCAATCATGAAGCTGCTGTCATGCTGGTAATAGTATAGTTGATCTGAGCGGCCTGGTTTGCCACTCAGACAGTTCTTGGGAGCTTGGGACTGTTCTCCACCTGACTGTGCAACACAGTGGGTGGAGAAATGCTAAGTGCGCATGACGATTTGGCTGTCCTAAGATGGCCGGCCAAACCGTCATGAGCACTTATGGTGCCCACCAATCCTCTTCCACCCTGCTGGCAGAGCTCCACCCTAAACTAGTGCAGCCCTGAAAAAGAAAATAATACAATATGTTATTATCATTTTATTTTTCCTTTTTGCACTTCTCAGAGATTAGTGGGCTTACACTCCTCCACCTTAATGAAGGAGCAGCAGCTGGTTACTGTACACTACTCTGCTAAAATTTGTTTGTCAGACTGGTAATATGAATGAGCCATACTGTTTGGCTATTGTTTTTTAAAATTTGTTCCTGGACTTGTGAGACACTACCACGAACGTCTCTGTGCAACCAGTGTGTTAGCGTTTTCATAGAATGTGTCCAGCTGTGCCTAAAGACTGCTTAGCCATCATTTGCAGTTCGGTTAAGATAGTCTAGATTAAAATGTCCTGTTGCATATCAGAAACCATGTTTAATTTGTCTGGCCAATGCTGAACACTTGCTTTTTGAAATATGTTTTTCAAATTTGTATCGTTTTTTGTTTTAAAACAGCCAAACTAGTAGAGTTAGTTATTCTCTGCTTTTGCTAAATATGTGGTTAAGAGGGAACAGGACCACTGGTATAAAGAGGCGTGACTAGCAACGTTTTGTATCAGTGACTTGTATATTTTGAAGGAGACAGTGATCGATTGATGGAAATAGGGTTACTGGATTAGGAGGGTGAAACTCTTTTCAAGCAGAAACCACAATTTCTGTCAGAAAACACAAGCAAACCCCAAATTTACCTTTGCTTAACCCTCTGGTAGCTTGGCACAAAGCAGATAGCCTTAACTTGGAGGTAATGTATAATTTATGCAGAATTTCAAACATTAATAATGTGGGCACACAATTTAAGAAAAATCCCACACCAATTTTGGAAAAATAGAGTAAAATCTAATACAACAACAGAAATCCAATAATTAGAACCAGAGATATGCAATTTTTAAGTTTTAGGTAAAAATAGTGCCTAGTAGCAGTAAACACTAACTGTGGTTCTCTGGTCGTGCGGCCAAAGTCACACGTTCAGGCCAACTGCGAAAGAGCTCCAGCCGGATACAGGGACACAGTAAGGTCCGCTGAACAAGAGTACCGTAAATCCTGGCTGAAGAGGGTTGCGAGATCTTGTGTCGAGGTTGCGTCACACAGCGGAGGTGAGGCCCTGGTGTGGAGATGCGTCGCACAGGAGTGGTTCTGGGAAGCTGTGAGGATGCAATGCGATGTCCTGCTTTGTTGAGCATGTGATGAGGGGCTTGCAAAGATGTGTCGCACACCGACTGGTTCATTGGGTAACAGTTTTAGCACTTGTGATGCATAGTCCTGCATTGTTGTTGAAGATGCCAATGACGAGGGAAAAATATAAATGAATGTTGCTGCAGGGCAGAGTTATTGAAGGAATTAGCATAATCTAACAAAGTGTATGTATGTAAAGCCCAGATTTACCCAAGGCACAGAAAATTAGCTTCACGTTAAAAGAATGATAGGCTACAACTCTTGATACAAACTAAGCAGTGCATATTCATTTTATGAATTAAAAGTGCATCTCCTGCCTTGTGTGACTTGCTGCAAAATATGCATCAGGCATTAAGAAGATTGTAAAGTTCATGAATACAGAACACATACTGCTTATACAAAGGTAAGTTGTATGTCCCCAATCCAAGGCCTTTTCCAGGTAGGTCTAGTGAAGCAGGGAAAAACAATGCATATGCTGCCTCTCAAATGGCCATTAATCATGATGAAAAGGAACATGTACCACTGGCATCACTTACATATACTATGCAATTCACCTCACTCTGAGTAGGAAAGTACATTTTTGTTGCTGTATTTGTTCTTAAATCTGCAAACACCAGGCCTTCTGGTCTTTAGACCTTCCGACATAAAATAAGATCTTGAAGTACTTGGGTTTTCCTAAAAGATCAAAAACTAGGCCAAGCACATTTTAAATTAAACTTTGTCATTTGCATAATTTTGCTTTACTTTTCTTATGTAAGGTTACCAAAATTACATCATAATGCTTCATTCTTTAATTTTGCCGGCGTTCATATGGCAATTGAACACCCAGACCTGGATCAGCTGTTTTTTGTGTGGCTTTTTTAAAGTATCACCAAAATAATAGAGGGTTCCTTCTTTACCAAAGGGACAGGACACCAAATTTTGACTTGCTTTTTTTAAGTATGCAATGCATCTTCGTATCAAAAATTGATGTAAGGATGCATTTTGCACTAAAATGTAGTGCTAAATAACACATTTGTATTTTATGTAATTTTCCCAAAATTTCACCTAATGACCTAAAAGCAAATTACATGGAGTTTGCACGCTCCTTATAACACAAGCATTTGTAATGCAATAGGTCTCTCATTTGTTAAAGTTAGAGCTGTGGGCGTTGAAAATGACAATGTTTTTTACTTTTGCTTTTTTATACCAATGGCAGTATTGCTATGCAAATATAATTACCCCACTGCAAATAAAAAAATAAAAGTAAACATTTTTTAATTTTCAATGGCAACAGCTCTACCTTTAACAAATGCGAGACATAGTGAATTGCAAATGCAGTTTAATTTACTTATCCGAAAAAGGTCATACATTTATAATTGAAAAAAAAATAGCGAACAAGCGATTGTTTTTGTTAAGTATAAAAAATCATTATACAATAGTACTTCGGGGTTGCCATGCAATGGAGGTAGGAACGGGTCAGGAAGGAACACACACAAGCGGTAGAACAGGGAGCACTGGGAGATCAGCACTTCGATGAATGGGACTGAAGCACACAAGCGAGGGAGAGCAACATAGAGAGCAACACAATGCACAGGGGAATGAAGCACAGGCGAGAGCATGATGGGAGCACACAGATGGGAGAGCAAAAAAAGGAGCTCTGAGAGAGAGAAGCACAAGTGAGACAACTAGAAAACATGCTCTATCATGGTTTTCTTAAGCAAATGTAAAAAAGTAGCTCCCTAAAAGTTAGCAGTGGAAGGCCACAAGAAAAATAACTTATGCTTTCAAGAAAGGACAAGTCAAGCTATTGAATAAAAAAACAAATGAGTGTGACAAAGCCAACCGGTGATAAGCAAAGGGGTGGCCCATTCATGCTCCTAGCTCGATCCCTCACTCTGCGCATGCGGCCCATCCCAAGTTGTCTCACAATGCGTGTGAACCCTGGAAAGTATCTGCAGTACTCGCACAAAACATCCTTGGCAATTAGGAAGGCACTCCTTTTGCTTGCACACAATTCTTCTTAGAAGAATGGAGAAAGAGTGATGACGATTTAATGTATAGAAAAAGCAGGCCCCCATGTTGTTAACCCCTCCCATGCTCCTGACGGAACCGCTCCGTCACGAGCGTCGGGTGGGCTGTGCTGGTGACGGAGCGGTTCCATCACGGCCCGTTCGGCGCGGCGCGTTCTATTGAGCGGGCGGGGCCGTGACGTAACCGTTCCGTCACAAGCACAGCGTGCCCGAGGCTGGGTGCGCCACGTGGCCCCCCTCCCCCCTAGCGCTGCGGCGGAATTGCCGCCGCAGCGAAGGAGTTAAGGAAAGCGGGCACCCGCGTAGTTCATGTCCCGCGAGCGGCTGCTGCCATTGTGAAACAAATAAAAAAGCGGACTCCGTTTTTATTTTCATTTATTAAAACATTGGCAGCAGACTCGCCTTCAGAAGGGGCACTCGGAGGGCCGTGTTTGATGATTTCTAAAAAAAAAAGCCAATAATGATCAAATGGGCGCTCTGCTACAACATCATGCATGAAGTCTGTGCATATTAAATTGAGCGGGCACCGTGATTAAGCGCGGCGCCCAGTCATATTAACCTAAATTAAGCGGGTGCCATGATAATGTGCAGCGCCCGTGCATATTAAAGTAAAGAGGGCACCATGTTAATGATAAAGTGAGCTCTGGCGAGTTGTGAAAGAAAAAAATACATGTTTTACTTATACATGACCCCTCCGTCACATGTTGCGTGTTGTAAGAGTTCAGTGAAACGAGGCTGGGTTAAAAACAAAAAAAAAAAGAAGAATAGTTGCGGGAGGTCATGTCCTACCTGCAACAACTGGTAGGATAAAGTCGGTTAAGAAAATAGTGCTCATAGTCTGTAATTAAAACATCCTGAGTAACAACACAAGTAAAAGGGCCAGTCGTCATGGGAGATTACAAAAGTACAAAAGGCCGTACTAAGGAGGGACTACTAAGCCAATTGACTAATCAACAGCAACCATTAAGAAAGGACAGTAACAGGAGCCAATTAAAAAGATGGGCGGAAAATGGGCAGAGCTACAAGCCCATACCTGAATACAGTATGTCTCGAAGGGACTGGGTAAGCATTGCCTACTTGAGACCTAAACATAAGTGGTTCAATTACCTTTAATTTCTCATCACTATAGTATACCTGGGACGCTGAGGTATAAAGCAGCACTAGCGAAAATAATTAAAACGTGAGCTTTTGAACGCCACAGCCTTTCTCTTGAAAGCTACATGACTATTACGCGTCCGAGAAGGTCCTATACTGGTGGTCAACAATTTAAGCCCTTCTTCCCATCTTGGGACAGTTAATTGCAAGGCTCCATGATAGAGACCTGCTGTTGACAGCGGCGGCTCTTTCGTAATGGCAGAGGAGTGTAACTCACCAGCTCAAATCTAGCAGATCAAAATAAAAATGATAGTAAAACAATCTTATAATGATTTTGTTTTTCTTTGACAGCCAACACGTGTCTAGGGCTTGCAGAGCTGGGCCATCCTCTTGGACAGCGACAGGGAGGAGGAGTGGTGGGCATGTCAGTTTGGCAAACTGTTTTAGGCCGTACAAACAGAGATGCAAACTTATATTTCTCCAACCCAGCTGTGTTGCAAAGCCAGGTGGAGATAAGGCACAGGCTAAACCCGCTCAGGCCAATCCAGATGCTTCTCTCATGCTTGTTAATAGCATGAGAGCTGTGTCTGAATTAGGTGAGGACTCTAGGAGCCTGTGATGTGTGGCCCATGGACTTCTGGGAGCAGAGGAGCATTGAGGCGGCCTGCTGCATCAGGTAAATTCTTTTAAAGTTATTATTCATCACTCCCCGCCCTACACTTTTTATTTGCAGCAGCTGTTACTGGCTGTTTACAAACCTTTTATCATTACAAGATACACTTACATAAACAAAAGACACTCTATGTTAAACAAGGGATTTAAAAAGTAGTCTTCCAAAATGGTGGCAAATACTGGGGTAATAGAGGTGTCACTAATTGCCGACAATGCAGCAGAGATGGACCAGAATATATACTGTATAGCACTGCTAAATATTCTCAAGCTTTAAGCCGAACTGACTATGCTAAAGCAGGGTGTTAACATTCATAAAATTACAAATATCTAATATATTGCAATCGGCCTAATAATATACAGCACCTAAAGAGGACCAATCAAGAATTCTCACATTAAATCTTCTACCCACAGGGTTTGCCAGCAGGGCAAGCAAAACAAAAGTCCGTGTGTTCTACGTTAATTGTTGAGGTTCCATGTAACAAAATACTTGCTAAAGGCTTTTTACAAAGTGTAATACTAATGCACCATAAAGGCCTAATTGTTTTGGCATAAGCTTTTCACTACAATATATCAGCCCTACTTCCATAATAAATAGATGAAGACTATGTAATTGCACTTCTCCCATTGGAACAATCAGTCCTAAAGCCTTTATCAGCAGTATGTCACCTTAACTAGCTGAGACTTAATATACTAAGCATAACATTTCACAGAAGGTAGCCATATGCATACAGTAATAAAGTAACAATTATATGCAAAGTAAAATTTGCTCAAATAATGTATAAGCCCTCATGAGAGGGCTTACAGAGGATTATCACAGCTCAAATCTTCTAGCCCTGGGGTTTGTCTAAGTGTATGACCATCACCAAAATCCTTGCCGACTATGATAATCAGCGAATTTCCATGTAATGAAACATCTGCCCACACACTTCAAAACAATGTAATAACAATGTAACCATAAAACGCATACTGGCTTTAACATATACTTTTCACAATAAATAATTCATACTTTTTGTAGAAGAACATCCAGTCTTTCTCGCTGCCACCCTCGAAGCTTCCATGGAACATATACAGGTGTCTTACTTTTGTGTTTCCTAGCCAGGAACTCTACTGTGTACTTATTGCTTGGAAGGTATAATGTGGACACTCCTTCCAAAAGGATGGCACTACTTAGCAAGAGTTGTAAGTAGCCATTTTAATGCATAAAAGGCTAATCTGTTATTATAAGAACTTTGCCTTGGTCGCCTTTGACAACTGTAAATTGACCCTATGACTGCCTGTCTCTTGATGAGGTTCATCGGAGCTGCCTGGCTTGAACATAGTGAAATTCCTACCACAAATCCCCTTTCAAGGTACATCACACCCCTATAGTCACTAGTTTGTAGCACATGTCTGTTATCTAGACCTCTTCAGAAGCGAGGTTTCATTTCTTCTGTAGAATCATGTTTAGCTAAGCCACCAATAGCTAGGATTACATGCTTAGATGTTTCACAACTAAATGATACAACTTTAAAAACCTTGGGCCTCATTTACTATATTTTGGCACACAGCAGCGTAGCAAGCCTTCCTGCTGCTCTGCCGTGTGTCAAAGTAAAAGGGCAGGAATGCACCCTATGTACAAGATACAGCACATTATTGTCCTTCTCCCCTGTACCTGCGCACAAATAACATTTATGTGCCAACACAGACACCCTTGTGCCACGGTGCAACAGTGCATGCACTGCATAGATAATTGTTGTTGTGCAGTAAGGGACACCTTCGTCCACAAAAACAATCATTGATGGCGTTTTCCTCTTTCTATATGTGCTGCAGAATGTGGCACATATAGAAAGAGCAAAAATGAGGAGAGATTAAAGTATTTCTCCTCGTTGCGACACTCCTACGCCTCCCCCGGGGAGGCGTAGGGCATTCGTAGGTTTGCGAATCTAGAGTGTGTCAGTTCCATCTAGGGTGTGTCAGATTCCATGGATTTTGTGTGGGAAAACCCACAGCAACACCCATGGAACGCCCCTTTCACGCAAAGTAATGCTATATTATATGTTTATTGCGCTGTATTTTCAATGACATGGTCTCGCAATGCTGTTGGAGTTCATTCGTATATAAACACATTACTGGTTCATAGTGCTGAAGATATGGCCCTCTTTGCAACAGTATTGAGCAATATTCGCTGTTGGTATATCTTCGCAATTTAGGGCACGTACCATAGTCACTGTTAATTTATGTGAAAGTCTTAGTAGTCACTGCTTTAACCAGTTCAATAAACTTCACCAAATCAGAGCACTTCGCCTTTAAATTTTGCGCTTGAATTCAACTAAACATATCAGCTGCCACGTGATGTTGTACTTTCCATATCACATTAAAACAGCTATAGCGTCATTTCGAACCATGCTAGTTTGCTATATTTAGGACCTTTCACGTCAATATAGTTTCTAGGATTTTTTTGGAGCGGGTATTTGATAGGGTCAGATGGCAGTATATGTGGGCAGTTCTGCTGGGTATGGGGTTCGACTCTAACTGTATTAAGTGGGCGCAATTATTATACACTGACTCTGTAGCCAGGGTGAGTACTTGGGGCATTGTATCAGATTCTTGGAATCTGGGCAGGTGGACCAGGCAAGGATGCCCGCTGTACCATGTGCTGTTTGAAATGGCGGTGGAACCACTGGCATGCTGATTGTGGATGAGGTTATATTTAACTACATGGCAAGACTCGGACGACGCCCTAGATTATCTTAAAGACCCGGAGAGGTCTGTGCTCCCGTTCCAAGAGGAACTTGACAAGTTTGCGATGGTGTTAGGCCTACAACTAATAAGAGTCACATGTTCCTTCTGGGGGCACTAAGATGGCTAGGCGTAGGTATACTATGTGTATGCAATGGGAAGAGGAAAGGGTCTGCTATCTGGGTATGCGGGTGAGGTGTCGGCCTACGGTGCATTATGATCTCAATGTGGGTGCATCTCTGAGGGGACTGGACCGCTCCATCAAGTTTTAGATAAAATGACCGCTTTCTCTAATGCTCCGAATATCGGTGGCCAAAAGGATGGCTCTTCCTCGCAGTTTATATGGACTGAAGATTGTTATGTACCTGATTCCGACTGCTACAAATCTCTGACTTGATCAAATGCCCAACTTATTAATGTAGGGAATTAAGCAGAGTCGGGTGTACTTGACACCCTGAACATTCCTTCGCTGGAAGGTAGGCTGGGACTCCCTGATGTGTTTCTGGATTATACGGCAATGCAGCTACAGCTGCTGTCAGCTGCTTTGATGAGGTGCCTAATTGGAAGTACTCCCTGCTTATGAACGAACAAAGCCCTCATTCCCTCTGAGAGCTATTTCTGATGGGCAGGGGAGTCCCTTGGGACAACCCGAAACGTAATAAAGCTGGTGGCGGGTGTGTGGCACAGAGTGGTCTGCAAAACATTGAAACGGACACGTTTTGCTGAGGGCCTACTGCTCTGGGAACTACAACCATTTGCGGCTCTGCTGAAGGACAAGAACTTTGCTAGGTGGTGTGGGGATGGGTGTAAGTATGTGGGGGGGAGGGACTTAATCACAATGCTAGATTTATTACCTCAAGCACAGGAACAATTTGGAGTGGAAAAGGGTAAATTCTTAAAATATGCGACATTGCCACATGAAGCCTGTATGGTTTGGACCTCATTCCCTGAAAGTCCCTAGGACCATCCCATTGTGCGGCAACTGTTCGGGCTTGCGGGGTGTAAACATCTAAAAAGGCGCTGACAACACGTTACTGGGCTAAAGCATGTGAGCAGGTCAAGCAGGCATCCCCTAACGCTAAGTTTAACCTAATCCATCTTAACTTCCTACACCGGATGTACCATACTGCCTGCAAATTACCAATGATCTACCTGGGTGGGCCTGTGTTCTGTGGAAGGTGCGGGGTGCTTTCAGCAAACTTCATTTACATGACTTGGACTTACCCTTGTATGGTGGGATTCTGGGGGGAAGTGGTGGAGAAATTGTCAGACACTACAGTAATCAATCAATTCCTTTATTCAGCATATACAAATACCATACAAGAAACACTTTATCCATAGGTTACAGTACAAACTTCATTTAAAAAAAAGGAACAATGCAACAATTTATAATCTACATGGTACAGATTAAATATATCTAGTTTAAAAATAAACATCGCATGTAACGTGTCTCTCATGAAGCAACCCCATCTACAGATCTAGTTCACGCAAACCCTTGTGGCCCTTAGTCTGAGAGCAGTCCTTAAAAAGTTTGAGATACAGAAGAGTGTAAAGGCATCTATGGCCAATTTCAAAAATAAAAATGCCACCGTGCTTGTTTAAATCTGGCTTTTTTTAAGATACCCCTCAGAAAAACTCTTCTTGGATCAGAATAAAATGGGCAGAATAAAACAAAGTGAAGGCTGTCCTGTGGAGACCTACAGTACTCTGTTTAGAGGGGGTCCATAACTATGCCTGCTTGGACACTTGAGGAAAAGTAAGAGTCATAAAATGCGAATTTGCATGGTGGCACTTGGCTTGGTGTTGGCCAGGCAGTGGATATCTATACACTGGGCATCAACGCAAGCCCTACAACTCCTGGTATGGAAAGAAGACCTGTTTGAATGGGCGGTCGCTAATGAGCTGCACGTGAAACTAACTTGAAGGGATGCTAGAGTGGGGGAAGGATCTGGCTGGCTGGGGCAAGATAATCTCATAAATGAGGGACCCTCCTAGAGCTAGGTCTCCTGAAGCAAGTGGGAGAAAGGAGGTTACGGCAAGGATAAAAGGAGAGGGATGGTTGACACCGGATGGTGTTTCCTGTACACGTACTATAATAGATCTCATTGCATTGCAGAAACACAAAAAACATATCCACTGCATGCTGGTTGCAATCATTATGTTAATTGTTATTACGCATTGTATTGAAAATGTCAATAAACAGAAATAAAAAAAAAATGGTATCATCTTTTCTAAGATTTTTCTGACTGCCAGTTTGTTACATGAAGAGACAAATAGGGTTTGATATCTTAAATGCAACAACAGTGTGTTCTGCAAAAGTACTTATGTCCAGTACTCCAAGTATGAGACACTTATACTTAACCAATCCACCCACCTTTCATATACAACTGTTTCCAACACCCCATGCTCACACTGCAGCCACACCCTTTGTGTAACTCCCTGCCCCTTGAGAGCCTTGGTCCAACCACACACCACCCCATTCACACACAATTTAGTTATTTAGACGGTAATCTCTCGAAATTTATATCTAATAAGTCCTATTAAGGACACTGCTTTGCTTAAATGGTTTCAACCAAAACAATCTTTTAAAGTTATACGGATTCAGCAAGCCAAATAACACACAGACTACTAAACTTTTCCATAGCCATCCATCTGAAGCTGTAGAATAACTAAACATGTTCCAAATAAGGCCTGTATTTATTAACACAGGCAGATTTTCAGTCCTGGTAGAACATGTAATGCTATAAAATGCTTATGTAATTTTCTGTTGAAGGGATTATAGTTGGTAGTACAGACAGCAGCTAGGACCCACAGAGGTGCACTTCCTGGAGACACACAGCTTACTACAGTTGCTGCTTTAACAAGCCATCTGTACCCCTTGACTTGTCACCACATGGTAGGTTCTGAATGTGTACACCACTGGTGCCATGTCGGGGTGTTTAATATTATGGAAGTCTGTCACGACCAGAGGCCTATCTGTAACCCTACAATCAAGCACTACAGGCAAATGTAGAAAGTACTGTCAATTGTCAGAGGTTTAAGAGTAGATAGGTTACCAGCCTATCTAGAAGAATGACAAAGGCGAGCGTTAGAATGGTGGCCTGAAGAGGCCTGCAGAGATGTGTTTGTTTCTTGCTTTAAATGTGTTAAATCAAGACAAGACCCTGCTGGTTCCTTACAACTGATGGTAAGCAGACCCATCAGTGGTGCCTACACAACCTTGGTTCCTTAGCACTGAGGGCCTGGTTGTGTTATCCAGATGGTCAACAAAGAGAAGCACTGTGCTAATCAAAGCTCTTAAAGCACTCCTTGCCGAGGCACAATCAAAAATGTTATTGTATAAGTGTGCATTTAAATTGTAGCTACAGATGCGTGGCCAAGATGGCGGCAGAGTAGTGCCGTTTCTTTGGGGCTTCGCTCGCCGACAAAAGGCGTCAATTTGCAGCTTTGAGACCCGAAAGGCAGCTACAAAGAGGCCTCAGGGTGCCCTGAACGACAGAGGTCTGTGCAGACCCGAGGGCGACTTCTGGTTTCCGCTGTACCCGGCTGTAGCGACCCCGGTGCTGCAAGCGGCACTGGCGGAGACGGGGATAGCCCATTGGTGGAGGAGGGCCGCAGTAGCTGCGGCACTCACTGATATAGGTGCCGGCAGAGCCTCGGCGGTACCAAGAGGTGAGGCAGCGGAGAGGCGCCTGTCTTGGCGGGAACGCTGCCATGAATGGAGCAGAGGGGAGGCCTTCTCGGGCCCGGAACCATGAGGCAGCGGCTTCGGGAGAGGCCCAGAGCCGGAGCTGAGAAACTGCAGCGTGGCCCCCTGGGAATCCGGACGAGAAGGGGCAGGCAGCGATACTTCCCTAGAGCTAGAACGTAGGATTTGGGGGGCCTCCTTATCAGCAACTACCATCACTATCGGCGGCGCTATTGAGGCTGGAGCCAGGACCTGAATCGGTGTCTGGGGCAGGGTTGAGGCGGCCATGAGGAACCACACTCAGAAGGTGGGCGCCTAGTCAGCACCGCGTAGAGCAGTTGGCGCCGAAAGGGGCCGGCGGCAGCGTGTCAGCCTGAGAAAAGGCACGGCGTGGCGCAAGGTAACGGGAGGAGTGACGATGACGAGGAAGAGGCTTTGCGTGACTCTGACTAGAGTCCGCCCCCCAAGTAAACTTAGAGGTCCTGGGGACTAGGGAGCGACATTGGAGTGGATCCCTGGCCCAAAACTCTGCAGGTGCCTTAGCTTGTGGGGTGTACATAACTACGTTTGCCCCGAAAGTGGACTAGGCCTGGAATCCCGGCCTCACACTCACTCATACGAGGCCGCCCGGTCGGGCCTTGACTCCTTCCAGCAGACAGGCCGGTCAGGCGGGACATTGGGAGTGAGTAACCAGGTGACAGTCCCGCACACCCACTGCTGAGACCGGCCCAGTGTCAGGGCCGGAAGTGCATCTTCTCAAGGCTGTGAGGGATCCTAGAGTGCAGCTGCAGTGCAATCTGCACTCAACTGGTGGAACGGCCATTGTGACTGCTGCGACTAGGCCCAGACCTACTGTACCAGACGTAATAGCCCAGGGGGTAACGGCGACTCTTGGCGGTGTGAGGTTTGACGGAGGTCGAAGAGCTCTGAAGGCGGGGCACCGGGGATGTCCCTACACGCACCTTTTGGTGACGGGCCACTGTGCTCAGCGATCAGAGCCTCAAGACCACTGCCCAGTGGGAGATTAGTGGGTAACTGGTCCCTATCTGAAGTTAAGCCGGTTGAAGAGTCCACGGGCCTGCACAATACCAGACCACAGCAATGACTACACAGCGGTCTAAGAAGGATGCATTGATTAAACATCTGCTTCAGAAGCTGGGCGCGAAGAAAACAGGGGGGTTGGGTCACGAGCAACAGTTGACCCAGCCGGTCAAAAAGGAGATGGATATGGAAGCTGGGGGAGCAGAGGACCCGATCATGAGGGGCAAGATGTGGCCTCCAATATCAAACAACTGCGAACGGAGCTCCAAGAAGTGGGAGACTGGGTGGACTCCCTGGAATGTAACGGGGACCGCAGGGAGGAAGAAATCACTGAATAAGCCCGGGAACTTGTAGATCTGCACGAACAGAATGAGGAGCTCTATCTCAAACTGTGAAGCCAGGGTTACTGATTAAGATCGTTAGTTGTCATCGAGCTCTAAGTATGAAGTGTTGCACAGGTATTTAACTCGTTTTAGTTTTTTGTTGAACATGCACAAATATGTAATGAAATCACAGAGTTAATCAAATGTAGGATGAAACAATCTTTGCAAAGGGCACCATGGCTTTGGATTTCTTCAAAACCTTTTTAGAGAATTGCATTATGTTTATAATAGATCAAGACTAGGAATAAATATCCTGGTGTCTTGCATTGCTAAATCATCAAGAAAACGTAGAATTCTATACTGAGGTTTTTTGTCGGTGGAATTAGATTATATATTTTGACCATGTTTTGGATAGTGGCCACTTGCAGGGGTTTTATCTAATACCAGGATTTTGGTATACCAATAGTCTAAAAAGTGATACCTACATGGCGAGTTCGTTCTCATGAGACTAAAGTGGAGGGTTGACCTCAATATCAGAATAACAAGTGACTAATAGTAATTCTGATTGTGGACCAACTACATCGATGACATATGGCAATACAGAGATGTGAGGTTCGAAACTAAGGTTTGCTGATTGGATGGAGGTTTGTAGTGTGGTGATAAAAGGCTCGTTTTTTGGGTGAAGAATTAGTATAGTAGTGTTTTTTCCAGAAAAAGTCATATTTGGGAAAGCCTTTTTTATTATATTTTTAACAAAATTAATCATTCTGATTTTTTTTTAATTACCATAATGAATAATTCATGTTTGAATAATCTTTGTGGAGAATCAATAGATGGGTCATGGTCTCTCAAAACATGGTAGTACAATTGGGAATCAAATATTGCATTGATGGTGCATTCGTAGTGACAGGGGACGTTTAGCAATACTAGTATCAATTCTGGTGAGAGTATTTTTGACATTACAATGGCATTTAACTCCTCCTTGGCCGACCCCAAGCCCAGCTGCGAAAGGAGGTGGGCCATGAGTGGGGCTAGCTACCCCACCATGTTAAAAAATTGTAGCTACAGAAACGTCAACCAAAAGATATCCCAGCCTTGAGGAGAGAGGAATCTCCTTCAAAGAGAGCTGTAACACCTTGTGGTGAAAGTCAGAGATGCCTGGAAGCCACAAAGTCGATCCACCTGCTTTCAGCCAAGACCTTCAGCATTGGGATCATAAATGAGACAGGCAAGACAGCCCAAATAGCAGCGGAGATGAAAATATACAACCTTGCCCTGCTTTGTATCAGCGACACCAGATGGACACAGTCCAGAGAGAAAAAAACTGGCTCAAGGAGGAATGCCGTTGTATTTTGGACACGAGGAAGAGAATGCCCCACATACTCAGGGAGAAGCACTGATACTAACGCCAGCACCCAACATAGCTCTGTTGTATGTCACCAGACTCTTCAATAGTGAATCAGATCGACAATGTCTGCATTGCGAAGACGTTCCAAAGGTCACTGCAGGATATGAGAGTGATGAGAGGAACAGATGCGGCATCAGACCATCAGCTTGTTCTTGCCTGGCTAAAGCTAAAGCGGAAGAAAGCATGAATTGAGCCAACAAACGAAATCCAGTGATATAACACCACCCTCCTCAAAGATTCACAGAAACAGAATGAATACTCAGTCATTCTTAGTCAAAAGATGCACGTCCTGCAAGAACTAGAGGACGACAGAGACCCAGTAGAAAGTCAGTAGGAGAAGATCAAAATAACAGTGACATCAACATGACAGGAGGTACTGGGCCCAAAGAAACACCAGCATAAATAATGGATCTCCACGAGGCTCTCTGCAAAGTCCAAGAGAGAAAGGAAAAGAAAGCTGCAATCAACAGCAGCCAAAAAAATCAGAAAAAGCGAAAGCCAAGACAAATACACCAAAATCATCAAGGAAGCAAAGAGAAGAAAAGAGAAGCTTAAGAGCAGACAAGGACGGATTCATCAATGGTCTTGCAACAGAACCCCAATAAGAAGTTAGCCATGGAAACTTGAAAGAAGTCTACGACATAACAAGCAAACTCTCCAGTAGATACAGCAAGCCAGAAAGACTTGTTAAAGACAAAGCTCAGAAGACAATCATGGTTGGCGCAGTCCAACAATGAAGTTGGGTGGAGCACTTTGAAGAACTGCTGAACCAGCCTGTCCCGCAGTCACCACCAGACATACAGCCGGCTAAAAAAGACTTGCCAATGGACTTCAGCAAACTAACAAAGGAAGAAATACAAGAGGCCATCAAAGATCTGAGAAATGGGAAGGCAGCAGGAACTGATAACATTCCTGCAGAGACACTGAAGACATAAATTGAAACATCAGTAGAAATGCTCTACACTATGTTTGTAAGGATCTGGGAAGATGAAAAGGTGCCATCAGACTGAAAGGAAGAGGGATATTTTATCAAGAACACCAAGAAAGAGTAACTGCACAAACTACAGAATAAAAGAACTAGTTGACGCTCAGCTGCAAGACCAGCAAGTTGGCTTCTGCAAAGATAGATCTTACACAGACCAGATTGCAACAATGTGCATAAACATTGAGCATTCGATGGAATGGAACTCCCCCCTCTATGTCAACTTCATAGACTATGAGAAGGCGACCCTTTGGAAACTCCTCCACCACTATGGTGTGCCAGATACATTTGTTAGAATCATCAGGAACTCTCATGAGGGAATGACCTGCAAGAAAGTCCATGCAGGACTACTCACAAAAGCTTTCCAAGTGAGGACTGGAGTCTGCCAGGGTTGTTTGCTCTCGAATTTTCTCCTACTGCTGGTCATAAGCTGCATCATGAAGACATCCACAGCAAGGAGAAGAAATGGAATCCAGTGGACACCTTAGGCGCAACTTGACATCCTGGATTTTGCAGACGCCCTTGCCCTAATCTACCATACCCATCTGCAAATGAAAGAGATGACTGACAATGTGGTTGCCACATTAGCAACACTTGGCCTCAATATCCACACGAGAAAAGACAAGATCCTGACGGTTAACATGGCCACCACAACGGCAGTCACTCTTGCACTCCTGCATCAAACACCATCAGGCACGCCCTGACCTGGCACACTCAAGGGAAAAGAAAAAGAGGAGGGCCAAAAAAAAAAACACCCGGCATTGAGGCAGTCATGGTTGGGTGCAAGGAGGTGTTTTGCATGCGGAGTCCAATTTCAAGTCTGTATTTCGATTTTGAACAAATCATAAAAGACGTCATCATAAAAAAATGCGTAACAATGTTAAAAGGAACCATATTTAAAATCCAGTAGCAATGTTAAAAACAGGATAAAACCAATTAAAACTATTAAAACAGGAGACATGGTTTAGAAGAGGAAGACAGTTCATGTACATAACAGCAGCTTTCCTACAGAAGGGATAGAGCGGGTTTTAGATGCGTGAACTGTTGGGAAAGTTTTATTGTGTTGGCTCTGATCACCCAGGCCCATCCCAGATAGTTTGCCACGGCTACCACTATGGCTTGTTCCGTAACTGTCCTAAGAACCCTCAAGGCAGCCATGGCTACCCTGAACCCCAGGTTTTTACAGATGGGTCTCAACCACTTAAGTCTTAGGTTTCTATAGGACGGGCATACAAAGAAGAAGTGAGCGGTTGTTTCCAACACTTCAGGGCAAAACGGGTAATCACCTCCCATCCCCGTTCCCAACTAGCCTTAAAATTGGTAAAATTGAGTGCAGTACCCTCACACATACATAAAAGACCCCAGCGGCAGGGAACCCACCCTGAACTGGTGGTATTGTTTTCTTTCCAGGGTGTTTGTAATTAAGTCCCAGCACGGTTCAAGAGTCGGGGTCATTTTAAGCTCTAGAAATCGTGATGTTAGAGTGTTGTTTCTCTGGGACAGCCTCCGCTGCTCTATGTAGTTCCAATAGGCTTCTTTTAGAGACTTCTTCGACGGCAAAACCGCAGAAGAAGGGTATTCCCATAGGGACCTCATGCCCATGGCTACTAGGGATAGTTTAAGCTCTTTGAATCACGGAATCTGATGAGAAGTGGCCATGGGCTTAACTTCACTCAGGGCCTGTGCATAATGTGTCAACTCTGGAGTCATCCAGAGTCGGCGCCAGTAGGCTATAGGGCGAAATTGAGCCTGGTCCCTAATATTCCTTCTGCCTGTGTCGAGGTACAAGGGGGTCAGGGGTGTAGATTTGGGGAGCCCCAGGAGTGCTCGGAGAAAGTTGTTGTGCGCCACAGCTAAGGGTGATTAGTCACTGAAGTCCCATAGTTCTGCCCCATAGAGGATTGAAGCACCCACCCTGTTGTTATAAATGTGTAATGTGGGTGCGATAGACTGGGATTTAGATAGCTTGTGCTCTCTAAGCAGGACACCCGCCAATTGTGAGTGCTTCAAATTCATTATGTCGATATGGGGTTTCCAAGAAAGATTCTTCCCTATTGTTTAAGCCAAGATATGAAAATGTATCTATTTGCTCTAGGGGGGCCTGGTAAAGACTAACCCTCCCCCTTACGGCTTTGCTCTTGTTAAGGACCATGAATTTGGTTTTAGATATGTTAATAACCAAATCCTGGTCTCGACAAAAGCCTCAAAACAATTTAGGGCGTCTTGCAGTCCCCTTTGAGTTATCGACAACAACAGAGTGTCGTCTGCAAACATCAAGAGGGGGATGTGCAGCCCCGCAATTCTTGGCGCATCTGTGGGTTGCTTATCAAAATACTGAGTTACTATGTTGATAAACAGAGAGAATAGAGTGGGGGCCAGGACACACCCCTGCCTGACTCCTGTTCCAACCTTGAACTTACTCGTCACATTGCCCTGATTCCCCCATCGTACCTGGGCGTAGTTGGCATGGTGGGGCCTAACAATGATGTTCAATAATGCTGGTGAGAGTCCCAACGATCGAAGAGCCTGCCACAGTTTAGCCCGGGGGACCAGGTCAAAGGCTGTTTTTAGGTCGATGAAGGCAGCATAGAGCGACCCTCCTCCCAGGGTTACAACCTTCCAATGGATAGCCGCAAACCTGATGGCCTGGTCGACTGTACCAGTGTGGGAGCAAAAACCGGCCTGCAGGGGTGTCAGGATGGTGTTGTCCTCAATCCAAGATTGAAGTCTGCCCAGGACCAGTCTTGCCACCACTTTCTGGATGCTGTCGATCAGGCTAATGGGCCTATAGTTGTTGGGGAGGGAGTGATCCCCTTTTTTGAATATTGGGATTATCTCCGCTCCCGCCCATGTTTTTGGGGGGGGTGCTCCACTAAACACAGCATTGGCCAAAAACAATATGTAAGAAGCCCAAGTTTCAGGATCCGAAGTAAAAAGGTCTGCCGTGAAACATATTGAAAGAAATGCCCAGGAAAGTGATGGTTGGAGAGTCCTAGTTGATGTTTACACCCCAGAGGGATAGTAGGCATAAGTAAGTAAGCATACTTTCATGAAACACCTTGGGTTTGACTTTTAAGAAGGCTTCTATTCATTTGCATTGAATTTATAATTGGGTTTATAATTTGTGGAACTTTTAAAATAGACTTTAGATTAGGAGATATAATGAAGTGTCATAATGGCAAGGTTTGTTTGTAAAATTACAGATTACCTGGAAGTCAATTACATAACTTCCGAGGTCGGATCACATGTGCATTCAGGCGGGTAATTTGACTGATATATAAAGGAAACATTAAATGGCATATGATTTAATACATTGCACTCGTATTAGAACCTTTGCAGTAATCTTTTAGGATTATCAGGTATGAATGTTTTAAAATTTGGAGGTGGAGATGGTACTTGAATGTCATATAATTTATTGCATGGAGAAGAACTTAATCAACTAGCATGTTTTGGATTTTTTAGATTCCCTTATCATGGGGTTTGATTTATCAAGTGAATGATGTTGTGAGAAGACATTTATATTCACAAAAGATAGAGGTGAGTTTATTATATGATGTGATTCATTAGGAAGTCCATGTTTTAGTTTTATTGAATATTGACAGTGAAGGTGTGGCTTACTTGTGATTTTGACTGATGAGGCATGGATTTGTCGTTTTAAAACAGTAGATCATTCCATGATGTTAGGGTGGAGGACAGTGGGACTCATGGGAGCTTACACAGATTTTTTTAGAACTATAAAAAGTTACTTTCTAGGTATGATTAGAGTTGATCCCTGACATTAACATTGGTTATTTTACTTTTGCTTATTGATATTGTGGTTTGATCAAACAGACTGAAGTTTACGAAAGCAATAAAACTAATCACTTCCTTTTGTGCGTTAACTATTGTTTTTTTTATGTTTCAAGCAAGTTGTTTGAGTAGTGGGGTTGAAACCAGTGCATACGTTTAGAATAGATATGTTACGACATAAAATCAAGATCATCAATTATGTATATAATTTAAGGATTAGAGAATTCATTAGGGTGCACTGAGATGTTTTATAAGAAAGAAAGAAAGGGCTTTCCAAACCAATTTTTGATTGATTGAGATTTGTACACAGGAGATATCTATCTCTTTCTATGAATTTTATTTGCACTGCAAACTGTATAAGTTTTCTTTAGAATATGTTCTTACCAAGCAAGATGTGTATGTTGATGTGTATTAATATAGCTTCATTCTGGGATCCCTTGGACAATATTGAAATTAATGTGCTTTGTTTTGCAATGTATTGATATAACTGAAGTGCGAATTTAATTTATAACTAGATGTGAAACTTGAATGTGTTATGTACATTTGCTTTTAATTTATTACAGCAGATATGTAGATATTTGTTGCACTCACACAAATAGTTGTTTTTTATTTAACAGCCCTGAAAGGGCCACTGAGTTGCGAAACACGTGTTGGCTGTTACATTGAGATTGAGATCAGCAGTTACATTGATGTTGACATCAGTGATATAATGAAAACGTTGCGGCTAATCTTTGGAATGTGATGGATATAATCAAGTGCATAAAGAGACTTTTCCATAGAAGATCAAAGAAAGATAATACATAATATATTTTTCCTCCTCTCAGGCTTTTGGACTTACTATTATACGAACATATAAACACACAATGGCAGTGTGGGCTACGATTCCTGTTACCCATTTCAAACAATATATATATTAAAAACTGAGGTACGGTTATGGCTCGAATGTGATACACCCCGGAAATTCACCAGTGCGCACAAAGCACATATTAACTAGTGCAACCTTTAGAGCAGTAAATATAAAAGGTATTCAAGTCACTGCTTCAGAAAAGAGTAGCCTGGTTGCAAATGCTGCTGGGCCTTCCAAAAAAAAGTAATATATTTTTTTAAAACAGTTAAAATGTGAAGACACAAGGGGGCAATGGTGGAGCGGGGGAGCAGCTCAACTCTGCCAATTGGCAGTGATCAACAAGGGGCCAGAGAGCAACTAAAAAGTGAGGGGAGGAGATTTGAAGATAAAACAAAAAAGCCAAGCAGGTCAGAGAGGAACCTAGAAAGCAAATGATGAGACTGAGGGTGGGGGTGAGGGACAGGTGCGGCTTCTCCACTAGGACAGAGGAGCGTTGCCCCACTGCTTTCTCGCAGTGCAAGAAGCAGAAACATAAAATGGTAATAACTACCATTTTTTGTTTCTGCTTCTCGCACTGCGAGAAAGCAGAAGGGTTTGATTGCGGGCGGCCGGGGCTGCTCTGCGAGCAGGGCTGGGCAGGGGAGGAGTGGTTTGCCCACTCCTGAGGGTGCCATGATTGTTTGGTCGGTTCTCTGGGGCCGCCCAAACCAGTCATGCGCAATTTGCCCTTTCTGCATGCAGGCTGCAATGCAGCCTGCATGGAGAAAATGGTCTCCCCATAAGCCCCTGGCTGGGCGGCATCCCCACCAATCACAACGCTGTAATTGCAGCGTTGTGATTGGCTTAGGGTAAGGGAGGGAGGCTTTCTGCTTCCTATTCCTACCAGGGGCAGGAGAGCAGTAGCAGGACCCATGAAATTACGGGACCCGGTCGGACGACAGGTATGTTTTTTAAAATTTATAATCGAATTTACTCCCCTCCCCCCACGACTACCCACCCCCGCGACTGGTGGGGTAGCAACACAAAGAGCTTGAGGATGGGGTTGTGAGGTGGTAGCAGCACACGGAGAGAGAGGAAGAAATCCTATGCACTCACATGGAGTGCTCAAAGAAATAGAAAAAGTAGCTCCATAAATATAAGCACCATAAGGATATAACTCGTGCAGTCAGAAGGATGGAAATAAGCTATGTTCCAGGAAAGAGACAAACACAATGAGAGGAATTAAAGTAATTGAATAAAATGCAAGAAATTTAGATTGACAAGAAAGCAGCCAGTGATAAGCAATGAGCTAACACAACGCCCATGGTATGTATTGGTAATGTACAGAACAGGTCTTTCGACAACAGTTAGCTAAAGCTGTCACTAAGCGAGACCTAAACAGTGAACAGTCTTGTGTATTGCACGTTCATATGCCACTGAACCAGTCAGGGCCAGCTTTAGTGCTGGTGGTGCCCGGTGCGACAATGTTGGTTGGCGTCTCCCATTGACCACCTCTGCCACAGATACCTTCATTTCTACCCTTTAACAGTGTCCCTCAAGTCTCCATAATCTCCCTCTCATGCATTTCTTTTGTTTAACGCCTTAACCGTGGCGGTTTTTCTGCCGCGGTGCGGGCGTTCTAAAGGGTGGGCGGGGCCGCATCGGCCGTTGGACGTGCGCAGCACTAAGGAGGTAGCTCGCACGACGTCCAACGGCCGACGGCAGCAGCGAACGGGTTAATAGTGCCACTCATACCAGTGTAAGGTGTTAATCACTTTACATCGCATACACATTACACAGCGACAATAAATCATAAGTGTGTAGATCAGTGTATAGGAAATGTTACATCAGACAGAGGACTACAAGGTGTAGGAGTCACAAGTTATCCAGACTAAAAGACAGTATAGTTTAAAAGTGCTTTGTAGAATTTAAAACGTAACACCATGGTTGCGGGTTGGCTTTACTGATCAGAATTGATTTCTACCCAAGTGAACCCTTTTTGCAACATTAGGATAATGAAAGTCTGGGGAGGGATCCTAACGCTTTAATCTATACCTTGCAGTTTACATGCAGCTCTTTGATCACAGTTCATAGCTCACTGTTCTATATTAGAATTTACACTTCTAAACTGCAAGTAACAAAACGGTCCAGGAGCAGTAACGTCAGTGTGACACTTCCGGGTCAGCGCGCAGCGCTAGGTGCCTCTCATATGAGAGATGACACAGGTTCTGTCCAATTGACCCCGGTACCGCATGTGTCGCTGATAAAGGTCACAGCTTCTATCCAGGGCCGGACTGGCCATAGCGGGCAACGGGCAATCCCCCGGTGCGCCGCACGGGTGGGGGCCGGTTTTGGGGCCCCTGGGGGCCGTTTTTGTTACAGGACCGTTTTTGAAGCATAGCTGCAAAATCGGCCCTGTACCAAAATCGGACGAAAACCGGACCGGCAAAGAGTTCGGGGGCACCTCCAACACCCCCGAGTGGGGAGGGGGGCCGGCCGATCACTTTGCCAGGGCCAGTTGTGGTTCCCAGTCCGGCCCTGCTACTATCTATTGTGTCTGTACCTGTGTGGCAAAGGCGTGCAGAGCACTAGGGGGCTTATGAGTTCCTAGGGAAAGACAGACCCCCACCTGCGCTGTTGAACTATATTGGTTTGCTCAACACTGGACAGCTTTTTAAAGGGCTAACCTTTAGTTCTGTGCCTACTACTGACAGTCTTTGGCTTGATTATACGTAATGAAAGCTCACACGCCATGTGTCATACTCCAGAACGATTTGTCCCCATTTTGCAGAGTTTGTTCACAAAGCCGGCAGCGGCTGTCAAAGCCTAGATTGATTGGATTTAAAAGCAGGTCCCAGCTATTGAAATTCTGAAGCTATCTCTAAACCCCCCTCCACCTCATCTGCCCTGGGCCTTTTAGTACAGAAAATATTTATTCAGATATCTGTCATGGCTGACAACGTCGCCAAGGGCTAGATTTATAGCCAAAAGCTAAACTACAAGCTCCAGAATGCATCTTGCTGTTGGCCCGAGAAGGCAGCTTTGACAATAAGTGTCACCGACGATGGGAAGGATCTGTGCTGTGTGGCTCATTGATGCTTTACACTGTAAATTTATTTATTAAGTTTACTTTCCAAAGTTTAATCCTGTAAAGTTTACAGGATTAAACTTTGGAAAGTAAACTTAATAAAATAATGTCATTTTTGAAATTCCTAGTATCTGAGAAACCGCAAGCCTTGTTTACAATGCAATGCAAACACCAGGCCCCATCAATGTGTGTGTGACGTCATGATAAAGATGCTGAGCAGGCCTTGGCTTTGAGTGAATGACTTGCCTTTTTTAGCCAGTGTACTTACTGTAGTGACCTGCTGGTCACTGGTCTAGTGTTCCGATGTACCAGCCACTATCAGAGGGCTAACACCCCACCCCACACCCATCCACCACTCGCGTCACAGGTCATGTGAACCTCCCAATAAAAGGGGCCGGGTGCACGTGACCTGGGCCAGTTCCACTAACTATCTGTGTCTGTGTCGTGATTATTCATGCATGAGGGTCTAGGGCCTTACACCATTACATTGGTGACGAGTGGGCTGTGCCCGCATGTGTGGCCACCTTGTTGGAGGTGGTTGAGGGGGAGAGTGCTGCCTGTGTCAAGGGCACCTCCTGCAGCAGGCGAAGGAAGCGCCTAAGTGCCCGTGGGGCGTGCGAAGAACCCTGGGGTGAAGGTGAAGGAGCTGGAGCCTACCCCGCATCTGAAGAGCCTGCTTCTGAGCCATCCGGCATGATGTGAGCCCCGTGATGACAGAGGAGCAATGCGAGTGAGGCCGGACTGCTGAGACGTCGACCGCCATCGCAGACAGTGTCACGAGGTGAAATAAAGCCCGACCAGTTAGCGGGCAGAAGGTGAGCCCTAAGTGAAGTCAGCCTGACGTGGGGAGGATGAGAGAGGAGCAGCGACCCGCTATTTCCCACCCTGCGAAGGGGGGACCCAGGGAGAGCCGTGCGCGAGCCGGTCTCTCCCTGGGCAGGTTTGCGCAGACGAGGTGGCCACAGGTGGTGAATGATTAGTGAGGGACAGAGGCTACATATAGGGCTAGCGCAGGGATTCGGAAGGGTGTTTACCGGCGGGAGGCGGGCGGCGGCGTTTGTTTTGCCCCACCCACCCTTCCCTCTTTTTCACTTTAGGCCTTTATTCCTTCTCAGTGCTTTAGGTACTGATTTTGTTTTTGTAGGTTTGCCACGCTAAGACAAATTTTTTCCTTTTTGTAGGCGAGTTTTAGTGGGGGATGGGCAGTATGGAGCGGGTTGGTCCATCCTCAAAGGGCAGGTAAAGGACAGGAGGGGGTAGTACAGGAGTTAGTTGCCTTTAGTTTGTGAGGTTTTACTTGGTGGGGGTTTACTTCTTATTAAGGTTGCTCAGTGAGCTGAAAGAATTGGGTTTAATAAATAAATAAATAAATGAAATATATTGAAAGATGATTTGGTTTCACACCTGTCTTAATAAAGTGGCCTTTCTTGCTTATTAAGACGTTGTGGACAGTGAATTCTTGCGTGAGAAGAACACTTCCACATATCCAAGCTACGCAGTCTCCGTGTAGCAGCTCCAGTCCCCCCACGCAGCTTGTGAGGTGTGGGAGGCTTCTGGGGTGGGGTGGAGTATGGAGGAGGCAGGGTACGGCCCGCGACCGCAGATCATGTGAAGGGGAGGCAGAATGTGGAGTCAGTAGCGGCCGCCTGAGACACTACTGAGGCTGGATGTGCCCTACAGCATGGCCAGAAAAAAAAAATAATTATAAATAAACAATGTTACCGTGTGGGAGAGGAAAGGCTGAGGTACTCCAGGAGGTCTCCTGCCATGCCAAGTTGCTGCGGTCAACGAGGGTGCCCAGCCCGTGGGGCAAATACGTGGGGCAAATACGAGCAGCAGAAGTGAGGAGGCTGTTGTGGAGTGGACTGGCACGCCATAGGCAACGGTGAGGCAGCCGGCTATGATGGGCGTGGGGCGCAGGGCTCGAGTCGGGGTACCACGCGGGTGGACGGTGTCCCCCCACTTATTTTACCGGGGGGATGCCGTCCCCCCTGCCAAACAGCTGGACTTCACTCTTTGGCCTCTCTGGAAGGAGGAGCTCGGCACCTTTCGTGACGTCACTTCCTGTTGTGACGTCACTTCTGGTGACAGCGTCCCCCCACTTCTTTTTTTACGACTTGTGCCCTGGTGGGGCGAGTAAGGTGCCTGCGCGAGGCGATGCCCTGATGAGTGAACAGGTAAAGCATACAATGTGCAGTGAGCGGGCCGATGTTACATACCCTCTCTAGCGTCTGCAAATCTTACCAGTCGGATACAAGGCCATCCTGGTCCGAAGCGTAAATGCCTACACTGGCAGCACCGAGTGCGGCAGCTCAGCGTGATCATGGAAAAGGGGAGGCGTGAAACAGAGTGACGAGGCTGTAGTGTCCCGGTCGGGGCCTATGTATAGACGACACAGGACACATGTATTGCAGTTGGTGGCGGCAACTAACCTGACCACGCCCAGCTCCCTGGGCCTTTTATTGCTTAACTTGCGTGTCCACGCTTACGCCTGGACTGAACCAAAGACCCCTTACGCTCCAGGGGTAGACTATGTAGTACCAGTGGGAGGGGGCGTGTGCTGCAGTGGTACACCCCACTGGCAGCAACACTACATTCCTCCTTTACCTAGGGATAAAACAACCTGAAAAACACAACGGCACATAAAAGTCTCTCTGGTCAGCGGAGGTGCTGTGACCGTTAACTCTGCTATGTTTGACAAAGTCCGCTAAACAGTCTCTGGTGCAGTCTCTGAATTTACTGACAAAACCATAACGTATCAGACACAAAATGGAACAGTCTTACTTTATTCTCGGCGGGGTCAGCCATCTGGATCATTTCACCGCCAGCACTGGGCCACAAAGTCTCGGTACCTCTGGGAAGGTTTGGGGCACGGACGTAAGCTGTATCTTGCTTGGCTGCGACCTTCCGCCGCGGCTGGGGGAGGTTCTTCTGCCTCTCTCGTCTCGGCGGCGCTGGGGACTTCAGTTGGTCTCTCTGGCTCATTGTTGCTCGGGGCAAGGTCACCTGTTAGGTGTGTCGTGGTGCTTGTTTCGGTTGGTTCTGATGGTCTGCGCGGTGGGCACAGGTGCCAGTCATCCGGTTCCGGGTCTTCTCCTCTCTCGGGTACTTGCTTGAAAAACGAAATGTTTCTTGTGACTACTTCCCCATTCCTGACAGCCGTGATCATTGTTCCGTTTACCTCGGTGACCCTCCAGGGGTCCAGCTCGAATGGCAGGCGGAACTTCCCACCGGGATGGCGGTCTTTCACAAGAACCACGTCCCCGACTTGAATGGGGCTAGCTCCCACATGGGGTGGTGTGGGATGGTGTCAGCGATAGCCTGGTTGAAGGAGAGTCTGTTCGGGGCGACTCCTGTAGTGCAGTGTGGGGTCTGGCGATATTCTCGGAGGAATTGGTAGATGGCCAGCTCCAGATAGTGACCATCGGCGACTGCAATTTGGATTGTTTTGTTCAGAGTTCTCATTAGCCTTTCGACCTCTCCGTTGGCTTGCGGCCATCTTGGTGTTATCCGTTTGTGTTTGACGCCATGGCTCTGCAGGTACTCTGTAAACTCGCTGCCATTGAACGGGGGTCCATTGTCTGTGCGGACTTCCTTCATGATCCCGTGGGTGGCGATGATCTTTTCGAACTTTGGGATCACCTCAGATGCTGCTGTTGATGTCACAATTTCTACTTCGGGGTAGCGGGAGAAATCATCCACCACGACAAGCATGTACTTGCCTCCGGGAAGGCTGCCGAAGTCTGCACTCACTCGTACCCACGGGGATGTTGGCCCTTCTTCGGTGATTACCGGTGCTGGAGGGTTTGGTAGGCTCGTCGCTAGGCACACCGGACAGCTATGAACCACTTTCTCGACGGCTCTGTCGAGTCCAGGGAACCACAACTTGCTTCGGAGTCTGTTTTTAGACTTGACGATCTCTTGGTGCGATCCGTGGGCCAGCAAGGCAGCTTGCTGGGCGAGGCTGCTGGGCAGTATAAGGCGCGGGCCTCTCAGGAGACATCCTTCGGCTGAGACGGATAGTTCGTGTTTGACTTGATACAGGGCCTTCAGGACAGCTTGGGCGTCCTGAGTGCGAAAAGATGCCGGGCTTTGCAGCGCCTTCCAGTCGCCGGATTCTATGGCATGGATCGCGATCTGGAGGCAGTAATCGTCCTTAGTGGCTCTCGCTACTTCCTCCAGGGACATTGGACGTGGCCTTGACCGTTCGACGATTAGCCGGACGTACTCTTCCGTGGCTGCTGCTTCAGCTGCTTCAGCGTCGGTGACTGGACGGGCGTGTCTTGACAGATAATCCGCGGGGTTCCGCGTGCCGGGCCGGTATTCTACGGTGAATTGGAACTCCTGCAATTGCAGCACCCATTTTTTGATTCTCGGTGGTGGGCGAGAGGACGAACCTTGGAAAAGTGGTATGAGGGGCTTATGATCAGTGATCACTGAGAAGGGATGTCCATAGAGGTAGATATGAAAATGGCGGCACCCCCATAGGATGGCGATCGCCTCACGTTCAATTTGCGAGTACCGTTGTTCGGTAGGTGTCAGCGTGCGGCTGGCGTACGCTACGGGGGCCCACTCTCCGCATGTCTTACGCTGCGATAGGACTGCTCCCAGGCCAGTGGGGCTGGCATCCACCAGCAGTTGTGATTCGTGTTGCGGGTTGAAGTAGGCCAGGGTCGTGTCAGCCGACAGGGCTGCTTTGGTGTTCGTGAACGACTCCTGCTGTTCCGGGCCCCACATCCAGGCGGCATTTGACCTAGTAAGGTCGCGGAGGGGCCCTGTCAGATCCGACAGATCCTTGATGAAACGCCCGCAGTATGTCACCATACCTAGGAAGCTGCGGACGGCTGTCACAGACGTGGGGGCTGGCACGTCGTGGATGTCTTTGACCTTTTCCGGGTCGGGGCCAACTCCTTGGTCGGAGAACTTGTATCCAAAGAAACTGATGTCTTTGCGTAGGAACTCGCATTTGTCCTTGTGGAGAGTTAGTCCTCTCTCCTTTAGCCGGTTGAACACTGCTTGGAGGCGTGTGATGTGTTCTTCCAAGGTTCGGGCATGTACCAGGATGTCATCGCTCACATTGAGCACACCGTCGAGGCCTTGGAGGACATTGTGAATGATGTTTTGAAACACCTCTGCCGCACTCGAGATGCCGAAGTTTAGCCTCGTATATCTCCACAGGCCTGCGTGGGTGGAGAAGGTTGTGATTGGGCGCGAGTCTGGGTGAAGAGGGATCTGATGGTACCCCGACCGCAGGTCCATCTTGGAGAACCACTTGGACCCTGCAAGCTCTCCGATGATGTCGTCGATGGTCGGCGTCGGGTGACGTTCTCTCTTAATTGCCAGGTTGGGGAGGCGCATGTCCACGCATATCCTCACTGCTTCGGGTTGCTTCGGCTTTTTGGCTACAACGATGGGGGACACCCACGGCGTGGGTCCAGTCACTCGCTCGATGATACCGGCGTGTTCAAGCATCCTCAGCTCAGCTTCGACTTTGGGCCGGAGGTGAAAAGCGATCCGTCTGTGCCGGAGGGCTACCGGGGCTACCGACTGGTCAATGTGGAGTCGGACGGGGGGGCCTCGTAGGCATCCGATGCCCTCAAACAGCGAGGAATGCTCTGCAACCAGATGGTCCAAACCTTGGGCTTGCACTGTTAGGGCAAAGTGTATGAGCCCGAGCTCCCGTGCTGTCTTGCAACCAAGAAGGAACGCTGATCCTTCCTGGGATACGTAGATCTTTGTCTGTAGCTGCGTTGAGTCGTGGGCCACCGTCGTCTGGAATACTCCGCACAGGCGCAGCGGGCGCCGGGTTCCGTAGGCAAACACTTGCACTCTTGTGGGGTGAAGCGTGGGGGCGTCTTCGAGGCATTGGTACATGCTGGCAGCCATGAGGTTTATCGTGGCGCCGGTGTCGATGAGGGCTCTGACTGCTTGGCCATGCACTTGGACGGTGCACATCGGTTCGGTCGAAGACGCGGCTGCTAGGGCGTTTAGCATGCGCACCACGTGGACTGACGCGGCGTCTTCTTCGTCGTCGTCCATGTCGCTGCTGTTCGACGTGTTCTGTAGTGGCGCCACCTGTCGTACCCTCCTGGGCGGGCCACTCTGCTTCTTCCTTTGGGACGATAAGCAGACACTTGCGAAATGATTTGCTTTTCCACACGCGCTGCAGATTTTGCCCTGGGCCGGGCAGGCGCCTTTGTGGGGGGTGACACCTCCGCACCACATGCAGGCTTGGTCGTGGGTGGACTGGCTTGGTTTCGGCCGCCCTTTCCTGGGAGTTCTCATCAGGCCGTCTGTAGGTTGCGACCTGATGGCACACACGGGTTCCGTCTTGATTGTTACCGTTGGATTCGGTTCCATGTGGGCGGCACGGGCTTTGGAGAGTTCTTTGGACCGCCCCAGGGCCAGGATGTCGTGCATGGGCATCGTGTCCGTTTCAAGCACCCTCTCTCGCAGCTTCAGGGAGGTGCATCCCTGTATGAATTGGGCGCGAATTTCATCTTCCGCATCCGGGAGAGTGCATGTGCTGGCCAATTTCTTGAGCCGAGCGTAGAACACATCTACGGACTCCTCTGGGAGCTGGCGTGCCTGGCGTAATAGAAAACGTTCGTAATCTGCACTAGCAAACGGCTCAAAATACCTCGTGATGGCGTCTCGTAGGGTCGCATACGTGTGGGGCGGGGCACCCTCCGTGATGTCCTTGGAGATGTCGTGGATGGCTTCACCCCCTAGGTGTAACAGCATTGCGCGTTGACGCCCCACCGCAATATTTGCAGCGATGAAGTAATTTTCAAGCCGCTCTACCCACTTCTTCCACCGGGCAGCCTGAGAGGGGGGGCTCCCTGAGACAGCAAAAGGCTCTAGATGCGGCACGGTGGCCATGATGGCCGAAGCACTGCCGATTGGGTGACAGGAGGGGCTTCAAGAGGCACCGTAGGCTGCTGCAGTCACCTGGGAATGGAAACCAGCGGTGTGGAGGGTCCCAAGGCCTCGTTCTGCGAGATGCATGTGGTTTGGCAGGGTCCGTACTCACGCGAGAAGCGTGAGAAATGGCTGAGCGGCCGCGTCGCGCGCCAGGAGTGTGGTGCGGGTACTCACTGCGCATGCGCGGGAAGGCCGATGAACCGACCGGGGGCCGGGGCCGAGCAGAGCGGTGCAGCCAGGGGCTGGAGGCAGCGTGGAGCAGCGGGAGCACTCGGGGGTACCTGAGGACAGCGACCAGGTCCGCGGAGCTGCGGGTGATGCAGGACGGCACAGGAGGCGGGCCGGATACTTCAGCCGGCACCGGTGAGTGGAGTGCCGGGAGTGCCGGGCGGTGCGCCACGTGCATGCCTGCACGGCGCTAGGCAGCGGAGCACGCCTGGGTTGCGGTGGTGCAGCAGGGCACGCTATGGGGTGGATCGTAGACCACCTCGTCGCCAGTGTAGTGTCCCGGTCGGGGCCTATGTATAGACGACACAGGACACATGTATTGCAGTTGGTGACGGCAACTAACCTGACCACGCCCAGCTCCCTGGGCCTTTTATTGCTTAACTTGCGTGTCCACGCTTACGCCTGGACTGAACCAAAGACCCCTTACACTCCAGGGGTAGACTATGTAGTAACAGTGGGAGGGGGCGTGTGCTGCAGTGGTACACCCCACTGGCAGCAACACTACAGAGGCCACATAGTGGCACGGTGCAGGCACTGCGTGGACAGCGAGAGTGGCTGTGACCTGAGGAAAAAAATAGTAAGATAAAATAAACAAAGACTCACAGTGCAGACAGGTAGCAGCATCCGGAAGTCTCCGGCAGTGAGAAAAGACAAAGAGTAGCTGGAGGCAAGTGTGCCCCACCGCAAGGACAGCAGGAACGTCACCGGCAGCATGAGGTTCTTGACAAAGTGCTGCCGACTGGGGAAATCTCCCTGCTGTGGCAGAGTGGTGCAAGGCCACCTCGCAACATATGAGAATGAAGAGAGTGCTGTGGAAGACAGAAAGAATGCTTGTGGTGGCCCAGCCAGGCAGAGGCTGTAGCCAGGAAGTTGAAAGGAAGATGTGGCAGCGCCACCTACAGGTCGCGAGAGGCACCTCGGCCTGCCACAAAGTAAAATGAAGTGTTGAAACTGAGATGAAAAAAAACCAAGTAGGGTGAAGAGACAGTGCAGGACACTGCCAAGCAAAGAACACTATGGGAAGAGGCTGTTGGGGCTTGGGTGAAGGGATGCAGTGACACCTACTGGCCATAGGTGGTCACTGCAGCAGCAAGGATAACCCTGCATCAGCGTGAACAGGAACATTGTGGGCCTGAACTGCTAGGTGCAGAAACGCAGCTAAGAACGTACTGTGGTCCATCGAGAGAGAAGCCCAAATTAGCCAAGACTGACCCAAAGGTGCAGGAGCTGCGCCCAGTGGAGAAAGGAGCACCACCGCAAGTGAAAGAAGTGGGTGAGCAACACTCGCCAGCAGAACAAGCACCCATTAGTGAAAGACTGAAGAGAATGTGCAGAAAGTGCTTCCAGTGAAGTAAGGATAGCGCTGTAGGAGGTAGAACCGGGTGCGCAAGGCACCAGAAGCAGGAGTACCCTGAAGTAGCAAACGAAGGCCACAGTCGGAAGGAAGCATGCCAAATATAGACAGAGAGGGGATGATTGGCAAGAGGATGGACCAATGGCGGACTATGAGAGCCGCACTTCACTGCTAAGTTCCTTTTGTATCAGTTTATCAGGGAGTCAGTGGATATGTGCACGTGCAACTCCTACACCTGCCGTTATTGAGTGCAAACTGCGAAGCAGATCAGGAAGTGAATGTTTGTGGAGAGGTGCACCACTGGATTGTCTATTCAAATGATATAAACGGACAAGAAATCCTTTGTGTTAAATTCCTTTATTTCAATGATATCAAAACAAGGCTCCAGCCAATGCGTTTGATTCAATAAGAATTCAACTTCATCAGGGCTTGAATAGTGTAAAAACAGTAAGAAATCCGTTTATATCATTTGAATAGACAATCCAGTGGTGCACCTCTCCACAATCATTCACAGAGAGGATGATTGTCTGGGCTGGAGCCCGAGTGCCCACTGTCAGGAAGAGGGCCCAGGTGGTCACATGGCATGACTCATCCTGTGAAGTCGGCTCGAGTGGAGACTGCTAAGAGAGAGCCACGTCGGTGTGTATTGAGGCGCCTGGAGCGCGCCCTCAAGAGATGATGACCTGCAAGAGGTCGGCGAGGATGACCTGCAAGAGGTCAGAGAACAGAGACCTGAGAAGAGATCAGAGAAGCGGCGTCCTGACAAGACGTCTGAGAAGCGGCAACCTGAGAAGAGGTTGGAGAAGCGGCGACCTGAGAAGGGGTCTGACAATAGGACCGAGGAGAGGTCCGGGAAGAGGACTGCGGAGAGGTCTGACGAGATTTGACATGAAGCCAGAAGTAATGAACAGAAGAATGTTGCAATGACAGGTCTTGTCACCTAGACAAGAGAATGCGTTGTCCTAGGGGTAGGACAGGACCAGGGTGACCCGTGTAAAGTGCACATCACACAGAGAGGCCTGGTCGGAGAAGAAGTGCAAGACCTGATGGGACTGGACTGCACTGCGAAGCGCAAGAAGGAGGAAATTGTGTGGCATGACGCCACATCAAAGAAATGCCAAGAAGAAGAGAGAAGAAAAGAGGAGTGTATGATCTGACAACTCGAACACCAGAAGGCAAAGGTGACCGAGTGCAAGAACATCTAGCATTGAGCACAGGACCTGGAGAACATTGGTGGCACCTGGGGAAATAGCCATCCATGAGTCTTCGGAACACCGAGCAAACCTGGTCGTTGCAGAAGTGAGCAGGCTGGACCATTCATGACATCCTCCTTTCGGATCACAACAGAGACTGGACGATGAGGCTGCTTGGACGTCCTGAAGAAGAGGATTCGACCACTCCACACCAGACCATGGCAACCCTGGGACAAAGGCCTCAGGGACAGCTGTAAGAGCTGGTCTCACCACGAGAGATGAGTCTACAGCCGTTCGTCCACAGGTCCCAGGAAGGCAAAGATTTTGTGCTAAGTGGCAAGAGTAAACAACTACCCTGCCGGTGGAGCTAGGGACTTGAAGGTGGGACTCGTAGCACTCCTCCACACACCGAGAGGGTGGCATTGGAGTGACAAGGCGAAGTACACCTAGTCCAGTGGAAGCCTGGTGAAGAGGGTCTCCGGGACATCCTGTAAGAGCGGAACACCTGCGAGAGGGGCATACTAGTGATCAGGATGTTTTGCAACTGCTCCACCATTCCATAGAGAGAAGCAATGCTGCCTGTGTGGAGATGCTACTACAACCAGGACTGATTGGTGAAAATGCAACATCTATCAGATCCACCATCAATCCACCTGCTCCGTCACAAATAGATCTATGACAAGCACGACATTGGTGTCAACTTCCACGCCCAAAGTCGAAAGAGGACCGGACCCGCAGGGCACCAATAAACTGTACCATATAGAACTGGTGTTCCTAGCTGCTGTCATACCATCATCTTACCTTTGCAGGCAGCTAAAGAGACTCAGCCGAATTTTCTGTTATTTGTTTTATTCTTTACCATAGGTTGGTTGGACTTTGTTGTTTCCAGTTTGAATAAAGTATGGGAGGGATGTAGTGACCTGCTGGTCACTGGTCTAGTGTTCCGATGAACCCGCCACTCCCAGAGGGCTGCTTTACACCCCACACCCATCCACCACAGGCGTCACAGGACATGTGACCCTGCCAATAAAAGGGGCCGGGTGCACGTGCCCTGGGCCAGTTCCACTAACTAACTGTCTGTGTCGTGATTATTCGTGCATGAGGGCCTAGGGCCCTACAGCATTATACTTACTACGTGTGCTTAACTATATCACTTATAATTTTTCAAACAAGCGTCGAGTTTTTCCAATGAAACGAAATGACCATATCGCATTATCACAACCCAGTATCTCTGTCCTCCCTCCTCACTCCAATGGGAGCAGGAAGGCAGAGGAGAACGAAAGCAATCTACAATTTTGCCTCAAAACTACTGAGTAATGGAAGAGAATGTTTTACTAAAAACTCACGGAGTGGGTCAAGGTGGAAACGTCAAAATCTTGCATGGATCAAACCAGAGCACAGCAAGAAGTAAATCCAACTGTGAGTTTCTGGTATTCCCTGCAGGCTCACAGCACTGCGCCCCAGGAAGGCATCCACCTGCCTGAGCACACGTCTACTCCATTGTAAGAAATCTTGACATCACCAGCTTCCCTTAGAGAAGACCCGGTCTCCATCTCGAAAGGTTATTTCCTTCTTGGTGCGTTGTGAGCAGGGCCACTGGAAATATGCGGCGGATGAGGATGAAATTATGCGGCAGGGATGAGTAAATTATGCGACAAGACAAGGCAAAATATGCAACGTAATGCAGCACATTTTTTAATAGTATTACGTCATTATTTTGTACTTTTTACATTGTCTAGGCATTGGGTGCACCTCATTAGGACCAATTTAACACCCAACTATAGCAATAAGCAACAGAAAGGTGACTAGTCAACCTTTGAAAAAGACTTTCCACTGTGCGGCAACATGTGCCGCTGCATTTTTAGTAACTTTTGACCCGTTTGAGCTAGAAAAACATTTTTGGGGGATGGTGGATTATGTGACTAATGCGGCAAATCTATAATTATGCGAAAATTGCTGCGGCTGCATAATCGCATAATTCCTATTGCCCTGACTGTAAGTGACTCCTCCTGTGCTGCATGGCTTAGCTACAATCTGCGAACATCAAAATTGTGCTCCTGTTCAGAGTAGCCATCCTCCTGTTATTGGCCTCACTCAACTTATTTCTCTGGGCTCCACCACCTCCATTCCTTTAGTTACAGAGGGTCCTCTTGGATCGCCTGTAGGCAGCCTGTAGGGGTTGGGACTCGGATCGCCTCTAGGCAGCCTGTAAGGTTTGCGAACAGTGACCTCTAGAGAGGAGTCCATGGGTAGGACTTCTCTCGCCAAGAACCTCTGGATCACTTGCCTAAGGGTGCCATTAGCAAACACTGTATCCCCTACACCCAAAATACAGCTGTGCATAGCTCTCAAGGTATACTGGACATATATTAAATGCGTTTTTCCATATGACCCAGGGCTTGAAACACTAGAGCTAAATTATAATTGCACCTTACCAGCAGGCTGCAGCTCCACGGCAGAGGCTTCCATGCAAGAATGTTGGCGCACTTCCCCTTGGACCTCAACCTCTGTTTAAGAGGCTGAAAGCATGGCGTCAATGGAAGTGCATTTTTTCCCAATATTTTTAATGAGGTCTTGTTCACTCAGGGTTTGTTTCTGCCAGAGTAAGAACCTCCATCATCATCTCCTTCGAGCCACAGCGCTTCTCCTTTGAATTTTTCCCCTTGTTCTCTTTGTTGGGCATCGCGAAACGGGCTGAACCCCTATGTTCTGCTGATCGTGGTGGCTCGTGGTGCTGAAGGTCTCCTGAGTGTCAGGAGAGACTTCCATGAGAGCCAGAAATCCCCAGGAATCTGAGACTCTGGTCCGCGTCCAAGACCCCCAAAGATAGGGCTGTGTCGGCGCTCCAAGGAGAGCGCTTCAACAGAACCTGGAAGCTGCCTGCTGGGTATTTTAAAGCTGTTTCTGTAACATGAATTAACCGCTTGTTCTTTTATTATAAAACATTATAAAATGTCAAACAAGAAGGCGACAAACTAACACACAATCTCAATGAACCAGATTGTCCCCTGTATAATATATGGACATATGCCCCTGCCTAGAGTGACCCAACTGCACATGAATCTGCTATTCTGATTTTTACTGGACCAGTTATTACAATAATCTAAGAAAGTGCATTGAGGGGTAACCCTGTTCCTGGCAATGCCAGGTCCAGAAATAGTTCTGTGAGCTGGAGGGACACGCCTACCTGGATCTTCGTACTACTATCTATATCCTGGATGGTTGAATGAAGCAGTGGTGGCAGCATACCGATTTTTGTGAAGGATTAGTTCCGACCAGGCCTTTTTTCTGTGTCAGAAAGGAGTTTGGTCTACTGGCACCACAAACTGGCTCAGCGGATCTGTATTCCCTCTCTGGAATCTGAGTGTAAAGTGTGACCCAAACCATCCTACTTTGCTCCAGGTACAAGTTCTTCTTATCCAAGGAAGGAAGTGCTCCAAAAAGTACTTGAAGAAGCGCTGTGAGACCAGGGCTAGTGCCTACATCACAGCCAGCCTTCCAGAGGTGAGGGACACCACTTGAATTCTGCAACTTGCTGGAGCTGCTGTGGGTCTGTCTGGTGGCCACAAACCTATCCGCCTGCTCATTGAGGGAAGGAGAATGCTTAACTCTGCAGGAGGAGTGACCGTTCAGGAGGGGAAACCAGTGTGTCCTCATATGCAGGACAATTGACATAAAACAACCTAGGCAATCATGCTTTGAACTTGTTTAAATAAAATATTAAATGAGAAAGAGCTACCAATCAATTCAATTTCTAATATTTATTAACATTTATATTTAAAAAAACATCAATTACATACACTCAAAAGATTTGTAGACAAATCAATTAATCACAATACATTAAAAGCAAATGAATACAACAAAACAGATTTAAATTACAATAAAAAAATTATTTTTTTCAAAAATAAAAGGTGGCACAATAATTCTCGACGAGCATTTCGGCGACCAGCGCCTTCTTCTGGAGGAGCCACGTGTTTTAGATAAGGATAGAAGGAGTCATGATGTATTTAAGATCAGAGCATGAATGGCTCAATTTCTTTCTTCACAATGGTGTTCTGAATGGCAAATATCTAAACTGTGAACAACATATCAGGTCTCAGGACATTGTACAGTGTCAAGCTTTAAAATCGAGTTAGTAGGTACACATAGTACTGGGGTTTGTGCTTAAAATAGAGCCGGGTCTGATATGAAAGAAAGGGGAGGGCTTAGCCTTCTCGCCGTCCGAGCTACCGATTACTTAGTGATTAGCGGGCTTAATGGCCGTGCATATACCGTGCATATACCGTCTATGTCGGAAAATCCTCCTGATGTGGGGAAGTTCCTTCTTTTTCAGGTTCCTAATAACGATATTGTGAAGAACTCTTACAGTCCGGCGGCGAGAAGCGGGGTTCTGGAAACTACATCAAACGACCGATATGGATGGTTTGGATATTTGCCATTCAGAACACCATTGTGAAGAAAGAAATTGAGCCATTCATGCTCTGATCTTAAATACATCATGACTCCTTCTATCCTTATCTAAAACACGTGGCTCCTCCAGAAGAAGGCGCTGGTCGCCGAAACGCGCGTCGAGAATTATTGTACCACCTTTTATTTTTGAAAAAAAATATTTTTTTTATTGTAATTTAAATCTGTTTTGTTGTATTCATTTGCTTTTAATGTATTGTGATTAATTGATTTGTCTACAAATCTTTTGAGTGTATGTAATTGACGTTTTTTTAAATATAAATGTTAATAAATATTAGAAATTGAATTGATTGGTAGCTCTTTCTCCTTCAATATTTTATTTAAACAAGTTCAAAGCATGATTGCCTAGGTTGTTTTATGTCAATTGTTTATTAATCCCTGACCTAGGAATCGCAATATCTATGTATTCAGGGGGTCCTGGATAATTATACGTCACTCATATGCAGGACACACAGGGGAAGCGGACTACCCCAGAAGAGTGTCGCCATTTTGTGCGAGGTCCTCTGATGTCCACAAGCATGAGGTGAACTGGCACCTCTACAGTCAGAGGAGTGCTGCTGCTGCAGGCAGTGTGTGGCACAACCAAGACAGACTAGTCACTGCTGAAGCAGACGTCTGCCATAGCCCAGAGTTCACACCTGTCAGAGATGTCTGGCCCGAAGGCCGCACCTGCCATGGATGCCCAGCACGGAGAGACACATAAAGTGACGGAGAGAGAGAGAAAGAGAGTGTGTGTGAGAGAAAGAGAGAAAAAAAAGTCGGGACCACCACCATGGATAAAGAGATGCCACCAAAGAAGCCCACCAGTGTCTGCCGATGCGTACACCAGACAGCTCCTACCAGGCCGAGTCCTTTGCCAAGTAGGTAATAGTGAGGCACATACTCTAGAAACTGAGACCATGATAAGGATTTATCCTTTTCAGTAAAACTTTTTTAGCCTAAAGAATTGAAAGAACTGATCCACCAGTTGCCCAGAGGCAGTCGCTTAGTAAATCTTGCACCCGTGCCTAATTGTGTCTAAACTCAACTTACGGGAAGTGACCACCAAAGACACTGGGATTTGGGGGGCGGGGGGGTACACCATAGAGTGGGGAGGAGGTCACTGGTGTGTGTGCGCAATATTTCAGTGTAAGCACCGATCAAATCATTTAACCTTAAATCTGATACCTCTCTTATTGTGTAGTAGTTCGACCACTGTGATATTAAAAGTATTCTCTTTTTTATAAAGACAGGCACTGGGCGGAATAGTGACATACTGGGTCTGTGTATAGATGAAGAAGCCCTGGACTGCTCACCATCGCTGCTCTGTGAGTCACGTTTGCCAAGGGTGGACTTGTTCCAGGTTGCAGACAGACCCTAGGACACCCGCAGCAGACCACCTCAACCCCCACGGTTGGGGATCAGCAGCACCTGGCTGCAATGACTGGAGTCTGAAATGAGCACATTGAAAAGATGGGAATGCTCCATATAGCCACATGAAAAAGTGTCTGCTCCCTCTGCAGTTTGGTGCAGAGATCACAGCCCACAACACTCTCGGTGACTCCAACCCTTCACATCATTGGAGTAAAGTGCTGGATTGTCTGGAAATTAATCTACATGTTGCAACTTTTTTAAACATTTGAGAAACTCAGGGTTCAGTGTATGTTCCACAAACATAGTGATAAAACACAATACCTATAGGAGGTGTATTGTCAACTAGAAAATGTACTCCCATAAAAATGCATACTTGGCAAGGGATGTGTACTCCTTCAAATGGCTGACTTACAACAGCGCGTGGACACCCCAAGAATTGCAGATTGAGGATACAATGTGGACTTCCCCACAAAGGTGACCTCGGGACAGTGTGAAGACATCCACACATGTCAGCATAAAGAGGGCCAGCAGTGGTGTGGACTGTGGCGGATGGGACAGCCCCGGAAGGTGCAGAACACGCACTGGTAGGGGCTGTTTCACGCAGTTAATTATCTGCTACATCATTTAATGTAATCCATGTGACACCTCTACTCATTGGAAACATTGCACAATTAACATTAAGCTGTCTGGTACATTGCTCCTATTCTTATCTGAGCAGTGACCCGATTCACCTACGTCAAGGCCTCAATAACCAATAATTCCAATTTACAAAAATGAGACGCCAAATTCCCCAATGCCAGTGAACCAGAACAAGCTTAGATATCTTCAGGCTTATTGGCTATATAAAATATAAACAACTACAAATAGTATTATCTTTACCCTTCATTCTCTGCTGTCACGGTCTAATAACATGTGTACCTTAGGCGTTCCTATTCTCTTTATCTTATTATTGTTTATTTTTCCTCGGCTGGATATTTCCACTCATTTCATTGCATATTCGGTCTCCTTCTGGCTCTCTTTATCTTTCGTAATACTTAATTCATCCTTTCTTCCAAATTCGTACTAAAGATGCAACTTCACAAACCTTCTAAAGAGGTGATTATACAACTAAACCCACATTCATTTTTTTATTTGTGGGGTTATCAGTAGCCACTCTAAAATCACCCAAAGTTTAAGGGATATCAGAAAGAGGGTCCCAATTAAACAAAGGTGATTAATTAGTGATTACTGATGTATTACTTTCCATAAAATCGCCATAAAAAGAACATATTTATTATTCACAGAATTACAATGAAATGCAACGCATATTGCACTTTTTCTTGGGCACACAAAACAAACGAAATGTGTCTGAGGACCATTAAGTACAGGATTATAACCTGTACTACTTACACCTTGCGTAAACCCATGGGGTATATACAGATATGCTCTATCAGTCGTCAATGCTGTCAAAGTCTTGGCCTTCTAGATTTCTACGTTAATGTTTCAGGTCTTTATGTCATTGGAAGTCTTCTTCATGGCCAAAACTGATTCTTGTGGCAGTCATATATAGTACATGTGCTCATATTCATCTAACATGAAAGATTGAATACAATCAATTAAAAAACTGCAAGCACCATGTATGTTACCTCAGTCACTCACAGTGAAGCAAATACACCTCAGTAACCCCTTTAGTCCTGCGCCCTCACCCATATACAACAGTGGGAAATAATCACTTATCGATACGCCTCTGTTACAGATATTATGGTTATTACTTTCTACGTATAGTTCAATACAAAGGTAGTGATTAATACAACTCTCCCACCATTTTACTCGTGGCCCTTAATGTGGACAATCTGCCTGGTTACTATAATCAAATCCACACAAACCTTGTGTTTCTGTTTTAAGTATTGATTTTGGAAAAGGGGGTGGTGATGGACAGAGTTTCTGAATGATGCAGAATACTCTTACCAAGTCAAGAGATCATGGTTTTAATCCATCACCTGTTTTTTAGCTCACTGCACCATCCCAGTTCAGAACCTGGCTATATGCAAATTACACGGAAGGTACAGAAGGTCTCAGAAATACAGAGGGAGAGAAAAGAAAATAGCAAATCTCTCTATTGGGACCTAATAGTGTCCTCTTTACATGCCCAGAATCCACAGTTAATCTGGAAACAACCAAGAAAACAAAAACAAGAGAAGATGCACAAGGAGAGGAAAAAGATACCCATCAGCCCACTCATAAGTGGAATCTCGTCATCTGGGTATATGTTGGTAAATGGTGTCCTCTAGGGTCTGCCTTGGAAACAATCCATAGGACTGCCTAGTGATGGACCCAGAACATTTCACCAACAGATGACAGTATATGAGCGGGAGGGGTT
Source organism: Lissotriton helveticus (assembly GCF_964261635.1). NCBI lineage: Eukaryota > Metazoa > Chordata > Amphibia > Caudata > Salamandridae > Lissotriton > Lissotriton helveticus. Next base: position 190,592,174 of record NC_136062.1, on the reverse strand, counting down.
GAGGTTGCAGTGCTCAAAGAAAAAGAAGAAGAAAAGGAAAATAATCCAAGTGATTCTAAAAATACCTACGATGATGTCATGAAATACTTTATTAGGGCTGACCATCAAAGTGGTATGGTTAAAAACAGTATGCTGATAGCATGTAAGGAATTGCTACCCACCAATGTTGTTATTCGGTCAACATGTTTCAGCCTCAAGGGCTTTCGTCAGGACCTATGGTGCTACTGCAACACTTACTTAAGTGATGTGAAAGTGGGATCTACATCTGCTTTCCAAACTGAAAAGAGTGTATCTTCTCCCTTATTGTGGGGAGAGAAAACCTCACCTCACCTGGCCACTGCTCAGGAAGAAAGGGAGGCCACGCACTCTCCGTCGTTGCCTCGGAGTGAAAACTGAGCCGAGGGGGAGGCTTGTTTCGTTCCCAGTATAAGAATTGGCTTGGTAGTTTGGTTTGCCCTGTTCCCATCATGCACTGGGACAGGAACAGACTAATTTGCATATAGCCAGGTTCTGAGCTGGGATGGTGCATTGAGCTAAAAAATGGTGATGGATTAAAACCATGATCTCTTGACTTGGTAAGAGTATTCTGCATCATTCAGAAACTCTGTCCATCACCACCCCCCTTTTCCAAAATTGGTTTTATCCACACTATGTGTGGGAGGGTATGCTCAGACGTGAGTCCCTTGCTCATTGCACCATCAGGATTCAAGCAAGCCGGGCCGAAGAAGGCTGTGATGCCAGAAACCGGTCCCCGGAAACTTGTTTCCTTCCCAGTATAAGAATTGGCTTGGTAGTTTGGTTTGCCCTGTTCCCATCATGCACTGGGACAGGAACAGACTAATTTGCATATAGCCAGGTTCTGAGCTGGGATGGTGCATTGAGCTAAAAAACGGTGATGGATTAAAACCATGATCTCTTGACTTGGTAAGAGTATTCTGCATCATTCAGAAACTCTGTCCATCACCACCCCCCTTTTCCAAAATCGGTTTTATCCACACTATGTGTGGGAGGGTATGCTCAGACGTGAGTCCCTTGCTCATTGCACCATCAGGATTCAAGCAAGCCGGGCCGAAGAAGGCTGTGATTCCAGAAACCGGTCCCCGGAAACTTGTTTCCTTCCCAGTATAAGAATTGGCTTGGTAGTTTGGTTTGCCCTGTTCCCATCATGCACTGGGACAGGAACAGACTAATTTGCATATAGCCAGGTTCTGAGCTGGGATGGTGCATTGAGCTAAAAAACGGTGATGGATTAAAACCATGATCTCTTGACTTGGTAAGAGTATTCTGCATCATTCAGAAACTCTGTCCATCACCACCCCCCTTTTCCAAAATCGGTTTTATCCACACTATGTGTGGGAGGGTATGCTCGGACGTGAGTCCCTTGCTCATTGCACCATCAGGATTCAAGCAAGCCGGGCCGAAGAAGGCTGTGATGCCAGAAACCGGTCCCCGGAAGCTTGTTTCCTTCCCAGTATAAGAATTGGCTTGGTAGTTTGGTTTGCCCTGTTCCCATCATGCACTGGGACAGGAACAGACTAATTTGCATATAGCCAGGTTTTGAGCTGGGATGGTGCATTGAGCTAAAAAACGGTGATGGATTAAAACCATGATCTCTTGACTTGGTAAGAGTATTCTGCATCATTCAGAAACTCTGTCCATCACCACCACCCTTTTCCAAAATTGGTTTTATCCACACTATGTGTGGGAGGGTATGCTCAGACGTGAGTCCCTTGCTCATTGCACCATCAGGATTCAAGCAAGCCGGGCCGAAGAAGGCTGTGATGCCAGAAACCGGTCCCCGGAAGCTTGTTTCCTTCCCAGTATAAGAATTGGCTTGGTAGTTTGGTTTGCCCTGTTCCCATCATGCACTGGGACAGGAACAGACTAATTTGCATATAGCCAGGTTCTGAGCTGGGATGGTGCATTGAGCTAAAAAACGGTGATGGATTAAAACCATGATCTCTTGACTTGGTAGGAGTATTCTGCATCATTCAGAAACTCTGTCCATCACCACCCCCCTTTTCCAAAATCGGTTTTATCCACACTATGTGTGGGAGGGTATGCTCAGACGTGAGTCCCTTGCTCATTGCACCATCAGGATTCAAGCAAGCCGGGCCAAAGAAGGCTGTGATGCCAGAAACCGGTCCCCGGAAGCTTGTTTCCTTCCCAGTATAAGAATTGGCTTGGTAGTTTGGTTTGCCCTGTTCCCATCATGCACTGGGACAGGAACAGACTAATTTGCATATAGCCAGGTTCTGAGCTGGGATGGTGCATTGAGCTAAAAAACGGTGATGGATTAAAACCATGATCTCTTGACTTGGTAAGAGTATTCTGCATCATTCAGAAACTCTGTCCATCACCACCCCCCTTTTCCAAAATCTGTTTTAAGTATTGTCATGAGCCTTGACACAGACATGCAGCCTGGTTTCTCATTCCAGGGCTCACCTAATACTCTCCTAGCTCTCTTAATCTTTCCTACACTGACCTCTTCCTTTCCTCCTACATTCCCCTTGGCTCCTCTGCACCATGCAGCAGCTTCTTTTTTTTAGTTTCATTTCTCTCAAAATGCAGCGCTTCTTCTCATAACACAGTAACCTCTCATCTATCCTCTGTCTCCAGTATTTCCATCTCTGCTTACTCGGTCGCTTCTTCTTAGGTCATGTGGATCATCTCCAAATGGCAGCAAGCAAGCAAGTGTAGAAAGCGAGCAAGCCTGGAAAATGTACAACACAATCTTCTTAAAAGCAGTGGATTTCACCAGCTGAGATCCTATTAAATATTCCAGGTCTTCGGTGGCAGCCACAGTAGGCAAGCACATTATTTCACATAATTTCCCCTCAGTGGCAAGTCATGTGTGTGACTATAAAGTAATTGGGTTCTCAAAGGAAGTGCTAGATGCAAACCCAGCATGAATCTGTGCTGCATGAAAAGGTGTGCTTATCACATACACTGGAACAAGGCCCACTGAAACTCTTACACCAAGAGTCATACGGCCAGATTCATCAAAGTGAAATCGGCTAGCAAAGGGCCAGATTCTGAGAATCCGGCCCTTTGCGAGCGCTATTTTTGCATTTGGGATTCATCATCCCAAATGCAAAAATCGCAAATACAGAACTCGCTAAATTGCGAAGAATCGCATTTAAGGAATCTCAATTAGAGATTCCTTAAATGCTATTCATGAACCTTTTAAAAATTGCGAATTCGCAATATGGGGCCGCTATTTACTGCGAAGTGTAACTTCGTGGTAAATAGCGAAAACTTAGAAAAATGCACTTTAGTGCATTTTTCTGAGTTGTATGTTACACACACACATGTCCTTTGGACATGTGTGTGCGCAACACCTGTGTACATTTGCATTTCAGGGGTGCTACAGGGTGTCCTTTGGACACCCTGGCACCCTTGAAATCACTTCCTTATTTGCGATTAGCTAATTGCTAATCGCAAATAAGGAATGACTCCCCATTCATTCCTATGGGCCTTGAGGCCCATAGGAATGAATGGGAAAGCCATTCCTTATTTGCGATTAGCAATTAGCTAATCGCAAATAAGGAAGCAGTAGAAATCTCAAAATTAATTGCGATTTCTACATGCATCCCGTTTTGCGAGTCTTTAATAGCTATTCCTTAATAATCGCTATTAAGGACTCTCAAAAGAGGACAATGATTAATCTGGGGGATAGCACCTCATTCAAATACGTCACAAAGACACAATGCAACTCACTATTTCTGTGCCACCCAACATCCCATTAAATTGTATGTCAGAAATTATAATAGCATAGAAACTGGTGTTATATGGTGTCAGCCAGTGAAGTTCCAATACACACACACGTACATATATATTAAACTTTTTTTTGTGCCACACGTATTTTCGCAATTGAACGGGTACGATTTATGTTTTGTGAAAAAGTTTATTTTTACCATCACTACACTACATGTTAACAAGTGTTTTGAAGCTTATTATAGTTGAAGTAATTAACTATTTTGGCACTACGATGTGCACACGAATAAGATATAAAGTAGTATATATTTGAATTGAACTTTATTGGCAGCGCATGTTGACAAGATGACTCTGAATTAAGTGTACTGAGACCAAACACGGTATTGATGCGCAAACCTGAAGTTTGGGTGACATAGTCCTAATATGGTAATTTTCAATATTGATTAAAGTCTTTTTTGTTTGTCTTTCTGTATTTTTTGTATAATACCATAACTCTTCTATGTCGATGAAATTTACGTCACTGTTTGATGCCGATGAGTGTACCTTTAAGAACCCCATGGCCCATGAAGAAGTCATGTGATCAAGACCACAGCTGTGGTAGAAATGGACCGATTTCTGCCAAAATAAACACCTTACTTGGACCATTGGACTCGAGAATAATCTGTAGATTATATATATATATAGGCTCCTCAAGACCTGGCTCTTCGAACAGTAGCAGCACCCCCTCACCCCCAGCGCCTTGAGACCCTCACGGGTAAATAGTGCTCTGTACACATACTGTGATTGCTTGATTGAAAAGGATAGACGAATGAGCGGACCCTGCTGGGATTGGAGCTTGAGACCAGCACGTACCGACATGCTTATGAAGCTTTTACTACAAATGTAATAACATTGCATTTTTCGTTTTAAGAATTACAAATATCTGATTGTCAAACTGTTTTTATCTTCTATTATTACCACCACTTTTTCACAAATTGCCTGGGATTTGGACTCAGCATGGCCAGGCTTATTTGACAGACAATGAAAATAATTGAATATTTCACAAAATGCCCTTTCAAAACCTATGGCTTTTTATGATATATACGTGAGAACAGTGGTGTGAATTGCCCAGTTTGGCACTGTGTTATCAAAACTTATAAGGGGGTACACCCAAACCTCACAGATGACATCCGGATCCTTTGCTTGGTGCAATTCCGAGTTGGAGACCAACGTTTATGCTATATTATGTGGGTTTTATGGCACTTAATGGCATGAATTAATGAATGAATAAATGAATGAAGGTGTTTTGTAGAGAAAGCAGTTACTCCAATGAGTGGCTCGTGCTAAAGAATATGAAGTTCAATCATCCTCTGCCACAGCTTTAGCACAGGGAGAAAAGCCATGTTTGAGCTATTTCTGGAATAACAATTTGGACCCAAGCCTTAGCTGCTAAAAAAGTATGCAATGACTGTAGAGAATTAATGAGATAGTGTAATAAATACTGTGCAACACATACCAATTTAGCATTACTACACAGTTTGTTTCTTAGCAAGGGATAGGGTTCTTTCGTTATAGGGGAGTGGAGCCTTGGGGGTTGGGGGGGAGGTAGAGGACGAAAGAAACCACCAGAAATTTTTGTCTGGGATACCCACTTAAACCGATGTCCTTCCTGCAGATGGTTTGCAGTCTTTATGAAGTCTAGAGGGATTGATTTTATTGTAAGCGACACAGGGTGAGGTCAAGAACTTCTCAGCACTGTTTCGGACACACATATCATATATTTGAATGCCGGGCAGCATGACTTCAAAGTGCCACCTGTACAATATGGAGTCTAAAATGGGGTCCGGACTATAGCCAGTCGCTAGAGGGAGGCTTAGTTAGACAGCGTACTGAATGCATGGCCAAGTCACAGAACCGCAAAGACTCTCATCTTGCAGTCTGGCACACACCTTTGTAGACAGGCATTTAGAGTTGGGAGACGTGTCTCCCACTTGTGTGCCATCACCAGTGGAGTTGGATGACCCCACCCTAAAACGTCTTGGCTATAGTTTGGCCAGACACACTGCCTGAAGATGTTAAAATAAACTCCCCTGGCACAAGATGGGGCAAGTTAAAACAGCATACTGGAGTGAATCTGGTTTGTTTGCGCAACTACTGTCCAGGCCGCATTCTACATTGGTGGCAAGGAGGCCTGGCTACACGCCTCCTCTGCTTGACACTATCTGCCCTTACCATGGTCCACTGACACCCGCTGTGGTGCCCACGGGGATCCAAATCTGGAGTTGGTGGCTCGTGCAGCCGGCTGACAGCCTGACACCCGGTGACTAGTGTGCCTCTGCATCTCGAGCAAGTGCTGGTCCCTGCACTCGCTCTCACGTTGCCTGACTTCTGGCCGCCCACGCAGCCTCATCACACCACAACAAAACAATAGCCCAGCCATACCATACGGCAAAGAGGGGGGAGACAATGGCTGCAACACCAAGCAGGCCTCTCCTCCAACAGTGGCGCCCTATCAAAGCTTACCTCCTGCCGGTCTCCACATTTAGATCAGTGGCAACGCCTAACATGCCCCTCCACCAGGCACGCCAGAGTCCAGAAAAGTCCATCCATGTTTTCTTCACCCACAACTAAAGAATTGGGCAGGACCTGCACCCTGCCTGTTGAAGATGACGAGATCTGTGCTCAATTCATATAGGGTTGTGCCCCATCCAAGCTCCGAGCGCATATCCTTCAACCTCCCAACATGCCAATGAAGGATATATTTGCAGTGGGTTGATCGAAAGAGCTGTCCAAGGCCAGGGTATCACACATGTAAATGGTCTTACAACGGTCTGTGAAAACCGGGTCAGTTAATACAATCCATTAAGATGCCCCAAAAACCCAAGCACAGCCTAGCAAGACACCCTTGACTGTACACTCATGTCCGTGGTGCGGAGGTGCATAACTAAACCTGGGGAAATGCCCAGCAGCTGGAAAGAGATGCATGGCATGCGGCAAGCTAAATCATTTTGGACATGTGTGCCACTTAAGCCAGAAGTCAGCAAAACCTTGCCAGAAGCAGGCGTGAGGCAGCAACGCTGCACCAGAATTCTTAGAAGACAGTGATATGAATGATGCTGACCAAGGTAGTGCATGTTATTCATGCAGTCAAACCAGGCTCCAAGCACACCTGGTGCCACATCGAGCTGCCAGCTCTGCCTCCTGTGTGCCCCAGTAATGGCCCTCAAAGATGGATGTATGACGTTACAACGCATACTTTTACAACGCATGCCTTTACAACGTGGTTTTTACAACGAAAACCTTTATAGCGCTTTGGGGTGCTGGATAGTGTATAGTTTAATTTACTATTCCAACTCCAGTCCCCGTGGACACTAGGGAAGGTGTTGGATAGTAAATTAAATGTATTCCCTATCCTAGAGCGCCCCCCAGCGCAATGCGTTGTAATGGTTTGCGTTGTAAAAGTTGCGTCGTAAAGGCACTGCGTGGTAAAAGTTGCGTTGTAAAGGATGTTTCCCTCAAAGAAACGGGGGGATCCATCAACCTGATGGCCACAGAAAAATATGCATCACTACCTCTCCAGCCCACGAGAATAAGGGTCATGCATTCGGAAATGCAATATCTCTGCAAATTTCTGCTAACCTCAGCCATGGTGACTCCAACACAAGAGCTATGGTGTACGTATCACAAGAAGGGACGAGGTTCCTACTCAGCTACCACACTGCACAGGATCTGGGTCTTTTCCAGTTTTCCTTCTCCATCCATGCAGTTGAGATAGATGTGTTGTTGCAAGAGTTCTCCTTGCCGTTTCAAGGAATTAGGCACCTAAAAAACAAATCGGAGTGCTTTCACATAGAAAAATCAGTCCAGTCCATTGCCCTCCGTCACTGAAGGGTGACATCCCAACTGCACCCGAAGTCGAACAGGAGTTAAAACAACTTGAAGACATAGAAATTATTGAGAAAGTCACAGACCCACCCCTGGGACTTCGGACTTCCCCATCGTGGTTGTAAAAAAAAAAGAAAAAAACTGAGGCTGTAAGAATAAGTGCAAAATGAGGATATCCAACCTGCAAACCAAACATGAGAGTCATTTGACCCCCACTATTGATTATATCATAGAGGAACTAGCTGGTTCAAATTGGTACGCACTGGACCAGTGGGTGGGGTACAACAAGATGCCCCTGCACCCCAACTCATGACACATAACTACTTTTTCATCACACATGGGGTGATGGCAGTACAAGAGACTGAGTTTGGTATCTCTAGTGCACTGACGTTTTCCAGAATATCATAAAAGAAATACTCTTGAGGCTCACTGATGTATTGAACGTCAGAAACATTATCCTGGCACATGCCCCTACCATCGGAAACCATCTGACGCGGCTGGGTCAGGCTTCATATGGTTACAGTATCATGGTCTCACTCTCCACAAGGAGAAGTGTGAATTCCTTTGGGAAGATATATTTTTCTTTGACTACCATTTCATGAAAAATTGAGTTGCCACTTACCCAGAAAAAGTATGTGACATATGAGCGGCATCAGCCCCCACGTCAGTGTCCTGAGTCCAAAGCTTCCTGGGGATGATCACTTATTGTAGCCATTTCAAAAAAAATCTCGCTGATCCTACAACACTACTCTGAAAGCTCACTCAGGGCTCAAACTCCCAGGTTGGGGGTGAATCTCAAGAGATAGTGTTCCAGAAAACCAAATCAGAGCTGTCTGCGTAAATCACGCTTGCATACTTTGGCCCTCAGAGAATATCAGACCTGGAGGTAGGTGCAGTCGCCACAGAGTTAGGAGCCATGCAGTCACATTTCCAAGGAGTTGGAGAATAGGCCCCAGTCGCATACTCAAGCTGCAATACTGACTCCGACTGAACAAAGGTAATTGTAGTGCACTGGGGATGCTGCCATTTCCATTTGTACCTTTATGGGCACCCTATTATGCCCTACACCGACCGTAAGCCACTGATTTCTCTCTTTTAAGGATCTGCTTCTCAACCCCTACTGCGGTTTGAGAAATGGATCCTACAGTTCCAAGAATATAACTTCAGTGTAGAGTACAGACATTCTCTCAAGACAACAGTGCAGAAGTGTACCCAGGACCAAGCAACCAGCCTCCCAGGCCCACTAGTCCCAGTTTTCACTGAAGTAGGTCCAATTGTCCTGTGGCAAAAAGTCCCTGCCGACAAATGGCAAATATCCGAAAGTCAATCTGATACCTTCCACATCCACAGGATATGTTAATCCAAAGATGCAGAAGATCATGGCGGCGCATCTACTAATGGGCGAAATCAGGACTTATTATGGCCCTCCATTCAACAGCGCTGGATGGGAGGAGTACCTCCAGTCCAGGGACACCCAACACCGACGCATCATGCCACGGTGGCCCCAAGCCAATGTGGAGGCAGAATGGTTTGTGAGGAGCCTAAAGATAAGTGATCCGCATTGCAGAGACAGAAAGGAAGGCATAGAGAAGGCGATATGAGCCACAGCAACAGTTATACAGCCAGAGGCAATCCCATAATGACTATGCCAGTAGAAGATGGCGAGCCTGGTACAGAACACTTGAGCCAGGGGACAAAGTCCTAATCAAATACCGACACCCTGGAAGAAAATTCTAGCTGCCTTTTGAGCCCCATTCATGGACAGTAACTGAGATGAAGGGAGCAAGGGAGACAGCTCAACAAGGAAGAGGCAGTGTCTCAAGGAATATATTACACTTTAAATGTTTTCTGACAGAAGAACATCCTAAGTAAGGGAACACCATAAGCCCGAATGAGGGGAGTGTAGAAGTGTATTCAGAAAAAGAAGATGATGAAGATAGTTTTGCAAGCCCACCACACGAGAGGACCCCAGTCACTGTGACAGAAAGACGATCCAGGAAGAGATTGTCACACCTCTAATGCAAAGTGGAGAGTCCCAGGGATACCATTTGAGAATCAACCCAGCGCCGTCACAAACGTACAACGACTATGTGTCTGAATGAGTGAGCAGAAGACGTATTGGTCCTTAGGAAAGGACATTCGAGAACAGCCAGATGGTGAACTGTGTGGCACCTGCCTTCTAAAGCACGGTGTGATATGTGAAGTATATTTGATGTGTTTTCCTATGTTTCCTATATCGCTACCCCAGCACGTCTGAAGTTTGACGTGATAGGTAACATTTTTGTTTTCCTGTGTTTTTTTTCCATGCTATCCCTGCTGGGACGAGGTTTTGGTTTTTGTTGGAAAGTGGGTTATTGGTAGGGGCAAATGTAGGTCTGCCACTGGCAAAAAGGCCACTAACACATTGGTAGGACCCAGCATAGGTCTTCGAAAATGATTCCTATGCTCAACCCCAAATGTGGCTGTGAGCAGACAGGCTTTACTTCAAAGACAGGTATGTAAAGAATTTAAAAACACCATGTCAGTAAATAATTAAGACACAAAATAAAAATCCAACACCAATTTATAGAAATAGGTAATATTTGTATCTTTTAAATTACACCAAAACAAAAAAAATCCACTGTAGGGAACCAGAGATATGAATTTTTAAAGATTAGTCACTTTCTAGGGCTTAGAAACCAATAGTTCTCCTTTTAGTCATTTCGTTTTCTCTGACAGGGACACCTTTAAATATGGTTCTGGAGAATCTCACCAAATGATGTGTTGCGCCTTCTCCAGCAGGCGGGTCCGTTAGAACTCTTTCCTGAAGTTCTGCTTACAGGTCCCAAAGTATCCAACACACAATCCAAGGTTCTGGAATCTCCAAGAGGATCCTTGAAAGTGTGAAACTTCAATCCCACAATCCACTTGAACACAACCCTTACAAATCCACTGATGGGTCTCCAAGGTGTAGATGTAGTTGGTGATGCTCCAGTTGAGCTTCTTTTAACCTGTAGCTTTCAGGGAGTATTCTCTTTAGTTCTTTTCCAGCAAGATAATCCACAGGGCTGTAGTTTCAGATGGTGCGGTCTTCAGGTCAGGCCTTAGAGTTCCTTGCAGAGCAAAATCTTTTCAGCAGGGCACTTCTTGCTTCATTCAGTTTCAATCAGCAGATCTGGAGGGCTCTGCCCCTCTCAGATGCTTATTCAAAAATTCTCTGGGTCATGCACCAGGTCACCTCTGACCAATGAGAGCAGGGCAACTCCTCATAGTTATGACCACATCCTGTAGAGTGTGGCATTATGTTGTCCCAGAGTGCACCAATCTTCCAAATCCATAATGGCTGATTCTCCAGCAAGACCCCATGGGGTGGCTTATTTTCATGGCCTCTTCCCCTACCATCTGCACATACCTTCCTTAAGCCTAGCCCTGACTCTGTGTCAAGAGTGTAAGAGTGAAACTGAAACTCAGGCCTCCCCTCTGCCTTTGAAGAGCCCGGTTTACGACTCCACCCCCTGGCCTGGCATTCCTATGGAACAACACATTGTCCTCCCAGGACGGTTGGTAACCCCAGGGGCCCTTAATCACCTCTTCAAAGCAGCCTGGCGAATCCACTTAAATCTGACCAATCAGGGCAGACCACTGGAAGGCTGAGTTTGGACTTACAAATAAGTAAGTCTTATAACTTCTAGTATGTACATTTTAGGAGAAATTCAACAATATGACATTGTTGGATTTAGCACTGCTATTCTGATAAGTCTTTGAATGGGGGCTCTAGGTCCTTCCTATCAGGAGTTATTATTTAATAACTTCCTGCAGTGTTAACCTATGGGCCATGGGGTTTGCAATGGGGAAAATGACTTGGGCCAGTTTTCTAGCACCAGGGCTTATAAACACATATTTTATAAGTATTTCCCTAATTTCTACAGAACCCCACCCCCTTCAGGGGTTCTGAATCTGCAGAAATATTACAGATCCTCCTTACCCAGTATTCCTAGCATCAAAGTCGAATTTGAGCAGCCCTTTAAAACAATGTGGGATGTGAAATGTGAAATTTCACTTTACCCAGGCATATAAAAACTCATTTTATAAGGGTGTACCTTATAGATAACTGACCCCCACCCCTGGGATACCTAGGGGAGATCCTGGGGGTTCTTAATATGCAACAACATTGCATGTTTTCCATTTTTAAGTGCCCCTACCACCAAAGTCGAGTTTGGGCACAATTTACTGTTTAAAAGCAGTCCTGGCAACCAGTGCTGCTTTTAAACTGACCTCAGGCTTCAGCACTGCACTCATGCTAGTGCATAAAATCTGCTGGCGTCTAAACTGCCATGCCCCAGGATACTGTGGACTTCTGGGTAGTTTCAATCCCCTGCCCTATTATATACTAAGGGCTTATGGGGTAGGTCATGCCAATTACTGGGGTACCCTACCATACCATAGTGTACCCTAGTGTATTTTGGGTGTCTTAACTGTATTCTAATGTGTTCCTTTCAGCTTGGCACTGGTCCTGGGGCTGGTTAGACAGAGTCCAGGGTCAGTCAGAGTCAGTTACCACCAGTTCCAGTGAGCAAAATGTTGAGGTGTGCCCATGGCACAGGATGATGACTTTGCAACAGTTTTGAAGGTGGTTTAATTGTCGTTAAGGTAAAGGAGAAATATAGATTTGGGAGACATGAGATGTCTCTCCCATTTGTGTTTTTTTGGAAAAAACACACTCAAGCAAACTAATATATATAACCAGCCCTTAGTTTTGGTCATAGGTATTCAACACTCAGAAAAGTGACATGTAAGTAACCACAAATGAATATATTTATATATAACCATACTCAACACAAAATTATTTTTTTGTGAAATATAATCCTTGTTGTTTTTATTATATTTTTTTCCTTATTTGAAATATTTTTGATTATTTTTTCAAATCATTTATACAAAACATTTTTGATATATTATTCACAGATCAATACATGTAAAACAAATTTCTAACATGTGCAAAAGGTATACAGGACAAAAATGTGACAGAAAAAAGTGTGCTACGAATTATTCAGTCGATGTAATTTTGAGATAGGCAAAAGCGGAAGAATGGAACTACGCGCGTTTCGGCCTGTGGCCTTCGTCAGGTGACCGTCATTCGTATTTGACAAGACAAACCATTGTGACACAAATCTAAGAAAAGAGACATAAAATTATATATATAAGTCGCTTACATATTCATATAATTAACCATCAGTAGTACCTAAGCCTAAACCGGGTCAGTGTTCTGCATTATAAGGTATAAATTCGTTAAAAAGCAGTTCGATATTTATACTGTGCAAAATTTAAGCTAGAAAAATTACTATTGTTATTTACAGTATCCATTTTATACATTACATCATCTTCATTACAATTCATTATTTATATGTCAGTCTTTGATTGTGTACATCGCTACTCAACCAAAACATGATTCATTTGTGTGCCATCAGCCGGGGGAACTAGATGAACCCACCCTAAGACATCAGGGCTATGTTTTGGTCCAACGTGCTGAAAAAAAAGAGGTTAATAAAAATGCCTGGGCCCAAGGCAGGGCAAATTATGGCAGCATGCTGAAGCGATAGTATTTAGTTTGCACACCTGCCGCCCAGGCCATGTTCTACAAGGTGGGTTCAGTCATCATTCCTGGGACCATGAACAGTTGCCTACACTGGGGTCAACCCAATTAAGATGGAATAAGAGCAACAGCCAGACAAGCCCAGGTACAGAGAGCTGTTTAGGATGCCAGGATTTGTCGCTGCCCTTTCACCAGTCTGCCCTGGTCTAAATGCTACCCTGATGGACCATCACAGAAGTGTACCACAAAATGAGGCCTTATTTAGTCACAGAGATTCTGTCCCCCACAGCTTAGAGTGTCTGAACCAATGTGACAGAGACACGAACCGCACAAAGTATGTAACATACCTTACAGCTTTTCACAGCAGCTTGGTGGGTAGAAACAAAACTGACTCTGTTGACAAGGATTACAGCAGTGAGAGCTTCATCCAGCTGTGCTGTCATATTACTAAGGGGCTTCACCAGTGTCCCAGCAGTGCTTTCTCAGCACTTCAGGACTCTTGCAAAGTCAACTTTTTCAAGAAATGCTTTCTCATTTTTAAGGAATCCCATTCACAAAATCTTCATTTGTAAATGCCTTGTCAATGGTTTTGTGACCCAAGGTGGGGCCACTTTCCTTCAGCAGTGTCTTATTGGCACTAGAGGACTTGTGAACTCTCTTGTGACCTTATCATCACATCTTGTAAGTGTGACCCTCCTTCAGTAATGTCTTCTTCATACCTTAGGATACTAGATAGTATCAACGTTTGCCAACAGTGCCTCCCTAGTGCCAGATGACATATTTGTAAACAATGACTGTTTTGAAAGCTATTACTATTTTACACAGATTTCCTTGCTAATTTCACTATTCTACTACATATTTATCTATTTATATGAAAACGCACATGTTTCAGTAGCATAGCCACTGGCAATTAGGGATATGTTGGTACTAATGTCTCAGTACTGCCCCCAGAGGTGTTTAAAGGGTACTATAGGCCATAATGCAAAGAAGAAAAATGGACCTCCACAAATTCTGGTTGGGTAGTGTGAACACACCACAACAGGGTGCAATGCACCAGTCTCACCTGGGCCCCAGTGTCACTGCACCTGCTGCAACACATCACTGACAGCTTTGTCCCTGCCTGTCATCAACAAAATGTTATTGTCTTCTTGCCCATGAGTCAGGGGGTAACATTTAGGCTTGGATAGGCAGCCCTGAGCCAATCCAACAAGAGCCCATTCCCCTATTCTAGCCACAACCCCTTGGCAATGACCTGGCTTGACTAAACAACTTGTTGGCTTTCATGCTCCCCTGGAGAAATGGAACCCATCACATGTAGTGAACACAATTCACAAAGTCATAAATCTACACCCATATGCTTACTACCACACAAGGGTGTGGATGTATGACTTTCAGGCACTCACATAGCCATAAGAGCTGCAGTGTTCGAAAAGGTACTTCTGGACAGATCTGAATCAATGGAGAAGGGGCATGGACTGGTGCTCCCTGCATGCGAAGCAAATCTGTAAGAGTTGTGGTTGCCCAAAAAATTAGGACCGAATAGGGCGATTCTGGACTTCTGAACAGCATGTGACTTGACCAGGTTGAACCTTCTGATCAGGAAGCTTTAAAGTGTGGGGTGGTGGGGGTTTCCGCAGACAAGGGGTGAACACCTATTGCGATATCTGCTTGTGATATATAGGTAACAGGCCTATGACTCTGAGACGTGGGCTGATGTGCAGTCTTATCATTTGACTTTGAAATTTATCAATAAAAAAATGTAGTTAAAAAATGAAAAAAGTACTTTTGGAAAGCTTTTGTAAATAGCTATTTGCAATAACATTCATCCTACCAATCAGTGCATGATGTCAGAAATCCCCTGCTAATGATGTAATCTAACTCCTATTAGTTGAATTTACCACAAAAAAACTGAAGTAGATGCATTGATTACTTTTACTGACAGCGCAACACTAACATGATATCCACCTCACCACTTCATTTTAACCACTATCCTTCGGTTCTGGAGGAGCATGCTATTACTTTCTCTAAATTAACCTGCACTTAAATTTCTGATATCTTGGAACAAAAGCAGTCAGGCTTAGCCAATAGGCATTGTTTAAAGTATTTTTGCAGCATTCAAACAGTAATAAAGTGAATCACAACACAAGAAAAATACCACAACAATTTAAATAAAAAAGAGTAAAATATAATAAATTATTTGAGACCAAAATGATAACAATCCAATTAGTAGAATTGGAATTATGCAATTATAAAGGTTTAGATAAAAGTAGCACCAGAACACAATATATCCGCTAAAGTTATCTGGTAATGCTGGATTAGAACAAAGTCACAAGTTCAGGCTGAGTGCGATGGGGTGCAGGTCGGGCACCGTACTAAGTTTGGCTCCCTGATGATTGTTCCTTATGTCCTTCGGGTGCAGACGGCACAGTGCTGATTTACAAGGCTTCTCGTCATTCGGCGTTGGTTCCAATTAAGCTGTGCAGTGAGGGCGTGGTGGAGCTTTACGTCGCTCTGATTTGTTCCAAGTTGTGTGACGATGATTTGCGGAGTTTCGCATGACTTCGCTTCGATTCACACCGGTTTTGATGGAGACCACAGCTGAGTTGGCAGAGCAGCCCTCCTTTCAAGGGTCTAGGACTGGGTAGGCTCTACTTGGGGGAGTTAGGGCTGACAGTAGGCAGAGTCCAGGTGGAGGGTTTGAGATGGGTGGAGCCTTTTCTATCCCTGATCAGCAGGCAATCCAAGTAGCAGTTGGAGTCACTCTGGTGGACCTGGTTTCACGTTGCAGATCCAGTTCTTCTTACTCAGGCAGCAGGGTAGAAGAGCAGTCCTTTTTGCAGCAGAGCAGTTCTTCTTCTGAGTCTTCCACAGGTCCAGAAGAGAATGAAGAGTGGGTCTGAGGGTCCCCTTTTTATACTTGGTGCCGACGTTTAAATGGGAGAAGCTTCTGGAGTTTCCCCCTACAGTGGTGTCATAATTTCCTGCCTCCCTACCCTAGCCCCAGTCGGGCTTTGGGCACAATAGACTAGTGTGAAATCCTTTGTGTGTGAGCTGTACCTCTGCCTTTGAAGTACAAGTATGGTAGGGGACAGCTCTGCCTACATCAAGTCAAAGATAGCCTATCCTGCCAAAGCCCAGACCCGCTATTTTCAAACTGTCTGGGAGGAATACACAAAGGGCCCACTGCCCACTAATGTTTGTCATATGACCCGGGAACAGGCTGCAGGCGCCAAGTGATTAGGGCACATATATGCCAACTTTCTTATAGTGAGCAAAGAGATGATGAGGGGTGATAACCCAAAACCGGTCCCAAGATGCATGTGTCCAGAGAGGACCTGGACTGGCAGTTCGGGCCGGACTGTTCCCATTGAGAGCAGGGTCAGGACCGATTTGCATATGGCTGGGTCCAAACTGGAATGGCACGGTGAGCAAAAAAACAATATATTTAGACCCAGATCTCTGTACTGGGATGAATGTTTGACATTGTTAAGCATTCTGTCTATCAATGTTTCTTTTTGCATTTGTCACTCCAAGTGGAACGGTCATGCCCAGACGTGGATCCCATGCTCACCATGCCACTTGTGTCAAGCCAGCCTAGCTGATGAGGGGTAATACTACAAACTGGTCCCAGGATGCTTGCTTCAGGTCCAGAGAGGACCTGGATGGGCAGTTCAGGCTGGACTGTTCCCCTGGGAAGCAGGGTCAAGACTGATTAGCATATAGCTGGGTCCAAACTAGAATGGCATGGTGAGCATAAAAACAATGGATTTAGACCTATATCTCTGTACTGAGAGTGAATGTTTGACGTTGTTCAGCATTGCGTCCAACAGTTGTTCTTTTTGCAACTTTCAAAAAGTGGCATTTTTAGAATTATGACCTACAATCCTACTTTCTCGTTAATGAGGATTTTAAATTACACTTCCTCAGACACCAAACATGACTTTCCTACCTGCTCCCAATCAAAAGTTACCATTTAATAAATGTCATGCAGCCTGCCCTATGGCCTGTTGATGGCCTTCCTTATGGGTTCCTTATATATTAAAAAGGGAGTTTTAAGCTTGGCAGAGGAGGTATTTTGCCAAGTCGAATTGTCAGTTCCAGACTGCTAGTATGCTGCAATCGCACGCCTGAGACATATTTTATAGGACTACTTGTGTGGGTGGCACAATAATTGCTGCAGGCCCACTAGTAGCATTTCTTTTACAGGCCCTGGGTATATTGTCCCACTTTACTAGGGACTTCGAAGTAAATTAAATATCCCAATCAGGTGTAAGCCAATTTGAAAATTTTTTAGGGAGTGAGCACAAGCACGTTAACACTAGTTGACAGAGATAAAGTGCACTGAGTCATAAGGTCAACAAAAACAAATTTAGAAAAATAAGAGGGTAAAGCAAAAAGTTTGTGGGTGACACTGCAGAGAGGACCTAGAGGACCTCTAAGGACCTTAGCGGAGTCTAACATGACCACGTTCCACTCAAAAGCCAGGGGAGACCATGCTGGGATTCCGTGCTTAGGCACTAGAACATGGATAATGACCCTCAACTGCAGAAGTCCTGGCCAATTTTATGCTCTTCTGAACTAAGTTGGACCCCTCTGTCTACACTCTCCTGAGCAAGTGGACTGACCCATGGGGAACACTTCTCCTCATCTGTGGACGCCATCTGTGAAGCACAGAACCATATCTTGCTCACAGATCCATCCCACTAGGCAGACCACCACTGTGGCCAAAAAAGTGATGTCGTCCATTCCACTCCTTGAGGCAGACTTCTGTCCTGCTCTCCTGGAAAATTCTGCCTTAAGGAAAGCAACCAACAGAATCCACTAACAACAAACACTGTCAAAATCCAGGGCCCAGGCTAGCCAGGGTTCTCTGATGTCTGAGGTTTCTCAGAGTGGAAGGCAACATCCCCAAGTGTTAGGCACCTTTCTTCCACTCTCCTTCCCACCAGCCCAGAGGTGGTAGCCTGAGACTTGCCACTCAGCCCAGGGTGTGTACTCTGAAGCTGAACAAGAGTCAGGGATGAATCTTTCCTACCCTGACTTCCATCTGGGC
The DNA here is from genome assembly GCF_964261635.1 of Lissotriton helveticus. NCBI lineage: Eukaryota > Metazoa > Chordata > Amphibia > Caudata > Salamandridae > Lissotriton > Lissotriton helveticus. The sequence continues at coordinate 190,573,971 of NC_136062.1, read as the reverse complement.
CTATGGACCCCCTGCTTGGGAGTGGTAGCTCCAGAAAACAGAGCTTCCAGGGTGCCCTGGGTGGCTACTCCTCCCAGCTCACCTGACACCGTTAGTAACTCATTTCCCAACATGCAGTCACTGGGCATCTGGGGACGAACTATGACCCTCCTCTAGGCCACCTCCCACCATACTTCAGGGATACCAGAGCCATGGAGATAAAAATGTCCTGTCTCTGTGTTATCCTACACACCTGTCCAGTGTACTGCTCCGAGGAAGCCAGTCCTTCCCCTACCAGGGTCTGGCTGACCTGGTGTCCCTCAGAGCAGTGAGAGGGATCTCAATCACGTTCACCCAGTGGAAGCGTTGGCACCCACCCTCAGGGATCACCAGCTTACCCTCTCAGTCTATCTCCCAACTAAGGGAGATTAGGGCATGTTCTACTTACCCCTGAGGCCACATTATCCACCCCTGCAGAGGTCCCACCAGTGGATGGTTTCTTAGGGAAGACTGAGCCCCTTCCCTGTGTCCTAACTGGTAACACTCAAAGCAACTGGGTTGGAAATGGGATGTCCTGGTCTACTGCCCACCAGAACCTCCCCCTGTTTCTCAGAAGGAGCATGGGAATCCTTTCCCTCACCTTGCTCTGGGACTTTTCTGTGTCTTCCTTGAGGTACCCTTTCACTATGCGGGGGGAACCTGAATCTCTCTTCTTGAGGCCACTCCTAGGTACCTTCTTATGGCTCCTGGTGCTGAGCCTCTAGTCTGCCTCCTTAGCAAGCTCCCTGGGGTCAGAGAGCCTGCTATCAATTAGGTGTTAGAGTAGGTCTGGAAACAGTTGTTGATCATGTGCCCCCATGCAAACAAATTTTAACGAGCAAAAGAATAAGTCCAAGCATGCAACGTTTTTTTGTGGGAGCTCACTGCTGCCTAGTCTTGAGTCCACTGCATACTCCTCACTTCAACCACCCTACACTTCCTCTTATAATAACCCTTGTAGATTCTGTTTTGCCCTTGCTTTTTTCCTTTGTCACTATTTTCCTGTCTTAAAAGTACCTCCTTCATTATTCCTTTTTGGCCTTTCTCTCTCTTGCTTTGGGTCAAAGACTATTGATGGAAAAGATGTCTGGGCCGCCACAAATGAGTTCTGGTGCCAAATATGTGGTTGCATGTTTAAAGAGGTAGAATGCACACTAAAGTGTAAAGTTCTTCAAAAGGTTTTGCAATGCTCAAGGCAGTATATAGTTTAAGAGAAAAATTACCAAAAAAGTCCTATTTTTTGTTTAGAAAAAATCAAATCAAATACCTTCAGTGATTTGGGTTATTTATTTACCCATTATTCTTTCTTTGATTTTTTAGGAAATACAAAAAGATTCCCTCTTGTTCTCGGAGAATCATACATAAACTCATACACAAACGTTAAACATATTTACACAAACATAAAGAAAATCACACAAATGATTACATATAACATACGATATGTCAGTAGGCCATTCAACATTGACGTTATATTGATAGACAAATAATGTACACTGATCCTTGCCTATGCCACCAATTATTTAAGCATATGTACTCAACCGTCAGTATTGACTACTTTAAAAATGTTATTTAGCATCAAACAATTGACTCAGCCAACGCGTTTCAAGCCTCGTTTTCTCCTTTACGGGCTTTCATCAGGGCTTCTTAATTCAAGAAGTTTAGACATATCTACAATAAAAAATGACAAATCAACACACTTGTCTCCCTTATCCTTTTTTCTTCTTCTTCCGCAATGCGCTACCTATTCAGGCTGTCCATACCTTTCAATGGTAAATCGACCACTCAATCACTTCATCTCAGCAAGACCGGCCCAGAGCAGCAAGATGACCCCTACAAAGACAAATCCACCAACTACCTTTACTAAAACTTCACCAGCTACCTTACATCTTGCACAGGAGTTATCATATCCCTGCGACACGTACCTTGTGCCTTGGTATTGAAGCCTCTCTTTGTGGCTTCCCAAACTCATCCACACCAATGCAACTTAAGACTTTCCTAAAAGGAACCAAACAAAAAGACTACTCAATTTATAAACTGAGCTTATGCCACAACTATTTGTGGTCCGTTGTTTCAATTGATTACCTTCATAGAATAATGCCAGCCTTTATTTCTTTTCACTCAAGGAGCAGGGGCATGCGCTTCTCCCTCCGCTGTTACTTCTCGCTTGCCTACAATAAAGAGGCATAGTCCATAATGTTTACCATAAAGGACGCCGGGAAAGCTACTAATTAGCGCTATCATGCTCACACTACTAGTGCTGATATCACTGAATTTTACCTCTCGGCGTGGAGTGTCTCCTTTCACGAACGGGTCTCCTCTTGACTTTCCAGGTGCCGAACCCGTCTCCTTGCTGTCCCGAGAACTCGCGGAAGTCAATTTTTTAATCACTTCCTGTTGTTTACGCGTGGCGCGCTGCGCGCATGGCCTCCAGGGACTTGTAGTTCAAACGGAGATCAGTGATTATGTGTCTTAATTTCTCCCATGTATATAGCGCATTACAATTACACGAATTATAACGGCACGCCAATAACGAAATCAACTCAAACACTACGGGATTGATCCTTATCATTTGAGCATGTTGCTGGTCTGGACGGTCTCACTAACATGAATCAGTTTACAAATAAAAGTAAATTTCCTGAGATCTGTAATCTCATTCCCAGCCAAGCACCTTTTATCTGTTATTGGTACATTAAGCATCTTAACATATCTTTTGATCACTACAAGACACTTTAAGTAAAGATATCACATTTTAGACAATTCTGACATTTAATTCAAGCCCATCAGCACACTAGTATATTTCATTATTAGATATGCTTCTTTGGCTAAAAGTCTGACTTCCACATCCCCCATCGTACTAGAGCTCTTGAGGCCCACTAGCACTGTCCATTTAAAATCTCGTTCAGAGTGTCCCTCTTTCAGGTAATGTTCTACCATCGGGCTGTGCTTACTTTCTTCTTAATTCGTGACCTGTGCTGCGTTATCCGTTGGTTTATCTGTTGATTTGTTTTTCCTATGTATATCTTATTACATGGGCAAATCACTGCATATACAAAATTCCTTGTCTTACAATTAGTGAACAATGTATGTTTCCATTTCACTCCCTGGTGCACAAACTCAGTCCCTTCTATTGTGGACCCACACGCTATGCAGTTTCCACATTTATGGTGGCCCTACACTGGCTTCATCCCTAATTGGGTTCTCAAATCTTTTCTTATTTCCTTTGGGGAGACATCAGCCCTCACAAGTTCTTGCCCTATGCTTCTGTTCTTCTTCATAGCAAAAAGTGGTTTTGGAAATTGCACTTCCTGATTTTCAAGTAGATGCCAATTACGTAGGATGATCTGTTTAAAATTATTAGTGGCAGGGCTAAACGTGGAAACGCACACCAGCCTATCCAACTTTGGTTTTTCTTTCTTTTGGAGCAACGCCTCCCTTGGCGTGCACCATGCACGCTTTTTGGCGTGTTTGAGCATTTTTCCAGGATACCCTCTCTTTAGCATCTGGTCACAGAAGTTCCCCGCATAAACTTCGAAATCGTCTTTTGAAGAACAATTTCTTCGAATACTTAATAGTTGTCAGTAAGGGAGATTTTCTTTTAGGCACTTGGGGTGTGCACTCTTGAAATGTAGTATTGTGTTTTTATCCGTGTCTTTGCGATGTAATGCAACCGAGAGAGTTCCTCCACTCGGAATTACATCCACATCTAGAAAGGTCAATTTTGATTTACTCTTGACATAGCTGAATTTGATGTCTTGGTGCCTTGATCCTAGCCACCCAAAGAATTGATCTAAATCTTCACTTGTGCCGGACCAAAGGCACCAGACATCGTCAATATATCTCAGCCATTGGCTAATCCTATTCAGGAATGGATTATTGTCAAAAATGAATCTCTCCTCAAATTGTGCCATGAAGAGGACCGCCATCTCTGGGGCAAAAGGACATCCCATGGCGGTCCCCTTCGTCTGGAAGTAAAAAGAATTCCCAAACTTAAAGTAATTCTTTTTGAGAGCCACTGCTGCTAAACTCAAGATGAACTCGGTACTAACTCTATGCGGCCTTGTCCTTCTTTCTAAGTACAGTTCAATGACCTCAAGTGCTTCTTCCTGTGGTATCTGGGTGTACAGTGATACGACGTCAAAAGACACCATCCATTGTTCTTGTTCATTAAATTGTACGCCCTCCACTTTTCCAATGAAATCGGTTGTGTCTCTTACGTACGAGCGTACCTCAGGGAGGAAAGGCTTAAGAAAAGTGTCCACGTATTTGGACAATGGCTCCAACACGGAGTCACACCCCGAGACGATTGGACAGCCCGGGGGATCATTAAGCCTTTTGTCTATTTTCGGGAAAAAATAAAGCACAGGGACCCTGGGGAACCGTTTTGTCAAATAATCAAATTCTTTTGGACCCAGCATCCCTGCTTCTAACCCTTCCGCTAGGATCCCTGACACTTGTTCTTGTATGGCTCTAGTAGGGTCCTCATTTATTTTCCTATAGCATTCCTCATTCTCAACCTGAGATGCTCCCTCTTTCAGGTACATTTCCTTAGGCCAAATTACAAGGGCTCCCCCTTTGTCCGCCTGTTTTATAACTACCGTTCCATCATTTTTCAAGTCATTAATTGCCTTCTGTTGTTCAAATGACATGTTTTTTAAAAAGAAACTTGCCATGTTTCTCTAGCTGCACCAAACAGGACATTACCGCTTGTTCATATGCTATTACAGCTTTTGGCACTCCACTCACTGGGGGAACAAACTTAGATTTGTTTGCTAGCCCCGTGGTTTCTGAGTTCCCTTTATACTCCTTATCCTGGAAAAAGGCCTTTAAGCGGATTTTTCTGCAAAATTCCAGGGTTTCTAATTTTAGTTTAGTGTAATCAGTGGCTCTATTTGGAACGAATTTAAGGCCTAGCTCTAATACGGATTCTTCACTTTTAGTTAAAACCTTAGATGACAGATTGACAATAGAGCTTTCTTTCACGATTTGTAAAACTGCCTCCGTGTTCGCATCCCCCACGGCTGCTGTTTGAATCTTACTTTGCTTTTCGCCTGTCCTTTCTCTAAAAAAGGCCCCTGTTTCTTTTGCTGGCCTGTCCTAGAGTCAGAATCCGTTGAGGATTCAGAAGATGAAGTTTATGAAAATGTGGTGAATCTGTTTCTTGAGCGCCCTTGATAGTTAGTAAGGGCCCTACGGGATTCCACTGATGTATAAAAGTCCTCTTTCAAGTATGGATACGCTTGCTCAAGACTGAAAGCCTTACTGTCCTTCTCAAATTTAAATGTTTTATAACTAATAGTGTTATCCTTGAAGGTGACAATTTCCTTCTCGATTTTTTTAAAGTAGTGCCTTAGCTTCACTTTCTGAGTGGTTGTTTTTTAATTCCTGTGTGAGTTTTTCCAAGTCCTCTAATTCCTTCTTACATAACCTTGCAGCTGTATCAATGGTGTGGACCATAAGGTCCCTACTACATTTAGTGCTAATCCCACTGAAGCCCTTCTTGCACTCAGGGTCATCGATAAAGATAACCGGGGTGTTCTTAACTTGTAGCCCCCACGGTATTGTACCAGCCCTCAAGTGCTGTAAAAGGAAGTGCCCGTGTAGTTCTGTTCGAATATGTTTTTTGCTCAACCGGATGAGACTATTCACCTCATTTTGTTGCTTTGCTCCAGTACTCAATGTAACTGCGGAAAAGGGGGAGGGAGCGGAAACTACATTTTGAATGTAGTCCTCCGAAAAAGAGAGGGTATCTTTCTCAGACATATTATTCCAGCGGTTTTGAAAAAACCACCTTTCTCCCAAACGTGGATACTAATACTTAATTATTTTTCTGTGTCCAATTACTCTCGCGAGTGAAAACCCGCTCTAAAAGTGAACCCAAGAAAGGAGTAAGGCCCCTTTTGGACAGGACTTTGGTAGGGCCGTAACTTGTAAGTTTAAGAGAAAAATTACCAAAAAAGTCCTATTTTTTGTTTAGAAAAAATCACATCCAATACCTTCAGTGATTTGGGTTATTTATTTACCCATTATTCTTTCTTTGATTTTTTAGGAAATACAAAAAGATTCCCTCTTGTTCTCGGAGAATCATACATAAACGTATGCACAAACGTTAAACATATTTACACAAACATAAAGAAAATCACACAAATGATTACATATAGCATACGATATGTCAGTAGGCCATTCAACATTGAAGTTATATTGATAGACAAATAATGTACACTGATCCTTGCCTATGCCACCAATTATTTAAGCATATGTACTCAACCGTCAGTATTGACTACTTTAAAAATGTTATTTAGCATCAAACAATTGACTTAGCCGACGCGTTTCAAGCCTCGTTTTCTCCTTTACGGGCTTTCATCAGGGCTTCTTAATTCAAGAAGTTTAGACATATCTACAATAAAAAATGACAAATCAACACACTTGTCTCCCTTATCCTTTTTTCTTCTTCTTCCGCAATTCGCTACCTATTCAGGCTATCCATACCTTTCAATGGTAAATCGACCACTCAATCACTTCATCTCAGCAAGACCGGCCAGAGCAGCAAGATGACCCCTACAAAGACAAATCCATCAACTACCTTTACTAAAACTTCACCAGCTACCTTACATCTTGCACAGGAGTTATCATATCCCTGCGACACGTACCTTGTGCCTTGGTATTGAAGCCTCTCTTTGTGGCTTCACAAACTCATCCACACCAATGCTAACATTGGCAGTATATAGGTCATGCCAACCTAGAACGCGCTCCATCCGTTCGTGTAAACATATCCATATAGAAGACGGAGCCTCGTCTGGTGAGGTCCCCTAACCCGGGAACAACAGCTAAAAAATATGTATTAACAATCCAATAACGTTCAAACAATGTCTTCCATTCATAGTCAAGTTTGGTCCACAAGTAATCCATGTTTCAACCATACATTTTCGTGCTCCATTGTTTCCAAAATATGTTCAGTGAGTGTATATTTTAGCTTTACTCCAGGACACATAGGGGGTCACAATTCCTTATAATTGAACATGGATGGAGTTTTTCCAACCTGGAAATGTTAAGCACTGGTCCATCACCCAGGAGGACTGCGGCAATAGTTGTAGAATCTCTGGGTAGAGCGTTCAGCTAAGCAACCTGTCATGAATTATGGTTCAGCTAACCAGCCTTTTAAATTCAGCAGCGCATTGATTTTATGATTTGGAACTCCAACAGGGAATATGTTCTGGAAATGTATGTCAGTGTCTTAAGTGTCGGGCCCTGTGAGGCCCAGGTACTAGCCCACAATACAGCATGATCATTGTGTAATTGTAGGCAACTGGTTGCCTCTCAAACTCACCTGTTCTAGTCGTAGCATTCACACATGAACTCCATTTGTAAATGTGTGTGGTCTCGAGGAAAACGTTTCAAACACACTGCAAGGATTCCCCGTCCGTCCATGTTTGATTATTGCAAGGAACATTTAAGGTCCTATACAATAAATTGTTCATAATGGACAGTTCAGCTAGCTATCAGGCAATGATTGAACCCAGAACGCTAACGTTTCTTAGTTTCATGCATAAATAACTCATGCACTCCAGTCTTTAGCTTTGTATCCTGGTAGTTGTAGTTCTATTTTTTAAAATTATAAAACCAGGACTGTGTGTACCAAGTTCAAAGAAAACTTGATAATGGGGAATAGCAGAGATGTGAGGGACCTTCAAGAGCTTCAAGATTAAATGAAGATATTTATCTCCAAACTACATATTTTTAAGGGAAGTAGCTATTTACCTGCCAACCGGCCAAATAGTACATAATTTTTTATATTTACCGGGCTGCTGGCAAAATAGTGCATAATCTCTGCCATTTCGCCGGCCATAGGATAAATATTAGAGATTATGTACACTTTAACTGGTTGCCGGATAAATAGTGTGAATGAATGGTTTATTTAGCCGGCCGTGAAGAAATAAAAGACAACAATTAATGGTAGGGTGGTGGCCGTCTTGTAATGGAGATGCAACACGTGTGACACATTGGAATGTAAGTGCATATCCAAAAATATAATCGTTTGTACAAAGGTAAGTGCATGAATTAAGCTAAGTCAATGAAAACAACAGCGAAATCAATTTTAAATAAAAACAAGTATGTTATTTTAATATTCAAATCTAGGAATTAAACTTCTTTTTAAGGACTGTGAGGATATGGCATTCAGAGGTTTTCACTGCAGTCTAGGACTGTTTGGATGGCTGCAAAGAAGAATGAGTATGGTTTTAAAGCAAGTTACATAAATATATTATTAACTCATGAAAATACATAGTTTTTTAATGTCCATGATGCTTCTTTTGATGATTTTTTTTAGGGCTGGGCTCTTTTTGAGCTTCTTATGGCAGGCCTTTTGCTAGCTTTAGGCTTCTTTTGAAGGAGGCTGTGCTTGCTTAGTATTTTAAACCTAGCAATGCAGCAGCAGTTGACGATCAGTAAGAAACAGGGGATGCAGACAGATGGGTGTTATATAGGCCGCAGACAGTGACATACGTACAGTAGGCAGTTGGTGCTCTGGGCAACGTGCTTGGTACCCTCGCAGGAGGTGGATTGAGTGAGGCACAGTAATGGGGTGTCTGTGGAATGGGTAAGTGAAAGCAGGAGACAGGTAAGTAATGCATCTGGATAATTCACTGGAGGAGTTCACTCTCCTGCTTGTGAATAAACACGTGTTCAAAGTATTTACCCAGCAGAGTGGGTTTTAGCATAAATGCTTATTGATCCCATGTCCCGTGGTGAATGGGAGTTTTGATTTTTAAAATGTAAACTGTGTTTAAGTGGGCAAAGGCCTGTCTCTACTGAGACCTCATTTCTGCCATTGACAGTGCTGTCACAGCAACAGAAATCCTTAAGCCAAAAAAATGAAAATCTGTGAGACATGATTGAAGATTTACCTCTCTAACTTCATTTTGGAGAGGTTGTGGGGAAGGAAGCAGTAGGACCAGAAGGAGGAGGATGATGACAAGTAGAAGAGGAGAATATGGACCAGAAGGTGGACCACCAGGAGGGCTAGGAAGACTACAGCCAAGAGAACAAGAAAAGCCAGGCCCTGAGAGACCTATTCTACCAGGACCAGTGTTAACAATACCCGACTGAAGCAGGAACAAATAGACAATAAGGAACAGGGCAAGGAAAAACAGGACTAGGGATAAAAGGATGAGAAGGATCAAGAGGACCAAGAGGATGTGAAACTCGATGATCTTGACCCAGTGGACAAGGGCATAAATGAACAGAAGCACCAGGGGTAGAAGGAACAGAAGCACCAGGGGTAGAACGAACAGAAGCACCAGGGGTGGAAGGAACAGAAGCACCAGGGATAGAATGAACAGAAGCACCAGGAGTGGAAGGAACAGAAGCACCAGGGGTAGAAGGAACAGAAGCACTGAGGGTGGAAGGAACAAAAGTTAGCACCAGGGGTGGAAGGAACAGAAGCACCAGGGGTGAAAAGAACAGAAGCACCAGGGCTGGAATGAACAGAAGCACCAGGGGTAGAAGGAACAGAAGCGCTAGGGGTAGAAGGAACAGAAGCACCAGGGGTGAAAGGAACAGAAGCACCAGGGGTGGAAGGAACAGAAGCACCAGGGGTGGAAGGAACAGAAGCACCAGGGGTGGAAGGAACAGAAGCACCAGGGGTGGAAGGAACAGAAGCACCAGGGGTGGAATGAACAGAAGCACCAGCGGTGGAAGGAACAGAAGCACCAGCGGTGGAAGGAACAGAAGCACCAGGGGTGGAAAGAACAGAAGCACCAGGGGTAGAAGGAACAGAAGGTCCTGGAGCATAAGAACAAGGAGGGACTGATAGCATCAACCAGGACTAGAGGAACAAGGATGACCGGATCCAGGAGTTAACAGACCCAGGCAGACAGACCAAAGAGGCCCAGTATCAAGAAACCGCTGGAAAGAAGGGCCAAGACAGGTGGGTCAAGACCACAGAGATGAGATCAGGGAGGACAAGGGGCCAGAAGCGAATGGACCAGGCTTGGAAGACCACAACCAGAACGATCCTGGGCTAGCAGGACCTAGAGACCCTAGATTGGAATCAGGAAGCCTAGCCCCAGTGAGAACAGTTTCATAAGGTCCATGACGGTCAGACTCAGAAGTTTCCTCAACCAGCATGACAAGTACTACATGAACTAGAGTGACCCGCAACATGGGAACTTGGAGGACCGGTGCCAGTGGATGAGGAACACCAGCCCTAAGGGAACCGTTACTAGGAGGACCATGATAGAGGAAATGGACGGGGAAGTCTGGGTTTCCCAACTACGCAATGTGGAACAGGCTTGTTGGAATGGGCTTCTGTCAATAACAGGTCACAAATAAGAAACAACTCATACCTAAAATCTTTCTTCATGGCTGTACAATACCTGCTGCACAAGCATGAAGACAGCAGTCTGCCTGTGACCACTAACTTCAAACACGGCACATGCGGTACTTGGTCCACCTCACCCATTACAGCTATTGTCTGCCCAATAGTAGACATGACCATCCATAGAGCCTGGGCAGAGCCACGAAAGCAAGAATAAATATGTTCCTTCTCCTGACTGGCTCTTTCTTTCCCCCTTCTTTTCTCATGTTGCCCAATACTGTATTTGACAGTGGATCTATTTGAGGCCTTCACCACCATTTTCTTCTCACATTTCTACTGTGGAGCAGGGATGGCGACGCCCAAATTAAAATCCCTCCAAAACCCCCAGAGATGAAAAATAGGTTGTTAATTTATTACCATTTTATTTTTCATCCCTCGTCCCAAACAGAGCATCAGGTAGGGGGCGGGCCTGCTACAGAGTGACAGCAGCAGGGAGGAGCGTGGGCTGTCTATGCACTGTGTAAAGTGTGCATGTCTTTTTGTCCGGCTGTCTTGCAATATCCAGTTCAACATGCGCACTTTAAACATTTCTAACCAAGCTGTCTTGGTCATCCAGTTCCTGTCGAAAGAAGAGGACCAGAGCAGAGTTTGTTTCGCTCCGTAAGTTTTATTTATTTTAATTTTATTTTGCGCGTGCTTCCGTCGATGTCAGCCACCACTGTCACACGTCCTAATGTGATTTCACTATCATAAAACCCACTCATTTCTAGAAACTCTTTGCAACACTAAACCTCATCTTGATCCACTTCATCTAGACTATCTCTCTTTCCTTGGTTTTCTTCTATATCTTATCTTCGCTTTGTAACTATTTTTTGCTATGTGTTTGCTTCATAAACTGCTTAGTTCTCTCCACTCAGCCTCCAGTTTGTTCTCACTTGCCTACCCTTTTTGTTGCAACTGGTTGTACATCCACCCCTGTCATTAGCCATCTTTCGCTCAACATTCGCTCCTGAATTCTCTGACCAGTCTAGCAGTTTTGATCAGATGTATTTCCTCCTGCATTTTTGCAGTTTCTCTTTCAATCATTCTTCTTGATAGGCGCTGAAGTTTTGATTTTACTAACTGTTGCTCATTTGTACGTCTAAAGTTATCCACTTTACACTCTAATCTATAAAATCATGTTCGCGCTGAAGAATTTCCTGGACAATTACAGCAAGATAACTCAATGTTGTCCTTGTTATCTCATTCCATATTAGATTCATTTTCATAGTAGAGCTGGTTATTCTGTGCAGCGCGTTGTTACTATGCAGTGGTAAAATATACAATAATCATTTACATGACTAAAAAAACTGAAAAGTGAATGATGTTGAGTCCTAGTCAAAAAGTTAAATTTACAAGCATTGATTTACTCACACAACAAGAGGCAAATTTACACTTTTTTACTATTCACCATTTCCGAGTGTAGACTACATGTCTTCCATGTGCCCACCCCTGAAACCAAGGATTGGAGTCAACTAAGGCTGAATTTACAAGTATTAAGTCACTTCTAGTAACTTTTCATTCTTCAAGATCTTCAACACAAGAGTGAAGTTTTCGCAATTGCAAAGTATAGCGGAAAATAATGAACTTTAATATTTATTGAAAAAATATTACATTATTTTAATGAATAACAAAAATGAAAATGACATTTAAATATGTATTATTCACCTATAAACAATACAATAATATGTTACAGCAGATTAAGATTAACATTACAGAAGATTAACATAAATGTAATAATTAATAATTACCATATATTATTTTTTATTTATAAATATTATTTCTTTTTACAAATGTACAAAATCCCAGCCACTTCAGCATTTTAGTATGAACCTAATATTTAGTTCAAGAGAAGATCCGACTGGAGCTTCGAGTTGGTGATCGTCGCAGTGGGTGAGTCTTTGCATAAGCTGGCCAGCCGTGTCAAGCCAAAACCTTAGGTTTTTCCCATTTTATCTCAAGAGGACGTCTCTCTGATGCCAACCCGAGGGCACCTCTTAGGGATCAGGAGCCACTCCAGCAGAGGCTGGCAGAAAGGCTTAGGCCTGCCCAGACATGTCCAGTTGCAGCTGGTCAGCTGGGCAGTTTCAGGGAGGCCTCTGGAAGTCTTTTTTTCTCCCTGTAGCCCATGCAGGTCGTCAACCAGTTGATCTGTTGAGCCACTCTGGGTAGCCTGGAATCAAGGCACGGAGGTCCAGTCTTCCTTCCTCAAACACCAAGGCAGACCTTTAGCACATGGCAGTCCTTCTGGCAGAAGGGTAGTCCTACCTCTGAATTTCCACAGCTCCAGGAGTGTTCTGATGAGTGCTTCTCAAAGTCCCTTTTTATAACTGGTGGCAGTCTGTGTGGGAATTCACTGGCCTGTCCCCGAAACTGGTTCTGGTTAGTTCTTTCCCTGGTCCATGCTTCAAACTGTCTAGCAAAACAAAGGCAAGGGCAGGCTTGGTGTCAGGTCCCTTTGTATGTGCTGGGGCCCAGTCCTTCAAATGCAATTGGGGCGGTGGGGGAGGAGTACAGCTCCTCCCAGCCTCCTGCTAAGAAGATCCTCTCCCAGCTATACCCAGGTCCCATTGCTCACCTTCTGGGTCCAATACACATTCTTGAAGGGAGAACCAACTTTACCATAAAGGTTTTTTTTTTTATTACAATTCATTTGAGTGCGAACAGTATTTTTCTATCTGCTCCCCAATCTGAAGTTGGCTCTCATAAATTGAAATAAGATAACCCTGTGTTAATCTATGAGAGAGATTGGCCATAAAACTGTGAAAAACAATTTTAGGTGTTTTTCATTGGCAGGACATGTAAAACATAAATACACTTGTCATACTTGTTAAATAACACGCACCCCAATATAGATTAATTTAAAGGCCTACCTTAGGTTTGGCTTGTAAGTATTAAAAAGTAAGAGTTATGGCTGACAAAAGGTTACTTTATCCAGCTCAAAATGTGGCAGCAGGGCTCTCGCATGCCTGAATATGAATGAATAGGTGGCAGCAGGGCTCTCACATGCAGGAATATGAATGAATAGACGGCAGCAGGGCTCTCGCATGCAGCAATATGAATGAAGAGACGGCAGAAGGGCTCTCGGATACAGTAATATGAATGAAGAGATGGCAGAAGGGCTTCCACATGCAGTAATACGAATGAATAGACGGCAGAAGGGCTCTCACATGCAGTAATATGAATGAATAGACGGCAGCAGGGCTCTCGCATGCAGTAATCGAATGAATAGACGGCAGCAGGGCTCTCACGTGCAGGAAAATGCACAGATAGGTAGCAGCAGGGCTCACACATGTAGGAATATGCATGTATAGGGTGCAGCAGGGCTCTCGCATGTAGGACTATGCATGGATAGGGAGCAGCAGGGCTCTCACATACAGGAATAGGCACGCATAGGGAGGAACAGGGCTCTCACATTCAGGAATATGCACAGATAGGGAGGAGAAGGGCTCTCACATGCAGGAAAATGCATGTATAGGGGGCAGCAGGGCTCTCACATGCAGGAATATGCACGGAGAGGGAGGAGCAGGGCTCTCACATGCAGGAATATGCATGGACGGGTAGTAGCAGGGCTCTGTCATACAGGAATATGCATGTATAGGGAGTAGGAAGGCTCTCACATTCAGGAATATGCAGGGATAGCGAACCGCGGGGCTCTCACATGCAGGAATATGCACGGATAGGGAGCAGCAGGGCTCTCACATGCAGGAAAATGCATGTATAGGGAGCAGCAGGGCTCGCACATGCAGGAATATGCATGAATGGATAGGTAGGAGCAGGGCTCCCACATGCAGGAATATGCACAGATATGTAAGAGCAGGGCTCTGGCATGCAGGAATATGCAGGAATGGATAGGTAGGAGCAGGGCTCTCACATGCAGGAATATGCACAGATATGTAAGAGCAGGGCTCTGGCATGCAGGAATATGCACGGATAGGGAGCAGCAGGGCTCTCACATGCAGGAATATGCACAGATATGTAAGAGCAGGGCTCTCACATGCAGGAATATGCACAGATATGTAAGAGCAGGGCTCTCACATGCAGGAATATGCACAGATATGTAAGAGCAGGGCTCTCACATGCAGGAATATGCACAGATATGTAAGAGCAGGGCTCTCACATACAGGAATATGCATGGATATGTAAGAGCAGGGCTCTCACACACAGGAATATGCAAGGATATGTAAGAGCAGATATGTAAAAGCAGGGCTCTCACAGTCATTAATATGCACGGATAGGTAGGAGCAGGGCTCTCGCATACAGGAATATACATGAATGGATAGGTAGGAGCAGGGCTCTCCCATGCAGGAATATGCATGAATGGATAGGTAGGAGCAGGGCTCTCCCATGCAGGAATATGCACGGATATGTAAGAGCAGGGCTCTGGCATGCAACAGTATGCCTCAATAGGTAACAGCAGGGCTCTTACATACAGGAACATGCACGGATATGAAAGAGCAAGGCTCTCACATGCAGGAATATGCACAGATATGTAAGAGCAGGGCTCTCACATGCAGGAATATGCACGGATATGAAAGAGCAAGGCTCTCACATGCAGGAATATGCACAGATATGTAAGAGCAGGGCTCTCACATACAGGAATATGCACGGATATGTAAGAGCAGGGCTCTCACAGTCAGGAATATGCACGGATAGGTAGGAGCAGGGCTCTGACATACATCAATATGCATGAATGTATTGGTAGGCGCAGGGCTTTAGCATGCAGGAATATGCATTGATATGTAAGAGCAGGGCTTTGGCATGCAGGAATATGCCTCGATAGGTAGAAACAGGTCTCTCAAGGGCCGGAATATGCACGGATAGGTAGGAGCAGGGCTCTCACATGCAGAAATATGCACGGATAGGTAGGAGCAGGGCTCTCACATGCAGGAATATGCACAGATTTGTAAGAGCAGATATGTAAGAGCAGGGCTCTCAAAGTCATTAATATGCACAGATAGGTAGGAGCAGGGCTCTCGCATGCAGGAATATACAAGGTTATGCAAGAGTAGGGCTCTCACATACATTATTATGCATGAATGGATAGGTAGCAGCAGGGCTTTCCCATGCAGGAATATGCACAGATATGTAGGAGAAGGGCTCTCACATGCAGGAATATGCACGGAAAGGTAAGAACAGGGTTCTGGCATGCAGGAATATGCACGGAAATGTAGGAGCAGGGCTCTTACATACAGGAATATGCATGAATGGATAGGTAGAAGCAGCGCTCTGGCATGCAGGAATATGCATGTATAGGGAGCAGCAGGGCTCCCAATGCAGGAATATGCACGGATATGTGGGTGCAGGGCTCTCACATACAGGAATATGCAAGAATGGATAGGTAGGAGCAGGGCTCTCACATACAGGAATATGCATGAATGGATAGGGAGCAGCAGGGCTCTGGCATACAGAAATATGACTGTGTGGGGAGCATCAGGATTCTCACATGCAGGAATATGCATGGATAGGTAGGAGCAGGGCTCTCACTTGCAGGATATGCACGGATATGTAATAGCAGGGCTCTCACATACAGGAATATGCATGAATGGATAGGGAGGAGCAATGCTCTGACATGCAGAAATATGCATGTATGGGGAGCATCAGGATTCTCACATGCAGGAATATGCATGGATAGGTAGGAGCAGGGCTCTCACTTGCAGGATATGCACGGATATGTAATAGCAGGGCTCTCAGATACAGGAATATGCATGAATGGATAGGAAGAAGCAGTGCTCTGGCATGCAGGAATATGCACGGATATGTAGGAGCAGTGCTCTGGCATGCAGGAATATGCACGGATATGTAGGAGCAGGGCTCTCACATACATGAATATGCATGGATCGGTAGGAGCAGGGCTCTCCCTTGCAGGATATGAATGTATAGGAAGTAGCAGGGCTCTCACATGAAGGAATATGCATGAATGGATAGGTAGGAGCAGTGCTCTTGCATGCAGGAATATGCACGGATATGTAGGAGCAGGGCCCTCACATGCAGGAATATGCACCTATAGGTAGGAGTAAGGTTCTCACTTGCAGGATATGTATAGGGAGAAGCAGGGCTCTGGCATAAGGGAATATACACGGATATGTTAGAGGAGGGCTCTCACATGCAGAAATATGCACAGATAGGTAGGAGCAGTGCTCTCACATGCAGGACTATGCATGTATAGGGGCAGCAGGGCTCTCACATGGAGGATTATGAATTATAGGGAGCAGCAGGGCTCTCATATGCAGGAATATGCACAGATATGTAAGAGCAGGGCTCTCACATACATGAATATACACAGATAGGTAGGAGCAGTGCTCTCACATGCAGTACTATGCATGTATAGGGGCAGAAGGGCTCTCACATGGAGGATTATGAATTATAGGGAGCAGCAGGGATCTCCTATGCCGGAATATGCACAGATATGTAAGAGCAGGGCTCTCACAAACAGGAATATGCACAGATAGGTAGGAGCTGGGCTCACATATACAGGAATAATCATGAATGGATAGGTAGGAGCAGGGATCTCACTTGCAGAAATATGCACGGATAGGTAGGAGCAGGGCTCACATATACATGAATATGCATGGATACGTAGGAGCAGGGCTCTCCCATGCAGGAAATGAATGTATAGGAAGTATCAGGGCTCTCACATGAAGGAATATGCATGAATGGATAGGTAGGAGCAGTGCTCTTGCATGCAGGAATATGCACAGATATGTAAGAGCAGGGATCTGGCATGCAGGAAGATGCACGGATAGGGAGCAGTAGGGCTCTCAAATGCAGGACCATGCATGTATAGGGAGCAGCAGTGCTCTCACATGCAGGAATATGCACGGATATGTAGGAGCAGGGCCCTCGCATGCAGGAATATGCACCTATAGGTAGGAGCAAGGTTCTCACTTGCAGGATATTCATGTATAGGGAGAAGCAGGGCTCTGGCATAAGGGAATATACACGGATATGTTAGAGGAGGGCTCTCACATGTAGACATATGCACAGATAGGTAGGAGCAGTGCTCTCACATGCAGGACTATGCATGTATAGGGAGCAGAACGGCTCTCACGTGCAGGAATATGCACGTATAGGAGGAGCAGGGCTCTCACATGCAGTACTATGCATTTATAGGGCCAGCAGGGCTCTCACATGGAGGATTATGCATGTATAGGGAGCAGCAGGGCTCTCATATGCAGGAATATGCACAGATATGTAAGAGCAGGGCTCTCACATACAGGAATATGCACAGATAGGTAGGAGCAGGGCTCACATATACAGGAATAACCATGAATGGATAGATGGATAGATAGGAGCAGGGATCTCACTTGCAGAAATATGCATGGATAGGTAGGAGCAGGGCTCACATATACAGGAATAATCATGAATGGATAGGTAGGAGCAGCACTCTCACATACAGAAATATGCATGAATGGATAGGGAGCAGCAGGGCTCTCACATCCAGGAATATGCACGGATAGGTAGGAGCAGGGCTCACATATACAGGAATAATCATGAATGGATAGGTAGGAGCAGGACTCTCACATACAGAAAAATGCATGAATGGGTAGGGAGCAGCAGGGCTCTGGAATGCAGGAATATGCATGTATAGGGAGTATCAGGGCTCTCACATGCAGGAATATGCACTGATAGGTAGGAGCAGGGCTTTCACTTGCAGGACATGCACGGATATGTAAGAGCAGGGCTCTCACATACAGGAATATGCATGAATGGATAGGGAGGAGCAGTGCTCTCGCATGCAGCAATATGCATGGATATGTAGGAGCAGTGCTATGGCATGCAGGAATATGCACGGATATGTAGGAGCAGGGCTCTCACATGCAGGAAAATGCACGGATAGGTAGGAGCATGGCTCTCCCTTGCAGGATATGCATGTATAGGGAGAAGCAGGGCTCTGGCATACAGGAATATACACGGATAGGGGGCAGCAGGGCTCTCACATGCAGGAATATGCACGTATAGAGAGGAGCAGGGCTCTCACATGCAGTACTATGCATTTATAGGGGCAACAGGGCTCTCACTTGGAGGACAATGCAAGTATAGGGAGCAACAGGGCTCTCACATGCAGGAATATGCACAGATGTGTAAGAGCAGGGCTCTCACATACAGGAATATGTACAGATAGGTAGGAGCAGGGCTCACATATACAGGAATATGCATGAATGGATAGGTAGGAGCAGGGCTCTCACATGCAGGAATAATCACGGATATGTAAGAGTAGGGCTCTCGCAAGCAGGAATATGCATGGATATGTAAGAGCAGGGCTCTCACATGCAGGAATATGCACGAATAGGTAAGAGCAGGGATCTGGCCTGCAGGAATATGCAAGGATATGTAAGAGCAGCGCTCTCACATGCAGTAATATGCACAGATAGGTAAGAGCAGGGATCTGGCCTGCAGGAATATGCAAGGATATGTAAGAGCAGCGCTCTTACATGCAGTAATATGCACGGATAAGTAAGAGCAGGGCTCTCACATACAGGAATATGCATGAATGGATAGGTAGGAGCAGTGCTCTCACATGCAGGAATATGCATGTATAGGGAGCAGCAGGGCTCTCACATGCAGGAATATGCACGGATAAGGAGCAGCAGGGCTCTCACATGCAGGAATATGCATGTATAGGGGGCAGCAGGGCTCTCACATGCATGACTATGCATGTATAGGGAGCAGCAGGGCTCTCACATACAGGAATATGCACAGATGTGTAAGAGCAGGGCTCTCACATACAGGAATATGCATAGATAGGTAGGAGCAGGGCTCTCACATGCGGGAATAATCACAGATATGTAAGAGTAGGGCTCTCGCATGCAGGAATATGCATGGATATGTAAGAGCAGGGCTCTCACATGCAGGAATATGCACGAATAGGTAAGAGCAGGGATCCGGCCTGCAGGAATATGCAAGGATATGTAAGAGCAGCGCTCTCACATGCTGTAATATGCATGGATAGGTAAGAGCAGGGTTCTCACATACAGGAATATGCATGTATAGGGAGCAGCAGGGCTCTCACATGCAGGAATATGCACGGATAGGGAGCAGCAGGGCTCTCACATGCAGGACTATGCATGTATAGGGGCAGCAGGGCTCTCACATGCATGACTATGCATGTATAGGGAGCAGCAGGGCTCTCACATGCAGGAATTGAAGAACCGGGTATTTTAGACCCGGCGGCGCCAGGGGCACGCCCAAAGTCTTCGGGTTCACCTGTCTTAGAATACAGAGACACGGGACTCTTCGTGGTGACGTCAAAGATCGAATTTATTGACTGCAGCCAGTAACAGAAGTCCTAGAAATCATCACGGTATGAGTTCTCAGGAGACTGCTCAATTTTACAAAGCAAATCATCCCTTTTTATGCCAAAAATCACATTCCAGACAAATACCTGATATTTACAAACTGTCCAGTCACATGTATCCACACCAAAGCTATCGCATGACGGTAAAACCCACTTTTCAGTTGCCCAGCCCATGATCAATCATCGGTCAAACCCAACATTCTTCTTTAGACAGGCCGAACAAACCCATAATAAAAGAGGTCGCAACCCATATCATAAACAGACCATAAAGTAAGAAACAGAAACAGGAGAGTATGGGAAAGGCATATTTGTGTGTAGTAAAACTTTACGATGTCCTGTGCTCTGATCCTTAATCTTGATCAGCTACCAGGCGAGGAACTAGTTCAACAAGGTCAGCTTCAGGCAACGAGGTCAGTTCACTTGGTTCATCCAAAAGTCAGCGCGAACCCCAGCTATAGGGCATAGGTCTTAAAGACTCATTCAGCCGCAGTCATCGGCCTATGTGAGGGCAACCACAAAATGGCTGCCTTACACAAAATGGAAACTATGGTTCGGAACGGAATTTTCAAATACACTGTGAATCCTTGTGTGTAACATGGCGGAAACACTCGTACTTGCTGAACTCATTAGTTACGGTTCACTGCTACCAAAATCGTAACAGAACCAGGACTTTTAAAACACGGGTTCAGAATTCACGGAACCTCAGCCCCTCCTTTTGCCCTTACATAGGCAAATACTCAGTCTAGATCGGAGTCGATGTCAATTCTCAACGGATCACCAAGGTGCTGTTGAAGCATAATCTTGTTTCTCTGTGTATCTCTCGAGACAGGCGGTCTCCTGAAGCACGTAGTAGCACAAAGGCCACATATGGCCGGACCGCACTGTACACAAAGACAACATGAGAAAAGAACCGCTAGAGCCGCACCAATGATCATCAGAATCTTCCATCCCCAAACGGATAACAGTCCCCAAAACCATCCAGTTAACGACCAATCTCCTTTGTCCACATGTATAGACTCGGAGATCTTATGTAACTTGGAAATAGCCTCGTATACCGTTGGAGCATTATCTGGGATAAAAACACAGTAACTCGATTGGATGACTTTACATACTCCACCTCGATCTGCGAGTATGACGTCTAAAACCATACGATTCTGTAACGTCATAAGGCGATCCGCTTGAAGCTCAGCTGTCAGATTACTAAGGGCACCGGCAGTTTCGTTTATGGTGGATTCAACCACTCTCGTCAATTGCCGTAAACCTTTACTGTTAGCCATAGGTCCCCAAAACGGTAAGAAACCCTTAAAGAAGTCTCCCACTTCCTGTCCAGCGGTATCTTCCCGATTGAAGACACCTCTAAAAACTCTTGTCTTGTGGTAATCTGCAGCGGCAGTATACGTAGGAGGCAACAAGTATCCAACATAACACGTTCCCGAAAAATCAGGGGGCAACCATGTATATGCTCTGTTGTAACAAACAAAATACGTGCCCTTAGCTGCCAAAATTGACGGGGAAGATTGAGACGTAAAAACATACGTCTGGGTACAAACACTCTTCCCCAGCTGAGCTTTCGGATTTTTGCCATTACCTTGCAAACAAAATTGACCTCGGTGGGGTACGATCCAAATCGGGGGTGACCTCTTTCGTTTCTGTTTTTCACTCAGACTAACACTGTATCCGGTCGTGTTCCATCCAACATAAGCCGATAACTCTTCCTTGGGAATGGTCCTGTACATATTGATATCCCTGATGATACTTATTACTCCCTTCACCAAAGCTTGATTACTCAAGTTATCTCTCATGGAATGCAGAGGATAGACTTCCAGGGCATAAATGAACATCGTCTGAAAAGCCCATAACGACCCATTCTGACTAAACTGTAAGATCAGATAGGGAACAACTCTATCTGTAGTATGTGGCATAAGACCACACACCCAACAATTAGTAATGTTCACTGCCAACTGATGTTGGTGCAGTAGCTGTACGAATGTGTTATGTACAAATTCTGACCTTCTAATCTGCTCGTGTTCGGGTAAGATATGAAAAGAATGCAAAGTAGTAGTAGTAGGAAAGGTCGTAGATTGGGAAATGGGTGCAGAAGTCAATTGAGTAGAAAAAACAATCCAACCCACCAAAGTTAACGTCATGCTAAAAAATATCAGAATGCACGTAATCAGAAAGTACTTGTTATGCATTATTTTACATAGTTTCATCTTAAAGTTCATTTTCTCAGCAGCTCTCTCAAACCCAAAAAACTCCATCCTCTAACTGGGCTGTTCGCGGCGGTTGGTTTTCTTCTGCTAAGGAGTGCGTCTGTCAGTCTAGGGAACGCCCTAGGACCAACCAGAACCGTCGACCTTGTGTCTACACGGCTGCACTCCCAAGTCTTTACACCGCGACCCTACAGCTGAACCCAGATGGCGGTTGCAAAAAGGAAAAAAAGATCAAAACAGTTTTCAGCTGAGAGAGCGCAGTTCTAAAATCAAAGAAATAAATTATTTATTCTTTAATAGTCCATCGCCTCTAGGTCGTAAGTTATAACGCTTTTTACCAGGCTCTGTCTGACTTTGAAATAACAGTTCAGGCTCAGTGGTGTCCAATCTCAAAGGTGAAGGCACAGCTGCTTGCAGGACATCATCGTCTTCTTTCTCAGACCCTCTCCATACCAACTCAGCATCGCTAAACGGTGTGAACTTCGGCAAGCTTTCAGTCTCAGAATCTGCAATACCATCACGGATCCACTGGTCGTACGGCAGAGGCAAAGGTGCCCTCTTACAATGTACGCCGTGGATCCAATTTTTCTTCCCAAAGACTTTCACAGATGTTCTCGTAGCCAACAGTACTTGGTGAGGGCCTGTCCAGCGGGACTGGTCGTTCTTGGTTCGTTGAAAATTTTTCACGAGAACCCAGTCACCGGGATTGATGGTGTGACCTGGGTCCACAGAGGCTGGTGGTAGGTTATCTTGAACCTGTTGATGCAAGACACGAAATGTAGCCGTTAGGTCATACAGATAGTCCACCAACACAGGATAGTCAATATCACTAAATTTCGTTGGTCTCGGCACTCCCCACACATTTGCCGGTCGACCAAAGACTATTTCATACGGACTAAGTCCGATTCAGGAATGCACTGGAGTTCTAGTTGACAAAAGTGCCAACGGCAAGGCATCGGGCCATTGGAGACCAGAACTCGCCTGAATCTTGGCCAATTTCAGTTTTAGGGTGCCATTGTAACATTCCACTAATCCAGCTGATTGGGGATGATTTGCAGCATGAAATTTTTGTTTTATGCCCAAACCCTCACACACTCTCTTCATGATCTTCCCCACGAACTCACTTCCGTTATCACTCCACACCATCCTTGGCAACCCAAACCAATATTCTTTGAGCAAGACTTTAGCTGTGGACGAGGCAGTATTATCTTTTAGGGGGTATGCCTCTACCCATCTAGAAAAGTCACAAACAACTACAAGGACATATTTCAAATTGTTGCACCTTTCCATGTGGATAAAATCCAATTGCAGAACCTCGAACGGATACGCCGGAGGCGCAAAGTGACCAGCTGGAGTTGGAGTTCCCTTACCTGGATTATACATCAAACATACCATACAATTCTTGACCACATTCTCCGCACATTTGGGAATCCCACCATTCTCCCACACTGGAGCCAATAGCTTACAAATCCCTTTCGCACTAATGTGAGACAACCCATGTGCCATCGTAACCACCGCTAGTACTTATGCATCCGGCAACATCTATCTTTGGTATTCTGATAACTCAACCCAACAACCAGTCGAATCCAATCTGCCCGTAGTTTCTCTACACACACTCTTTTCATTTTCAGTGGCTTCAGCCTGGATTTATGTCACACTCTCAATCGTATCTTCACACATTCCAGCTGCACCAATCCATCTCGCAGGGCCTGCAACATACATTCGACTCATCACATTTTTCGCTGTTTCTTTCGCCACTTCATCCGCAAACGCATTACCACGACCAACATCATCCGTAACCTTCCGGTGAGCACCACACTTCACAATCGCAACTTGCTTCGGCAAAGTAAGTGACTCAAGAAGCTCATTCACCAACTGCCCATGTTGGATCTTATTCCCATGCGATGTGAGAAATCCCCTTTCTTTCCACAAGCGTCCAAAACTGTGTGCAACACCAAATGCGTACTGGCTATCGGTATACACATTCACTCTCTTTCCCTCAGACAAAGTACATGCTCTCGTTAATGCAATCAACTCTGCTGCTTGCGCCGAATTATGGCTCACTCGTGCAGTTTCAACAATTGTGCATAATGTTGTTACGGCATATGCTGCAGTCGTATCACCATTCGGGAGTTTGTAGCATGACCCATCAACCCATAGCGTACCATCAGGATCTAAATGAGGAGTGTCTTTCAGATCGACTCTACCCTTCGTTTCCTCTTCCGTCCTCAAAAAACAATCATGCTGTTCCTGACCATCCACAGAAATCGGCAACAATGTTGCTGGAGGTAAATGTAAATGTAGTTGAGCTTATATAGCGCACAGCTACCCGCAGTGGGTTTCCCGGCGCTTGCTTAGGGAACCCTTCCTGATATTCCCCTGTGAGATAGCAGGGTATCCACAAGGTGAAAGTCAGGCATCCCGCCGCGAGGGGCTGTTGTGGAGATTAAGCAAGCTATTGCCCAGAGTCGCAGAGTGTGAACTCGTGAGTCGAGGAGGCACCGGGGCGAGAATTATCGAGTCCATGGAATTTTTAGCCCAAGACCCGCCGAGGCGGGGAATTGAACCCTGGTCCAGGACTGATCTCAGCTTCCGGGTCTGCTGCCTCTAACCCCTGAGCTACACTTCTCCACAATTCAATTGGATTCAATACATTACACCGCTTGATGTGCACATGACTAGCCAAAAGCGTCAACTCATAACCCGACAACCTCGCACTAGTAAGGTGCTGAGTCTTGCTTCTATTTAACAAGGTATCCACTGCATGTGGAACCATCACAACCAACGTATTATCCATCACCAACCCAGCAGACTGTCGGATAGAAACAGCCGCTGCTGCTGTAGCTCTTAAGCAACTTGGCAATGCTCTGGCTACCGGATCTAAAGTCGACGAGAAATACGCACATGGACGTTGTTTATCACCGAATTGTTGAGTCAAAACTGACAATGCACAACCCTCTCTCTCTTGGACATAGAGTGTAAAAGGCTTACTGTAGTCAGGAGTACCCAACACTGGAGCAGAACACAATGCATCACGCAACTCAGAAAAACTTTTCTGACAATCGTCAGACCAAGGAAGAGGGTTTGGTATATCCTTACAAGTCAATGCCAACAGAGGTTTTGCCAACAAAGAAAAGTTCGAAATCCACTGTCTACAATATGACGTGATACCCAGAAAAGCACGTACCTCTCTCTGCGTATTTGGCACAGTCATTCGAGCAATCGCGTGAATTCGTTCTGGGGTCAACCTTCTTCCATCCTTTGACAAGAGATGACCTAAGTAGGTCACTTCTTGGCGACAATACTGCAACTTTGAAGGTGACACTTTATGGTGCAAGTCAGACAAATGTCGCAACAAAGAAATAGTAGCTTCTTTACCTAGTAGTTTCCTCATCATCAGCAGCCACTAATAAATCGTCAACATGCTGAATAGGAGCAGTACCAGCAGGCAACACAAGAGTATCAAGCTGAGTTTTCAAAGCCTGGCTGTAAATGGAAGGACTTTCGCAATAGCCTTGAGGAGCGCGTTTAAACCGGAAACTTCGGCCTCCTAAAGAGAAGCCGAAAATATCTCTACTCTCTTCGGCAATTGGAATACTGAAGAAAGCATTCTTCAGATCTATAACCGAAAACCAGGCAGCTGAAGCAGAAATCAAAGTCAACAAAGCAGTAATATCAGGAACAACTGGAAACTGTGGCACGACAATTTTATTAACCTCTCGAAGGTCGATCACAAACCTATAAACAGGTGGCTGAGAAGAGTCAGTGCGCTTCAGGACAGGCAGAACGGGACTGTTACACACATTACCTCTCGTTTCTTCAATCACATCTTTCTCAATTAAATCATAAATGATTGCTAAAAGCGCTCTTTGCCATCGCTAGAAATCCTATATTGGGGAATGCGCGGCAATTTAACATTCGCTTTAAGCGTTACAACGTAAGGTGAAATCTCCAAAAGACCCACATCATTAGGACCAGTAGCCCAAAGAGTATCAGGGAGAGAACGCAATTCCGATGGAAGCCGATCTTTAGACAAATACATCGGAGAGATCACTTTCTTACCCAATGTAAGCTGTACTCCCAAAGGAGAACGATGCAATGTTGCATGCAACCTTTTCAAAAATCCAAACCCAACAAATTCTCACCACAAGCTGTCGTTAAAATGAGAGGTGCTTCCAACTCACAAAGCCCTATAGAAAGAGACAAGGGACTAGAAACTGGGTTACGAACTGGGGCGCCAGAGAATCCTACCGAAACATTAGTTAAGCCAGACAAAGGTGCGCCAGGGAGTTTAGAGTGCATGATCGAACTCTTCGCTGCACCAGTATCCAAAAGAAAAGGCTCTACCACACCCGATGTGGCTACTGCAACATAAGGCCCACTCTGATCTACTGGAACCGACAGTACTCCCTCTCTTTGTCCATGGCTGTCCTAGCAATCATTATAATCAGCATTCTCACTCTCAACATAATAGTCATCAGCATAGTACTGAGTCGACTGACCAGACGCAATGTTCTGCTGATCAAAACAATTCATGGAATTTTGTGGGGGAAAGGAACGTTCGTTCTGAGGGAAGGCACCACGTCCTCTACCCCTTGACACTTGCTGAAAACCACCACGACCTTTCGGGGCCGGTATACCACTTGCGCACTGGAGTAAAACAGGACACTCATTTTTATAATGACCTTCCTCCCTACAATACGCACACTGATTCAAGCCCAAAGGTGGCCTTGGAGGGAAATACCCAGCTTTCTGTTGCGGTCTCGGAAATGATGCATGTTGCTGAAACTGTGGGCGTTGCTGTAACTCTTGTTGATTTGAGCGAGGCGGATACGCCTGCTGCAAAAGAACCTTTGTCTTTAAGTCTTTTGTCTTTTTCTCTACTCTTTCTTGTCCTTATCCCTATTCTCGTAGTACTGTGCAGTCGCCAATATCTGGGCCGACGAGGAAACAGCCCAAGAACTCTCAGAATCTTTCAACTTATTACACAGTTCAGGAAGTAAGTTAAAGACAAACTTATCTACGAACAATCTTTGTCCACCTTCCGTACTCATATCCTGACCACTGTGATCTATAAATATCTCTTCAAACCTAGTGAAGAAATCAGATACACTTTCGTCCTTCTTCTGCTTACATGCTGCTAACTTGTCCCAATTTACTCGTAACGCTGGCATCATTGTTTTCATAAGATCTATAATTCTGCCAGGTAGATCTGCCACTAGAGGCTCAGGCTTAGCTCCACCAACCTGTCTACCATCCTCAGCAACGATATTCACCCATGTATCACCTAACTCAATCGCATGATCCTCATGACGAATTTTTGCCCATAGAGGTTGAGGTACTACATTACCCAACAGCATATCTATGTCTGCTAAGTTCATGATGCATGCGTCAACTGTCTGGGACAATTCTTTGTAATAGCCAGCTGGATTCTTACGGGGATCAGGTAAAGACTGTTTAAGGGCCAAAACTTCTACTCTCTTCCATGGCACATGCACCCATACTCTCTGAAAATGTGCTGGTATAGCTGGGGGAACATTATTCGCACCAGCAGCTACCGCATCGCGCCATACCGGAGGAACTTCTCTCATTGGATACTGTTGTACTTTTCTCCTAACAGAAGGATCAGACTCAAACAGTCGCTGAGAAGGGAAATCGCTCCTAAACGCAAGCACCATCGCAACCGCATCCTCAATTCCGGGACCCACTATCGTCGCTTTCGCAAACTCAGACTTGACATTTAGCAATTCTACCGGGACTGAACCCAAATCACTATCTGCCCATTCCTTACGGAGGAAAGTACACATTACATCAAACAAGTATCTCTGCTTGGGTGCTTCCCACTGCAGGAAGACATCCATAACTGACTCTAAATTATACCTTGAAACATTCGAAATCCACCTGCGAGCCAAAAGATCTAACACGGCCCGTTCTTCGGGACCAGGAAGCTGGCTACGTAATTGTTTACGTGCAGAAACAGGGGTCATACTCAATGACCCAAAGAAAGGAGACAAAAGACCAGTAACAGTATCAGTCATTCTTTGTCGAGCAGAAGGAGAAGCTGTCATAAGGACAGAAGACAAAGGTACAGGAGAGTAAGATGGAGAAGTTTGAGGCAGAGAAGTTTGAGGCAGAACTGTTAGCAAAGTCGGCGGCCCCAGAGGAGGCTGCGCTGTAGGAGGAGAAACCAACTGGGGAGGAGCTGGCTGTTGAGCAGGACCAGGAGGTGAAACAACTAGAGATGGAGGAGGTGCCATAGCATTCTGTGCATAAGGGGGTGGTAATCTCAATAGATGCGACATTAAAGGGTCCTTTGTCGCATTCTCAAGGAGAGGTGGCAATGCTGGATAACATTTATCAATAGCCATATTATGTTGCCTATCTGACACCTCAATTGCTTTATCTTCTTGATCCTCTTTAAACTGCTTGGCAGCTTGCATTACTGACAACCCCTTTTCTCTCTTATCTCTTTTAGCTTGTTTGATTTCTCATTGTCTGGCTTCTTTACGCCAAAGGCGAAAGGAGTCAAACATTGCCGGCCGGGCTTTCTTTCTAAACAATTTCGTTTCTAAGTTATCTAAAATCTCAGTATCAAAACTACCATATTGGGGCCATCGTAAAACCCCATCTTTTCTAGTATAACGGATCCATACTTTATTGAACGTAATGGGGCCTACGCCGTGTTTAGAATAGAAATCATAAGTCGGTGTTCTAACTGGAGGTATCGGGCATGAATCCTCCAATCGGGAATCCCTGTTACAACCACAACAGAATATTCTCCTAATTTTGCTAAGACTAGGCATCTTCGCTCACTAATCTAGCTTCAAACTTCAAGGGATTATCTACAACGATAGTCTCGCAAATATACGAGTCCCTCGGCTTTGGAAATTGCAATACCCAAATCAAAGACCCAAAAACTAAGTATTCAAAGAACCAAAAACAAAGAACAACAAAGAACTGGGAGCGACCCACGTATACTTAACTAAGGTATCAGTCACGTCACCAGAAGACCCGTCTATCGTCTCGCCTTACAAAGCTGCACAAAGGGGGGTCCAAGACAGGGCGACAGTCAGGGCAGCGGTCCTTCGTAGCCGTCTAGAAAGCGGGAAACCTCGCAGCAAAGACCTTCAGTCCACGTTCGACATACCGGGGTCGATGGAGTGGGGGCCCTCTTCCGGAATTTCCTCACGAAGCTCCTCACAATCTTCAGGCTTGGACCGGTACCGCTTGATGTCGCCCCACATTGGGCGCCAACTGAAGAACCGGGTATTTTAGACCCGGCGGCGCCAGGGGCACGCCCAAAGTCTTCGGGTTCACCTGTCTTAAAATACAGAGACACAGGACTCTTCGTAGTGACATCAAAGATCGAATTTATTGACTGCAGCCAGTAACAGAAGTCCTAGAAATCATCACGGTATGAGTTCTCAGGAGACTGCTCAATTTTACACAGCAAGTCATCCCTTTTTATGCCAAAAATCACATTCCAGACAAATACCTAATATTTACAAACTGTCCAATCACATGTATCCACACCAAAGGTATCGCATGACGGTAAAACCCACTTTTCAGTTGCCCAGCCCATGATCAATCATCGGTCAAACCCAACATTCTTCTTTAGACAGGCCGAACAAACCCATAATAAAAGAGGTCGCAACCCATATCATAAACAGACCATAAAGTAAGAAACAGAAACAGGTGAGAGTAGGATAAGGCACATTTGTGTGTAGTAAAACTTTACGCTGTCCTGTGCTCTGATCCTTAATCTTGATCAGCTACCGGGCGAGGAACTAGTTCAACAAGGTCAGCTTCAGGCAACGAGGTCAGTTCACTTGGTTCATCCAAAAGTCAGCGTGAACCCCAGCTAAAGGGCATAGGTCTTAAAGACTCATTCAGCCGCAGTCATCGGCCTATGTGAGGGCAACCACAAAATGGCTGCCTTACACAAAATGAAAACTATGGTTCGGAACGGAATCTTCAAATACACTGTGAATCCTTGTGTGTAACATGGCGGAAACACTCGTACTTGCTGAACTCATTAGTTACGGTTCACTGCTACCAAAATCGTAACGGAACCAGGACATTTAAAACACGGGTACAGAATTCACGGAACCTCAGAATATGCACAGATATGTAAGAGCAGGGCTCTCACATACAGGAATATGCGCAGATATGTAAGAGCTGGGCTCTCACATGCAGAAATATGCGCGGATAGGTAAGAGCAGGGCTCTGTCATGCAGGAATATGAACGGATATGTAAAAGCAGGGCTCTCACATGCAGGAATATGCATGAATGGATAGGTAGGAGCAGTACTCTCACATGCAGGAATATTCATGTATAGGGAACAGCAGGGCTCTCACATGCAGGAATATGCACGGATAGGGAGGAGCAGGGCTCTCATATGAAGGTCTATGCATGTACAGGGGCAGCAGGGTGCTCACATGCAGGGCTATGCATGTATAGGGAGCAGCAGGGCTCTCACATGCAGGAATATGCACAGATATGTAAACGCAGGGCTCTTACATACAGGAATATGCACAGATATGTAAGTGCAGGGCTCTCACATACAGGAATATGCACAGATAGGTAGGAGCAGGGCTCTCACATACAGGAATATGCACGGATATGTAAGAGCAGAGCTCTAACATACAGGAATATGTATGAATGGATAGGTAGGAGCAGTGCTCTCGCATTCAGGAATATGCACGGATATGTAAGAGCAGGGCTCTCACATACAGGAATATGCATGAATGGATAGGTAGGAGCAGTGCTCTCACATGCAGGACTATGCATGTATAGGGAGCAGCAGGGTTCTCACATGCAGGAATATGCATGGAAAGGGAGGAGCAGGTTCCTCACATGCAGGACTATGCATGTATAGGGGGCAGCAGGGCTCTCACATGTAGGACTATGCATGTATAGGGAGCAGCCGAGCTCTCACATGCAGGAATATGCAGATATGTAAGAGCAGGACTCTCACATACAGGAATATGCACAGATAGGTAGGAGCAGGGCTCACATATACAGGAATATGCATGAATGGATAGGTAGGAGCAGGGCTCTCACATGCAGGAATATGTGCGGATATGTAAGAGTAGGGCTCTCGCATGGAGGAATATGCATGGATATGTAAGAGCAGGGCTCTCACATGCAGGAATATGCACAAATAGGTAAGAGCAGGTCTCTGGCCTGCAGGAGTATGCACAGATATGTAAGAGCAGTGCTCTCACATGCAGTAATATGCACGGATAGGAAAGAGCAGGGCTCTGGCATGCAGGAATATGCATAGATATGTAAGAGCAGGGCTCTCTCATACAGAAACATGCATGAATGGATACTTAGGAGCAGTGCTCTCACATTCAGGACTATGCATGTGTAGGGAGCAGCAGGGCTCTCACATGCAGGAATATGCACGGATAGGGAGCAGCAGGGCTCTCACATGCAGGACTATGCATGTATAGGGAGCAGCAGGGCTCTCACATGCAGGGATATGCACAGATATGTAAGAGCAGGGCTCTCACATGCAGAAATATGTACAGATAGGTAAGAGCATGGCTCTGGCATGCAGGAATATACACGGATATGTAAGAGCAGGGCTCTCACATGCAGGAATATGCATGAATGGATAGGTAGGAGCAGTGCTCTCACATGCAGGACTATGCATGTATAGGGAGCAGCAGGGCTCTCACATGCAGGAATATGCACGGATAGGGAGGAGCAGGGCTCTCACATGCAGGACTATGCATGTATAGGGGCAGCAGGGCTCTCACATGCAGGAATATGCACAGATATGTAAAAGCAGGGCTCTCACATGCAGAAATATGAACGGATAGATAAGAGCAGGGCTCTGGCATTCAGTAATATGCATGGATAGGTAGGAGCAGAGCTGTGGCATGCAGGAATATGCACGGATATGTAAGAGCAGGGCTCTTACATTGCAGGAGTATGCACGGATATGTAAGAGCAGGGCTCTCACATGCAGAAATATGCATGAATGGATAGGGAGGTGCAGGGTTCTAACATGCAGGAATATGCATGAATGGATAGGTAGGAGCAGGGCTGTGGCATGCAGGAATATGCACGGATATGTAAGAGCAGGGCTCTCACATGCAGGAATATGCACGGATGTGTAAGAGCAGGGCTCTTACATTGCAGGAATATGCACGGATATGTAAGAGCAGGGCTCTCACATGCAGGAATATGCACGGATATGTAAGAGCAGTGCTCTTACATTGCAGGAATATGCACGGATAGGCAGGTCAGTGATAGCATGATTCACTGCTGCAGGAATAATAAGTGATAGGATTCAACTGGGTTCTACCATTGTAGTATTATTGAATATGTGACATTGGGACTCTGCATGGGCAGAAATAATAATGGCAAGTTGGCAGCAAATAGTAATCTTCAGCAAAGACAACTCACTCAGGGACTCCACCTGATGCCCTGCCAAACTCGGACCCACACCCTTCCCGGCAATCCATGCAAAGCTCCTCGGAATAAACATCGACTGCCAAATCACCATGACCGGCCAAGTGAATGCCATTCCATCTCCTGATTCCACACATTCAAAAATGGGGGGAAAAAACTGATGGCTCCCCACCAACAATTTTTCATTTGAGACCCTTTCCCAAACCATTTTTTTATCCGAGTTTGTCTTTATTGACACACGTATACTGTCACCTTAACAGCGCGGCAGCGTAAGTTGCACGTACGTAAGACGCCACTAGTGGAGCGTTTAACAAACACACGAAGAAATCGCTGACATATCGAGCAGAACAGGCGAACAGAGAGAACAACATGACGGAGCAATCTCGAAAGCCATTTAACTAACAAGCGCGATTTAACTTTAACAAACGCACAAAGTAATTGTTGACATATCGAGCAGAACAGGTGAATAGAGAGCACAACACGACGGAGCTATCTCAGAAAGTCACCTAACTAACACGCGCGATTTAACATATTTTTAGCACGGCATTCAACAACACGAGCACTTTCGCTAGTAGTAATCTAGTGGAGAGATTTACACGCATTAAGAGCACCTCTGATAAATGTGCATCGACTGCATAACAGCAACTTAACAATGCACTTCAGATACGCTTACTAAGAGTGAAACTCAAGTTTGGCATTTATACACGATTTAAACGATACGGGCAGAAGAGTTTGAAATAACAGTCTTACACTTCACTAAAAACACACGGTGGTGGTATAAGAACCGATGTTTTCCCAATATTTATTTTGATGCATTCAATTCATTTTGTAGATAAAACCCCTGATGAAGGCAAAAGCTGCAGAAATGCATTGGGAGGGCAACTGTTTGAATAATGCATTATGGGTAAAGAAGTATGTAATGCGATGAACAAATGAAGCAACATTGTGTGAATTGAAACACTTTGAAGATAAAAACAAAAATAATAATAATAATAAAAATGGTTAAGAAGAAATCACAGCAGTTACTTGTGTTGAATTTGGCTGGATTTACAGCACTTTATAAAACCTGTGCCTAGAGAGACAGACCAAGGACTCTTGGGACTGCAATTTCAGTATCTAGACATACAATCCTGAGTGGGGAGTGATTCCCAGGAGCACGGCCCACAGACTAACCTTGAGATTAACAACAGCAGTTGAACCACCGTTTAACTTCAAGCAATGTCATCATATAGTCTCAATAAACAGATGTGAAGATAATTTCCTCTTTCAGTAAATCTTCATCTCTTTTTTCTTAAAATCACCTCAATCGAACAGTAGCCAACGCATTTCGTCTGCCAAGAACTTCGTCAGGCCTCAGTACACATGTTGTCATCATTTATACTTCTTAGTTCAATGAGTATTGAAGTCGGTTGTTGTATATAAAAGTTTAGAGTGCAATTGCTCCAGCTGTTTGCCAGTGTGGTGTCCGGTTCAAGTAAAGGACCAGGGAAATGAGGCAACATTTGCCATTGCATCCACGCTGTATTGCAGATACAGTAAAAGAGGAAAATACATAGTAATTGTGCACTGTGAGAAATCAGGACCTGTTTGCAGTGTTCCCCCACTTTTAGGCCCCATTTTGCCTACTGGCTGCTGGTTTTGTGACTCTGACTGCTCCATGGGCCCTGCTAACCAGACCCAGGTCCTCTGCTCTTATTAAAAGTATATTGTAATTCGTTATGATTAGAATTGGCGATGAAAGACCCCTGTTAGTCCCTAGGATATAATAAGGTAAGGGGATTCAAACTACCTATAAGTCCATAGTCACTAGTATATAATGGAGCAGGGAGGGTTAGAGGCCCAGCAGATTTCCCACACTTAAGTGTGCACTGCTGTGATGCCTGCTGTTAGTTTAAAAGCAGCCCTGCTTTGCAGACTGTCTTTAAAAGTAATTCATATGTAACTTCGACTTTGGAATTAAAGGTACTTCTAAAGGAATGATCTACCCTATCTTTACATGTAAGTCACCCCTACGGTTTAGGTACCCCAGGGGCAGGGTGCCATGTAACTATAAGCAGGGACATTATATGAGATGTTTTATAAGTCCCGGTGAGAGAACAACTGCCAATTTTTTTTTCCCATTGTAGATAACTAGCTCTATAATCTAACATTAGAATATTTTATTTCAGCATAAATATTGATAGGATAGGAAGGAGCTCAAAATATCATTCAAGGACTTAAAATGATAGTTATGATAAATCTACTAACTTAACACTGTTAGATTTATAATAACTATCACAGAAAATAAGTTAATACATTTTCTTTTCTGTAAGCCAAATCAAGTCTTCCAGCTGCCTTATCCTGATTGGCTAGCTTTGCCAGGCTGAGCCAAGCTATCTTAATATGGTGTGAAATAGCCAAAGGATAGTCTGTGGGTGGAGAACTGCAGTGGCAGAAGCGACAGAGAGGAGTGGGTGGAGTAACCAGACTGGTCTTCAAAGAGAGAAGGACACTTTAGGTCAGCACAGGCTCACTCCTACATCCTGCAACCCCAGGAACACAGGAGCCCCTTTAATTAAATTAGGGAATGGGATGGAAGAGGAGTGTTAAGGAATCTGAGCCACACCTGTGGGTTGGCTTAGCCTGTTCTAACCTCCATGGAGAGATTTTCTTATTTTGGATTTTGGAATAATAGTGCCTTCTGAGACAAGAATATGCCACACGTTGGAGGAAGTGCATCCCATTGTTCAGGGGTCCCCCCGCTTGACACCCAGGACCACTGCATAAATATGGAAAAGCTGCATGGCAACTCCAATCTGCTTCCTGAAACTACGAGGAGAAGAAATTACAAAGGTCTGCACTTTAAGTACTATGCCATCCTTCAAGAAGGATTAAGGAGTGGACCCTCTGCAAGCTACAGGTTAACTGAGCCCACCTGCATCCTCTCCACCAAGATGTCCCTATCCTGGAATGCGTCCAGTGGATTTTTAAGGATTTGGCCAGGTGCATTGTCAGATTTGTAGTACCAACATCCAAAGGACCATCTCAGAGACTCCAAACCACTGGAATGGTGTGGTGAACACTTTGAACCCTCATGGGGACCTTCTGGAAGAAGATCCAGAAATTTGATGAAGTTTGGGAACCTTTTTGTAAAAAGCTCCATAAGTTGACTGACTCAACGCCGGCGACCAGGCCTGAATTTCAGATTCGTCCTGCTGAAAGCCCCGGAGCTGCAGACTTCCAGGATTTCACAGGGAGATCACAGAACACCTAGACGATGACATTGATACAAATCTGTCCTGTAGAGGAGGATCTATCGTGGTCAGCCTCAAACTTTGACTTTGTCTCGGCCAAGAGCGAACAGATGTCTTAATTTCGCGCTATTGTTTTTGTGCACTAAGTACCCTGCATTATATTTCTGACAGTTTGGTGTCAATTCCTTCATAAAAATAAGAACTGTTTTATAAATTGGTTTTGGAATTGTATTGTGTGTTGTGTCTTATTTGTTCAATGTATTGGTGTTTAGAAATGTATTACACACCTGTATCCTGCCTGCTGGTTACCAGCTACCAAGGGTTCAGCAAGGGATTCATTTATTCAGACCCTATCTGAACCTGGTATTTTGTTTGTGGGCTTATTACTAGTGGTAATTCAACACTTATCTCTACTAATAAACCCCTTTCAAACAAAACCAAAATGTTTTTTAAAGGTTTGTACCCAGTCATCACATCTGACTCTACTTTCCTTCAAATAATTTATGCATAGACAGGAACTGAAATGATAGCAGTTCCTGTCAATCTAGAGAGCTGTCCACAGGCCAGCGGACAACTCTACATTTTTGGTGGGCGGAGGTCTCTCAGGACATGGGTGGTATTGTCCATATCCATCCTGACTGGGTTTACTTCGTTTTCCAAACTCCGAATCAAGCCCATAGTTTTTTTTACTTCTGTCATGAGATTGGAATGAAGCCTCTTAAATATACTATGTATTTATACTATGTAGGTCACTTCATAAGGGGCCCTAAGCAGTTGTTTACATTTTGATCAAAATCATCCTAAATATTAGATGCCCCTATGTTGCTGTGATAGCACTTTTCTATTTCTGGTTTTTACTTTTACAAATCATTGTTTTCAAGTGTTTTAGTCTGATTTGCTTACTTGAACCGAACTAGAATGAATAGTTCCAAAATGCACAGATTTGCTTCAGAAAAAGAGATGTTCTCATAACACGGTGTCTTTTGTTAAACCCATATCCGGCTTCTGTACATTCCCAAGGCTTTGTGAGGAAAAGAGAGTATATAGCTTCAGAAGAGTAAACTGCTTTAACTAGTCTTGCAAAGGTTCTAATCATCTTCATTTTTAGTCGCATCTGCAGGTAAATGTGTAGAAGTAAGAACCTTTTTGGAACACTAGACAGCTTTATGAAGGGCCTCCCAAGTTGCCATGTCTTGGCCCACAGTGTAATGGAGTGGCATTCTGTGCCATGTCTTTCAAAATAACTTGAAAACCTTCAAATGTTTGGGGCTTTTAGGCTTAAAGGTTAGTGCCTACATCTCAGCCAGTTTTTAGCACTAAGGGCCTCATGTTGTAAAATCACACGGTTTCTGACCACACAAATACTTATCATTATGCTCAAAACACTTTTTTTCAGTTGGAGACTAGTAAAATGAAGTTTGCGATCGTTTATGAATTGCAAATAGGAGGGTTCATGAAAGGGGGTTCCTCCCTCCCTTTTCCAATTCAGAAATGAATTGATTGATAATTTGTGACTGCAAATCTTGTTGCAAACCATTGATCAGCTAATGGCTCTTAGTTGGGGTAGCAACTAATTTGCAAAGGGGAAGGCGTCACTTTAGGATGGATGCCTCATGGAGGGAGAGCTTTACCCAAAACTGCCGGCTAATTGTGCAGTATCTCTACTATTTAGACAATTACCAGACATATATAGAAGATGGTCTGCTATTTTCACAGCTGATGGACAAACAGGCAGAATCTCTACTCTTTAGCCAGCAGCCACATAAATATTTAGGTTTTCCTGCTATTAGCACAGCTGTCAGATGCCCAGTGCAGATTATAAACTAACCAGCTGCAGGGTAAGAAGTGAAGTTTTTCTGCCATGTGCAAGGCCGCCAGCCACACAGTGCAGAATCTCTACTGGTTATCCAGCGAGTAAGTAAATAGTTAGGTTTTCAGCTAATTGTATGGTGCCAGCGGGACAGAGCAAAATCTCTAAAATTTAGTCAGCAGTCATGTAAATAGTCAGCAGTCATGTAAATATTTAGGTTTCCTGCTATTTGTACCGCCACCAGAAAGATAGTGTGGAGTCTACTATTTAACCAGTTGCCGGTTAAATTGTGAATTTGTTCTGGTATTTACACGGCTGTGAGCTGAACAGTTTAGAATCTCATCTGTTTAGCATGTGGGCAGGTAAATGGTGACGTTTCTCTGCTATTTGCACAGTGGTGTGCAAAACAGTGAGACTATTAGTTAGCCAGTGGCCGGTTAAATAGTGAAGTTTCTTTTCTATTTTCAGGGTCGCCAGCCAAATAGTAAATAATTTCTACTATTTAGCCAGTGATTGAGTAAATAGAAAAAAATAAATCCCTATTTACCCGAAGGCCTGCTAAATAACTGCTAACATTTAGGAATTATTGGGAAGCAGGAGGGATATGCCTGTGGGCACTGGTAGGCCTGATTATTAAGAAGTTCAGATTGTGCAGTTTAGTATTGATCATTGCCAAAGAGTGTACGGCCGTTTATATAGCAGTTGTTTGCTTTTCAATGATGTGTGTTTGTCACAAAACAGCTTGGATTATCACGTTCAATACAGCTGATAGTTCTTACCAATTTGTTTGGTTATTTTAAATTTGGTCTTCTTCTGGGGAGATGATTTCCTCTGAGGTTTGTAAAAAGTTGAATGTACTTGATTCAAGCAGATCTTCATCTGTTATTTGATAATCGATTGGCTCTGTGGTCTGGTTCAGTGGCAGGGGGTGTTTCGTTAGCACCATACTATTTAAGTCTACTTGGACCGTTGCTCATTTTCATTTACAGTTTGGGTGGTTTTGCTGGTCGCCAGCTCTGATATCCCAAGGGCAGGGCATTCTTGGTTTTTGATGGACCATGTAAGGGAAGCCTTTGCCTTGTAGCATATCTGTAAGCTAATAATACTAACACGTGAGTATAGAGATCTATTTAGCTGTTAGTCCTAGTGGCTTTCAATTTATCATGACCTTTTGAGTGGCTCCATGTAACTGTATCATGGGGGCCTGAAATGTATTACATTTTTCTTTGGGTTTGCTCCTGAAGGGGTATTGATAGAGGTTTTATTAGTTTTGTCAGTCTCCAGAGGGTTTAGCTTTGCGTGAGAGGGTTCTATAAATATTGGGACAGATGTATGAAGCTTCTGATCAGTGATTTCCTAATTGCGACAAATAGCACCTTGCAATTAGGAAATCACTATTCAGAATGCACGGTAGTAGTTACATCAACAATTTGAGAATCAGTATTTGTTTGGTGTGCTACTTAAGTAATCACATTCTGCAACTTCATAACTTGTGAATTCTGTCTGAATTAGTAGCCGTCGTATTTTGTCATAGCCTGATGACCTCACAACTGAAAAGTGATACTCAATTGGAAACAGCAGAGCGTGCATGCTGGAGGTTGAGGACAGTATCCAAACAATATCAACCTGTGTGTGTGTGTGGCATCCACCCATAAATATATTGATTGTCAAGAAAGGACACAGAGAAGGAGGTTGGGGCCTGGAAACTCAAAATTTAATATTCAAGAAATGAACTGGAAATATTGACAGAGCAGTGTGCTGGGCACCATGACAAACCTTTTGGGAAATCATCCCTCACAGTGACTTTATCACAAAAAAATTAAATATCAAAAGCAATACAGAAAAAATCAACTCTGTTGGTGTGATGCAGAGATCTATTGAGGGAAATCTGAAAACGACGGCAAGGTCTCAGATCATGGACAAACGAGAAGGTTGCAAACTGTCTAATCGAGGCTAGAGCTACTGGAGGAGGTCCGCCACTGCCCAAACCAACTCCGAGAGACAAACTGGTAAAAACTACTCTGATATCAGAATCATTCAATGGACTCAGTAAAACAGATGCACCTGACATTCCAGGAGCCTCTCTAGGGAAGTATAAGATAGCACTGTTGCATACAAAAATATATGTGGTTAGGCAGTGTCAAAACACTTATACATTATACAACCTTTTTAATTCTTGTGTATATATAAATAGGGAATGGAATCCAAATAATAGTGTACAATAAAAAAGCAGTGATTGTTCATAGTGTATCATGGTAGATTTAGTGAAAACACATTAACACAATAGCTTGAGTTCAACAAATTTATTAATCATGAATCCATTTTCTAACAGATGTCAGGCTCGTGGAAGTGATATGCCAGAAGCCGAGGGACATGTGAAATCTCATGGACCAATGATCATCATAGCCAGGGCACAGCACTCTAAGCGGAATATATAAATGACAGAGTCACAGAGCATACTCATTTAGTGCAAGAAGTGTCTGGAAGAGGGACAGAGCGTGTCACCCAGGAAACTGTAGGGAGGCTTAGACAAATCCAGTCGATGTGGAGCTTGCACTCGCCATGTTGCCAACACACAATCCTAACAAGTTCTGGGAATTGCTCATAGTGACAAAAATGTGCAACTCTTTGGAGATTTGAAGGCGTCAATGCTTAAGGTTCAGTACCTGGAATGAAAAGACAAACATGAAGAAAATCATTACATTTGGTTTTCAAAAAATTCAACATACTCATGCTTAAACCCATATTTCCCTGAAGGAAAAGCTAGACATTTTATTTGTCATTTGTTATTTTACGAGTGTTTAGGGTAACAACACACGTTATACCGTTTATTTTATATTATTATAAGGCACACATATACCTTTTGTACCTTATCATTTATATTTTGTGTTATTCAGCTACTCATACAAGTTCATGAGCTTGATGTGCTATTTATGACCGAAACATGGACTAGCAATGACTGTGAGGTCGACTTAGGGGGGGCATGCCCACCGGGGTATAAAATCCACCATCAACCTAGGCCTCAGGGGAGGGGAGGTGGAGTGGGAATCATTTATAGAGACTCCTGGAGGATCGTTAATTTTATTATAGACGCAATCACGGGCTTAGAACTACTTGGGCTGTCCATTAAAAATGAACAGGGGTTGGTCTGCACAGGGATTGTATGCTATAGACCTCCTGGGGCCTTTAGCATTCAGCAGCAAGGCTTATTGCTGGAATCCTTTTCCAATTTGGCGGCCTCCCACCATAAACTGATCATTCTGGGGGACTTTAACCTGTGGTTCAATGGTTCCTTAGACCCCGGTCTTCGCAACCTGCTTCAGTCCTGTGAGGGTTTCGGTCTCCATCAGCTGGTCTCGAAGGCTACACACAAAGCTTTCACCTCCTTGACCTGGTGATATCCGAACCTCACCTCCTGCAGATGGGTGGGGTTCTTCCCATGGACTGGACGGATCACTTTTTGGTAAAATTCTGTGTGAAATCTAAGTCTCATTTAACCCAAGCCCGCTGCCCGCTGACGGAATATATCAGTAGAAATTGGAAGGGGCTGGCTCATATGAGGAGCAGCGGATCTGTGTTTAAAATTAGGGAAAGTTTCCGTCCCGAAAATTCGGTTGAGGACAATTATACCTCACTGTGTCTACAGGTCACCACAACCTTGGATACCTGTGCCCCGCTCAAAAAGCTTAGAGGCAAGGGGAAAGCATCCGCCCCTTGGTTTAATGCATCTTTAAAAGATTTGAAATTAGGATGCAAACAGGCAGAAAGGAGATGGAGCTATGGGTATAAAGAGGCAGATAAGATGCTGTGGAAACTTAAAATTGAGGAGTATAAACGTGCGATAAGAAAGGTTAAAGCTGATTACTTCACCTCAATTATTTGCAATGCTGCTAATAGCTCAAGGAGTGTTTTTAATATTCTAAACAGCATTACAAACCCTGATTGTGCTAAGAATGAAATAGTTCCCTCCCAGGACCTCTGTGAAAACTTGGGTAGTTTCTTTAAAGAAAAAATCCAATCAATCATTAAGG
This sequence comes from Lissotriton helveticus, assembly GCF_964261635.1. Classification (NCBI taxonomy): domain Eukaryota; kingdom Metazoa; phylum Chordata; class Amphibia; order Caudata; family Salamandridae; genus Lissotriton; species Lissotriton helveticus. The sequence continues at coordinate 190,532,591 of NC_136062.1, read as the reverse complement.
ATCTTGGGGTTGGGCAGCTGGCTGCCAGGAATGCTGGAATTAAGACCCCAGGAACCCCATCTGAGGAGGAGCCAAAGGGCATGGATAATGGTCTGGGGTGGCAGGATGCTGAAACCCTGACCGAGCTTGGACTGCTCTCCACAGAGGATTTCAACCGTATAGCACATAGTATTACTTCTGGATCCATTTTGGAGCCTGTGCCACATATGATCTGGAAGGAACATGAGAAGGACCTCCTCCCCACCCTTCGGTTGATCTGTAATCAGTCGCTGGAGAGCGGAGTTGTCCCCAGGCAATGGAAACAAGCATTAGTATCACCATTGCTGAAGAAGCCGTCTCTAGATCCTGACTGCTCTAAAAATTACAGGCCAATTTCTCTGCTACCATTTCCAGCTAAAATTGTAGAACGTGCTGTCGCCATTACTCTCTCTGAGCATCTGGAACAAAATAACTGGCTGGAAGAAGCCCAGTTCGGCTTCCGGCCGACACATGGAACAGAGTCCGCTCTGGTGACCATCATGGACAAACTTCGAGGGCGGACAGACAGGGGCCAGTCAGCTATATTGATTCTGCTTGACTTGTCTGCCACCTTCTATACGGTGGACCATGAGATTTTGCTGGGAAGACTTAGCGAAGCAGGAGTGAGAGGCTGTGCGTTACGCTGGTTCCGCTCTTTTCTGCATGATAGACAGCAGGCAGTCTCTCTTCCCCCTTTTCAATCAGCCTTCTCTAACGTGCAGTTTGGTGTGCCGCAAGGATCGGCAATCAGTCCTATCCTTTTTAATATTTACTTAAAACCTTTGATTGCGGTTATAAAATCCTATAATATTGACACGGTGAACTACGCGGATGACACCCAGATGATCCTCTCCTTTGAAGGAGAGGACTCAATTTCAAACTAGGCCTTTCATGATTGCTTGCAGGATACGGCCCGATGGCTTCGGACCAATTCCTTACAATTCAATGCTGGCAAAACTGAGGTGGTGGTGTGCACTGCAAATAATATCTCCCGTCCTCTCCCTCTCCCGGACAATTTGTGGCCCTCTGGCTTCTCTAATGCTGTGCAGCCGATAAAAAGTGCTCGTAACTTGGGCATTATGTTCGACTGCAGGCTCTCTTTGGAAGCTCAGGTTATAAAAACCACAGCCACTTGTTTTGCTATTATTAGGTCCCTTCGTAAGATCTTTCCCCTTTTACCTTATCAGGCGCGTGCTACAGTAGCAAGGTGCACAATTCTAAGTAGGCTTGACTACTGTAATGACCTCCTTTTAGATGCTCCTAATTTTCTCTTGGACAGGCTACAAAGGATCCAATCAGCGGCCGCCAAGCTGGTGCTTGGCTTATCAAGAAGGTGTTCTGCATCTGCTGCCCTTGCCAAGCTCCACTGGCTTCCTGTGAGACAGAGAGTGTATTTTAAATCACTCTGCCTGGTTTTCAAAACCCTTCATGGGAGTGGACCAATGGCTCTGCGGAAAAAGTTTGAGTGGTATACTCCAGCGAGACTGCTACGCTCGTCCTCAGCTAGACTGGTGAAGGTGCCCAACTTCAGGAGAGCCAGGTCAGGAGGCAGGTCCTTTGAAGTAGCTGCTGCTAGATTGTGGAATAAACTTCCCTGTGAAATTAGACAAATCAGAGAACTTCTCCCGTTCAGGAGACAGGTGAAAACGTGGCTGTTTCCGAAGATCTAAATGACCTGCCCGGTGGGACCCTTTCCAACCCTACCCTCCCCCCCCTATTTTTTGGCTGCTCAGCGCCAGGATACCTGCCAGGTGATAGTGCGCTTAATAAGTTGAATAAATAAAATAAAGTAAATAAATAGAGTAATATTACATTACTTTGCTTACAAACGTTAGCAAATCTGAAAGTAAAGCGAGACTATGGTTTACCAACTACAAAGCATTTATATTATTATGCTAAAATGATTTGGTACATTTATAACTTACCCTGTAAAAGAATTATTTGTTACATTTGCGAGCCGTCTGTTGCCTTGGACTGTTCTTGAGTCATCATCTTGTTGAGGTGCTGATGGTTCTTTGCCCTCTTCATCAGACTCTGACTCAGACACAGACACTCAAACTTCCAATTCTTTCTGAGTCACTATGTTGTGAAGAATTGCACATGTCACCATTTTACAACTGATTTCTGGAGAATATTGTAAGACATCGCCACACCAATGGAGACATCAGACTTTACTATTTAAAAGTCCAAAGGTCCTCTTGTACTTCTATGTGAACCATTGTGCCGACGCTCAATCCGTGTAGAAGAGTTCAGATAGCAGTCATTCTCCATGGGCTTTAGGCATAACCGCTATTGTATTGTGGGTTTAATAGAATAACACAACTCCCAAGCTCTGGGTTACAACTGGTGGACTTGCTGAAAGGTTGTTGATTTTTCTTTTATTTTACCTATTGGGTGCTGCTGGGCATGAGTGTTCACACAGATTGTTTTCCTGACTTGTGCTGTCAGTGTGCTAATCTTGCGGTGGTTTGGGATACTCCTTCCCGCAAAGAGCTTGGAGACTTGTACAAGTTAGGGCTATCGATATGTGGGGATGAAGAAAGGGCTCTTCTCCAGATTTAGCAAGCATTATTTGATGGACTTGTGAGGATTGAGGACAGTGCTGGCAAAGTTTGATGAAGGTTTCTCACACTAATTTATTTAGTTTTTTGTGCTTTATAGTAGGGATTCCCTGCAGATCCTCATAATTTGTGACGGACATAGTTACAGGAGGCCCACTTGGCTTTTTTTGTTAAAGTTGAGCTTTCTCTTCCTTCCTATTTGGGGTCTTGTTGCTTGTGTTCAGGTGGAAAGTTTTGTTTTAATGTCAATACTTTTTTACTTTTTCGAAATCATCCTGTAGTTGCTGTTGGAGTTTCAATGAGGAATGTGTCCGTTCAATTTCATGCTCTTCTGAAGTTGTTAGATCACAGCTTTCAATGTGATTAGTATACGAAGGGGGTTGTGACTTAGTTTCTAATGTTTTATTTCCTATGAAAGGGAGGGAATAACATATTGTTTTTGGGTTAAAGTTGGGTGCAGTTTGATTTCATATCAAAGTTGTATTTCTTTGCTTTTGAGTCATTTGTTTCTTATGCTGTTCTTTTTTTAAATACATGCTTAAGTTCTTCTTTTAATATATCATTGTGCATCAGGTTTCCTTGATTTTGCGCTGCAGCAAAATCCTCATTGTCTGTGTATATTTGCTTTTTTGTCGTTGTGTTTGCAGATTAATTTGCCAAAGGCAGTAAGTCCATTGTTAAGGTGGGTGATGGATCTTCCCCTAAAACCAGAGATTTTCATTGAGTTTCACACATTTTTGTTTTTTTTATGTGATACACTGTAGGCATATTGTTAGAGAGAGATCAGACTCCAGGTGTGAAATTAGAACGCCCCACTTGGCAAATGTTGGTTTTTGTAACGTAATGCATTCTTGTATTTTTTTACCATTGTTATGGGTTTTCTACTTTCTCCTTTCAATGCAGAAAGAAATGCCATTTTTTATTGATTCTTCAGGAAAACAAATTGGGACATTCTGGAGATACGTCAGGAGTTTGAAAATGTTGCTTTGTTCAAGTAATCATGTTCCCTCTAAAGTTGTATAGCGGTTCTAATAGAATAAAAAAAGACAAAAAAGCTCTAAAAAAAGCTGTGGGTTACAGCTGGTGGACTTGCAAAAAGCGTGTTGATTGTTCTGTTATTTCACCAATTGGGTGTTCCTGGGCCTGAGTGCTCGCAAAGATATCTTCCCTGTTGTGTGCTGTCAGCGTGATAGTCTTACTGGTGATTTGGGATCCTCCCTATCTCAGAGAGCTGGGAGACATGTACAAGTCAGGCGCATCCATGTGCGGGGGATGAAGGGAGGGCTCTTCCCCAGATTTATCTAGCATTATTTGATGGACTGGTGAGGTCTGAGGACAGTGCTGGCATAGTTAGTTGCGGTTTTTATTATTATGATAAACGCACCTGAACAGATGCAGACTACCAGTTAAATATCTGCATCTGCTCTGCTGGGCGAAATGATGGAGGGGCAAATGGTGACTGCAGGGAATGGGGGAGGGAGGATAAAGCTGAGAAGGTTCCAGTACAGCTTCCATGGTCAGAGAGGACACAACAGGCGAGTTGGGGAGGCCAAGCAGTTTTAAGCCCAGACAGCAAGGTAGCAGGGAGGAACAAGGAGATGGGGCGGTTCAGAGGGGAGTTATTCACATAGCTGCTGTCATTGGTCTCAACTGACCGCGTCCACTCAGAGTCTCAGAGACTCCAGGAGATATGGGAAGCCAAACAACTGGGCAGATCAAGAGGAAAGCAAAGAGTCTAACTATGTATCTACACAACGCATGCAACCGAGGGGGCCAATTAAAAGCTTTGACCTGGAATGTAAATGGAATTGGGAACAAAACAAAGAGATGCGTAGAGTTTCAGTTTCTAAAACACTAGTGACATGAAGGGCAATGTTACAAGAAACGAACCCGAAGGGAAACAACTGTGAGGCAGTGATAAGGGGGACATAAAGTGCTGGCGCATTTGGGACACACATCTGACTCAAAGGGAGTAGGACTGCTAATTAAGAAGTCAACGCTCAACATATGTGTGTCGACGTCCAAGAGTGATAAGTTGAAGAGTCAGGTTGCTAGGACGGCATGCAAATCAACATTTCTCTCCCTATATGTCCCACCTAAACTCCTTGCATAGACCTTGAAGATGCTTTTTTACCCTCCGATTGCGCCTACCTGACTAGGTACTAATTGTAGGCAACTTCAATCTATTGGTGAGTGATGGGGAGGATAGATACCCACAATGACAGGGATAGGCAATGGAAATTCCTTTGGTGGGATTCCTTTGGGCCAAAGGTCTATCAGACATCTAGACAACCAGCAAGCCAGGGCATGACAAAAGACTTTCCACTCCAGAGCATGCAACAGTTTATCAAATATCGATCATTATATTGGGAGAGTCACTACACTAGACTGATTGTGAATGGGATCTCAAATCACTCACAGATGTGGGCCAAGCTGCAGGACCCATATGTGGATAGAGACAGGGCCTGGGCTCAAGTCCTATGGTACCTCAAAGACAGTAGCATCACTCAGGAGTTGAGAAAAGGCACTGTCCACTACATTGAAGAAAACCTGGGTTCAGGAACCTCAGAGCTCATAACATGGGAAGCCTACATGGTGGTCCTGAGGGGCTTCAAAAGTATGTAAATAAGACAGTAAGCCATACTGAGGCTACAACAGCAAGACTAAGGGGACCCGGCTGATAATAAAGAGAACCTTTGTCTTGACCTCACAGTACAGACTAAACGAGGTAAGCAATAGCATACCATCCTGTATGAATGAGCAAGAAAGGGATAGAAATATGGCAGAGAAAATATGGAGGGAGAAGGAGCCGCCCGTCAACGGGCAAACAGAAATAGTGGCCGAAATTGCAAGTTACTATCGCGACCTATATTGGTCAATCACAAGCAAGTTATCAAGTGACACAGGAGGCTTCCTCAAACATATAGACCTCCTGGTCCTCATGCCAGGGGAAACAAATTAACTAGATGAAAGACATAGTATAAAGTGAGCAAGGACCATCAAAGACATTCATATGGGAAAGCTCCAGGGCTGAACAAATTTCCAATAGAACTATATAAAAGTATGGTTTAGCGCTGCACAAGAGACAGATGTTGCTTGAAGCCAATTAAATAAGCTAGGTATCCTTTAACCAGCAGTTATCCATGGTAGTGGCAGTCCTGAAAGACAGAAAACCAGCAGATAGTTGTGCCTTTCTATAGGCATATATCACTGCTTAATACTAGCGAAAGTACTGGCCACTCGACTAAGGCAGGTCATCTTTAAACTGGTGCATCAGGACCAGTTGGGCTTCCTGCCTCATCGGGCACTAGGCGAACCTCAAACCTATATGGCACCCTTACTAGATTGAGGGATCACTGAGCAGACTCAGCCATGCCATACCTATACACCGTGAATGTCTTCACCACTCTGGAGAGGACAGACCTCCCTGAAAGCTCTTGGTCTTAAACACTCTGGAGAGGACATACCTACCGGAAGTGTTGGAAAGAGTGGGTAAAAGGTCAAGGTCTTCAACACTCCGGAGAGAACAAACCTACATGAAGTGTTGAAAAGAGTGGGGTCAAGGTTTCCAACACTCCGGAGAGGACATACCTACGTGAAGTGTTTGAAATAGTGGGTCAGAGGCCAGGATCTTCTACACTCCGGCGAGGACATACCTCCCGGAAGTGTTGGAAAGAGTGGGTTAGAGGTCAAGGTCTTCAACACTCCGGCAAAGACATAGCTACCTAACGCGTAGGAAGGGGGGGGTCAAAGGTCAAGGTCTTCAACACTACAGCAAGGACATAGCTACCTGACGCGTGGGAAAGGGGGGGTCAAAGCTCAAGGTCTTCAACACACTGGCCAGGGCATAACTACCTGATGCGTGGGAAAGGGGGGGTCAAAGCTCAAGGTCTTTAACACTCCGGCCAGGACATAGCTACCTGATGTGTGGGAAAGGGGGGTCAAAGGTCAAAGTCTTCAACACTCCGGCGAGGAGAGGACATAGCGACCTGACCCGTTGAAAAGAGGGGGTCAAAGGTCAAGGTCTTCAACACTGCGGCGAGGACATATATATACCTGACACGTGGGAAAGAGGGGGTCAAAGTCAAGGACTTCAGCACTCTGGCGAGGACATACCTACCTCACACGTGGGACAGAGGGACTCAAAGGTCAAGGTCTTCAACACTTTGGCGAGGACATACCTACCTGACGCGTGGGGAAGAGGAGCTCAAAGGTCAAGGTCTTCAACACTCCGGCGATGACATACTTACCTGACTCGTGGGAAAGAGGGGGTCAAAGGTCAAGGTCTTCAACACTCTGGCGAGGACATACCTACCTAACGCGTGGAAAAGAGGGGGTCAAAGGTCAACTTCTTCAACACTCTGGCGAGGACATACCTACCTGATGAGTGGGAAAGAGGGGGGTCGAAGGTCAAGTTTTTACAACACTCCGGCGAGGACATGCCTATCTGATATGTGGGAAAGAGGGGCTCAAAGGTCAAGGTCTTCAACACTCTGACGAGGACATACCTACCTAACGCGTGCGAAAGAGAGGGTCAAAGGTCATGGTCTTCAAAACTCCGGTGAGGACATACCTACCTGACGTGTGGGAAAGAGAGGTCAAAGGTCAAGGTCTTCAAAACTCTGGCGAGGACATACCTAATGGAAAGTGTTGCACAGAGGGGGCCAACGGTCATGGTCTTCAATACTCCAACTGAGGACATACCTACCTGATGCGCGGGAAAGAGGGGGTCAAAGGTCAAGGACTTCAACACTCCGTCAAGGACTTATCTACAGGACGCGTGGGAAGGAGGTCGTCAATGGTCAAGGTCTTCAACAATCCGGTACCTACCTGACGCGTGGGAAAGAAGGGGGTCAAAGGTTAAGTTCTTCAACACACCGGCGACGACATACCTACCTGATGTGTGGGAAAGAGGGGGGTCAAAAGACATTTTCTTCAACACTCTGGCGAGGGCATGCCCTAAAGTGGGAACGATGGGCTCAAAGGTCAAGGTCTTCAACACACCAGCGAGGACATACCTACCTGACGCATGTGGAAAGAAGGGGTCAAAGGTCATGGTCTTCAACACTCCGCCGAGGACATACCTGCCTGGCGCGTGCGAAAGAGGGGGGTCAAAGATCAAGGTCTTCAACACTCTGGCGAGCACATACCTACCGAACGCGTGGTAAAGAGGGGGTTAAAGGTCAAGGTCGTCAACACTCCGGCGAGGACATACCTATCTGACGCGTGGGAAGGAGGGGGTCAAAGGTCAAGGTCTTCAACACTCCGGCGAGGACATACCTACCTGACGCCTGGGAAAGAGGGGGGTCAAAGGTCAAGTTCTTCAACACTCCGGAGAGGACATGCCTACCTGACGCGTGGGAAAGAGGGGCTCAAATGTCTACATCTTCAACACTCCGGCGAGAACATACCTACCTGACGCGCGGGAAAGAGAGGGTCAAAGGTCAAGGTCTTCAACACTCCGGCAAAGACATACCTACCTGAAGGTGGCAAAAGGTGGGCCAAAGGTCAAGGTCTTCAACACTCCAGCAAGGACATACCTACCTGACGCGTGGGAAAGAGGGTATCAAAGGTCAAGGTCTTCAAAATTCTGGCGAAGACATACCTAACTGACGTGTGGTAAAAAGGGGGTCAAAGGTCAAGATCTTCAACACTCCGGGGAGGACATACCTACCTGATGAGTGGGAAAGAGAGGTCAAAGCTCAATGTCTTCAAAACTCCGGCGAGGACATGCCTACCAGGTGCATGGGAAAGAGGGGGATCAAAGGTCGTTTTCTTCAACACTCTGGCGAGGCCATGCCTTCCTGACACGTAGGAAAGATGGGCTCAAAGGTCAAGGTCTTCAACACACCGGCGAGGACATACCTACCTGACACCTGGGAAAGAGGGGGTCAAAGGTTAAATTCTTGAACACTCCGTCGAGGACATACCTACCTGGCGCGTGGGAAAGGGAGTGTCAAAGGTCAAGTTCTTTAACACTCCAGCGAGGACATAACTACCTGACGCATGTGAAAAGAAGGGGTCAAATGTCATGGTCTTCAACACTCCGCCGAGGTCATACCTACCTGACGCGTGCGAAAGAGGGGGTCAAAGGTCAAGGTCTTCAACACTCTGGCGAGCATATAACTACAGAACACGTGGGAAAGATGGGGTTAGAGGTCAAGGTCTTCAACACTCCGTCAAGGACATACCTACAGGACGCGTGGGAAGGAGGTCGTCAATGGTCAAGGTCTTCAACAATCCGGTACCTACCTGACGCGTGCGAAAGAAGGGGGTCAAAGGTCAAGTTCTTCAACACACCGGCGACGATATACCTACCTGATGCGTGGGAAAGAGGGGGGTCAAAGGTCATTTTCTTCAACACTCTGGCGAGGGCATGCCTTTCTGACGCGTGGGAAAGATGGGCTCAAAGGTCAAGGTCTTCAACACACCGGCGAGGACATACCTACCTGACGCCTGGGAAAGAGGGGGTCCAAGGTCAAATTCTTCACCTTTCCGGCGAGGACATACCTACCTGGCGCGTGGGAAAGGGGGTTTCAAAGGTCAAGTTCTTTAACACTCCGGCGAGGACATAACTACCTGACGCATGTGGAAAGAAGGGGTCAGAGGTCATGGTCTTCAACACTCCGCCGAGGTCATACCTACCTGACGCGTGCGAAAGAGGGGGTCAAAGGTCAAGGTCTTCAACACTCTGGCGAGCATATACCTACAGAACACGTGGGAAAGATGGGGTTAGAGGTCAAGGTCTTCAACACTCCGTCAAGGACATACCTACAGGACGCGTGGGAAGGAGGTCGTCAATGGTCAAGGTCTTCAACAATCCGGTACCTACCTGACACGTGCGAAAGAAGGGGGTCAAAGGTCAAGTTCTTCACACCGGAGACGATATACCTACCTGATGCGTGGGAAAGAGGGGGGTCAAAGGTCATTTTCTTCAACACTCTGGCGAGGGCATGCCTTTCTGACGCGTGGGAAAGATGGGCTCAAAGGTCAAGGTCTTCAACACACCGGCGAGGACATACCTACCTGACGCCTGGGAAAGAGGGGGTCAAAGGTCAAATTCTTCAACTTTCCGGCGAGGACATACCTACCTGGCGCGTGGGAAAGGGGGTTTCAAAGGTCAAGTTCTTTAACACTCCGGCGAGGACATAACTACCTGACGCATGTGGAAAGAAGGGGTCAGAGGTCATGGTCTTTAACACTCCGCCGAGGTCATACCTACCTGACGCGTGTGAAAGAGGAAGTCAAAGGTCAAGGTCTTCAACACTCTGGCGAGCACATACCTACCGAACGCGTGGGAAAGTGGGGGTTAAAGGTCAAGGTCTTCAACACTCCGGCGAGGACATACCTATCTGACGCGTGGGAAAGAGGGGGTCAAAGGTCAAGGTGTTCCACACTCCAGCGAGGACATACCTACCTGACGTGTGTGAAAGAGGGGGTCGAAGGTCATGGTCTTCAACACTCTGCCGAGGACATACTTACCTGAGGCGTGCGAAAGAGGTGGTGAAAGGTCAAGTTCTTCAACACTCTGGCGAGGACATACCTACCTGAAGCGTGGCAAAAGGTGGGACAAAGGTCAATGTCTTCAACACTCCGGCGAGGACATACCTACCTGACGTGTGGGAAAGAGGGTATCAAAGGTCAAGGTCTTCAAAACTCTGGCGAAGACATACCTAACTGACGTGTGGTAAACAGGGGGTCAAAGGTCAAGGTCATCAACACTCCGGGGAAGACATACCTACCTGATGAGTGGGAAAGAGAGGTCAAAGGTCAATGTCTTCAACACTCCGGCGAGGACATACCTACCTGATGCGAGGGAAAGAGGGGGGTCAAAGGTCATTTTCTTCAACACCCTGGCGAGGCCATGCCTTCCTGACACGTGGGAAAGATGGGCTCAAAGGTCAAGGTCTTCAACACACCGACGAGGACATACCTACCTGACGCCTGGGAAAGAGGAGGGTCAAAGGTCAAATTCTTCAACTCTCCGGCGAGGACATACCTACCTGGCGCGTGGGACAGGGGGTGTCAAAGGTCAAGTTCTTTAACACTCCGGCGAGGACATAACTACCAGACGCATGCGGAAAGAAGGGGTCAAAGGTCATGGTCTTCAACACTCCGCCGAGGTCATACCTACCTGACGCGTGCGAAAGAGGGGGTCAAAGGTCAAGGTCTTCAACACTCTGGCGAGCACATACATACCGAACGCGTGGGAAAGAGGAGGTTAGAGGTCAAGGTCTTCAACACTCCGTCAAGGACATAACTACAGGACACGTGGGGAGGAGGTCGTCAATGGTCAAGGTCTTCAACAATCCGGTACCTACCTGGCGCGTGGGAAAGAAGGGGGTCAAAGGTCAAGTTCTTCAACACACCGGCGACGACATACCTCCCTGATGCGTGGGAAAGAGGGGGGTCAAAGGACATTTTCCTGACGCGTGGGAAAGATGGGCTCAAAGGTCAAGGTCTTCAACACACCGACGGGGACATACCTACCTGACGCCTGGGAAAGGGGGGTCAAAGGTCAAGGTCTTCAACACTCCGCCGAGGACATACCAACCTGACGCGTGTGAAAGAAGGGGTCAAAGATCAAGGTCTTCAGCACTCTGGCGAGCACATACCTACCGAACGCGTGGGAAAGAGGGTGTTAAAGGTCAAGGTCTTCAACACTCCAGCGAGGACTACCTACCTGACGCGTGTGAAAGAGGGGGTCGAAGGTCATGGTCTTCAACACTCCGCCGAGGACATACTTACCTGAGGCGTGCGAAAGAGGTGGTGAAAGGTCAAGGTCTTCAACACTCCGGCACGGACATACCTACCGGACGCATTGGAAGGAGGGGGTCAAAGGTCAAGGTCTTCAACACTCCGGCGAGGACATACCTACCTGACGCATGGGAAAGAGTGGGGGGTCAAAGGTCAAGGTATTCTACACTCCGGCGAGGACATACCTAACTGACACGTGGGAAAGAGGGTGTCAAAGGTCAAGGTCTTCAAAACTCTGGCGAAGACATACCTACCTGACGTGTGGGAAACAGGGGGCCAAAGGTCAAGGTCTTCAACACTCCGGGGAGGACATACCTACCTGATGAGTGGGAAAGAGAGATCAAAGGTCAATGTCTTCAACACTCCGGCGAGGACATACCTACCTGATGCGTGGGAAAGAGGGGCGTCAAAGGTCAAGTTCTTCAACACACCGGCGACGACATACCTACCTGATGCGTGGAAAAGAGGAGGGTCAAAGGTCATTTTCTTCAACACTCTGGCGAGGGCATGCCTTCCTGACACGTGGGAAAGATGGGCTCAAAGCTCAAGGTCTTCAACACACCGGCGAGGACATACCTACCTGACGCCTGGGAAAGAGGGGTCAAATGTTAAATTCTTCAACACTCCGGCGAGGACATACCTACCGACGCCTGGGAAAGGGGGGGGGTCAAAGGTCAAATTATTCAACTCTCCGGCGAGGACATACCTACCTGGCGCGTGGGAAAGGGGGCGTCAAAGGTCAAGTTCTTTAACACTCAGAGGAAATAACTACCTGACACATGTGGAAAGAAGGGGTCAAAGGTCATAATCTCCAACACTCCGCCGAGAACATACCTACCTGACACGTGCGAAAGAGGGGGTCAAAGATCAAGGTCTTCAACACTCTGGCGAGCACATACCTACCGAACGCGTGGGAAAGAGGGGTTTAGAGGTCAAGGTCTTCAACATTCCGGCGAGGACATACCTGCCTGACGTGTGTGAAAGAGGGGGTCAAAGGTCATGATCTTCAACACTCCGCCGAGGACATACTTACCTGACTCGTGCGAAAGAGGGGATGAAAGGTCAAAGTCTTCAACACTCCGGCGCGGACATACCTACCAGACGCGTTGGAAGGAGGGGGTCAAAGGTCAAGGTCTTCAACACTCCAGCGTGTACATACCTACCTGACGCGTGGGAAAGAGGGGGGTCAAAGGTCAAGTTCTTCAACACTCCCGAGAGGACATGCCTACCAGACGCGTGGGAAAGAGGGACTCAAATGTCAACATCTTCCACACTCCGGCCAGAACATACATACCTGACACGTGGGAAAGAGAGGGTCAAAGGACAAGGCCTTCAACACTCCGGCGAGGACATACCTATCTGACGCGTGGGAAAGAGGGGGTCAAAGGTCAAGGTCTTCAACACCCCGGTGAGGACATACCTACCTAACGCGTGGAAAAGAGGGGGTCAAAGGTCAAGGTCTTCAACAGTCTGGCGGGGACATACCTACCCGAAGCGTGGAAAAGAGGGGGGTCAAAGGTCAAGGTCTTCAACACTCTGGCAAGGACATACCTACCTGACGCGTAGGAAAGAGGGGGTCAAAGGTCAAGGTCTTCAACACTCCGTCAAGGACATACCTACAGGACGCGTGGGAAGGAGGTCGTCAATGGTCAAGGTCTTCAACAATCCGGTACCTACCTGACGCGTGGGAAAGAAGGGGGTCAAAGGTCAAGTTCTTTAACACACCGGCGACGACATACCTACCTGATGCGTGGGAAAGAGGGGGTCAAAGGTCATGATCTTCAACACTCCGCCGAGGACATACTTACCTGACTAGTGCAAAAGAGGGGGTGAAAGGTCAAGGTCTTCAACACTCCGGCGCCGACATACCTACCAGTCGCGTTGGAAGGAGGGGGTCAAAGGTCAAGGTCTTAAACACTCCGGCGAGGACATACCTATCTGATGCGTGGGAAAGAGGGGGATCAAAGGTCAAGTTCTTCAACACTCCGGAGAGGACATGCCTACCATCTGACGCGTGGGAAAGAGGGGGTCAAAGGTCAAGGTCTTCAACACTCTAGCGGGGACATACCTACCTGACACATGGGAAAGAGGGGGTCAAAGGTCAAGGTCTTCAACACTCCGGCGAGGACATACCTACCTGATGCGTAGGAAAGATGGGGTCAAAGGTCAAGGTCTTCAACACTCCGGCGAGGACATACCTACCTGACGCGTGGGAAAGAGGGGGTCAAAGGTGAAGTTCTTCAACACTCTGGCGAGGACATACCTACCTGATGAGTGGGAAAGGAGGGGGGTCAAAGGTCAACTTTTTACAACACTGCGGCGAGGACATGCCTACCTGATGTGTGGGAAAGAGGGGCTCAAAGGTCAAGGTCTTCAACACTCTGGCGAGGACATACCTACCGGAAACGTGGGAAAGAAGATGTCAAAGGTCAAGGTCTTCAACACTCCGGTGAGGACATACCTACCTGACGTGTGGGATAGAGAGGTCAAGGTCTTCAAAACTCTGGCGAGGACATACCTAACGGAAAGTGTTGCACAGAGGGGGTCAACGGTCATGGTCTTCAACACTCCGACTGAGGACATACCTACCTGATGCGCGGGAAAGAGGGGGTCAAAGGTCAAAGGCTTCAACACTCCGGCAAGGACATACCTACCTGACAAGTGGGAAAGAGGGGGTCAAGGTCTTCAACACTCCGTCAAGGACTTAACTACAGGACGCGTGGGAAGGAGGTCGTCAATGGTCAAGGTCTTCAACAATCCGATACCTACCTGATGCGTGGGAAAGAATTGGATCAAAGGTCAAGTTCTTCAACACACCGGCGACGACATACCTGCCTGATGCGTGGAAAAGAGGGGGGTCAAAGGACATTTTCTTCAACACTCTGGCGAGGGCATGCCTTCCTGAGGCATGGGAAAGATGGGCTCAAAGGTCAAGGTCTTCAACACACCAGCGCGGACATACCTACCTGATGCCTAGGAAAGGGGGGTCAAAGGTCAAATTCTTCAACTCTCCGGCGAGGACATACCTACCTGGCGCGTGGGAAAGGGGGTGTCAAAGGTCAAGTTCTTTAACACTCCAGCGAGGACATAACTAACTGACGCATGTGGAAAGAAGGGGTCAAAAGTCATGGTATTCAACACTCCGGCGAGAACATACCTACCTGACGCGTGCGAAAGAGGGGGTCAAAGATCAAGGTCTTCAACACTCTGGCGAGCACATACCTACCGAATGCGTGGGAGAGAGGGGTTTAGACGGCAAGGTCTTCAACACTCCGGCGAGGACATACCTATCTGACGCGTGGAAAAGATGGGGTCAAAGGTCAAGGTCTTCAACACTCCGGCGAGGACATACCTACCTGACGCGTGGGAAAGAGTGGGTCAAGGTCTACAACACTCCGCCGAGGATATACTTACCTGACGCGTGCAAAAGAGGGGGTGAAAGGTCAAGGTCTTCAACACTCCGGCGCCGACATACCTACCAGTCGCGTTGGAAGGAGGAGGTCAAAAGTCAAGGTCTTCAACACTCCGGCGAGGACATACCTACCTGATGAGTGGGAAAGAGAGGTCAAAGGTCAAGGTCTTCAAAACTCTGGCGAGGACATACCTAACGGAAAGTGTTGCACAGAGGGGGTCAAATGTCATGGTCTTCAACACTCTGACTGAGGACATACCTACCTGATGCGCGGGGGATGAGGGGGTCAAAGGTCAAGGTCTTCAACACTCCGGCGAGGACATACCTACCTGACAAGTGGGAAAGAGGGGGTCAAGGGTTAAGGTCTTCAACACTCCGTCAAGGACATACCTACAGGACGGGTGGGAAGGAGGCCGTCAATGGTCATGGTCTTCAACAATCCGGTACCTACCTGACGCGTCGGAAAGAAGGGGGTCAAAGGTCAAGTTTTCAACACACCGGCGACGACATACCTACCTGATGCGTGGGAAAGAGGGGGGTCAAAGGACATTTTCTTCAACACTCCGGCGAGGGCATGCCTTCCTGACACGTGGGAAAGATGGGCTCAAAGGTCAAGGTCTTCAACACACCGGCGAGGTCATACCTACCTGACGCCTGGGAAAGGGGGTCAAAGGTCAAATTCTTCAACTCTCCGGCGAGGACATACCGACCTGGCGCGTGGGAAAGGGGGCGTCAAAGGTCAAGTTCTTTAACACTCCGGCGAGGAAATAACTACCTGACGCATGTGGAAAGAAAGGGGTCTAAGGTCATGGTCTTCAACACTCCGCCGAGAACATACCTACCTGACCCGTGCGAAAGAGGGGGTCAAAGATCAAGGTCTTCAACACTCTGGCGAGCACATACCTACCGAACGCGTGGGAAAGAGGGGGTTAAAGGTCAAGGTCTTCAACACTCCGGCGAGGACATACCTATCTGACGCGTGGAAAAGATGGGGTCAAAGGTCAAGGTCTTCCACACTCCGGCGAGGACATACGTACCTGACGCGTGGGAAAGAGTGGGTCAAGGTCTACAACACTCCGCCGAGGATATACTTACCTGACACGTGCAAAAGAGGGGGTGAAAGGTCAAGGTCTTCAACACTCCGGCGCCGACATACCTACCAGTCGCGTTGGAAGGAGGGGGTCAAAGGTCAAGGTCTTCAACACTCCAGCGAGGACATACCTACCTGATGCGTGGGAAAGAGGGGGATCAAAGGTCAAGTTCTTCAACACTCCGGAGAGGACATGCCTACCTGGCGCGGGGGAAAGGGGGTGTCAAACGTCAAGTTCTTTAACACTCCGGCGAGGACATACCTACCTGACGCGTGGGAAAGTGGGGGTCGAAGGTCTAGGTCGTCAACACTCCGGCGAGGACATACCTACCTGACGCGTAGGAAAGAGGGGGTCAAAGGTCAAGGTCTTCAACACTCCTGCGAGGACATACCTACCTGATGAGTGGGAAAGAGGGGGGTCAAAGGTCAACTTTTTATAACACTCCGGCGAGGACATGCCTACCTGATGTGTGGGAAAGAGGGGCTCAAAGGTCAAGGTCTTCAACATACCTACCTGACGCGTGGGAAAAAGGGTGTCAAAGGTCTAGGTCTTCAACACTCTGGCGAGGACATACCTACCTAACGCCTGGGAAAGAGAGGGTCAAAGGTCATGGTCTTCAAAACTCCGGTGAGGACATACCTACCTGACGTGTGGGAAAGAGAGGTCAAGGTCTTCAAAACACTGGCGAGGACATACCTAACGGAAAGTGTTGCACAGAGGGGATCAAAGGTCATGGTCTTCAACACACCGACTGAGGACATACCTACCTGATGTGCGGGAAAGAGGGGGTCAAAGGTCAAGGTCTTCAACACTCCGGCAAGGACATACCTACCTGACAAGTGGGAAAGAGGGGGTCAAGGGTCAAGGTCTTCAACACTCCGTCAAAGACATAACTACAGGACGCGTGGGAAGGAGGTCGTCAATGGTCAAGGTCTTCAACAATCCGGTACCTACCTGACGCGTCGGAATGAAGGGGGTCAAATGTCAAGTTCTTCAACACACCGGCGACGACATACCTACCTGATGCGTGGGAAAGAGGGGGGTCAAAGGACATTTTCTTCAACACTCCGGCGAGGGCATGCCTTCCTGACGCGTGGGAAAGATGGGCTCAAAGGTCAAGGTCTTCAACACACCGGCGAGGTCATTACCTACCTGACGCCTGGGAAAGGGGGGTCAAAGGTCAAATTATTCAACTCTTCGGCGAGGACATACCGACCTGGCGCGTGGGAAAGGGGGCGTCAAAGGTCAAGTTCTTTAACACTCCGGTGAGGAAATAACTACCTGACGCATGTGGAAAGAAGGGGTCAAAGGTCATGGTCTTCAACACTCCGCCGAGAACATACCTACCTGACCCGTGCGAAAGAGGGGGTCAAAGATCAAGGTCTTCAACACTCTGGCGAGCACATACCTACCGAACGCGTGGGAAAGAGGGGGTTAAAGGTCAAGGTCTTCAACACTCCGGCGAGGACATACCTATCTGACGCGTGGGAAAGAGGGAGTCAAAGGCCAAGGTGTTCCACACTCCAGCGAGGACATACCTGCCTGACGCGTGTGAAAGAGGGCGTCGAAGGTCATGGTCCTCAACACTCCGCCGAGGACATACTTACCTGAGGCGTGCGAAAGAGGTGTTGAAAGGTCAAGGTCTTCAACACTCCGGCGCGGACATACCTACCGGACGCATGGGAAAGACGGGGGTCAAAGGTCAAGTTCTTCAACACTCCGGAGAGGACATGCCTACCTGAGGCGTGGGAAAGAGGGGCTCAAAGGTCTACATCTTCAACACTCCGGCGAGAACATACCTACCTGACGCGTGGGAAAGAGAGGGTCAAAGGTCAAGGTCTTCAACACTCTGGCGAGGACATACCTACCTAACGCGTGGGAAAGAGAGGGTCAAAGGTCATGGTCTTCAAAACTCCGGTGGGGACAAACCTACCTGACGTGTGGGAAAGAGAGGTCAAAGGTCAAGGTCTTCAAAACTCTGGCGAGGACATACCTAACGGAAAGTGTTGCACAGAGGGGGTCAAAGGTCATGGTCTTCAACACTCTGACTGATGACATACCTACCTGATGCGCGGGAAAGAGGGGGTCAAAGGTCACGGTCTTCAACACTCCGGCGAGGACATACCTACCTGACAAGTGGGAGAGAGGGGGTCAAGGGTCAAGGTCTTCAACACTCCGTCAAGGACATACCTACAGAACGGGTGGGAAGGAGGCCATCAATGGTCAAGGTCTTCAACAATCCAGTACCTACCTGACGCGTGGGAAAGAAGAGGGTCAAAGGTCAAGTTCTTCAACACACCGGCGACGACATACCTACCTGATGCGTGGGAAAGAGGGGGTCAGAGGTCAAATTCTTCAACTCTCCGGCGAGGACATACCTACCTGGCGCATGGGAAAGGGGGTGTCAAAGGTCAAGTTCTTTAACACTCCGGCGAGGACATAACTAACTGACGCATGTGGAAAGAAGGGGTCAAAGGTCATGGTCTTCAACACTTCGGCGCGGACATACCTACCGGTCGCGTTGGAAGGAGGGTGTCAAAGGTCAAGGTCTTCAACACTCCGGCGAGGACATACCTACCTGACGCATTTTCTTCAACACTCTGGCGAGGGCATGCCTTCCTGACGCATGGGAAAGATGGGCTCAAATGTCAAGGTCTTCAACACACCGGCGAGGACATACCTACCTGACGCCTGGGAAAGGGGGGGTCAAAGGTCAAATTCTTCAACTCTCCGGCGAGGACATACCGACCTGGCGCGTGGGAAAGGGGGCGTCAAATGTCAAGTTCTTTAACACTCCGGCGAGGAAATAACTACCTGACGCATGTGGAAAGAAGGGTTCAAAGGTCATGGTCTTCAACACTCCGCCGAGAACATACCTACCTGACGCGTGCGAAAGAGGGGGTCAAAGATCAAGGTCTTCAACACTCCGGCGAGCACATACCTACCGAAACGCGTGGGAAAGAGGGGGTTAAAGGTCAAGGTCTTCAACACTCCGGCGAGGACATACCTATCTGACGCATGGGAAAGAGGGGGTCAAAGGTCAAGGTGTTCCACACTCCAGCGAGGACATACCTGCCTGACACGTGTGAAAGAGGGGGTCGAAGGTCATGGTCTTCAACACTCCGCCGAGGACATACTTACCTGAGGCGTGCGAAAGAGGTGGTGAAAGGTCAAGGTCTTCAGCACACTGGCGCGGACATACCTACCGGACGCGTTGGAAGGAGGGGGTCAAAGGTCAAGGTCTTCAACACTCCGGCGAGGACATACCTACCTGCCTACCTGACACGTGGGAAAGAGGGGCTCAAAGGTCTACATCTTCAACACTCCGGCGAGAACATACCTACCTGACCTGTGGGCAAGAGAGGGTCAAAGGTCAAGGTCTTCAAAACTCTGGCAAAGACATACCTACCTGACGTGTGGGGAAACAGGGGGTCAAAGGTCAAGGTCTTCAACACTCCGGGGAGGACATACCTACCTGATGAGTGGGAAAGAGAGGTCAAAGTTCAATGTCTTCAACACTCTGGCGAGGACATACCTACCTTATGCATGGGAAAGAGGGGGGGTCAAAGGTCATTTTCTTCAACACTCTGGCAAGGGCATGCCTTTCTGACGCGTGGGAAAGATGGGCTCAAAGGTCAAGGTCTTCAACACACCGGCGAGGACATACCTACCTGACGCCTGGGAAAGAGGGGGTCAAAGGTTAAATTCTTCAACACTCCGGCGAGTACATACCTACCTGGCACGTGGGAAAGGGGGTTTCAAAGGTCAAGTTCTTTAACACTCCAGCGAGGACATAACTACCTGACGTATGTGGAAAGAAGGGGTCAAAGGTCATGGTCTTTAACACTCCGCCGAGGTCATACCTACCTGACATGTGTGAAAGAGGGAGTCAAAGGTCAAGGTCTTCAACACTCTGGTGAGCACATACCTACCGAACGCGTGGGAAAGAGGGGTTAGAGGTCAAGGTCTTCAAAGCTCTGGCGAGGACATACCTATCTGACGCGTGGGAAAGAGGGGGTCAAGGTGTTCCACACTCCAGCGAGGACATACCTGTCTGACGCGTTTGAAAGAGGGGGTCAAAGGTCATGATCTTCAACACTCCGCCGAGGACATACTTACCTGATGCGTGCGAATTAGGGGGTGAAAGGTCAAGGTCTTCAACACTCCGGCGCGGACTTACCTACCAGACGCGTTGGAAGGAGTGGGTCAAAGGTCAAGGTCTTCAACACTCCGGCGAGGACATACCTACCTGACGCCTGGGAAAGAGGGGGGTCAAAGGTCAAGTTCTTCAACACTCTGGAGAGGACATGCCTACCTGACGCGTGGGAAAGCGGGACTCAAAGGTCAACATCTTCAGCACTCCGGCGAGAACATATATACCGGACACATGGGAAAGAGAGGGTCAAAGGTCAAGGTCTTCAACACTCCGTCAAGGACATACCTACAGGACGCGTGGGAAGGAGGAGGTCAATGGTCAAGGTCTTCAACACTCCGGTACCTACCTAATGCGTGGGAAAGAGGGGGGTCAAAAGTCAAGTTCTTCAACACACCGGCGACGACATACTTACCTGATGGTGGGAAAGAGGGGGGTCAAAGGTCAATTTCTTCAACACTCTGGCGAGGGCATGCCAACCTGACGCGTGGGAAAGATGGGCTTCAACACAGCGGCGAGGACATACCTACCTGACGCCTGGGAAAGAGGGGGTCAAACGTCAAATACTTCAACACTCCGGCGAGGACATACCTACCTGACGAGTGGGAAAGAGGGTGTCAAAGGTCAAGTTCTTTAACACTCCCGCGAGGACATAACTACCTGATGCATGTGGAAAGAAGGGGTCAAAGGTCATGGTCTTCAAAACTCCGCCGAGGACATACCTACCTGACGCATGCGAAAGAGGGGCTCAAAGGTCAAGGTCTTCAACTCTCTGGCGAGCACATACCAACCGGACGCGTGGGAAAGAGGGGGTTAAAGGTCAAGGTCTTCAACACTCCGGCGAGGACATACTTACCTGACACGTGCTAAAGAGGGGGTCAAAGGTCAAGGTCTTCAACACTCCGGCGAGGACATACCTACCTGACGCGTGGGAAAGAGGGGGGGTCAAAGGTCAAGTTCTTCAACACTCCGGAGAGGACATGCCTACCTGACGCATGGGAAAGAGGGGCTCAAAGGTCTACATCTTCAACTCTCCGCTCCGGCGAGGACATACCTACCTGGCGCGTGGGAAAGGGGGTGTCAAAGGTCAAGTTCTTTAACACTCCGTCGAGGACATAACTGACGCATGTGGGAAGAAGGGGTCAAAGGTCATGGTCTTCAACACTCCGCCAAGGACATACCTACCTGAGAGGGGGTTCAAATATCAAGGTCTTCAACACTCTGGCGAGCACATACCTACAGAACGTGTGGGAAAGAGGGGGTTAAAGCTTAAGGTTTTCAACACTCCGGCGAGGACATACCTATCTGACGCGTGGGAAAGAGGGGGTCAAAGGTCAAGGTGTTCCACACTCCAGCAAGGACATACCTGCCTGACGCGTGTGAAAGAGGGGGTCGAAGGTCATGGTCTTCAACACTCCGCCGAGGACATACTTACCTGAGGCGTGCGAAAGAGGTGGTGAAAGGTCAAGGTCTTCAACACTCCGGCGCGGACATACCTACCTGACGCATGGTAAGGAGGGGGGTCAAAGGTCAAGTTCTTCAACACTCCGGAGAGGACATGCCTACCTGACGCGTGGGAAAGAGGGGCTCAAAGGTCTACATCTTCAACACTCCAGCGAGAACATACCTACCTGACGCGTGGGAAAGAGAGGGTAAAAGGTCAAGGTCTTCAACACTCTGGCGAGGACATACCTACCTAACACGTGGGAAAGAGAGGGTCAAAGGTCATGGTCTTCAAAACTCCGGTGAGGACATTCCTACCTGACATGTGGGAAAGAGAGGTCAAAGGTCAAGGTCTTCAAAACTCTGGCGAGGACATACCTAACGGAAAGTGTTGCACAGAGGGGGTCAAATGTCATGGTCTTCAACACTCTGACTGAGGACATACCTACCTGATGCGCGGGGGATGAAGGGGTCAAAGGTCAAGGTCTTCAACACTCCGGCGAGGACATACCTACCTGACACGTGGGAAAGAGGGGGTCAAGGGTTAAGGTCTTCAACACTCCGTCAAGGACATACCTACAGGACGGGTGGGAAGGAGGCCGTCAATGGTCATGGTCTTCAACAATCCGGTACCTACCTGACGCGTCGGAAAGAAGGGGGTCAAAGGTCAAGTTTTCAACACACCGGCGACGACATACCTACCTGATGCGTGGGAAAGAGGGGGGTCAAAGGACATTTTCTTCAACACTCCGGCGAGGGCATGCCTTCCTGACACGTGGGAAAGATGGGCTCAAAGGTCAAGGTCTTCAACACACCGGCGAGGTCATACCTACCTGACGCCTGGGAAAGGGGGGTCAAAGGTCAAATTCTTCAACTCTCCGGCGAGGACATACCGACCTGGCGCGTGGGAAAGGGGGCGTCAAAGGTCAAGTTGTTTAACACTCCGGCGAGGAAATAACTACCTGACGCATGTGGAAAGAAAGGGGTCTAAGGTCATGGTCTTCAACACTCCGCCGAGAACATACCTACCTGACCCGTGCGAAAGAGGGGGTCAAAGATCAAGGTCTTCAACACTCTGGCGAGCACATACCTACCGAACGCGTGGGAAAGAGGGGGTTAAAGGTCAAGGTCTTCAATACTCCGGCGAGGACATACCTATTTGACGCGTGGGTAAGAGGGGGTCAAAGGTCAAGCTGTTCCACACTGCAGCGAGGACATACCTACCTGACGCGTGTGAAAGAGAGGGTCGAAGGTCATGGTCTTCAACACTCCGCCAAAGACATACTTACCCGAGGCGTGCGAAAGAGGTGGTGAAAGGTCAAGGTCTTCAACACTCTGGCACGGACATAACTACCGGACGCGTTAGAAGGAGGGGGTCAAAGGTCAAGGTCTTCAACACTCTGGCCAGGACATACCTACCTGACGCGTGGGAAAGAGGGGGGTCAAAGTTCAAGTTCTTCAACACTCCGGAGAGGACATGCCTACCTGACGCGTGGGAAATAGGGGCTCAAAGGTCTACATCTTCAACACTCTGGCGAGAACATACCTACCTGACGCGTGGGCAAGAGAGGGTCAAAGGTCAAGGTCTTCAAAACTCTGGCAAAGACATACCTGACGTATGGGAAACAGGGGGTCAAAGGTCAAGGTCTTCAACACTCCGGGGAGGACATACCTACCTGATGAGTGGGAAAGAGAGGTCAAAGGTCAATGTCTTCAACACTCTGGCGAGGACATATCTACCTGATGCGTGGGAAAGAGGGGGGTCAAAGGTAATTTTCTTCAACACTCTGGCGACGGCATGCCTTTCTGAAGCGTGGGAAAGATGGGCTCAAATGTCAAGGTCTTCAACACACCGGCGAGGACATACCCACCTGACGCCTGGGAAAGAGGGGGTCAAAGGTTAAATTCTTCAACACTCCAGCGAGTACATACCGACCTGGCACGTGGGAAAGGGGGTGTCAAAGGTCAAGTTCTTTAACACTCCAGCGAGGACATAACTACCTGACGTATGTGGAAAGAAGGGGTCAAACGTCATGGTCTTTAACACTCCGCCGAGGTCATACCTACCTGACACGTGCGAAAGAGGGGTCAAAGGTCAAGGTCTTCAACACTCTGGCGAGCACATACCTACCGAACACGTGGGAAAGAGGGGGTTAGAGGTCAAGGTCTTCAACACTCCGGCGAAGACATACCTGACACGTGGGAAAGAGGGGGTCAAAGGTCAAGGTGTTCCACACTCCAGCGAGGACATACCTGACTGACGCGTGTGAAAGAGGGGGTCAAAGGTCATGATCTTCAACACTTCGCCGAGGACATACTTACCTGACGCGTGCGAAAGAGGGGGGTGAAAGGTCAAGATCTTCAACACTCCGGCGCGGACATACCTACCAGACGTGTTGGAAGGAGTGGGTCAACGGTCAAGGTCTTCAACACTCTGGCGAGGAAATACCTACCTGACGCCTGGGAAGGAGAGGGTCAAAGGTCAAGTTCTTCAACACTCTGGAGAGGACATGCCTACCTGACATGTGGGAAAGAGGGACTCAAAGGTCAACATCTTCAACACTCTGGCGAGACTATATACACCTGACACGTGGGAAAGAGAGGGTCAAAGGTCAAGATCTTCAACACTCCGTCAAGGACATACCTACAGGACGCGTGGGAAGGAGGAGGTCAATGGTCAAGGTCTTCAACACTCCGGTACCTACCTGATATGTGGGATAGAGGGGGGTCAAAAGTCAAGTTCTTCAACACACCGGCGATGACATACCTACCTGATGGTGGGAAAGAGGGGGGTCAAAGGTCAATTTCTTCAACACTCTGGCGAGGGCATGCCTACCTGACGCGTGGGAAAGATGGGCTTCAACACACCGGCGAGGACATACCTACCCTGACGAGTGGGAAAGAGGGTGTGAAAAGGGCAAGTTCTTTAACACTCCGGTGAGGACATAACTACCTGACGCATGCGAAAGAGGGGCTCAAAGGTTAAGGTCTTCAACACTCTGGCGAGCACATACCAACTGGACGCGTGGGAAAGAGGGGGTTAAAGGTCAAGGTCTTCAACACTCCGGCGCGGACATACCTACTGAACAAGTTGGAAGGAGGGGATCAAAGGTCAAGTTCTTCAACACTCCGGAGAGGACATGCCTACCTGACGCATGGGAAAGAGGGGCTCAAAGGTCTACATCTTCAACACTCCGGCAAGAACATACCTACCTGACGCGTGGGAAAGAGAGGGTCAAAGGTCAAGGTCTTCAACACTCTGCCGAGGACATACCTACCTGAAGCGTGGCAAAAGGTGGGCCAAAGGTCAGGTCTTCAACACTCCGGCGAGGACATACCTACCTGACGCGTGGGAAAGAGGGTGTCAAAGGTCAAGGTCTTCAAAACTCTGGCGAAGACATACCTACCTGACGTGTGGGAAACAGGGGGTCAAACGTCAAAGTCGTCAACACTCCGGGGAGGACATACCTACCTGATGAGTGGGGAAGAGAAGTCAAAGGTCAATCCCTTTAATACTCCGGCGAGGACATACCTACCGGAAGGTGTTGGAAAGAGGGGGTCATAGGTCAGGGCCTTCAACACTCCGGCGATGACATACATACCGGACGCGTGGGAAAGTGGGGGTTAAAGGTCAAGGTCTTCAACACTCCGGCGAGGACATACCTACCTGAGGCTTGGGAAAGATGGGGTCAAAGGTCAAGGTCTTCAACACTCCGGTGAGGACATACCTACCTGACGCGTGGGAAAGAGGGGGTCAAAGGTCAAGGTATTCAACATTCTGGCGAGGACATACCTACCTGAAGCGTGGCAAAAGGTGGGTCCAAGGTCAAGGTCTTCAACTCACCAGACCAGCGAGGACATACCTACCTGATGCGTGGGTAAAAGGTGGTCAAATTGTCAAGGTCTTCCACACTCCGGCGAGGACATACCTGCCTGACGCGTGGGAAAGAGGGGGTCAAAGGTCAAGGTTTTCAAGACTCCGGAGAGGACATACCTACCAGAAAGTATTGGAAGGAGGGGGTCAAATGTCAAGGTCTACTACACTCCGGCGAGAACATACCTACCTGACGCGTGGGAAAGAGGTGGTCAAAGTTCAAGGCCTTCAACAATCCGGAGAGGACATACCTACTTGACGCGTGGGAAAGAGGGGGTCAAAGGTAAAAGTCTTCAACGCTCCGGCGAGGACATACCTACCTAACTCGTTGGAAATAGGGCGTCAAAGGTCAAGGTCTTCAATACTCCGGCAAAGACATACCTACCTGATGCGTGGGAAAGAGGGGGTCAAAGGTCAAGGTCTACAACACTCCGGTGAGGACATCTCTACCTGACGCGTGGGAAAGAGTGGGTCAAAGGTCAAGGTCTACAACACTCCGGCGAGGTCATCTCTGCCTGATGCGTGGGAAAGAGTGGGTAAAAGGTCAAGGTCTTTAACTTTCTGGCGAGGACATCTCTACCTGGCGCGTGGGAAGGAGTGTGTAAAAGGTCAATGACTTTAACACTCCGGAAAGGACATACCAACCTGACGCGTGGGAAAGAGTGGGTAAAAGGTCAAGGTCTTCAACACTCCGGCGAGGACATATCTACCTGACGTGTGGGAAAGAGGGGATCACGGAAGGAGAACACTAGATAATTGTATGGGAGAAGGCATTAGTAAATCAAACCCTAGTGTCGGACAGTGTGGCACAGACTGAAGTGCAGAAAACGCAGAGATCTGAGGGATGGGACTAGAAATCAATCCAAAAATTGGGAGCTTGTGCCAAGATGGGAGGCTGATGAACTGGAGTTGTCCTTTGGGAGGACTGCCAGATGGCTGAGACGGAGGTATTTTTCTAGTTCCAGACACACCATGCTACGTCGACTCACATAGTGGTGGGAGTTTAGGTTGCAAAGGCGCCACCGCTGAAAGATCACCCTGCTGTCAGAACCCCTTACCAAGAAACCATCTAACTTGCTTATTGCTGCTCAACAATTACTGAAATGCCGTAGAGAAGCTAAATAGGGCGGTGGGAGTAGGCACTTAGCACCACCGAGAAATAGTGATCTGGGTTATCTTTTGCCTTGTTCAGTTGCTCTTTCTACATACATCCTACTAAACAAAATCTAGGCAGTGTAAGATGGGTGGAAAATAGGGTCAGATCTCTGTGCCAGAGGATGCAGCCAATTGGGAACCTTTCTTCACACACAATGGGGCTGCCAAATGCTAACTGGCTATTAATGGCTGCATGGGCGTGCCAGTGCTGCGTCACCGGATCCCAGGCAAAATTGTCTCCCAGGCTAGAGGTACTCAACATTTGGAGAGATTGAACACACCTCCCACACAGAACTCTCACTACCTTGAGGCTGATAATAGTAAAAAGAGATGTGGGCAAGAAATAAGGATCTGATATGCCTCAAAATATGACCTCTGGGTAAACTAACATGCATCGGTGCTTGTTGGTG
This sequence comes from Lissotriton helveticus, assembly GCF_964261635.1. Lineage (NCBI taxonomy): Eukaryota > Metazoa > Chordata > Amphibia > Caudata > Salamandridae > Lissotriton > Lissotriton helveticus. The sequence goes on along the minus strand of NC_136062.1, from coordinate 190,505,717 downwards.
GAACAGTATGTCTATGAGTGGAGGGGCTGCCCCTATAAGAGGGAAAACATATGGCAGCAATGAAGAATGCACTAGGGACAATAATGGTCGGGCCCTTGTCTAAAGCAAAAAAGGAAACCACTGACAGGATAGTGGAGAATGGAAACAACGATTTGGAGCTGCCAGATAAGGTTTGGTGTGCTAATCTTACTGGGTGCTTGAGGTACTCCTTCCCTCAAGAAGCTTGAGGCCATGCACAAGCGAGGCCTATCCATGTGCATGGGATGAGGAGAGGGCTCTTTCACAGATTAAGCTAGCGCTATTTGATGGACTGATAGGGAGAGTAGAGCTGGGGTGTTTTGATGGAGATTTGTTGCACTATTTTTGTAGTTTTCTTGTGTCTTATAAAAAGGATGCATTGTAGTATCTGACAGATTGGCATGGATTTAGTTACAAGAGGTCCCTGTCAAATCACATTTATTTATTTGGTTTAGTTACTGAGAACAAATAGAATGATAAAACAAATAGGATTACATTTTATAGCCAGCAAAAATTATAAACACTTCTCCTAATACATATTTAAAAAGTTTTAAAAATTTTAAACAGATTATAGCATACAAATTCATTGGGAGGGGATTTAAAAATGGAAATAAAACTCTGTACATTTATAGAGTTACACTTTGTTAGAACTAGTTTTAAAAATCGCTTTCTAGCAGCAACTACAGTAGGGTTAGGACAAACAAACAAAATATGGATCAGATTTTGAATTCCTTCTTTACAGAGGTCACATAAGCTATTGGCATTATTGTTGTTTGTCCATTTACAGGTAAAAGAATTGAGAGGAAGGATCCCAAACCGAAGTAAAATCATGCAACGCGGGGCACCATGTCTCAGTGTGTAGGAAAGATATTGTTGCCTTTGTTTCAATTTAATTGACTCAGCATATGTCTTATAAGATTGTAGTTTTGTAGTTTTGTGCAGTTTTGTGCAGTGCGGTAAATCAAAAAAAGTGTTAAATGTGCAGAGGTCCAAGTTTTCAGTAGATCAGCTGTACATTCTGACAACGTCAGTGCAAATATTAAATTTCGGTAGAAAACGTATTTAAAAGATCCTTCATCAAAAATTTCCAGTTTTAGTAGAGCTCTTAAGGAGCCTTGTTCAGCATGTAAAATGTTATATGCCCATCGAATGATACAAGTGATTCCTCTGGCGAATGTACTAGTTAGAGAAAACTCAAGGAGCAGGGCTTGCACGGGAACAGCTTGAAACATTGTGGTTAGTTTTCGAAGAATCTTGCTTTCTTTGACTTGTATTGGATACCATTGATTTATAGGTATATGCTCGAGAGCCTATGAAAGAACTGGAGGGATCGTAATGCTAAAAACCTGTAAAAGGATTGAGAAGTGCCTATACCCGGTTAGAAGAGTATAATCTCTGCAGTGCCCCAGCATCAACATCAGCTTGGTAAGCTAGGTGCTGGAGGTGGGAGTGATTTTTTAGGGTTTGAGTAAAAATATGACCTAAATAAATGTAATCTTTCACTATTTCTAACGATTGTCCTCCCAAGGTCCAGTTATAATTTACGAGGTCCCTGTCACTCTTTTTTCTGTTGATTTTGCTCTTACTCCCCATTATGGGGTCTTGTTGGTTGTCTTGATGATAATAGTTAATGCTTTTTCCATCTCAACCAGTAGATCTTGATGGAGGTGGGTGAGGATTGGGGTGATCCAATATCACACACCTCTGAAGATGTTGGATCACAGCTTTCAACATGATCAGAGTATGAACATGATTGTTTCTTTAAATGTATGACTTAAATGTTGTTTTCAATTTATCATTGTTCTCCTAGTGTCCTTGACTTTCTGCAGCAGCAAAGTCCCCCTCTTTTAAGTCCGTTGCTTGTTGCCATTGTATTTGCAGATTTGTTTGCCAAAGGCAATAGATTCTTTGTTAAGGTGGGCGGTGAATCTGCCACTACAAGCTCAGGCTTTTTTACAGGGTTTGATTATTTTTTTTGTCTCATGCTGTAGGCAATATTGGACAGTTAGTCATCACAAAACCTGTGAACATTGGTCTGCAGAGGGTTATGTTAGGTGAACCGTAGCTTGGTATATCTATCCGGTTTGTTGCTGTTGCAAATTGTGTCACACCAATGTCTCTCAAATCTTGCCTTTGTGCAAGATGGTAGTGGTCTCGGAGAGTCTTCAAATTCCCTAGTTTGCTCTGATTTTTTCAATTTTGAATCAGCACAATGCTGCAGTTTTACCAATTTAGAGTCAATTCTTGGAGTTGAATTTGGCTTGCTGTTTGGGAGATTCAGTCTAAATGTGCCTAACACTGATTGGAATATTGATGGAACATTCCCAATGTGTTCAGTATTAGGGGCAGTGACATGCCCATGGCTCTGGTTGGTCTTATCTTGCGGCCAAATTATTAAGGAGTCTAGATTTTGCAGAATATTCTGCCCTTAATGCAGTGGTTAGTTGCCTTTCAAACAATTTGATGTCCTCTGGAAGAACTCTAGAGAACTATAATGACAGGAGAAAAGTAATTACTGTAAGTTAACTTTAGTTAGTCACATTAACAAGAGTAAATACAACGTTTAAAAAGAGTAAATACAACACATGCTCTGATTTAACTGTATGAGTTTCTCATGGTGTAGACTGACAGGTTCAGTTTTTCCGCTCAAACATACACAATAATTCAGGCTCTAAGCCAAAGGAGAACACTGATCCAGTTATGGACCCTGCAATGTGCTGGCCTTTGACTGGCCAAAAGTAGCTGCTTCCAGCCCAGATATTATATGCCGGAGGTGGCCACTTTCTCCCGGAAGGCAAATGCAGTCTCATTCTTTGTGTAGGGCAGGAGCCAGTGTAGGACAGGACTGGCCATGCCAGTTTTGTATCAGTCTGTCACATACGATCTAACATTCTTTTCTTCAAGTTAACCTTGTGTATTGCAATGAACCTTTAAACAGAAGAGCTACTTGTTTAACCAGTTAGGGCCAGATGTACAAAGCTTTTGTGAGATCGCAAACTTCCCAAATCACAGAATATGGTCATTTGTGAGCTCCAAATAAAAATGTTTAATGTACAAAGGCCCAATTAGAAATTCAGTAATCCATAACTGAATTGCAAATTGGGAGTGCGATTCGGTATTAGTGAGGGGCATTTGTAGTGCGTCCCTTCCTAATACCGAATCGATGTGGTATGGTGAATGTTTTGCAACCAAAATGAGGTTGCAAAACATTCACATTTTTCCACCTACTTCAAGTAGGTGGTAACCCATTTATAAATGGAAACGGGCCCCCTGGGGACCCATTCCCCTGTGAGAAGATTTGCAAAAACATTTTTGAAGAGCAGGCAGCGGTCTCACGCACCACTGCCTACTCTTAAAAAATTAAAAGTAAGTTTTTTCAAACAAATCCCATTTTCATACCTGTAATGGACACATGTTGTTACAACCAGTTCATGAAAAGTTCCCAGTCTCACTAACATAAAATCCCATACCTCACATACAGTGCAATCTGCCAACAGACAAATTGCATCATCTCTCTCACATCATTCAACAAATACAGTGGACTCTCACGAGTAAGATTTTACTTTCCAACATCGAATAGCATTACAACTCGCTGCACAGTTACTCATAAGTTAACTTTATAACTATTTGATAATTTTCTAGCAAGTAGTGTAACATTAAAAAATCATCTTATATTGGGCTAATTAAAGTCTTCGATAACATCATATTGTTACTTATGTAAACATAACAGCCCCTTAAACTTCTATCTTATCTTATGCTGGGACAAAATCCTGATCAATAAAATCAACAAAAACGCTACAGATCAATTTAGTAAATTGAATCAGAAGAAACCAACAACCTGCAATCTTGTGCTATGGAAAGCAGCAAGATACTGGTATCTTAACCCCTTTGGTGCTAAGGCAATTCCCACTGTTACTCTAATTTCCGTTGAAATTACATGGTCAGCTATGCTGAGGTGCATGACGAGCTGACCTTGTCATGAGCATGGAAGGGGTTAAATCACATCCACACATTTTGTTACTGCTTATGCTGAATAGGTCACTGTCACTGTAAGAAATGCATCACTAACACTATGACAGCACCAAACATCACTCAAGCTTCAGACTAGCAGTGCATATGTGCTAATCTCATGACAACGAGAGAAGATTGGTACAAGAAAGTTCACCTATTTCTAATCAATAATTAGACAGATTTTCTATTCATATCTGTTGTCAATTTATAAATCACTGTGCACTATTCAAATTAATTTAGGACAAACCTTTAATACATGTGTCTTAACCCGTTAGAGTTTAGGAACCTGCCAGACTTTATACAGCCGTCAGTACATTCTGCAGCATAATGGGGTGAGTAATGATTTCTGCTTACCTCCCTCCTCCCATTGTGGGGTCATGTCATCCATAAAATCGTCTTGGTGGTCCTGGGTTAGTGTTATCACGTGGTTATATAATCTTTGGTTAAAACACTGGAATTCCTGTACTATCAAAGCGTTCCCCATAATGGGTTCTGCGTTGTCTGTACGCATGCATCGAACCACCATTCTTGGTTGCACCCCTTTCAGTATCAGCAAGAGGACACTCCCCCCTCCACATACTTCCCAGTGCAGGTATGTTTCCCAAGGTAGACCATTTGTCTAAATTCTGCAAACAGGAAATCAATTGGGCAAGTGCAGAGGGTACTGGGAGAGATATTGTATCATTGTTAAGCTACATTTAACGGTGTAGAGTCAAAATATAGAGTACAAAATGTCGAGGTGCACAAATATCGAGTTGGAAATATCGTGGGTCAGAAATATCGACAGCAAGAATATCGAGGTTAAGAATATTGAATTCAGGTAAGTAATAAAGATTTTACAAATACCAAAGTCTTCAATATCGTTTGCAAAAATATAGTTGTTAAAAATATAGTTTTTTATTATTATGTATTTTAGTGTATATTTTATATGCATGTGATGTATGTTGTTGTGTCTAAGAATTGTTTGTATTTTAAATATTTTTAGTAGTTATGAAAAAAATTATTTACATTTTGCACTTTTAGTTCTGTATCGAGTTGTGGGTTTATCGGGGCATAGGGTGGGAGGTAATTTAATTATAATACATGTATTATTATTATTTTTTTAAATATAACTTTGGTGCTTATAGTTCCATAGCGGGTTGTGGGTTTATAGCGGAATAGGGTGGGAAGAAATGTAATTATATTAAATGTACTAAATTGTTTAATATGAATTTTGCGCTTTCAGTTCTATAGCTGGGTTGTGGGTTTGTGGGGGAATAGGGTGGGAAGTAATTGAATTATTTTAATTGTATTGATTAATTTGTATTTATTAATATTTGTTTTATAGATAGTTTTTAGTGTTAAATGTGTACATTCATTATCAATTAATTTATATTTTAGCCTGTTCCCTCATCTTACTTCAACCTCCCACCCTTAACTCCTCGTTATCCTCTTATTAGCTTTATATCACTCCACCCTCCCTCCTTTCTCCCCCATCTCCTCCAACCTTTTGACCATCATGCTTCATCTTAGTCCCAATCCCATGTCCCACTCCAACACCACTCTCTCCTCCCTACACCCCTCCCTCACCAAACATGGCCCCAACTCTTGGTTCATTCTCAACCTTCACAATCTTTCCAAGAACGCTAAGAAAAATGTAAAACATAAATAACTAATCCGGCATCCCCAAACCCTAATTGTAGATAACTACCACAGCCTCATTTCCCCTATAATAACCAACTACATTTTCTATTCTATGCGCCCCTCCAAATGGAAAAGCACCTTCCTATGCCACCTCTCTGTTACTAAATCAAAAAATGTTCCTTACGGTTTCAAACTATCTACTACTCCTTCCCCTATTTTCTCCAGTGAAATTGACATCTCCATCTTCAAAACTGGAAATATCCTCATACAAGCCTCTGAACACCACCTCAACATCTTCAAGCATCATATCAGCTCTCTGTCCCACCAGTTGCCCTTACCTACTCCTCTCATCTCTACTCCCCAACCCCCCGATACGTCCCTGTGCTCCCCTGACTCCACGACAAATACCCTTCTTCCCCTAGACATCTCTAACCTCAAGGATATATCCTATTCTATGACTTCCTAATCAGCACCCAACCCCGAACCTCCCAAAACATCTCAAACTCACTCACCATCCCCCAAACTCCCATACTCTCCAACGACCGTTACATTCTGACCCCGAGCACCACTGCTAACCCCTCTCCTTCCTCCCAAGCTCCCCTCCTAGCCTGCGCCACCACACCCCTTCCGGCCCCTACTCCCCCCTCTCTGAATTTCCACCCCACCCCAACTCTGATGTTGCCTCTTGTCATGAAACATAAACTAAGACCTACCTTGCCTTGTAAAGGAACCACTTAGCACCCACAGTATTCATGGCGCTAGTGTTTATATTTCACCATTAGGAAAACCCACCCCTTTCCAGTGCCCCAGCAGCACCCCTTGTCAGTATGATTGGTGTATACTTGTGATATATTTTTTGGTATGTTTCATTTAGAGATCGTTATGTTTGTGCAAAGGGCTTTAAGTAATTTGACATTGTATTCCCTCTCTGAAATACCAAAGCGGGATTGTCGTGTAATGATCTGCAGTGTTTAAATCCAGCTTCGAATCTGGTTAAGGTCTGCGGTTTATTCAAGGCACAGTTTTTGACTTTGGGAACATTTCTGTGCACAGCTTTTAACTTTGAGAAATGTTTCCGCAGCCGCCCGACTCTAAGCATCTTAACGGAGCGGAAAACCTTGCCTGCAATGCACGTACCGTACTCTGAGCGTGACGGTACGTGGTAGCGCTTGGGTGCGGCTGGCTATAAAAGCTGCACCCAATGTTCTAGAAGGCACTTTGCCTTCCACTTTGTTCTCCGTTCAGGATCGGCCTGGGAGAGGCTCCAGGAACTTACCTGAGATTCCGGGATTCAGAGCGTTCACCTGCAACCTCTGACTCCAGCCTGGCCTTGGAAATCTCTTCGCTCTCAAGGACAAAACCAACCCTGCAATGAACAAAGAAAGAAGTTAAGTGCATTTTGAATTTAATAGGCGCCCATCCCAAGAAATCTACAAAAAGGCTTTTTGGACAATTTTTGGAACTTTTTTAATTAAAAGGAACAATCTTGTTTTCACAGAAAACATTACTAGTGGCATTAAGGAATAATTAAGAATATTTCGAAACCATTTGTTATACATCTTTAGAAGAGTGTTTTAGGACATGTTTACCGAGCAATGTGTTATTGTCTGTAGAATGTTTTTCTACCCCTTGTCTTTTATAAGGTGAAACTGGATCATCAGGGACATTAGGAAACGTAATATAAAGAGAAGTAAGTTTAACAGAATTTAGTACAAGTACAGTCTGGAATTAAGTATTTGGCTAAACTAGAACGTATAAGTAATTCCTAATTGTTTTACAGTGCAAAGACAACCAAGAGACAAGTTCAGACAAGCACAGAAGAAGCTCATCAAGAGACATGACCAAACAATCCACATCTACACAAGTCATACTGGGAACAAAACAAGACATCTACTGATCGCAGTTAGGAGACAAGACATATTTCTTTAGAAAGCCCTTAACAGTAGTCTTAAGAAGTCTTAGCAGAATTGTGAGGAAATTCTACAGAGTCTTAGTTCTTCCCTTGTTGTTTCGCAGGTCGACAGCAAGAACCCACAGCGCCCAGTGCCCCGGCCCTCCTGCCTAGTTTCAAATTTATTCCTTGTTGTAAGTTTAAAAGCACAAGCTTTAAGTTAGTTATTTGGGAAGTTGGTCCCTTGCGTCCCTGCGAAATCCTACAACGTCAAAGTAGACATTTAAGGTAAGGGACGTCGTGGTACCTTGACAGAAGGCAAAGCCCACGAAAATAATTTCGCCTGGACGCAATGGATTAACCTTCACAAATATCTTTGCAGGACATAGCAACTATGTTACATGACATTAAAATAGAAAACGCAGCCTTACGTAGAGATTTATCTACGTTGCAGGATGCCATTCATAAACCTGTTCTAAAACCTGCAACCTTTGAACCAACGTTATCTGCGTCAGCCTCCTCCTCTCAAACTACTCCAACGCAGATTCATGTAATAACCCCAGTGCCTGTTCCCCTTGCGCAACCAGAAAGGTTTTATGGTGACTGTAACAAAATTCACCATATTCATGAACCAATGTCATTTACATTTCTTAGCTAAAACAATTACTTTCCCAGATGACTCCTCCAAGGTGGCGTTTATTTTGTCTTATCTCGGAGGGGACACAGCCCTTTGGTCAGTCCCGCTAGTAGAAAGAAATTATCCAATTTTATAAAATTTTAGGAATTTTGAACAAGCAATGAAAAAGATATTTGCTAAACACGTCTTTGTGCAATCAGCAGATACCGAGTTACTGAATTTAAAACAAGGATCTTCAGATCTTCTTCATTATATTTCAGTTTTCAATCATTTGGTTTTAGAAGCTGATTGGCCTTATGATATCTTTTACAGAGGGTTAAGAGAAGAATTAAAAGATATGAAAATGAAAATTCTGGAACCACCAAATGATATAAACGAATGCATAGACCTGGTGGTTAAATTAAATCACAGATTGTCTGAAAGAAGAGGGGAAAAAGGTAAATCAGATCATAAAGTAATTTTGTTTAAAGAAAGTATCAATAACCCTAAAGAAGTTAATACCAAATAGGATGCTGTAGAACCTATGCAGATTGGTACTATCCGAGGGCCTCTCTCAAAAGGAAAAAAAAGAAAAAAGGCGCAAGTTAAACCAGTGCCTTTATTGTGGTAAAACTGGCCATTTTGTTAAGGAATGTCCTACGCGTCCTGATAAAAACAAACTAAAAAGTTTAGATGTAGCCTTAACTGAAGTGCAATCGAGAAACTTGGACACTCGATAAAAGACGAGGTCAGTTTGTCGAGTGCAATTTCTAATTTGGCCTTCACTGCGCCACCTCTTGGTTGCCGACATCTTTGTATTAAAATTACTCTTACAAATTCAAGTAGCTCTTGGGAAGTAAATGCACCTGTAGACTCCGGAGCTACAGGAAATGTTATAGACGCTCACTTTTTGAGTACCCTTGGGATTAAAACAGAGGACAAAAGCCATCCAGAAATTGTTTGGGCAGTGGACCGTAAAGAACTTACTTCAGGACTCATTTGAAAAAGGATTGAACTTCTAGAAATGAAGACCTCCCCAAAAAACAAAGAAACTATAGCCCTTGACATAATAGACGCACCACAGTTTATATTGATTTTGGGAATTCCATGGTTAGTTAAACACAATCCCAAAATTGACTGGATAGAAAAGACAATCACATTCAACTCTATTCATTGTAACACTCACTGTCTTCCACATCATTTGGAAGAAGATGTACTTCAAGGATTCGACTTTACAAATGGTTTGCAGAGTGTTTTATTGCTAGAAGGAGTCCCAATGGATTATTCGGATTAACAGATGTATTAGACAAGAAGAAAGCGAACACACTTCCCCCTCATAGGGATTTTGATTGTAGAATCAATCAAGTTCCAGGTTCAACTTTGCCGTGCAGTAAAATCTATGCACTTGCGGAAAAAGAAAATGAACAACTAAGAGAATATTTAGATGAGTACTTAGCAAATGGTTTTATTCGACATTCCAAATCCCCGGTCTCATCTTCTCTTTTTTTTATTCCTGAGAAGGGCAGAAAACTTCGCTCGTGCATCGATTTTAGAGCCTTAAATAATGTAACAATCAAGAATAGGTACCCTTTACCTCTTATTCCAACTTTATTTGATCAGGTAAAACAAACTACGATTTATTCTAAATTAGATTTGTGTGGAGCTTACCATCTTGTAAGGGTCCGTGAGGGTGATGAATGGAAAACTGCGTTTCTCACCAAATTCGGCCTTTTTGAATGCCCTTTGGACTCTGTAATGATCCTGCAGCTTTCCAATTTTTTATAAATGAAGTTTTACATGAGTTTATTGATGTTTGTTGTGCCGTCTATATAGTGGATTTCCTAGGATATGTGATCAGTCCCTCTGGGATAGAAATGCATCCCAAAAAGATAGAAGCAGTAAGCACTTGGCCTAGTCCAACTTCAGTAAAACAAATTCCGAGATTCTAAGGCTTTGCAAACTTTTATCGTCGGTTTGTTTAGAACTTTTCACACATAATAACACCGATAACTAGTCTCATCCGAAAGAGAGATAAGTTTGATTGGACTAGTACTGCAGAAAAAGCTTTTCAACAATTAAAGAACATTTTTACTACAGCCCCCATTCTGAGTCATCCTGATCCAACACAACCTTACATAGATGAAGCTGATGCTTCTCAATTCGCCCTAGGAGGCATATTGTCACAACGAAACAAGGACACAGGACAAATGCTCCCAATAGCTTACTATTCTAGAAAACTGTCTTCAGCAGAACAAAATTACGCAATTGCAGACAAGGAATTATTGGCAATAAAAGCAGTTTTTGAAGAATGGCGCCATTACTTGTTAGGAGCACGTCATCCTGTGACTATTTATACTGACCATAGAAACTTACAAGCTTTAAAGTCAGTCAAAGCTTTATCATCAAGACAATTGAGATTGTCTTTATTTTTCAACGATTATAATTTTGTAATCACCTATAGGCCTGGAAAAGAAAATTTAAAGGCAGATGCTTTGTTTCGGATTAGTGAGCAAGAGTTAGAAAATGACGAAATTACAAAACCTGTATTACCTACGAAATGTTTTCAAGCTAGTCTTTCCATTTGTGATGTAATAACTGATATCAAAAAGACATTGGAGGAAAAAGAGGTAGACAAATGGAAAGAAGAATATCCATTTTTGCAAGAAAGAGACAAACTTCTGTTTCTAAACGATCAAATTATTGTACCATCACCTGAAACTCAAGAATCTATTTTTAAGCTACATCACGATACTCTCTTGTCAGCCCATCCAGGTGTTACTAAAACTTATGAAGTCATTGAAAGAAGGTTTTGGTGGCCTTCCATGTTCAAAGACGTACAAGAATTTGTGGAAACCTGCAATATATGTATTCAAAACAAATCTTCTCACCAAGCCCCTAGTGGTCTACTTAGATCTTTACCAGTTCCACCTCAACCATGGCATACCATATCTTTAGATTTCATAGTCGATCTTCCACCAACAAAAAAGGATACCACCATTTTGACAGTGGTGGATCAATTGTCACGAATGGCACATTTTACCTTTGAAGAAACTCCCAACTGCTAAAAAGTTAGCACAAATTGTAATGACCAACATTGTACGCTTACATGGAATTCCATCAGTGGTAATCACTGATAGTGGTTCTCAATTTATATCTCATGTCTGGCAAAATTTGAGTACTTTATTGAACATGGAAGTCAGATTATCATCTAGTAATCATCCTCAAACGGATGGTTTAACGGAACGTACCAATCAAACAATTGAACACTTTCTCAGGTGTATGTTTACTAATTTAGATGATGACTGGTCAGATCTTTTAGGTGCTTTAGAATTCGCTTATAATAATGCTGAACATTCGTCTATAAAAAGGTCTTCTTTTTTTTGCAATTATGGATTTCATCCTAAAATCATTCCAGGGAATTTGGATTCTGTAAATATAGTACCCTCAATTCATGACCTTATCTCCAAGATAACAACTGTTCATTCCGAGATACAATACAATTTAGCAAAAACAAAAGAAAGTCAAAAAGAGAGAGCAGACAAGCATAGATCAGTTCAACCCTCATATGTTATTGGGGACAAACTATGGCTCAGCACAAGAAATTTAAGGCTAAAAGGATGTAAAAAATGTAATCCTCGATTTATTGGACCCTTTCCTATAGAAAAAGTTATAAATCCGGTTTGTTTAAAGTTAACTCTCCCTCCTCATCACCGTTTTCATCCGGTTTTTCATGTATCTTTACTAAAGCGATACAACTCAAAGACTCGAATGATTAGGCCCCCTCCTCCAATAGAAGTTGGTGGTCACCCAGAATTCGAGGTAAAATCAATTCTGGATTCCAGAAGAATTCGGGGAAAACATTTTTATTTGGTCGATTGGAAGGGGTATGGTCCAGAAGAACGATCCTGGGAACCGTTAAATAATGTAACTAATGCTCCCAGATTGATAAAAGCATTTCATACTCGCTGTCCAAACAAACCAAAACCAATCCCAAGAGTTTTAGGAGGAGTCTTGAGAGGGGAGTAATGTCATGAAACATAAACTAAAACCTACCTTGCCTTGTAAAGGAGCAACTTAGCACCCACAGTATTCATGGCGCTAGTGTTTATATTTCACCATTAGAAAATCCACCCCTTTCCCGTGCATCATCACCCCTTGTCAGTATGATTGGTGTATACTTGTGATATATTTCTTGGTATGTTTAATTTAGAGATCGTTAAGTTTGTGCAAAGGGCTTTAAGTAATTTGACATTGTATTCCCTCTCTGAAATACCAAAGCGTGATCGTCGTGTAATAATCTGCAGTGTTTAAATGAAGCTTCAAATCTGGTTAAGGTCTGTGGTTCATCAAGGCACAGTTTTTGACCTTGGGAATGTTTCTGTGCACAGCTTTTAACTTTGAGAAATGTTTCCGCAGCTGCCCGACTCTAAGCGTCTTAACGGAGCGGAAAACTTGCCTGCAATGCACGTACCGCACTCTGAGCGTGACGGTACGTGGTAGCGCTTGGGTGCAGCTAGCTATAAAAGCCGCACCCAATGTTTTGAAGGCGCTTTGCCTTCCACTTTGTTCTCCGGACAGGATCAGCTTGGGAGAGACTCCAGGAACTTACCTGAGATTCCGGGATTTTCCGAGCATTCATCTGCGACCTCTGACTCCAGCCTGGCCTTGGAAATCTCTTCGCTCTCAAGAACAAAACCAACCCTGCAATGAACAAAGAAAGAAGTTAAGTGCATTTTGAGTTTAATAGGCGCCCATCGCAAGAAAGCTACAAAAATGCTTTCTGGACAATTTTTGGTACTTTTATCATCAAAGGAACAATCTCGTTTTCACAGAAAACATTATTATTGCCATTAAGGAATAATTAAGAATATTTCGAAACCATTTGCTATACATCTTTAGAAGAGTGTTTTAGGACATGTTTACTGAGCAATGTGTTATTGTTTGTAGAATTTTTTTCTACCCCTTGTCTTTTATAAGGTGAAACTGGATCATCAGGGACATTAGGACAAGTAATATAAAAAGAAGTAAGTTTAACAGAATTTTGTACAAGTACAGTCTGAAATTAAGTAGAACGTATAAGTAATTCCTAATTGTTTTACAGTGCAAAGACAACCAAGAGACAAGTTCAGACAAGCACGGAAGAAGTTATAACAAAACCAGTATGCAGTTCTTAACAGTGGGTGCAGGATTTTAGAAGTGTTAGGTGCGGACACTCAAGGAGATCCGCAGATTACAAGATGGTATGGAGAGGGCCACCAGGGTGAGGATCCTACCCCCACGTAGCCGGTCCAGGTAGTGGGAGTACGCTCCCTTTGCCTTCATTAAGTATCCATGACCGTTCTGGATGTGCTGGCGGGACATCCGGTGGGGGTGCCAGAGCAACCCTGGGAGTGTCATGTCGTGCGCCATGTTGGAATACCCGGAAGCAACCGGGGAACGCCGAGTTGTGGTTGGCGGACCTAGGACCCATGTATAGCAGTCCGGCTCAGGTACGAAGTAAGTCTGATTTGCCCAAGAATCAGGTTACCATGAAAATTGGTTGGATGGGACGACTCATAGACGTTGGAGGGGATGTAATGTAATAACTCGCACTCAAGATACAGTCAGGTTGCGATGGCAATGTGTGCAACTAAAAGTATAGGATGTGAGCATAACCCTTGTTAAAAATATCACAGTGCGTGGGTCATATCAGAATGACTGTCAAAATGATGGAAGGGACAGGTGGCATATACTAGACGCAGTTTGTATATGGACATAAAGCGTGTAGCATTAGGCGCTATGCTATGCGTTGATCACTATGTGAGAACGGGCTGTTCAAGTCAGTAGGCTCCAAGGTATATTCTCATTAAGTCCTGACTGGCCAGTAGCTAGTTGTAACACCCACTGTTGCTTCATGCGGAACAGTGCATTTTTAGATAGCCCTGGATGCGCTTCCAGTACACACCATTCAAATGCGTCAGGTAAATGCTGCGCTTCTTTGTAGTGGGAGGTCATTTTGGTGTTGCTTTTATGACATCTAAAGTTGCTCCTATGTTCCATAATGCGTACTTTTACCGGTCTGGTAGTCATCCGATATAGAACATGTCACAAGAGCACTTGATGATGTAAATACAGTTTGGGGTATTGCAGTTGGAATGGGAGGCCATTCTCCAATGGACTCCATCACAAAATTCATTTCTTTGGTAGCTTTCATGAGGTGGCAAACTGCGCATGAACCACACAGCTAGTGCCCTGTGACTGGGGGAAGGGCCCAGAGAGTTGTTTGGCCTTTTCTTCATTGTTTCTTAGGCCTAGTATTGATCAGCATGTCTTTGATGTTGTTCGTTCTCTTAAATGCGAACCTTGGGAAGGGTAAGTTAGGAGAACCTGTGTTGAGGATATGCCAATGTTTACAAATTATTTTCTTTATTCTGTTCGAGTCAGGGGTAAAGGTACTCACACATGTGATAGAAGGACTGGGGACTTTGGTCCTATCCTCCAAGACGCTCTTGCGGTTGTTGTTCTGTGCTCTTTTACACGCGGTCTCTACAATGTGTCTGGGATATTCTCTCTGTATCAGGTCTTGTTGAAGTTTGTTTGATTCTTTTTTGTAGTCCTTCAATGTACTACAATTCCTTCTGATGCGGAGGAACTGGCCGGAGGGTAAGTTTTGTCTCAGGGCCCTAGGGTGGTGGCTACTAAATAGTAGGCTGTTTCTGTCAGTAGTTTTCCGATAGAGAGTAGTAGAGTTATTCTCATCCTCAATTCTAACCAGGAGGTCAAGAAAGGGGATCCCCTTTTCTGCGATGGTGTTGGTGAACCTTAAATATGGGTTCAAGGTGTTGATCCAAGTACAGAACTGCTCACATTTATTGCGGTCATCTGTCCAAAGGATCAAAATATCATCTATGAATCGTTTCCACATGAGCACATTGCTCAGGTATGGATTTCTGGGGTTTAGAATCTCTCTTTCCTCAAATGCTGACATGTACATACACGCCAGACTCAGCGCGAATGTGCTCCTCATTGATGTACCCTGTGTTTGGTGGTAAAGCTGAGTGTCAAATTGAAAGAAAATTTCAGTAAGTGCTAAGGTAGCACACTCAAGTACAAAGGCCACAGGAGTAGGCGAGTTCCACTCACTGGTGGTCAGTGTGTCTTTAATGACATCCAGTGTGGCCAGCAGGTCTACTTGTTCTGGATGTTGAGTCCCTTCAATCAAACGGATGACGCCAGTGGTGTGCCTGACGAAGGATGGAGTTTCTCTGACCAAGGGCTGAATGAAATGGTCCACAAATTTGGAAAGTAGTAGTTCCAGTAATGATCCAATCCCTGATACTATGGGACGTCCTGGAATGGGGGACGTCTTCTTGTGTATCTTTGGCAGGCAGTAGAAGTAGGGGGTGATGGGTTCCCTAGTCACCAGGAAGTCTGCTTCCTTCTTCGTGATTCACCCTTGTGTTTCTGCCGCGAATACCATAGGGGAGATGAGCTTTGCTCAATCTAGGTGTGGGGTCTTCTCTTTTCGGAATATAATATTTCCTTTCACTCAGTTGTCTCTGGCATTCCGTATTGTAATCAAGGGTGGACATGATGACTGTGCCGCCACCCTTGTCCGCATGCTTGATAGTGATATTGGGATCATCTGCTAGAGACTTGATAGCTGCAGTCTCATCATTAGACAAATTGTGAAAGGCAGTAGTGGAGGTCATACTGTTGAGGTCTTTTATTACTGCCTGCTCAAAAGTCAGTATTTGGTTGGGGACCATGCTGCTTGTAGGTGTGAAAGTAGATGGTTTGTGCAGGCCAGAGTCATTGGTGTCAGGTGGTGCCTGGGGTGATGCACCGTTACATCGCAACTTTTACAACGGGAGGCTTTTACAACGGAACTTTTACAACGCAGGATCCATTACATCGGATGCCATTACAACGCATGGCATTACATAGCAGATGCTATTACAACGCATGGCATTACATCGTAAGTATAGGTAAGTATTTAATTTTTTTAATTTTATTAATATTAATTATAATTAAATATATTTATTTATGTTTTTTAATATTATTAATTTATTATTTATTATATTAATTAAAGTAATTTTTAAAATAAGTACAGGTGTACATGGGTGTTTTTAGGTTTCAGGGTAGGGTTTGGGTTTTGGGGTACAGGGGTGTTTTTAGGTTTCAGGGTAGGGTTTGGGTTTTGAGGTACAAGGGTGTTTTTAGGTTTCAGGGTAGGGTTTGGGTTTTGGGGTACAGGGGTGTTTTTAGGTTTCAGGGTAGGGTTTGGGTTTTGGGGTACAGGACCCAGCAAATCAAAATCCAAAACTGCCACTCCAGCCCCACTCCTGTCTTCCTTGGTGTCCCCCAAGGTTCTATCCTCTCTCCTGCTCTATTCAACTTATTTATGGACCCCCCTTACCCTCATACTTAAATAAGCCGGTATTAACTATCACCTGTATGCCGACGATACCCAACTGTACTATAAAATTAAATCCCACTCAGATGTCCTACACCTTAACACTGCCTTGGCTAATATACAAACCTGGTTCTACTCAATCATCTCAAACTCAACCCAAACAAACCTGAAATCATTCTTTTCTCTCCTTAAAACAACCGACTCCCCATCCAAACATGGATCTCTGACCTTAATGTCTTAAACTGTTCGCTCTCCTTATCCGTAGCAGTAAAATCCCTTGGCATCACCATTGACAGTAAGTTAACGCTCCATTCCCATATAAAAAATTCGGGAAAAGGAGCAATTTTCACGCTCCAACATCTCAAAAAAATCAAACCTTTAATTCCACCAGAAGATTTCAAATCTGTTGCTAAATCTCTAGTCCTCTCGAAAATTGACTATGGCTAAGCCCTACTCTCTGGATCTCCCAAAGTCTACCTTGCCCCTCAAATCTGTGCTCAACCTAGCAGCCAGGCTTAGAACTGACTGCAAACGCTCTGAGCACATCTCGCCTGCTCTTAAGACCCTTAAATGGCTTCTTATCAAAGGCAGATCCCCCATTAAAATAGCCTGCATTGCGTACAAAGCCCTTCATCAAAAGACCCCGCTTTACCTCTCAAACAAACTCAATAAAGCGGGCAGTGCCCGACCGATGAGAAGCACCAACACTCTCCTCCTCTGCTAAAAAAGAAAGCTGTGCAATCTCGCTCCTTCTCTGGTAAGGCTCCCAGCATCTGGACTGCCCTCCCTAAAGATCTACGACTCAACCCTTCATATGCCAGTTTTAAAAAAGACCTTAAAATGCACCTGCTCATCAAATATTAGGGTCCTTAATCCTTCCATTACCATACCTGTTATACTCTTCCCCCTTCTTGAAACCCCGTCATCCCCCTCTCTTCACTCCTCCTGTGTCAACCCCACCTATTCACCCCCTTCCCTACCCATCTTCACCTTTTCTTCCACCCTACCACCCCTTTCCGAACACTTGCCCTCCCCCCCCCTTTCTCTCACTGGGACAGCCCTTCCTTATTCACAAAAAATGAGTCCACCTCCTTTATACTGTGTAATAATTTGTAATTACTCTATTCACATGTTGTTTTGTAAATTGCTACTTCTTTGCATTTTTTATTAAGTCAAGCTATGTTACTCAATGTGGTTCTCAAAGTCCGTCATGTCTGAATGCTCCTTTTGGACACCATTGTTTTGTATTCCATGCACTATTTTCATTGCAATTTAAAGCGTTCTGATACCACCGGGTGGAGCCAGCGCTACATAAAACCTTTTAAATAAATAAATAAAGTAAACAATACATTTCAATTAATTAATTATTAAATAATTATGACAATTATGTCTTTTATTTTAGTTGTGCGTTGTGCTGTTTGTAGGTATAAACGGTGGGAAGTAATTTAATTTAAATTTATGAATTAATAATTCGTGTTAATTAATTGTAATTAATTTGTAAATTAATTATGGTAATTGTCTAATTAATTTTAGGTGTGTGTTGTAGAGTTTGTAGGTGTAAACGGTGGGAAGAAATTTGTGTTTGATTATTATATAGTTAAATTATTGGTAATAGATTCTTATTTTGGGTAATGTTTTAATATTTTTTGTTATATTTATTTTTAAAGGGGGTAAAGGGTGGGTATTAAATAAATTTTAATAATGTAATTATTAGTTGTTTATAGTAATTGACTGTAATTTTAAGATCATTTCTAAATGTGTTTTATTATTTGATAGTTTAATTTGTGTTATGCAAATTATAGTGTTAAAGTGTGTGTAGTAGATTAATATTTATAATTTTTTATTAGTAAGAATTGTTTAATTGTTTATTAATTATTTAAAATATGTAAGTAGATTTAATTAAGAAATGTGAAGTGTTTTATTATTAGTATGGTGTTATAGGTTAGGACATTATATAAGTACATTAATTTGTCATTAATTGATTTTTTTTGTAAGTATTTTAAAATAAATATGTGTTGGTAAATGTATTTGTTATTTTTTTATATATAGTATTTTTAAGCTTTTGTTATATGTAATAACTATTGTTATATGTGTTCTTTTATATGTTTTTAACATTAATTTAGAATATTGATTATTCATTTTTATTATATTTTTGATTTTTTAATATATATATATATATTTTTAAGTGTTTCAGTGTGAATAGTATTTTTTTTACTACGGTATCCAGCACTTTCCTTATTGTTGCACTCATTGGAGTGGTAATAGTAATTGTTACCCCTCCACTATCAAACACTTACCCTACTGTTGCACTCACTAGAGTGGGCATAGTAATTTTTACCCCTCCACTATCCCACGCTTTCCCTACTGTTGCATTCTTTGGAGTGGGAATAGTAATTTTACCCCTCTGCTACCATACGCTTTCCCTACTGTTGCACTCACTGGAGTTGGAATAGTAATTTTTACCCCTTCGCTATCCAGCACTTTCCCTACTGTTGCACTCACTGTCGTGGGGATAGTAATTTTTACCCCTAGGCTATCCAGCGCTTTCCCCACTGTTTCACTCACTGGAGTGGGAATAGTAAGGTTTACCCATCTGCTATCCAGTGCTTTCCCTATTGTTGCACTCTCTGGAGTGGGAATAGTCATTTTTACCCCCACGCTATCCAATGCTTTCCCTACTGTTGCACTCACTGGAGTGGGAATAGTAATTTACACCCCTACGCTATCCAGCGCTTTCCCTACTGTTGAACTCACTGAAGTGGAAACATTAATTTTTACCTCTACGCTATCCAGCGCTTTCCCTACTGTTGTACTCTCTAGAGTAGGAATAGTAAATTTTACCCCTCCACAATCAAACACTTTCCCCCACTGTTGCACTCACTGGAGTGTGAATAGTGATTTTCACCCCTCCACTGTCCAGCACGTTTTCTACTGTTGCATTCACTGAAGTTGAACATTTTAATTTAAAGACTTTAAAATAGTTTAATGTTTTAATTTATAATATATTTTTAATCAGATTTTATGTTATTGGTGTATACATATATATATATATATATATATATGCCAAACAAACTCGAACCACTGTCCCCCAACAATCTACCATGCACCGGGACACCGCTGAGGAAGGAACGAGAGCCGACCCAAAATTCGCAGGTGAAAAATTATTTTATTCCGTTTTTGTAGCGGCCTGCCAGCATAACGTTTCGGCCTACCCAAAGGCCTTGATCACATATATATATATATATATATATATATATATATATATATATATATATATATATATCTCAAGCAAAAGTCTTATAAATTATGAGATCCAGTTAACCAAGTCTTTAAAACTGAATTCACCGAGCACTTGCACTTTACTCTGTATTAGTGAACTTGTCCACTTGAATTGAACAACATTGGGGCTCCAATGTTGTCTTTATGATACTGATATCACTCTTGGCCCCATACAACTACTTGAAAGTATTTAGACAGTTATCAGGCTCAATTATTTGCTAATGAAAGTAAACATGTACTGTAAATCTATTGCTCTATCCCCCAAATAGAATTTTTCAATTTTGCACTATTTTGCACTTTTTTGCACATTTATTACTTGAGTCATTGTTTTTTTTATGCCGACGAAATATTATATCGAGACTTGATATTATGTTGAGTGAACTGTGATATAACCTGCGCTTTTTATTGCAATTGTTGTAAAAAGTCTAATTGGATGAAAACATAGTTTAAGACATATCTGTAGTTTTTACATATAGTATTTTGTCTATGTCAATTCAACTTGTGTGCTATACCATGTGACCTGCAAAAACATCAGTAACTTGCAGTATATTTAAACCAATGTAAAAAAGTTTCACTGTGTCATGTGATCAAGCGCTCCTTGCAGCGCGAAACGCGTCATGGCGACTTACTGCACCAAATAAACTCATCTGCACCGATTCTGTGGTCCGTATCCGCTTCTTTGCCTGGGTGATTATTTCATGAGGATATTGGAGTTTTGTGTATATATATATATATATATATATATATATATATATATATATATATATACATATATATATATATATATATATATACATAAAAATATATATATATACACACATAAATATATATATATATATATATGGATTTATTTATACATTTTTATTAATACTATTATAAAATAAATTTAAATAAATAGTTTACAAATTGTTTTAAAACAAATATATATATTACATTTTACATATGTATGTTTAAATTAAATTGTTTTGTTATATTTATTAAAATGTATATTAAATCAATTACATTTTAAGTTAATTTTTTTCTATATTTAATATCATTTTTATATATCGATATTTTGTACACATTTTGTTTCCTCATCTATATTTTTAAAAAAATTGTACTTACAATAGTAAATATAGGATGTCAATATGTTTTACATAGATATCAAAAACTCTATATTGGTGTGTGGGGGATAATGGGGGTTTATTTATTTATTTATTTATTTATTTATGGGATTTTTAGTGCGCAACTAATACCCTAAGGTGTCTAGGCGCAGTGAGATACTCTAGGATACAGAAAAGTCAGGACACAAACTTATTGATTAAAAAGCCAAGTCTTCAAAGCCTTGCGAAAGACAATGAGAGTTGGTGCAGTTTTAATGTACAAGGGGAGTGAGTTCCACAGTAAGGGAGTTGCTACCAGGAAACGTCTGTCTCCCCATGTAGCCGTTCTTGTACGGGGTACAGACAATAGACAACTTGCTGCTGATCTTAAGTTCTTTTTAGAAGTGTACACCTGAAAAGCATCCTTTAAGAACTTCGGTCCAGTCTGATGAATGGCCTCATAGGCGATGCGGAGAGCTTTGAATTTGATCCTGCTCTCCACCCTTAGCCAGTGAAGGTGGCGTATGGCTACTGAAGTGGAGTGTCGCCTGGGAATGTTAAGCAGGATCCGTGCTGCCATATTTTGGACAGACTGAAGTTTATTCAGGATGTATTTATGCGTGCTGAGAAAAAGAGCATTTCCGTAATCCAGTTTTGAAAACACTAAGGTGGTAATCAGTGTTTTTCCTGCTGAAGCTGGTAAGTATGGCATGAGTTTTTTTATCTTCTTCAGCACGAAGAATGCAGCTGAGACCACCTTGTTAACATGACATCCAAAAGATAGCCTGTTATCAAAGATCACTCCCAGATTCCTGACCTCAACAGCTGGAACCGGGGGGGAACCCATCTGACTGGGCCACCATATTGGGGACCATTCTGGAGAAATTTTACCGAAGGTCATGACCTCCGTTTTCTCCGCATTAAGTTTCAGGCAGTTACTGTGCATCCATGATTGTACATCCAGTAACCCCTCCTGAAACTTAGCTGCTACCACTGGGCCGTTCTTGTGCACCGCCAACACAAGCTGGGTGTCATCCGCGTAGGTGGTTACTGGATGGGTTGATATGTGTTGTGGGCAGCGGAGCACTATGAGTAGGCCTTTGCTTCTCCGCACGGCTTACACGATACATCTACTAAACCATCATGCTCAAGGATTTATTGCAAGGCATACGCTGCACTGGGGGCGCTAGTCATGTCTCTGTGTCTGCTATTGAGTTCTGAATTAAGAAGTAGGTTAACGTTTTAACCACCAAATAACTCTTATGTCACCATGTCTATGATAATGTTGCATAAGGTCCACGATAAACGTTAGAAGTCAAAGTTAGGTGTGTAGGAGTTTTTGACTGTGGGCCCAATTCCCAGAACTAACTTAAGACAAAATCCTAAACTTACTACTTTTGGTAAAATAGACTTAAGACAGACTTATGACAGACTTAAGAAGACAAAATCCTAACTTAAGTCTGTCTTAAGTCTGTCTTAAGTTTGTCTTAAGTCAAACTTAATACAAAATCCTAACTTTACTACTACTAAATGCCTTCTGTGAATACGAAAAGTAGTACGTTTAGGATTTCGTCTTAAGTTAGTTCTGTGAATCGGGCCCGTTGATGGCAAAGTCACAAAGTAAGCCAGCTAGATAAATGAATCTGCCCAAGGAGTCTCAATGAATATAAGTAACTGAGAAAGGCAATGTTTTATGGATTAAGATGACAACTCTAGCCATTAATGAACTACTGGAAGCAAAGTAATTTGTGGTTCCCCGGTGATGCACAAAGTTGGTCATGTCCCAAGGTAACAGGGGCCATTGCTTGAAGAAAAGCCACTTCAGCCCGTGTCTTTCTGAATATACGAGTATCAAACTGCATTTTTAGAGTTACCAATTTCTTGTACATTACATGTCGTACACCTAATTATATTTGCCACCCTTGAAAAGGAAAAACATAGCACACACTAAACAACCTGATGCAAATATCCATCAACATCGGTGTAATGAATGTCAAGTAGTTCCAGAAAGCTCGCTCCTCAGTGAATGCTGCCAAACCAAAATTGCAAATGAAACCAAACTCCTTTCCTCCCACCTCCCGTACTGACAACCCAACCATCAGTGACAACTGAAAAACTCAGCAACTCAGTTCAGAACAGCAAACTTGTGCTTAGCACAGGAAACTAGAAAATTAGAGCCAGCTACCGACACACAGCTCAGTGCAGCACAACTGTGATTTGAGATTAAACACTTGGGGCATATTTATAAGCCCCTTGCGCCACTGGAGTATCACTTTTTTCATGCTCAGGTGGCGCACAGTTTCATTTCATTTCTTTTTTACATTTGTATAGCGCATAAATCACCCGAAGGTCTCAGAGCGCTTGCAGAGAAACCTCCTAGCAGAGACAGTGCAGGCCAATATCTACAAGTCCCCGTAAAGTCACTCTGCTTGGCTTTTCTTGACTTTGTAGATAAGGTGAAAGGCCATGTAGCACACAAAGCTACATTGCCTCATGTTCCAGAAGGAAGGCGTTCCCATGCAACACCATTGGATATTGACACTGCCCCATATTTACAACATAGCGTGAATCTGGGGCAGTGCCCAGAAACAATATGCCTCCCAGAGCAGACATAGCATAGTTTTTTCCTCTTTCCATGTGTGCTGCATTCTGCAGCACACATGGAAAGAGGATAACATCTATTGTGATTGTTTTTATGCAGGAAGGTGTCCTTTGCTGCACAAATATAATCATGCCAACAACACAGACACCTTGCACCATGGTGCAACGGTGCCTGCATTGGTGCACGTCTGCAAATTATGATTTGGCACTGGCTGAAAGAATATGAAAGCACTGTATCTTGTAAATGCAGTGCATTTCTGTCCTTTCAAATTGGCATAGGGCAGCGCAGCAAAATGAGTTGCATGCTGCCCTGCGCTAATTCTTTGTAAATGTGGCTGTTGAATTGTGCAACAAATGACTAAGGCAGGATGGAACATCAGGTTGTCATAACTGTTATTGTGCGGACCACCTACAGGCGTATAGCTGAAACACGCTGTCAGCACATCAGGTCTAAGTGTCCACTCCAGGGGATGTCGTTTGTTAAGGAATATTTAAGGTTAGGCGTGACTGGGGGCCATTCCTGGTAGGAATGCAATTGCTGTTCGGCTACCAGCAAATACCCTGCCAAAAGAAATAACTTCATCCCTGCAGTGGATTCTGGTGAAAGCAATCAATCTCAGCAAAGGTGGTCAAACCCGAGAGACAGCATTCCACACATGCAATGCACATATGTACTGCAATAACTATATGAAAAGACCCAAGTCTCATAAAATTACATCCCATATCCCACATACAGTGGAATCTGCCATCATAGAAATGTGCCAGACATTTCATCATCTCTCTAAAATCAGACAACAAATACAGTGGACTTTCACAAGTAAGAAATTACTTTCCAGCAACAATTAGCATTAAAACGTGCAGCACATTTTCACAAACATAAACTTTTTAGCTATTTAAAAAAATTCAGGCATGTAGGGTCACATCAGCCCTGATTAAAATCTTCTAAAACATTTAATTTTCAGTTAGGTAAAAATAACAGCCCACTTAACTTCTAGCTCATCTTGTGCTGGTACAAACACCTGATCAATAAAATTGATGTAAAACCTACCAGTCAAATGTGTAATCTGAATTTGAAGAATCCAACAGCCTGCAACCTTGCGCTATGAAAAGCAGCGATTCACTGGTGACTTTAATCACATAAACAGGTCTTGTTGCTGCTTATGCTGAACAGGGCACAATGAGGAACACATCATTCACACTATGACATCACCAAACTTCACAGAGCTACAGGCTAGCAGTGCAGGGTACCTAATGTCATGGCAACAAGGGAGCACTGGTACAAGAAAGTTCACCTATTTCTAATGAATTATTAGACAGATTTTCTTTTCATATTTGTTGTCAATTTATAAATCACTATCCACTACTCAATTTAATATAGAATGTACCTTAAATAAATGCCTATGGCACTTGTTAATATCAAATTAATAATAATGTATTAAAAGGAAGACCAGTGGCTAAAAAAAAAGATATTCTCAGGGCCTCATTTAAAAAAAACTTTTTATGCACAGCAGCGCTACAGGCCTTTCTGCTGTGCTTCAGCGCGTCAAAAGAAAATAGCATCATCTCTCTAAAATCAGACTACAAATACAGTGGACTTTCACAAGTAAGAAATTACTTTCCAGCAACAATTAGCATAAAAACGCGCAGCACATTTTCACAAACATAAGCTTTTTAGCTATTTAAAAAAGTTCAGGCATGTAGTGTCACCTCAGAAAGTCATTTTATATCAGCCCTGATTAAAATCTTCTAAAACATGCAATTTTCAGTTAGGTAAAAGTAACAGCCCACTTAACTTGTATCTCATCTTCTGCTGGGACAAACTCCTGATCAATAAAATTGATGTAAAACCTACCAGTCAAATGTGTAATCTGAATTCGAAGAATCCAACAGCCTGCAACCTTGCACTATGAAAAGCAGCGATTCACTGGTGACTTTAATCACCTCAACAGGTCTTGTTGCTGCTTATGCTGAACAGGGCACATTGAGGAACACATCATTCACACTATGACATCACCAAACTTCACAGAGCTACAGGCTAGCAGTGCAGGGTCCCTAATGCCATGGCAACAAGGGAGCACTGGTACAAGAAAGTTCACCTATCTCTAATGAATTATTAGACAGGTGTTCTTTTCATATTTGTTGTCAATTTATAAATCACTATCCACTACTCACTTTAATATAGAATGTGACTTACATAAATGCCTATGGCACTTATTAATATCAAATTAATAATAATGTATTAAAAGGAAGACCAGTGGCTAAAAAAAGACATTCTCAGGGCCTCATTTACAAACTTTTTATGCACAGCAGCGCTACAGGCCTTTCTGCTGTGCTTCAGCGCGTCAAAAGAAAATAGCATCATCTCTCTAAAATCAGACTACAAATACAGTGGACTTTCACAAGTAAGAAATTACTTTCCAGCAACAATTAGCATAAAAACGTGCAGCACATTTTCACAAACATAAGCTTTTTAGCTATTTAAAAAAGTTCAGGCATGTAGTATCACCTCAGAAAGTCATTTTATATCAGCCCTGATTAAAATCTTCTAAAACATGCAATTTTCAGTTAGGTAAAAGTAACAGCCCACTTAACTTGTATCTCATCTTGTGCTGGGACAAACTCCTGATCAACAAAATTGATGTAAAACCTACCAGTCAAATGTGTAATCTGAATTCGAAGAATCCAACAGCCTGCAACCTTGCACTATGAAAAGCAGCGATTCACTGGTGACTTTAATCACCTCAACAGGTCTTGTTGCTGCTTATGCTGAACAAGGCACAATGAGGAACGCATCATTCACACTATGATATCACCAAACTTCACAGAGCTACAGGCTAGCAGTGCAGGATCCCTAATGCCATGGCAACAAGGGAGCACTGGTACAAGAAAGTTCACCTATCTCTAATGAATTATAAGACAGATGTTCTTTTCATATTTGTTGTCAATTTATAAATCACTATCCACTACTCAATTTAATATAGAATGTGCCTTACATAAATGCCTATGGCACTTATTAATATCAAATTAATAATAATGTATTAAAAGGAAGACCAGTGGCTAAAAAAAAGAGATTCTCAGGGCCTCATTTACAAACTTTTTATGCACAGCAGCGCTACAGGCCTTTCTGCTGTGCTTCAGCGCGTCAAAAGAAAATGGCATCATCTCTCTAAAATCAGACTACAAATACAGTGGACTTTCACAAGTAAGAAATTACTTTCCAGCAACAATTAGCATAAAAACGTGCAGCACATTTTCACAAACATAAACTTTTTAGCTATTTAAAAAAGTTCAGGCATGTAGTGTCACATCAGAAAGTCATTTTATATCAGCCCTGATTAAAATCCTCTAAAACATGCAACTTTCAGTTAGGTAAAAATAACAGCCCACTTAACTTGTATCTCATCTTGTGCTGGGACAAATTCCTGATCAATAAAATTGATGTAAAACCTACCAGTCAAATGTGTAATCTGAATTTGAAGAATCCAACAGCCTGCAACCTTGCGCTATGAAAAGCAGCGATTCACTGGTGACTTCAATCACATCAACAGGTCTTGTTGCTGCTTATGCTGAACAGGTCACAATGAGGAACTCATCATTCACACTATGACATCACCAAACTTCACAGAGCTACAGGCTAGCAGTGCAGGGTCCCTAATGCCATGGCAACAAGGGAGCACTGGTACAAGAACGTTCACCTATTTCTAATGAATTATTAGACAGATCTTCTTTTCATATTTGTTGTCAATTTATAAAACACTATCCACTACTCAATTTAATATAGATTGTGCCTTAAATAAATGCCTATGGCACTTATTAATATCAAATTAATAATAATGTATTAAAAGGAAGACCAGTGGCTAAAAAAAGAGATTCTCAGGGCCCCATTTACAAACTTTTTATGCACAGCAGCACTACAGTCCTTTCTGCTGTGATTCAGCGCGTCAAAAGAAAATGGCATCATCTCTCTAAAATCAGACTACAAATACAGTGGACTTTCACAAGTAAGAAATTACTTTCCAGCAACAATTAGGATAAAAACGCGCAGCACACTTTCACAAACATAAACTTTTTAGCTATTTAAAAAAGTTCAGGCATGTAGTGTCACATCAGAAAGTCATTTTATATCAGCCCTGATTAAAATCTTCTAAAACATGCAACTTTCAGTTAGGTAAAAATAACAGCCCACTTAACTTGTATCTCATCTTGTGCTGGGACAAACTCCTGATCAATAAAATTGATGTAAAACCTACCAGTCAAATGTGTAATCTGAATTCGAAGAATCCAACAGCCTGCAACCTTGCGCTATGAAAAGCAGCGATTCACTGGTGACTTCAATCACATCAACAGGTCTTGTTGCTGCTTATGCTGAACAGATCACATTGAGGAACGCATCATTCACACTATGATATCACCAAACTTCACAGAGCTACAGGCTAGCAGTGCAGGGTCCCTAATGCCATGGCAACAAGGGAGCACTGGTATAAGAAAGTTCCCCTTTTTCTAATGAATTATTAGACAGATTTTCTTTTCATATTTGTTGTCAATTTATAAATCACTATCCACTACTCAATTTAATATAGAATGTACCTTAAATAAATGCCTATGGCACTTGTTAATATCAAATTAATAATAATGTATTAAAAGGAAGACCAGTGGCTAAAAACAAAGAGATTCTCAGGGCCTAATTTACATACTTTTTATGCACGGCAGCGCTGCAGGCCTTTCTGCTGTGCTACAGCGCGTCAAAAGAAAATGGCAGGAATGTGCTGTATCTACAAGATACAGCGCATTACTGTCCTTCTCCCCTCCCCAAGTGCACAAACAGCAGCCATGTGCCAACACAGACACCCTTGCTTCATGTTGCAAGGTGCTTGCATTGCGGGTATGATTATTTTTGTGCATGAAGGCACACCTTCCTTCAAACAATAAGAATTCATGACATTTCCTCTTTCTGTGCGTGCTGCAGAATGCACCAAGCATAGAAAGTGGAAAAAACAGCCGCGGTCGGTAGTGGGAGAGACCTGCAGGGCGGTGACGTGGGGAGGGGGAGGGGCAGGGTGGGGGGTAGTAATGTATGGATTACGGAGTTTTACAGGTAAGTAAACATATAAATAAAATTAATTGTGTTGCGTGCACTGCATCACCAAACGCAATACAGTGTGCGCAACAAAATTTGTTTTATTTATTTATATGCTTACTTACCTGTAAAACTCCGTAATCCATACATTACTACCCCCCACCCTGTCCCTCCCCCTGCCCACGTCACCGCCCTGCAGGTCATCCCACTACCGACCGCGGCTGGGAGTAAAAGTATTTCTCCTTGCTACGCCACTCCCATGCCTCCCCTGGGGAGGCGTAGGATTATGACGCAATCACAGGTTTGCGATTCCTCGTAAATATGGGAATGCTTCAGATTCCATGGGTGTTGTAGGGGAACACCCACAGCAACACACATGGAACTCACCTTTAACGCATATTCACAAGGCCATGAAAAGCCACATACAGTGGCTTTGCGTGGCCTTGTCATTATGCTGTGGTAATTTGTGCCACCGGAGAGTCAAAAAAGTGATGCTCCAGTGGTGCAAAAGTGCCATTGGGGGCTCGTAAATGAAGCCCCAAGTGTCCAACCAATACATCCACAGAAGATGTAATAATCACTTTTCATAAATAACACTGTACACCGCGTCTGTCATAGAGACAAACCCAAGAAGAAGAAATCCTTACATTTGGAAGTGCTTCTTTTCATTCACAATTAAGCACATACAGATTTATGCTTCATTCAATGAAGTTCCTGATATATTTGTTGTTAACTGTCGCGCAGCTGCCCGGTAGCACTGCAGCAGCTTGACTTCTTAAGCTGGTGCTTATGTAAAGCACACTAATCCCCTCGGGCCAAGTTCGCACTACAAAAAACTTCAAATAATTAATAATTTAAAAAAGCATATTAGGATTTATCCCAACCAGGAAAAGCCAACTTCAATGACTCAGTAGAAGCCAGTGGTGAGCAGTTGCACTCATTCCCACTCTGAACAAGTGAAACGGGCATCAGTACCCCAGACATTGGCACATAAGCAGTGGTGGCTTGCCGTGGGAGTGCTGTGGGGTGTGTGGCAGGGCTGGGGAGGGGCAGGGTAGGGGGTAGTGGAGTCCGACATACGACAGACAGGAGTAAGCTAAGTAATTAAATAAATAAAACTATTTACCTCACGCGCTCAGCATCGCCGAGTTGGCCGAGGTATTTAATTACTTGGTTTACTCCTGTCTGTCGTATGTCAGACTCCACTACCCCCCACCCTGCCCCACCACCTCGAAGCACCCCCACAGTGAGCGGCCACAGCACTTAAGTCTCCCAAGAAAGGCACTTGTGTGTGTCTCACGTGCCACCTACTTTCAACCTGTGATCTTGCCGAAGTCCCTGATAGACTGTGGGGCTTTGTCGGCTTACATACTACTGGATCAATTTACAGTTCTGCCACTCCACAACCCATCTCACAGCGGTCGCCAATTGGTTTCAGGCTGGCTAGTTACCAACCTCAGGAACATTAAGTGCCTGGTTGGTCTGTGAAGCACGACAGCCACACCCTGGGAAAGGGGGAGCTTCGGGGGCTTCAGTTCTTTGTTTCCTCAAGCAATGAAGTACTTCAGCGGGACATGGTACTAATACCACCTGTCTGTCTACCAGTGTCCTGTTGTTATCTACAAAAATTAGACTGCGGTCATTCCTAGCTTGTGAAAGTGCAGAAAACAAAGTGAAGATTTAGGAAAGTGAGAACCGCAATGCACCCTAGTATCAAATAACAAGCATTTACAATGCAATGGTCTCGGCATTGTTAAAGTTAGAGCTATTGGCATTGCTCATAACATTATTTTTATTTATGTTTTTTTCTCTTTAAAACATATAAATAAATGGCATTGTCATTTACAATGCCAATAGTTGAATCTCTGGCAAATGCGAGACCTATTGCATTTGCACCCACACAAATTAACAGCTTCAAAACGAATCACATACAAAACACATCACAGACACACATATCACACACACATCACACCCATATCACACACACACACCCATATCACACACACATATCACACACAAACACACACACACACACACATCACACATACACCCACACACACATATCACACACACACATCACACACACACACACTCTCTCTTTCCTAAAGTTTTGTAAACACAAAGCTTTGGTCATGAAAGATTGTCCTCTCCAAAGACGAATAAAGGAAACAGAAAGAAAACAAACGTGGAGATGGTGGAAGATAAGGCAGAGGACGCAGCCAGTGAGAAGACGCAAGCCATGGAAAGCATGCATTAAGCCAGACTGGGGTGGATAACAGAGACCGAGGCGAGAACAGAGCTGTGACATTTGCTCGCCCGCCCTGTAAACAAGCCTTCTTCACACTGCCAGATATTTCCATCTTCATTGATCGCAATGAAATGACCCCCAAAAAACACTCGCTCTCACCCTGCTTCAGAAGAATGGCAAATCAAACCGGCTATTCCACAGAAAATTACAGCCACTTGTACCGCCTCAATACGAAGCCGAATCCGAAGAAATGATTCCTGACAACTACGAAATTGTAACTATGGACGGGTCTGAGGCCTTCTTCCGTCACTACTGCTCCTGTGATCGAGGCGTACCAGCAGCTGCACCGTACAGTGCCACCAGGGGGCACACAACTACCATTACGGAGTTTGAAAAAATGTTCTATGATTACAAATATACTTATTTGTTTATTAACATTATCAACTACTAAAACAAGTAAGTCACTGTTACTCACGAGCCCAGCATTATTTTCTACCCAGCCTCACCGGAAGTCAGGCAAAGTCGCCTGTGACGGGGGCGGGGCCGCGTCCGGACCGGAAGAGGAGGCAGGCGGAGTGAAAGCGTCTCGCGACCCGGGGCTCCTGTGAGCGGTGGCGAGCCCCGGGGCCGCCAGAAGGAGAGCGGAGTCCCTCAAAATTGACCTGGTAAGTTGAAAAGGGCTGGGGGGGGGTCTAGGTGCACTCGTGTGTGTGTGCTTGTGTGTGTATGCATGTGTGCGACAGCGGGGGATGGGGGGTGCACTCGTGTGTGTACGCGTGTGTGTGTATGTGTGCGGGGGTGGTGTGTGTATCTGTATGTATGTGCGTGCGTGGGCGCTTGTGTGTGTGTCTGTGTGTATGCGCATGCGTGTGTGGTGTTTTGAGCTTCCCAGGAGACAGCGCCTGGCCACAGCGCGCGTGCGCTTGGCAGTTTCAAATCGGCTCCAAGGCGATGCGCGTGGCCAGGATTGTCTCCTGGAAAGCAGACACGGCAACAATAGGTTCTCGGCGAGAACGTGCTTCCGCGCGCTTAGCCGAGACCTAAAAAGGATGGGCATGAAATAGCAAAGAAAGCATTGTGTGCTTGAAAAAGGTGGGAGAAACTAATTCTCATTTAGAAAAATAATTCTTAAAATAGGTTTGGTTCAGTTAGCATAACTAGGTCGCAGCGAGCCACATTACTGAATATTAATTGTTTATCATTGAAATACAACTGCAGCCACAGTGTCTGTCTTTGCGTTTTGAAATGTAAAACTGTAACTTATTTCTACCTTCTACGGCTGAAGCTTTGTGATTTGTCACATTACGTTTGAGCTAAACGTCCATTGTTTTGTAGATGTCATAACAGTGCAGAAGCAGCCCACTGTATTCTACAGTGCAACAAGTTTGTTGGCGAGTTGTGTTAGTGACAAGGTTTTGGCACTAACGGGCCAGCTCGTAGTCGGGAATAGCCCATGAACATCAATTTAAGTCCACTGAAGCCACACCAAGAGTCCAGGGCCTGTAGGGCACCACTGTCGGGTCAGGGGCTGGTGGCTCCAGCTGGATTTGGGTGCTGGTTTAGGTGGCTGGGGGCCTGTTTTGTCCCTGTGGCTCTGAACAGGATGACTGCAGGCTAGATCTTGTAGTCACTCTGGGTGTCCTGGGTTCATATTCAGGTCCAATCAGTCTGACTGACACAGGAGGGTAGCTGGGCAATAGGGCAGCAGTCTGGCAAGGCAGTATTTCAGCAGGGAAGCAGTCAACAGAGTGGCAGTTCTATCAACAGCCCAGCATTCCTTCTTCCTGGCAGAGCCCCCACAGGTCCAAAAGTGTACTGAAGAGTTGGTGTCTGAGGTCTACTATTTATATGGGGTACTTCTTTGAAGTGGGAAAAGCTCCTAGAGGTTTCTCTTTAAAGTGCACAGGCTTCCTGCCTCCCCAGCCTTGGCAGCAAACTACCTACAGGGGTATGTAGCTCTTTGTGTGGAGGCAAGACACAGCATTTTCAAGTGGATGTTGGGCCGTGCCCAGCTCCAACCTCCCATCCTGCCAGTGATAGCCTGTCCAGGCACACCTAAGCTTTTTATTGTGTGTGGAGGAATACACAAAGCCCAACTGTCAGCTTCACTCAGGCATGTGACCCAGAGACAGGCTGCAAAAACTAAATAGTTAAGTCAGAAAAATGCCAACTTTCTAAAAGTGATATTTTCAAAATTGTAATCTAAAATCTGACGTAAACGTAAGAGAGGATTTTTCATTAGAATTCCAAAGACACAAAACATGAACTGGATACCTGTTTATATTTGGAAGTTACAGATAATTAAATGTAATAGGGTAACTCCAATGTTTTCCTATGGGAGAGGTAGGCCTTACAGTGCTGAAAAATTAATTTATGTTTTTTACTACCAGGACCAGCAAAATTTAAAAGTACATATCTAAATCTGAAATGTACTTCACCTTGCTCTCTGAGCTCTCTAGGGCCTACCCTAATGGTGACTTATATGTATTGAAAAGGAAGGTTTGGGCCTGGCAAGCAGTTTATTTCACCAGGTCGAAATGGCAGTTTAAAACTGCTCACACCGCTCTAATTGCAGGCCTGAGACAGGTTTGAAGGACTACTCAAGTGTACCTGGGTACATGTAATATCACTTTACTAGGGAATTACAAGTAAATTAAATATGCCAATTAGGATAAGCCCATCCTAGCATGTTCTGAGAGAGCAGTGTAAATTGTACAGAATCCTGAGGCCAGCAAAACAAGATAAGCAAAAATCGAGGTGGAAGGCAAAAGGTTTGGGAGTGATACTACAGAGGAGGTTAGTTCCAACACTTTGTCTTGCCACGTTTTTCTCTGCCCCTCCAATGTTGTTTCTGTCCCCTTGTTGCTTCCCCTGTCTCCATGTCAGTCTATCTCTCCATAAGCTTCAGTGTCTGTGATGCTCTGTCTTGCTGTGTGCTTCAATGCTCCCCTCAATGTTCCCTGGTCTCATCATGTGCTTCTCTGCCCCTCCCATGTTGTTTCTGTCCCCAGGTTGCTTTCCCCTGCCCTCATCCCCAATTTCACTTCTGCATTGGGTCCCCTCTTTGCTTCTGCACCCCACCCTGGCATTTTATTTATTTTTTGTTACTGATATAACTCTGTAAATATCTAAAAAATTCAGTCAGTCAAAAATACTTTATTCAGTTCATAACAAAAACCATAAAAGTATACTAAACATTGTATGTCAAGACCAAGATTAACAAAAAAAGTAAAAATACAATAAGAAAGTGCACACTAACAATGTAAACAGTACATATTATCATATCATTTAAAAACATCCTTTAAAACCTTTAAAACCAATTAAATAAAGAGAAGTATGCTCAGTCACAATTCATTTCTTCAAAAATCATTATAATA
Source organism: Lissotriton helveticus (assembly GCF_964261635.1). Lineage (NCBI taxonomy): Eukaryota > Metazoa > Chordata > Amphibia > Caudata > Salamandridae > Lissotriton > Lissotriton helveticus. Next base: position 190,471,499 of record NC_136062.1, on the reverse strand, counting down.
ACTAATTCCATTTAATCTTTTTCTTTAATCTTACAGCCACAGTGAGGAAATTGACTATATTACAAATCTCCCACACATTAGAGAGTAGTTGGAAGTAAAGAAGGCCCGGTTTGACTTGCGTAAAACCTTTATCTTTTATAAGAGGGATGATGAAACGCTTACGAATGGGGTGAAAGTGCTCACAAAAAAAGATAAAGTGCATAGTGTCTTTAGTGGAAAAGCCATCACAAGAGCAAATCCCCAAATCTTCCTCCCTTATCCACCCTGGAGATTCAGAAAAAAGGAGATGGAATTGGTTCAACCTGAATCTAGTCAATAAAAAACGATGATTAGCATTATTTACAATATTCAGGTATGGCTCAGTCACATATGAAGTTTTTAATAGTTGATGAGCCCTTATGGTCGGTTTACCCAGCTCTCTGTCCTCTCTGGCCGAGCAAGCCGCTAACTTGTATGAGTCCTTGGCCCATTTAATGTCCCCTTTCACTAACTTATCAGGCGAGTTAAACAATTCTGGTTGACCCAGTTTGACAGCTAATTTATGGACATAACTTAGCCAGGGGATGCGATGACCAAAATCAAGTGCTAGGCAATCTCTTAGGATTTCCTGATTCAGCTCTAGCTCGGGGTTTAGCCAAATAGAAATCCATTTTATAAGAGGAGCTATGGCTATTCGGTCTTCCAAAAAACCAACTCCACACTCCTGGTGGACAATATAACCAGATGTGGATTGAGGAACAGATAGAATAGTTTTCAAAAACGTATCCTCCGCCACTTGAATGGCCTTCACGTTCTTAAAACCCCAGAGGTCTGCCCCGTACATAGCAAGCGAAATACATTTAGCGTCATATATCTTTAGCAGGGCTTGGAATGGTTTAACGCCCAGTTTACGGGCAAAGCCCAGAACAGCCAGGACGGATCTCGCTAAAACGTTACGTTTAGCTATTATCTGAGGCGACCATGTGCCCTTGTCATCAAAGATAACACCTAGGTATGGAAAAGTAGATACCCTGGACAGCACATTCCCTTCACAATACAGAGATTTTACCCCCTTCACTTTAGTGCCCACCATCATAACATGTGATTTGGAAAAGTTGACACTGAGATCTATTGATTTCATAAAAACAGAGAACGAATTTAAAAGGCTTTGCAGCCCTACCGCTGTGCGTGCTAAAAGGGCGACATCATCCACATATAACAATGCCGGGATTAATCGTTTGCCTACCCTCGGTATGTCCTTGCAAGCCTCCGTTAAAACAGAGCCTAGGTCGTTAATGTACAGGGTAAAGAGCAGAGGAGCCAGAATGCACCCCTGCCTAACACCATTGACAATACAGATCTTCCCTGTACAATTACCCCTGCGGTCGTATCTCACTGTGGCAGATAGATTCCGATGCAGGTCAGCGAGGAAGTACACAATGTTTTTATCCACGCCTAAATGAAGGAGCATCGCCCGTAATTTAGACATGTTCACACGGTCAAAGGCCGAGGAAAGGTCCATAAAGGCTATGTATAGGGTGCCCTTTTTGGCGATTGTGTACTTTCCGATTAGTAATTGAAGGTTGAGGCTTTGATCGATTGTGCCTCGCCCTTTCCTGAACCTAAATTGCAGACCCGAAAGGGTATTAGTTTCTGCCAGCCACCCTGTGAGTTTACATAAAACCACCGGACCGACACTTTAACAGCGGAATCAATAAGGGAAATGGGTCGATAACAGCTGGGGTCCCCTCTATTTCCCTTTTTAAAAATGGGTACTATAACAGATTCAAACCAGGTTCCCGGAAAACCTGATTTGCACACCCTATTAAAAACGTTACATAAAACCTTTGACCATGTCTTGACATCTGATTTAAAAAGGTCGGCTGGGACGCCATCGGGTCCGGGAGCCTTGTTACATGTCATCTGGCTGATGGCCTCTGCCACCTCTATCTCAGTAACCAATAAAGTATAAGGATCATGCATGTGTAGGGATTTAACCACCCCTCCCAAGTCTTCTCCTTCATAAACTGATTTAAAATGGGAACACCACACCTGTCCCTGGATACCACAATCTAGTTGACCATTACAGGAGTCATTAAAGAAAGGTTTATTGGCGTGGCCAAGATGGCGACGGAGTAGGACGTGCTTTGGTCCCCTCCGGCGCCAAGCCCTACAAATAGCCTTGAATAGCACTGACCCCGGGTGCCCACCTGGGGTTCTGGGCTGCTCCGGAGCCTACTTACTGTGGCGATCGGCGGAGGAGCGATCTCCAGCGGTCCCTGGGCTCGCAATAGCGAGACGGAGTCGGCGGCGGTGTCAGGAGCCTGCTTGACGCTGCGGCCTGAGACACGGAGAGGCAGCGTGAAGACCCTGACGGGAGCCCGGCGGACCATAGCTGGTGGGGGCACCGGACCCGGTACCACGGAGTGGCGTTGAGCCAGCGGCGACGAGAAGAGGCCTGATCGGCGCCGTGGTCCTTGTGCCGGGGAGGGGGCGGAGCCTCCTGGCCGAGCACTCGGTGCCGCACTACGGCCGCCGGAGCAATCGAGGCCGTGGTCTGCGGCCTAGCTGACGGAGTTCTGCCCTGCTGCCGGGGCCCTCGTCCGGGGTTCCCGCCCTGTGGAGAGTGGTGGTGGCGGCCCTGTGGGGACTGCGGAGGAGTCGAAGTCGGATCCTTCATCTGGGTTCCACGAGGTTTGGCAAGCCGGGCCTGACGACTGAAGGCCGCAGCAAGGTCGTGGGACGCCGTAAGCGCTTGGGCCCCTTAAGGACAGAGGCACAGCAGAGTGGAAGCGGGTGAGCAGTGGGTCCTTAACACCTGTGGACGCAGTCGCTGAGAGCCTTGTGGTGGCTGCTGATCGACCATTTAGCTCCGGTTTGGCCCCCCCCTACGTCTCGAGGACTGAGTTTATTGGACCGAGACTGGGCCTGGGTGACCGGCAGAGAGGGGAACGGTTGGACCCCCTGAAAGTTCGGCAACGCTGAGGCTGCGGACTGATACTGGCGTTGCAGTGGGGGCTGGTGATGCGAGGGCTTCCCCTACTGATCCGGACCTGCTTGCCGAGTGGGCACATTTGGAGTTGTTGGCTGCAGCTGGGGCTTTGGGTGCACAAAGTGGGATCGAGGTAGTAGCACCATCTGGAGGCTACTCTAGTGTGAAAGGCACTGCACGTGGACCCCCCTGGGAGGCGACGGAGGCCACAATGTCTACCATTTTGCGCAAGGGGAAGAATGGAAGGGACGGCCAACCGAAGACCAGCCAGCAACCGGCATCACCTGGCCCGAGCTCCTCTCCCAAGAGATCTGACGACGAGGCCCCAGCCACCAAAGCTTTTATGACTGACCTCTTCAAATCCATCAAGGAGGATATATCGGACCTCCGAGCGCAATTGACGTCTGACCTTCGGGAGGTTAGACGAGACGTGGATGGCATTGGGGAAAGAGTGGCCACGTTGGAGGATCATGATCTCAGCATGGCGAATGACGTCCACCAACTGCAACAGGACGTGCTGAGGCTTACGGAGCAAAACTTGGACTTGCAGGCCCACGCCGAGGACTTAGAGAACCGCTCCCGGAGGAATAACATTCGCATACGAGCGGTACCGTGGGATGGCGAGGCAGGAGACTTAAGGGGATACGTGCAGGAGCTCTTTCTACAAATCCTGGCCGAGGACGACGTACATGAGATCCGGATGGACCGTGTCCATAGAGTTGGACTCCCCCGAAGGGGAAGGGGACCGCCCCCGGATATACTGGTCTGTATCCACGATTTTCAGCTAAAGGAGAGGATCCTCAGGAAGGCGCGAGAAATTACTAACCTGCAGTTCCGAGAACACCGCCCGCAACTCTATCAGGATCTAGCGGCCACGACCCTTCAGAAACGGCAAGATTTCAGGCCGGTGACGGCGTTTCTTCAGAATCGTAGCATCCCTTACTCCTGGGGCCACCCTTTCCGCATAGTCTTCCGGTGGCAGAATAAGTTAGTGCAGCTCCGCTCCTTACAGGCTGCAAAGGAGCTACTAGGCATTGAGGATGGAGACCAGGCATCAAGGGCGAGCAGCCCCTCGACGAGGAGACGACGTCGATCCTCCTCTTGGCACAGAGTGGGTTCAGCATCGGACCGCGGGAGGCCTGATTGAGCTACCAGCCTACAGGAGAGGGGGGATGCGGTAGCTTCCGTCGCCTCCGCGACGCTGACGACTTCACAGCAGAGCTCCGGAGCGGCCTGACTTAAGGGCTGTTGATCAGTGGGCGCCGGAGGGGCTCGTGCACTCAAGTTCCGTGGGTATGAAGGTACTTTGTGAGAAGACACCCCGGACCGAGGCCAGTGGAGTCCCACATGGGTTCTCCCGCCCCCTTCCTGGTGACTGTTCGGTGCGCTGCACTGACCTGGGATGCTTCGTTGAGTCTGCTAAGTATATTTGTTTGATTTTGAATTGGGGTTTGGGTTGGGGGGGACACTGGGGGTGTTGTGGGGGGTTTGGTGGAGGGAGGTGGGGGGGCAGGGAGGTGGTGGCGCCTGGTATGACTGTACGGTAGGTCCTTGTTGCGCTGTGTACATGCTCCTGGAGCTCTTGCGTGTTTGGCCTTTGGGAGTGCTTGAAGCTTGGGAGGTTTTTGTTGCTGACCTTGAGTTGATGGAGGCGGACGAGGGCTCAGAATTCGGTGGAGATCCAGTACTGCGACTGTCTACGGATTGGATGGGTGGGTTTCTTGCTTGCTGGAGTGAGGGGATGACATTTGCATTGAATGTGAAGGGGTGGACTCTAACTTTCCGTTATGCCGCTTAGCATTGGGACATGGAATGTCAAGGGACTCAGCTCTCCTCAAAAGCGCCAAAAAGTGTGGAAATATATTACTGACCATCATTTAGATATTGTGGGACTCCAGGAGACCCACCTGGCGCGTAAGGACGAACTCCGCCTGCGCCATAGGCAGTTCCCACTGGTCTATAGGTCATCTGCTTCCACCAAACATAAGGGTGTGGCGCTTCTCTTTCGAGCGTCTATACATTTCCAACCCTTGGGGGTTAGCGGGGACAAGGAGGGGAGGTGGCTTATGGTCAAGGGAGTGCTTGCTGGTGTAACGTGTACGTTTGTGGTGATATATGTCCCCAATGCGGGGCAGAATGCCTTTCTCCGTGCTGTGCTTGATAAGGCGGGGGATTTTGCTGAAGGCCTTATGGTACTTATGGGAGACTTCAATATGATTTGGGACAGAGACCTGGATGGCTCAGGGGCGCAAAGGGCGGGTGCTGGGGTCTTTTCCACTGAGAATCAAACTGTAATGGGTGAACTTGGCTTGGTTGATGGCTGGAGATTTCTGCACCCCCAATCGCGCGACTACACGTTTTTCTCCCATGTTCATCACACTTACTCCAGGCTTGACCATATCTTTGTGAGCCAGGCACTACAGGGAGCGATTCGAGACTCTAGCATTTTCCCTTTGTCTGTTTCGGACCACAGCCTGCTGGTTGTGGGGTTGCACTGGCCCTCCGGGGGTGACGGGGTGAAGAAATGGTATTTCCCGCCGGCTCTGGTCAGGGATGACGCCTCCTGCAGGGCATTGCGCAAAGCAATAAGGGAGTTCTGGACCCTTAACCCGGCGTCAGACACTTCCCTCTTTAACACCTGGGATGCGTGTAAGGCCTCCATCAGGGGCACATGCCTTCAACTAAATGCTAACCTCAATAAGTTAAGGCGGAAAGAAAGGGAGGAATTAGAGGCAGAATTAGTTACCTTGGAGCAGGCCCACAAGAACAAGCCGTCTAGGCTCACACTACGGCCGCTGACTGCAGTGCGGAGTAAGCTGAAGGCCCATTACGCCAATCGGGCGGAATTTACCTTGCTTCGACTTCGGCGCATTTCCTACTCCCAGGGGAATAAGGTAGGCAGACATCTGGCTCGTCAGCTGCGTGATAAACGGGAAAGGGAGTATATAGGTGGCATGCTGGACGCCTCGGGGACGCCCTGCCACGATGATGCGGGTAAGGCCCGTCTCTTTGGCCGGTTCTATGAGACATTGTATAAAGGAGATTCCCTTGACCAAGCGGCGCAGAATCGCTTTCTGGCTGCCCTCCCCATTCCACGGGTCTCGAAAGAATGGAACGAACAGCTTATGGCCCCCATCTCTAGAGAGGAGGTATTGGAGACTATCGGAGACCTCAAGCTCCACAAAGCTCCCGGTCCAGATGGATACAGGGCATTGTTCTACAAGACCTTTGCTACGGAACTCTGTGAGTTCCTGGTTCCCCTCTTCAACGAAATGGCAGCCTCGGGTTGCACCACGGGCTCCATGTCCGAGGCGGTGATCTCGGTGATCCCTAAACCGGGGAAGGACTTGTCCAAATGCTCGTCTTACCGCCCGATAGCTCTGCTCAACGTAGACGCTAAGCTATACTCCGCCATTCTGGCACGTAGACTCCGGGATTTGATGCCGGCCATTATTCACCCGGACCAGTCGGGATTCATCAAGGGGCATCAAACGCACGACAACTTGCGCAGGGTGATTCACCTCATTGAAAAGGCCTCGAAGTTCCGTCTCCCAGCCGTCCTGGTGGGGCTCGATGCGGAAAAAGCCTTTGACCGGGTGGACTGGAACTTCATGTTCCGCACTCTGGAAGCCTTTGGGTTTTCGCAAGGATTCATCACCATGATCCGAGCGAATTACAGCACTCCGTGCTCCAGAGTGATGGTTAATGGGCACCGTTCCGCTAGCTTCGCCCACACCAGGGGCACGAGACAGGGGTGTCCTCTTTCTCCTCTGCTCTTTGCCTTAAGCATCGAACCCCTGGCCATTGCAATGCGTGAACGGGAGCAGATAAAGGGGCTCCCCTTTTCAGGAGAGCAGCATAAAATCTCCCTTTTCGCGGACGATGTGCTGCTTTCTGTAGGAGACCCGGCGCACTCTCTGCCGCACATTCGTACTCTGCTGTCCGACTATGAGGAGGTGGCTGGATTCAAGGTGAACTTTGACAAATCGTTTATCTTGAACTTAACGCTCCCGCCGGCCGAGCTGGAACGCTTACGACCGCTTACACCGTTGGCTTGGGCATCGGCTTCCCTCCTTTACCTGGGGGTTCGATTGACACCTTCTATTGACACCCTGTTCGCTGCGAACTTTCCGCCCATGTTAGCGGCGGTGAGAGTTGACCTGGACCGCTGGAAGCCGAAATACATTACTTGGTTGGGTAGAATCCACGCCGTTAAGATGGTCCTCCTGCCTAAATTTTTATACCTTTTTCAGGCCCTCCCCATTCCGATGGAGTTAGACTTCTTTCGACGATTGAAGACCCTCATGCTGAAATTCATCTGGCAGGGGGGCCGGGCGCGCCTCGCTTATGCGACTTTGAGGCGCCCGCGGGAGGAGGGTGGAGTGGGCCTCCCAGATATGCACTTGTACTACAAGGCCGCACGATTGAGGGTCATGGTAGAGTGATCGCAACAGGAATCTGAAAAACACTGGCTACACATGGATAGGAGTGTAGCTGGGAGGTCCATATGGGACCTGGCTTGGAAGCCCAAATCAGACAGACCTAAGAATGCCTACATCAGCACCCCCACTAGCACTGTTCTAAAGGTATGGGACACGGTATCAGGGGACGAACGCTGGACGTCATTCCCCTCCCCCTTCACTCCGTTGCACTTCAATCCGGCTTTCCCGCCGGCGCTGCAGGAAGGACCATTTCGGCCCTGGAGAGAGGGCGGGTGTAGGGCCCTTACCCACCTATTTCATGGCACGGAACCCCTCACATTCTCCAACTGCATGAGGGACTATGGTCTGCAGCCCACGGAACGCTTTCGTTATGCCCAACTGATTCACTGGGCGACCTCCCCTGGTCTAAGAGAGGCAGCTACGAGACCGCCCTCGCCCTTTGAGGCCTTCCTTTTACGGACTGCTACGATGAAGGGAACGATCTCCTTTCTGTATAAGCTCCTGCTCAGCACAATGATCTCCCCTCGTCCCCGCTATATGGAACACTGGGAGGGTCAGCTGGGTAGGGAGGTGGAGGACGGTGAATGGAAGGGACTCTGGAGGGACATTAAGACCCACAATCACTCAGCGGATCTCCGCGATGCCCATTACAAGACTATGTTTGATTGGTACCTTTACCCCTCGAAACTCCACCGCATATTCCCAGCGACCTCGGATCGCTGCTGGAGGGGCTGTGGCCTACTAGGAGATTTTCGCCACATCTGGTGGGACTGTCCAATCATTCGACCCTTTTGGACCGAAATTCTGTCACATATCAGAGAAATGTTGGGATACCCGATCCCGGACTCCCTCTCCTTTGTCGTCTTGGGTCTCCGAGATCCACTGCTGGAACATCAAACAAAAGCAGACAAACAGATTATGTGGCTATGTCTCGGAGCGGCCAAGCTTACCCTGGCTGCGGCCTGGAAAAAAACAGAGGCCCCGGCTATGTCGCTATGGCACGCAAGACTATGGAGGTTGATGAGCATGGAGAGAATGGCAGATATCTTCTTGGGCAACTTTAGGAACTTTATGTTCCGATGGGGTCCGCTTGTCAGATTCCTATCGAATGGTTTACCTTCTGCTGTTTGCCCGTCAGCTTTGCGAGCGCTCCACCTTTTCCAGGTTTGATTGCATGATTGTTGTGACTGCGTAGAGTAGGGAGATACTGTTGGCTGGCGCCACCACATGGGGGGGTAGGGGGGACACCGGGGAGGGGGGAAGGGAAGGTTTTTTTTAGGGGGGCTTTGTTTTTGTTGCGGCCTAGCTTGCTGGGGGGGACCCTAGCTTTCCCGGGGGCCATCCCGAGGACCTTAGTACACTGCGATGATGCCTTCTCGTGTAAGCCTCGGCAGAGACAATATGGAACTCCGGGTAGTTGGAACCCCTAGCTACCAATGACTCACTTGATCCCGTTCTATGCGGAGCAATGTACCCCGTAGCTCTGACTGGATACGTCGGGAGTATTGCTGGGTTATAGTGTCTGAAACTGCAATGTTGCCGCCTGTTGTCTCTCTGTATTTCATTCTTTTTTTCGAATGCAATAAAAAACAACTTTTACAAAAAAAAAGAAAGGTTTATTGACCACTGCCCAAAATTTGGAGCTGTTTTTAAGGACGTCAATAGATGTTAGCTCGTCCCATGCCTCGCCTCTGATTTTGCTTCTTCTATTTTCCATGGCTACTTTATAGGCTTTCCTTAGGGCTGCCACAATGGCCTTATCCACTGGGTTTTGTTTCAGGGCCTCCATCAATTTCCGATGTGCTAGCGAGCAGTTATGATCAAACCACCCCTCCCCGGCTAAATCTTGCACCCTAGCAGGCCGTTTTGTAGTGTAGTTCCTATATTCCCAATAGGCTTGAGGTTCTGTAAATTACGAATTCGTTCGTGCTCAGCCTCCATTTTGTACGTCGCCGCCATTTTGTGTTGCCCCCACACAGGCAGCGCGCGAGCGCGATGTTTTTGTCGTTTCTGCATTCACCTGTCAGGTGGCTTCTTTGCTTATGTTTACTAACGAGTGTCAGGGCCTGGCCGAGTACACTAATTCCTGTCTGAGCTGATTAATCCCTGTCCGGACAATTTGTTGGCTCACACCATTCTTTCCTCCAGGTTATCTTATCTGCTGTCCTTCGCTATATGTCTCATGTATTCTCCTGTTTCACGATTGTCCTTCTACAACATGCAGCTGTGTTTTCTCTACTTGTAAATCGAATTGTGTGGATTCACTCTTAATTTACTCAAGGGGTCGAATAACTAACATACCGGGAAACTTGAGTTGCTTTTAGACTTAAAGTATAGGCTATAAACGTTTGCCTATGTCGCATGCTCTTGTGTAATTGTATTTTGAATTGTATTGTACCGTATATAAACCTGTGCGCCACGGAGTTAAGAGGCAGTCTCTTTTGAACCTCGTTATACTGACGACTTCTAAGACCACTGTACTAGCTGCAGCTAATAAATACCATCTTCTACGCCAGACGAAGAGTCTGTGTCTCTGTATTTGACAAGGCAGGTGAATCCCGGGGATTTCAGGCGTACCCTGCGCCACTGGGCATTAAGGCTACGGTTCTCCAACTGGCGCCCAACGTGGGGCGCGACTTCAGAGGTAGCGGTTAAGCCCGAGGGTCGTGAGGAGCCCCGCAAGAAAATTTTGGAGGACGCGCACCACGTAATCGACCCCTGTAAGTCGAAGTGGACCGAAGGTCTTTGACAGCGCGGCTACTCCTTTCCGACGGCTACTGAAGACTGCTGCCCTGACTGTCGCCCTGCCTTGGACCCTTCTGATGATGTTTGGTAAAGCGAGACGATAGACGGACCTTCGCTGTTGTAGGACGATCCTTAGTTAAGTATTTGGTGGGTCGCTCCCACGATCCTTTGTTTTGTTTTTGTTTTTGGGTTTTATTCACGTATTGCAATACCCGAAGCCAAGGGGTAAGTACGTTTGTACTGTTTCAGTGATTTATACCCCTTGTTGTTTGTAAACAGTCTAGAGAAGTAACGATGCCTGGACTGAGTAAATTCAAAAGAATTTGTTGTTTGGGTTGTACAAGGGATTCCCAGTTGGTAGATTCATGTCCGATTCCTCGAGTTGGAACTCCCACTTATGAGCTCTATTCCAAGCATGGTATTGGTCCCATTACCTTTAACGAGACATGGGTCCGATACACGAAAAATAGTGGAGTTTTGAGTTGGCCCCAAAATGGTAGTTTTGATTCCGCCATACTAGATAGTTTGGAAACGATTCTGTTTAGAAGAAAAGCCCGGCTGGCAATGTTTGACTCTTTTCACCTTTGGCATAAGGAAGCCAAACAGAAAGAAATTAAGCAAGCAAAAAAGGATAAGAAAGCACAAAATATGTCAATTATAGAGGCTGCTCAACAGTTTAAAAATAATGAAGCAGATGGTGCAAATGAGATATTAGAAAGACAACATCGCATGGTTATAGATAGATGCTATCCGGTGTTGCCTACTTCCTCTTCAGATAAAAATAAGGAATTAGAAGAAGATTCCCTAATGTCTTGTTTATTGAATTCACCTCCGCCCTATGCCCAAAATGCTAACGCACCTCCGTTACCTCCTCCTATCACTCAAACACTGGTTGCTCAATTGCCGATTATTCAGCAGCCGGCTCAGCCCATTAATGCTTCCCTGCCTGTTTCTGCTCCGTCTTCACAGCCTGCAATTCAGCCCCCACCTCTACCAATTCCCACTCTTGTCCCCCAGTCGGCTACATTTCAGTCTCCGTTACCTTCTGCATCTGTGGAGTGGAGAAGTGTGGCTCAATGGTTAGAGCGGCAGACCCTGATGCAGAGGTCTAGCCCGGGACCAGGGTTCAATTCCCCGCCTGTGCGGGTCTTGGGCTCAAAAATTCCAGGGACTTGATAATTCTCGCCTCGGTGCCTATTCCAATCATGGAGTCCCACTCTGCAATTCTGGGCAATAGCTTGCTTAATCTCCACAACGGCCCCCACAACGCTAAGGATGCCTGGCCTCCACCTTGGGGGTGCCCAGGAGTGGACACCTCACAGGGAAAGCCAGGATGGGTTCCACAGCGGTATTCGTACAAGCGCCTTGAGACCCTTGCGGGTGAGTAGTGCGCTATACAAGTATCAATTTACATTTACAATTTACATTTACATATTGCCTCCCATTCTCTCGAGGGATTCCCCTGCATCACACAGGAGACTGGCTGAGGCTGTCTCAAATTACTTTTCTCCTCTTCTCGGGTCCTTAAATCTGTCTCCAGCTTTCTCTAGACGACAATCCCGTTGTCAGCTTCCTCTTACAGACGAGAAGGTAGTTTTGGGTTCCCTCGCTCGTAAATGGATCGAGAGAGGACTAGATTATAGTACAGAAGATATTATGAGTTCTTTTCACCAATGGGTAGAGCCCACACAGAGATATGTTTTTAATGTCATGTGTCAGACTCTCATTAAAGGTTGGGAAGATATGGGGTTGGATACAGTTCCTTCAGAGCTATTGAAATTACAAGCCGATTTCGATAAAGGTTTTATTGTAAGGCCACGAGTTGAAGACGCAGTCACTAAACTTATTGCGTTTCGAACAATGTTCTTGTCTTTATCCCTTTCCGAGACTGATCCTGCCAAAAACACAGGCGTTAAGAATTATCCGATGCGTGAAGTTCCTCCCGTATGGAGGGACGCGATAGTTGGTCCACCTGCTGTTCCTGCTCATTTCCAGCGTATATGGGTCCATGAACCCTGGAAAAGGTCTGAAGTGTTGGCGCTTAAGCAAACTCTTCCGGACCCTTGTAAAAATCCGGCTGGATATTATAAGGAATTATCTCAAACAGTTGACGCTTGTATTATGAATTTGGCCGATATAGATATGTTGTTTGGGAATGTTGTTCTACAAGCCTTGTGGGCACGGATTCGTATGGAAAATCACAATGCTGAATTAGGTGGTGATTGGGCTGCTATTAGAGCCGCTGATGCAGGTCAAGTGGGTGGTGCAAAACCCGATGATCTGATTACGGCCCTACCAGGCAGAATAATAGAATTAATGAAAACTATGATGCCCGCGGTGCGAGTTAATTGGGATAAGCTGGCCGCATGCAAGCAAAAGAAAGACGAAAGTGTTTCGGATTTCTTCACCCGTTTTGAAGAGACGTTTATTGATCACAGTGGTCAGGATTTGAGTGTAGAGGGTGGACAACAGTTGTTTGTGGATAAGTTTGTATACAACTTGCTTCCTGAATTATCGAATAAACTAAAAAGTTCTGAAAGTGCATAGGCTGTTTCTTCCCCTGCTTAAATACTGGCTACTGCGCAGTATTATGAGAATAGAGATAAGGAGGAGAAAGAGAAACAAGAGAAGAAAAATAAAGATTTGAAAACGAAGGTGCTTTTGCAGCAAGCTTATCCTCCGCGATCTGCGCAGCCTCAGTTTTCTCAACCCCGACAGTTTCAGAAAGTGTTTCAGAAACCTGAGTATTTCGCACCACATCTTCCGTTGGGTCCTAATCAATGTGCGTTTTGTAGAGAAGAGGGACATTTTAAGAATAGTTGTCCGGTCCTATTTTTTGTTTTGTTGTTGTTGCAGAGTTTTATATAGCGCGAACTAGACCCGAACCGAATCGGGTATCAGAGCGCTTTACATAGCACCAGTTACGTTACATGAGGGCACACATTCATTTTTTTTTGTTTTTGTTAGGCACGGGGAGATTAAGTGATTTGCCCAGAATCACAGGATGTTTGGCGTCGTTACCGAGACTCGAACCCAGTTCTTGCTGGTCCGAGGTCGAGCGCCCTAGCCGTTAGGCCAACTCCTCTCCCCTATTACAGCGTAATAATGGGATGTCTGCTCCACGAGGTCGTGGTAATTCCCAGTCAGGATCTAGAGGTAGAGGACGAGGTGTGTCCTCTCAGGAGCAGCGTTCTATTCCTCCATCTACTACGAACTATTTTGATCAGCAGAGAGTCCAGTCCACACAGTATTATAATGATGATTACTGTGAAGAAAGGGCTGACGATTTTCAGATCAAATAGGACAGCCATAGACGAAGTGAGGGAGTTGTGTCGATTCCAGTAGATCGAAATGGGCCATATGTCACGATCAATACTATGGGTTTTTCAGAACCGTTTCTTTTGGACACTGGTGCGATGAGAAGTTCTATTATGCATGCTAAACTCCCTGGGGCACCTTTGTCTGGCTTAATAAATACTTCTGTAGCATTTTCTGGCGCCACAGTTCGTAATCCGGTTTCTTGTAACCTTGCCTGTTTCGATTGGTCCTTATGACCTAAAAGCTCCGCTTACTCTGACAACTGGTTGCGGCGAGAACTTGCTGGGTCTAGATTTGTTGAAAAGATTACATGCAACATTGTATTGTTCCCCTTCGGGTGTGCCTCTTACGTTGGGGAAGAAAATAACATCTTCCGCGTATTTGTCACGGGACAAGTTTCCACCCGAGTTGCTTTCTCTTCCTGAAAGTCTTTGGGCTACGGGCCCAAATGACGTGGGTTGTCTTGCAATTCCACCATATGTTGTCACAGTTAAGGAGAATGTGAGCATGCCACGCATTCCCCAGTATCGTATCTCTAGTGATGGAGAGAGAGCACTTTTGACTATTGTCGATGATTTTATACAGAAAGGCGTAGTTGAGGAAACAAGAGGTAATGTTTGTAACAGTCCTGTTCTTCCGATTCTTAAGAGAACTGATCCTTCACAACCTCCTGTTTACAGATTTGTTATTGACCTTAGAGAGGTCAATAAAATTGTGGTGCCGCAGTATCCTGTTGTTCCGGATATTACTGCTTTGTTGACAATGATTCCTGCTTCGGCAGCCTGGTTTTCAGTTATAGACCTCAAGAATGCTTTCTTTAGTATTCCTATTGCTGAAGAAAGTAGGGATATCTTTGGTTTCTCTCTCGGTGGCCGAAGTTTTAGATTTAAGAGAGCTCCTCAAGGCTACTGCGAAAGTCCCTCTATCTATACCATGGCTCTTAAGTCACAACTTGATGCTCTTCCTTTGCCTCCTGGCGCTACACTTATTCAGTATGTGGATGATTTGTTGGTGGCTGCTGATACGGAAGATGTGTGTAAGGAAGTGACTGTTGCGTTATTGCACCATTTGTCTGCACTACAACATAAGGTGTCTCCCTCTAAGTTGCAATATGCCCGCCAAGAGGTTACCTATCTAGGTCATCTCTTGTCGAAGGAGGGAAGGTGATTGACCCCAGAACGTATTCACGCTATTTCACAGATGTCTGTACCTACAACACAGAGAGAAGTGCGTGCCTTTTTGGGTATCACTTCCTACTGTAGACAATGGATTCCCAATTTTTCACTTTTGGCTAGACCACTGTTGGACCTAACGTTGAAAGATACGCCACATCCGCTCCCTTGGACAGATGAATGTCAGAAAAACTTTGTTGACCTACGTGCTGCTCTGTGTTCTGCTCCGGTGTTGGGTACCCCAGATTACAGTAAGCCTTTTACACTGTATGTTCACGAGAGAGAGGGTTGCGCATTGTCAGTTTTGATGCACAAATGTGGAGATAAGCAGAGGCCATGTGCCTATTCCTCCACTACATTAGACCCAGTAGCTAAAGCTTTGCCCAGTTGTCTTAGAGCCACAGCAGCTGCGGCGATTTCTATCAGACAATCGGCTGGATTAGTATTGGATAACACACTCATTGTTATGGTTCCGCATGCAGTGGATACTTTGTTGAATAAAACCAGAACACAGCATCTTACGAGTGCTCGTTTGTCTGGATCCGAGCTGACACTTTTGGCGAGCCATGTGCACATCAAAAGATGTAACCCGTTAAATCCAGCTACACTGTTGCCATTACCGGATGAGAAAGATGTTCAGGAGAAACATGATTGTTTTCTTCGAACAGAAGAAGAAACGAAGGGCAGAATTGATTTGAAGGACACTCCGCTCAAGGACCCGGATGGGATCCTATGGGTAGACGGTTCCTGTTTCAAGCTTCCAAATGGGGAGACCACTTCTGCCTATGCTGTTACCACCTTATGTACAATTGTCGAGGCGGCACGTATTGGACATAATTCAGCCCAAGCAGCTGAGTTAATAGCCTTGACTAGGGCGTGTGTGTTGTCAAAAGGAAAGAGAGTGAATGTGTACACCGACAGCCAGTATGATTTTGGCGTTGCACATAGTTTTGGTAGGTTATGGAGGGAGAGAGGATTCTTTACCTCTCACGGGACAAAGATCCAGCATGGTCAGTAAGTGACTGATCTTCTCGAGTCACTTACCTTACCTGCACAGATAGCAATCATAAAGTGCAGCGCACATAAGAAAGTCACAGATGATGTGGGTCGTGGAAACGCGTTTGCAGACGAAGTAGCGAAAACTACAGCTAGAAATACAGCTAGTCAAATGTACGTGGCAGGTCCTGCAAATTGGGTTAGGAATATTGGAATGTGTGAAGACACTATTGAGAGTGTGAAAACGATTCAGGGAGAAGCGACTGAGAAGGAATTAAGAACATGGAAAGAAAGTACGGGAATGTTAGACTAGACGGGTTGTTGGACGGAATTGTCGGAACATCAGCGATGGTTATTACCGGATGCTTATGTATTGCCGGTTGTAACTATGGCTCATGGTCCAGCCCACATTAGTGCAAAAGGCATTTGTAAGCTCTTGGCTCCTGTATGGCAGAATGAAGGAATTCCGAAATGTGCAGAGAACGTGGTTAAGCATTGTATTGTTTGTCTAATGCATAACCCAGGAAAAGGTACCCCAACTCCGACAGGTCATTTTTCTCCCCCGTCATATCCTTTTAAAGTGCTGCAGATCAATTACATTCATATGAATCGATGCAACAACCTTAAGTATGTTCTGGTGGTGGTATGTGCCTTTTCCCATTGGATAGAGGCCTACCCCTTGAAAGATAACACTGCTTTGTCAACTGCCATAGTGTTACTTAAAGAGTTCTTCCCCAGATTTGGTTTGCCGCGAATTGTCTGGAGTGACAATGGGAGTGAATTCGTGGGTCAAATTATGCAGAAAGTATGTTCTGGTCTTGGGATCAGACAAAAATTTCATGCGGCAAACCATCCACAGTCAGCAGGTTTGGTTGAGTGTTATAATGGTACGCTCAAACTTAAACTAGCTAAGATTCAAGCCAGTACAGGTCTTGCCTGGCCAGATGCCTTGCCCCTAGCTCTTTTGTCAACCAGAACTACTGTACACTCTCGTATGGGACTTAGCCCATATGAAGTGGTATTTGGACGCCCAGCTAATGTTTGGGGTGTCCCTCGACCCAAGAGATATTCCGATATACCATATCCTTTGTTAATAGACTATTTGCATGATTTGACTACTAAATTAAGTGTTATTCGTCAACAGGTACAAAGTGCTTTGCCAGAGGCCTCAACGGAGCCAGGTCACAACATTTTGCCCGGTGACTGGGTCTGCATCAAAAATTTTCAACGGACGAAGAGTCTGGAGCCTCGGTGGTCTACGCCTACGCAAGTTTTGCTCGTCACCCGCACGGCTGTGAAAGTGGTTGGCAAACAAAACTGGGTGCTTGGCGTGCACTGTAAAAAAGTGCCATTGCCATTACCCTTAGACCAGTGGATTCGCAGTGGTGTAAAAGAATCGGATACTGCAGCGGTTCCTTGTTTTGTGCCCTTCAGTGATGCCCAAATTTATGGAACTCAGTCGGAGAAAGCAGATGACGACATTCTTCAAGCCGCTGTGCCTGCGCATCTTCGAATAGACAAAAGCTCTATTTCAAGACCAGACCGTGCCGAGCAAAACACGCTATAACTTGAGGTCGAGAGTTGACCAGAAGAACTGAACACTTTGAACACATTTTTTTCCTTCTTTCTCATACCATTTAAAGACACTTTTTGGTTGCTTTGTCCTTTTGTTGTCCTTTTGTTTTGGTGAGGTATTAGTATTAGAAGTGCCATCCGTCTCCGTCGCAGGGTCACGGTAGGAGGCTCAGACTGTAACCTGATTTTCTGTTCTTTTAGTAAGCGGTTAGCGCCTCAGGATATACAGAAGTATATAGCTGAGTGATTAAAGAAGATTGCCGTGAGCGAATTTTTTTTAGATAAAGATGGATGGTACAATAAATGTAGGTAGGGATAGTAGGAAGCAAGAAATGAGATTGAAATATTGTAAATTATTGCGTAGTCGATTTGGCATGAGTTTGTGTATTTTCATGTTTTTGTGTATTTTATTAGCTTGCATTAGTTGGATTGTCCATGTTCTACATCCGAGAAGTGTTGCTAATTCCACAACTTCTTTGCCCTCTCGTCTTTCTGTCTTTTCGCATAAAATGCATACTCTACCCCCTCATGAACAGATAAGGAGAGCTGAATATATGAATAATACGTTTATCCAGTTATTGCATCAACACCAGTTGGCCATTAATATGACTGACTGTTGGGTGTGCGGTCTTATGCCACGCAATACACAAAAGGGGATGCCGTATCTGGTTCTCCCTTTTTCATATGAAGGTTCAGCTTGGGCCTACTTGACTATGTTTTCGGCCGCATACCACAACAGACTTAGAAATCCTGTAAAGACTTCTGGGACTGGATTGGATTTCAGTCACAGCTCTTTGATCAAAGGTATAGTAGTGATGGCTAAGATTGTAGAAAGGGGAAAAATTCCATTGGAAGAGAAGAAAGCTTATGAAGGATGGAATGTTACCCACTATGTTTCTAGTCTTGGTGACAAAAATAAAAGGGGTGAGTCTTCTCCAGTATGGACTGTACCCCATCAAGGTAATTTTTGTCTCCAAGTCAATAGTAAGAAAACTGACAATAAACAGGGTTTTTTCTCGTCCCCTGATTTTCCCCCATT
This sequence comes from Lissotriton helveticus, assembly GCF_964261635.1. Taxonomy (NCBI): domain Eukaryota; kingdom Metazoa; phylum Chordata; class Amphibia; order Caudata; family Salamandridae; genus Lissotriton; species Lissotriton helveticus. The sequence goes on along the minus strand of NC_136062.1, from coordinate 190,453,241 downwards.
GGTTCCGTCACAGGGAACTTATTTTGTTTGTAAAGATAGAGCTTACACATGGCTCCCTTCCAACTTTTCTGGAACCTGTTATATAGCTTTCCATCTTCCCCCTACATATTCGGCTCCGTCAGACCACTACAGAACTAGATATAGCCGAGGTATATTCGATGCCAAGGACACGGCAGAACAAGAGGGAGGAGATTTCCTTAAAGGATTCCTTCCCTTTTGGGGCCCGATGGCCAACAGCAGAAATATCAGACAATTGGTTGGTGTGGTTGAGACCACTATTAATGTTACTGCAGGTGCGATAGGTAACATTACAGCCGAACTACAGGCTGATCGTCATGACGTTGCAAAATCGAATTGCGTTAGATGTGATCCTAGCAGACCGAGGAGGTGTCTGTAGATTGATTGGATCTAGCTGTTGCATTTATATTCCAGACGATGCTCCGACAGTATATCAAGCCATTTCCAAATTGCATACCATCTCCGAGTCGATCCATCAGGACGAAGGGGATTGATCTTTTATGGGATGGTTTTGGAGAATATTGTCAACCTGGGGATGGAAGATCCTAACGTTCCTAGGAGCAATTTTGGCCATCATATTCTCTTGTTGTTTGTGCGTTCAATGTGGTCCCGCAGTGTGTGGCCTGTTGGCTACTTTATGCGTTCCACGTTCTGAAAATCCGAGGACAGAGAATATTAGGATGATGGTGCAACAGCAGCTCGATGACTTTATAAACATCGATGCTGAGTCCGACTCAGAATAGCATGAGTTGGTTTGTCTGTGCCTGAGTAATGGCAAAAGGAGGGTCTGAGGTTCTGTAAATTACGAATTTGTTCGTGCTCAGCCTCCATTTTGTACATCGCCGCCATTTTGTGTTGCCCTCACTCAGGCAGTGCGGCGAGCGCGATATTTTTGTTGTTTCTGCATTCACGTGTCAGGTGGCTTCTTTGCTTATGTTTACTAACGAGTGTCAGGGCCTGGCCGAGTACACTAATTCCTGTCTGAGCTGATTAATCCCTGTCCGGACTATTTGTTGGCTCACACCATTCTTTCCTCCAGGTTATCTTATCTGCTGTCCTTCGCTATATGTCTCATGTATTCTCCTGTTTCACGATTGTCCTTCTACAACATGCAGCTGTGTTTTCTCTACTTGTAAATCGAATTGTGTGGATTCACTCTTAATTTACTCAAGGGGTCGAATAACAAACATACCGGGAAACTTGAGTTGCTTTTAGACTTAAAGTATTGTCTATAAACGTTTGCCTATGTCGCATGCTCTTGTGTAATTGTATTTTGCATTGTATTGTACCGTATATAAACCTGTGCGCCACGGAGTTAAGTGGCAGTCTCTTTTGAACCTCGTTATACTGACGACATCTAAGACCACTGTACTAGCTGCAGCTAATAAATACCATCTTCTACGCCAGACGAAGAGTCCGTGTCTCTGTATTTGACAAGGCAGGTCAATCCCGGGGATTTCAGGCGTACCCTCCGCCACCGGGCCTTAAGTCTACGGTTCTCCAGGCTCTGCGTATTGGAATAATAAAAACAGCAGTGTAGACGTAGGTCTGAGGTCGACTAGGTCTCTACTGAGTATATTAGACTTAATTAGTTTTGCCAGCTAGCTCAGAGGTCACTAGAAACTTTCTTGAGTAAACAAGGAGGAGTTTAACTTCCCTGGATAGACAAGAAGGGATTACCTTCTGACAACCATATAACATGACAACTTTGCTCCCTCAGAATAAGAGTGTATCTCTAGAGTTGTGTGAAAACAATAGACAGCTATTTCACTCAGTCAATTGTGCATACTTAGTTTCACCAGAGTGCAGAGAAATAGAGAGACAGGCGTTTTCAATAAAAGGTGTTATTTATTGAGCAGTCTTCTTTCTCATGCAAGAAAAATGAATTGCCACAATTGCAATACTCATAGTAAAGTAAAGTGCGTACAGTAAAGGAGTATTATAAAATAATACTGTAAAAGCATTGATATGGTTTCTTAGCCATATGATACTTTAAAATAGATAAAATATATACATACATAAAAACATTGACTAACGTACTCAACTGGTGCTTCTGAATACACCTACCCCGGTGTACCTGACCTAAGCCTAATACATGGGAAGGAGTAAGTAAGTAGCAGTTTAAGTTAAGTTGGTTTTGCCAAGAATCTGAATCAAGAATTATCTTAAGGGTTTAGTCAGCTCCGTACCTTGGTAATAGAATGTGGGAGGTCTTGTATCTCTCTCTTCAGGACTCGATCTCCCAGCAACCCGCAAGGGTGGCTGGAAACACCGTAGCTGGATTTTCTCGGCTGGAGAAAAAGACAGCGTCTTTCTCAGTGCGTCAAAAGGGAGGGGCGGCTTCCGTGGGCTCTCGCATCAGCTGGGCTCTCGGGCAAGTAGATAGCCGCTCTGCTCCAAACCACCGTGTGTTTGCTTAAGGCAACGTTAGTATATTTATACCTGAAAGGTGCCGGGTTTGAAGTAAGGTTGGACATAAGACGTCAATAAAAGATGTCATTAAGGGGGCGTGGCTTGGCGCGCAAACGGAATGGCCGCTTGATTGAGCGGCTCCCGTCTCCTACTTCATTGATCCTGAATTGATCATCACTGGCTGTTGGCCTGGCTCTCCCTAACCCAGCGTAATCGGTGTGGCACTACGTCAACAGCACTCGGTCCAACTTGCAGACCGCTGGGTGCTCCCTCCGCCGAGATATCACTCTCACAAGATTTGCCGGCGTGACCCCTGGGCCGGAGGTGGTGCGCGTCTCGGCCGCCGGCGCTCACGCGAGGCCGGTGCGGACCACGGGGCGGAGGGCCCTAGACGGGGACGCCGCTGCTGGAACCAGTCGTTCTTCACCGGGCGGACGGAGCCGTGGATCCTGCTAGGCAGCGGACCTCGCTGGGGAGCGGTAGTCACTTGCTTCTCTACCCGCTGGGGCGCCGCGGTACCTGGCTGCGAGCGGAGCTGTGCAGCGGCGGCGCTGCAGGTCCATCCGCCCCTGGCCGTCGGTCTCAGCGACGACATCACCGCCTGAATAGACGTGGAGAGGGCGCAGTGAGTACTGGATAGCGCTCTTACAACATAAGGCCGGCGCAGCACATTGCGGGTGGAGCTCACTACCACCTGCCTGCATATGTAGGGTGGTGACGCTTGTGCTCCCTAGGGGTTGTGGAATCCCGCTGTTGCTGCGGAATACCGGCGGATACCACACTCCTCGGAACTGCCTACCCGTCAGCATTGCTCCGGTCGGCGCTGGGCTCACTGTATGTGGCTGTGGGGCCTGCGGAGCATATTGCCTGACCTGAGGCCCGTGCTGTGGGTGCACCAGATCCCTACATTTCATATCCGTCGCCCCCACGGTACCCCCTGGCCGGCCGGCCGACCGAGCGCAGACCTAGCCGGTCAGCCAGAGACATAGATTGCCTATCATCAACTGTGTGCTGTGCGGAGTCTGCAAGGAGTAGGACCTGCCATCTTACCTACCCAAATAACGGACCCTCACTGCCGTGGCAGCTCTAGCGAAAGTAGCTCCCGAGCGGCGTAGGGGCACAATGGTACGCCCGGAGCACCGACAGGCGTAACTGAGTTTTGAAAGCTCCAAAAAGGGAACGAAACCGGGCGTGACGGAGCCTGGGCCTAGTGGCGCGGATCTTGCTGCCGCGCCTCCCCCCTCGACTGCCTTGGACCTGCACAGCTTGTTTCAGGAAATGCGCCAGGGCTTCGCTACGGTGGTGGAAAAGGTGGACAGGATGTCCTCAAGGCTGGACGCGCTGGTGCATAAAGTTGACCAGCATGAAGAGAGAATCACTGCGACGGAGCAACGGATTTCTGACAATGATGACCTCACTGCTACTCACACTTCCCAACTTGCTCGTATGGATAATCTTCTCAGAATTATCGCAACCAAGAATGAGGACTTGGAAGCCCGTAGCAGACGCAACAACATCCGCATCACGGGCGTTCCGGAGTCTACAGACACTGGAAGGATGGAGATATACATTGAGTCGCTCCTCCGAGCGTCCATAGGGGAGGATGCCTTCTCCCCTCACTTCATTGTGGAGAGGGCACATAGATCTTTAGCCCCAGTTCCAAAGCCTGGATTACCACCCCGGCCAATTATCGCTCGCCTCTTGAACTACCGCGATAGGGATGTCGCGTTGAGGGCTGCCCGAACCAAACGATCCCTTCATTACAATGGTGTTACTTTCTCTCTGTATCCTGATTTCACCCCCCTTGTACAGGAGGAGAGGCGGAAGTTCTTGGCTGTCAAAAAGAAGTTGAGAGAGGCTCAGATGGATTATGCTCTACTATATCCGGCGAGGTTGAGGGTGACGCACCAAGGCAAACAACGTTTTTTTACGGATCCGAGCAAAGTTGAGGAATATTTGAAACAGCACCGTAGGGCGCAGAGGGGCAGGCGGGATGAACACGAGGACCCCGACGAGGAGGTGCCCCCAGAGGACAATGACAATTGATACACATCGCCTTCCCTAGACGACACTGTCCTGGGACTGCCTCACTATATATGCCTCACGTCTGTGGCCTCAGCTGACATTGATCCTGTTCTTGGGAAACGGGACTGAGTGAGTCCTTCAGCGGTGCACCATAAGTAGGAACCGTTACCCTTCTTCCTGCCTCTACCGAGGGTGGTAACGTTCATGAGGCAGACGGGAGAGGTGATGGCTGTGCGCTTTAGCTAATGTTCCCCCTACGGGTGTACCCCACCTTTGGATGTCAGTTGTGGGAGTTCTGGGGGGTCGGGTGGGGGGTGGGCGAGGGGCTGATTGGCTGCTGGCATGATTGGGATGCAGTGGTGGGTGGGGGGGTGGGTACTGTTGAGGGGGGGTTGTTTTGCTGAAAACAGCGTTTGACTGGATGGTCATCAGGGTCAGTGATCTGATACATGTGTTGTTGAAACGTTGGACCCTGCGGTGGCAGGTCTCCTTTATCCGATTGCTTCAGGGTTATGGCTAGCTCGGGATCTGATGCACAATTGAAATGCTTGTCTTGGAACGTTCGGGGACTCAACGATGCTAAAAAATGCAGAAATATCATAGCGTACTTAGATCGCCATCAGGTACAACTAGCCATGTTGCAAGAAACACACATAGCTGCGCAGGGGCGCCCTTCTTTTGGTTGTAAATGGGCCTCTACCCGGGCATTTTTCTCCTATTCCTCATATGCAAGAGGAGTCGTTATACTGCTCAAACGCACTGTTCCCTTTCAGGTACATGGTGAGTTGGTGGATGTGGCCGTTATGTGTTGCTGTGGGGGCGGCTAGGCCGCGATACTATTACACTGGTTAATTGCTACGCACCCAATTTGGATGTACCTTGCTTTTTCACCACACTCTGGGGTAAAATTTTGGATATAGGATCTCGCCATATCATCTGGGGAGGAGACTTCAACATAGCGTTAGTGCCTCATATGGATAGAGCGGATAGAGCGACACATTATAAACCCAGGTCAAGAGAAGCACTAGAGGGTGTGCTTTCTGAAGGCAACCTACTGGACGCCTGGCGACAGTTGCACCCCGACAGTACTGAGGGCATCCACTTCACTTCACAGACTGGTACATGGGCACGCCTCGACTATTTTTTCTTGACAAGAGAGATGTTTACAGGAGTGATTAATGTAACTCACCTCCCGAGATCGTATTCGGACCATAGTCCGGTACTGTTGACCTTACTCATCCCTGGCTGGGACAACCCTAGACCACGATGGCGTTTGCAGCCGGCGGCCTTACTGGATGCGGTATTCCACGCTGAACTGGGTGATGAGATCAATGCTTTTTTTCCAAGGAATAAGGGTTCTGTAGACTCGGTTGAGACTATATGGGAGGCTTTCAAGGTCACTATTAGGGGCTACTGCATAGCTAAAAGCTTTGGGGTATTGCGAGACGTACAGCGCACGATTCGAAAGCTTGAGGGTGAGCTGCGGATGCTGGAGATTCGAATGGCGGAGGGCGGTGGCACTACTGCACATGCAGAATTTAGAGAAAAACTTACACATTATGAGGAAGAGGCACACAGGGAGACTAGGTTTAAGGGTAAACACTGGCAGGCAAGGAAATATTGCGAAGGCGATAGGCCTGGTAAGGCACTAGCTATCTTGACAGGGGTGCCACGCGTGGATAGTACTATCATAGAGGTGGTCAACGACCAGGGCCACACCGTCAGGAATTCTGATGACATATTGGATACCTTCGTCTCACACTATCGCTCACTCTACACCACAGTCACTACCCCTGACATACAGTAAGACGATTTTCTGAGCGACCTTGCACTGTGCTGGCTTAGCGATGTTGATAGGACATTCCTTGCCGCTCCTATTGAAATAGATGAAGTTAGGGACGCAATCATGTCGCTTCAAAACGGGAAGGCGCCTGAATTGGACGGACTTCCCGCTGAATTTTATAAGTCTTACGTAGACGTTATGGCCCCGGTCCTCCGCGAGGTCTTCGAGGAGTCCCTTGCAGACGGCATTCTCCCATGCTCTATGCGCGAAGTTGTCATCACCTCCTTATTGAAGCCAGGCAAAACCCCCACGACCTGTGACTCCTATCGTCCCCTCTCGCTCCTAAATTGCGATGTTAAGATACTGGCTAAAGTCCTGGCAATCAGATTGTCTCTCCTCATGACCCGGATAGTATTACCTGACCAGTCCGGCTTTGTCCCAAATCGCTCTACCTCCCACAACTTACGTACACTGTTTTCTTTGCTTCATACGATCCACCCCGACCTTCCTGTCGCGGCGATTTTTTTAGACGCTACGAAAGCGTTTGACTCTGTTGAGTGGCCCTACCTGTTCACCGTTCTGACCCGCATGGGGTTTCCCAACGTATTCATTTCATGGGTCCAATTACTATACACCCAGCCCACTGCGAGGGTTCTGATCAATGGTCATCTTTCCGCACCACTCTTCATCTCTAGGGGTACCCGACAGGGATGACCTCTGTCCCCCCTGTTGTTCGCGATTGCCATTGAACCCCTTGCGTGCCGACTCCGTCAACTTCATGGTGCGGGCGCGATTCGCTGCTTCCAACGCCAGATTGGTGTATCGTTATATGCGGACGATATGACTCTGTTTGTAAAGGATCCAGTCCACAACCTGAATCCCCTGCTCAGAGAATTTGTTGTCTTTGGAAGACTATCGGGGGTGCAGGTCAACTGGATGAAATCACAGTTTTTTCCGCTCACAGATGCCGTACCCGACTTTCCTCTGGATTACCCCCTAGAGAGATGCAGGTCTGAACTCCGATACCTTGGTATTCAGGTCTCCCGCGACAAGGACAAGAATATACGCTCTAATTATGGCGTTGCTGTGACCAAACTTACCACGTTGGTGGACCGCTGGATCTCCCTCCCCATCTCCATGGCAGGGAGAGCCTCTCTCATCAAGATGGTGGTGCTCCCGCGCTTTCTTTACCTTTTTCTTAATATCCCCTTTCATCCGGGTGCTTATTTCTTCAAGACTCTGAGGTCGGAGCTCTGCCGCCTATTCTGGGGAGGCAAAGGCCCGCGACTTAAATGGTCCATGTTGATTCAACCTTACGATAAGGGGGGATTTGACATCCTGGATTTTGAAGCCTATTACCTATGTGCACAGGCGCATTATGCATACCACTGGCTTCTCCCTACGCCCTTCATGCCTCAAATAGCGGTGGAGGACTGGATTGCCCATCCCCTGCCTTTGAATGGCCTTCTACACTGCCAGCCGTCGGCCATAACGACACCTCATACTTCTGTTACATGTACTATCGACGCGTGGCGACGCCTAGCTAAAAGGCTAGACAGCGGACTGTTATACTCACCCTTGCTGCCATTGACATACCATCCTGCGCTTGTACTTCTACAAGAGAAAGGATTTCGGACACTCTGTGCGGTACTAAAGATCCATTGCTGGGGCGACCTCTTCTCTGCGGGGCGCTTCAAAAACGCAGATGCGTTCTTCACAACACATGCTCGCACCCCTCTTGAAGTCTTTTACTACCTGCGACTTCGCCAAGGCATGCGCGCAATCCTACCTGACTTCCCTGCGGAGCCCGCTGTTACGCCCCCGCTCCACTTCCTGCTCAGCTCACAGGACGGCTCCCATTTGGTATCGGGAATGTATCGTAGTGTGAGGACATGCGGCATACCGCCGGAAGCCTCGGCGAGGAGGCGGTGGTCTGCTGAACTAGCAATTGACATCACTGATGATCAATGGCTATACTGCTGTACTCTCACGGCTCGCATATCAGCTAGCTGCAGGCTTAAGATAATTCATTACAAATACCTACAGCGACTATATTACACTCCGGTGAAAAAATATCGGTTTCACTTGTCTGACACGGATCGTTGTGACCGTTGCCGCGCGGAACATGCGGACTTCCTACACCTTGCCTGGGAATGCCCCTCTATACAGATCTACTGGCAGCAGGTACATACCGCCCTAGAATCCATGATTGGGTCACCGATATCACCGGATCCACTGCTGATGCTGTTGGGACACACACCACACATTCCATCGCAATACAGAAAATTTGTAGATATCGCACTTCTACTGGCGAAAAGGCGCATAGCATGCAGGTGGGGTCGTGGCAGGGCACCGAAATTCAAAGAGTGGCTAATTGATATGTCATATAGTCAGGACCAACACACGATCTTTGCTGAGCTGCTCCCGCCATCTAGCAGGCCGAGAGATATCTGGGGTCCCATGGTTGCCTATCTTCAAGCTCAGGCCGCCCGGGATGGCAGTCCGGAGAGGGGTGCTACTTGTGAAGGTGACAATGCTCGTGTATAATGTACCCCAGCTATCTAATGAACGAGTACTGTGTGCGCTATTGCACCTATTGATTTGCACTACGCCTATTTATATCACTGTATTTTCCTGATGGTTCCCTATTGCTCACAGCTGCTCTGCCTATTCATGTAACGTGTGTATGCTTGCTCCTTATGGTAATGACTTTTAACCTTTGACTTAATTCCTATGTATCAATGTTACTACACCACCCCTGATAATTGTACGCAATTTTCCTTTTTTTGCACTGTTGGTGCCGTAAACGTACCACTGGACTTTGCTATGCTATAACTGCTATTTAGATCTGATGCCATCCTTTGACCCATAGTTCTCAGCCACTAGACTGTCGTAATGTATGTACTGTCTTGTTCTTTTGTTGCAAAAATACCAATAAACAGAATTAAAAAAAAATAATAATAAAAGATGTCACTAAGAACTGGCCGTTCTTTCAGTGCTCGCAGGAGTTCTAGGACAAATCAAAACAGAAGCATGGGGAATTCCCAGGTTGCTCTAGGTTTGGTTTGTTTAAAGAACTCGTTGTACTCTCTAGGAGTCTGGGGAAGTAGCCTTGCTTAATTTGGACTGCATGGGCTACGACTAAATATGGATATGATTCTTATGCCTTTATAAGGATATTATTTATTATAGCCATACAAGGGCATAAATTGGGAATATCGAATTTAGGGTCCTAGATAGAAATACAACACCCACACCATGATCTAATGTCCATCATTACTAAAACTAAGCAATAGTAAACATATAACGATGCATGTGTGTTTTCCAACCCACCCCAAAATACATAATCGCATTTGAAATGGTATATGTTAAATACACGAAAATGAGTATTGGTACTGTACGCTTTTCAAGCAGTGTTATCATTCAGTTAAATGCATATATATATCAGCTGAATGAATTGCGAAAATTACACATGAAATGGCTCTGAATACAGAAAAGAGGGTCAAGACCATTCCATCACATATTAATACAAATGCTGTACATGTGCTAGAGGCTGAGGTAAAATACTGTCTCTAGAGTTCCTAAAAATAGAAGCTCTGTTCTCTAAGAATAGTTCTACTTTAAGCAGAGTACTTTGTGCCAGAAAAAAGGGTAAATATTTTGGAAGTGAAAAAAAAATAATTTCGCTTTCAGGGGAAAAAATAGTTCCAATTGTTTTCAGTAGCTGTGTTTATCAAAAACTGAAGGCCGAATTCAGAGTTCAGGGAACGCTGTGTGCTCGTTGTTTTAAAAAGTTATTCTTTTTGTTCAGGGGAGAAAATCATATCAGACAGACTTGCAAAAAATTGGTCTACAACATCAGGTGAAAGTTCGACCAAGTTTGAAAATGCCGAAACAGTGCATGTGTGAGTGTGATTGCTATCATCGATGTCAGGATCAGCAATGCTCACAGAAGGTTGTACCTGTGTGGTGCTGCTCTCATCTCGTACTCCACTGCCACATACTCGTAGTGGTGAAGTCTCAACGAATGCCGTCATCAGAATAGGTAGCCGCTGGGGACAACACGATGCATGAGTCGTTATCGGACCTAGCAAGGTATCTGTATCCATTGGTACTGCTGATGGTAGTGTAAGACAGATGTCCAACACGCATTCTTCTCCGCATAGCATACATCGAAGCACAGGTAAGATGCAATTTTGCCAGATTGGTCTGAATGAAAGAAACCAGGTCATATTCATATCTCTTAGCCGGGCTAATCCGAGGACTTTAGTGATGCGGGCCTGGTAGCGTATAGCTAGGATCGTTTCTTCCATCATTGCTGGAGTCTTGTCTGTGGCTTGGCTTGCCATATCGGAGCAGAAGGATCAAAAATACAATTCCTGCTACGAGTCCCAATAAAAGAGGCAGACTGCCAAAAATTGAATGTACAAAATTCGGGATAAAGCCCAGAACTGTTTCAAAGGGTGTTAACAGCCCCGAAAAAATTGTCTTAAATACATGTGCGATGCCACTGGTATCTGACATGTTTAAGATTTGGCTCAATATTTCTACGAAATGCACAGGGCAATTTGTTGATAATAAGGAATGTATCTCTGCCGTTGTCCTTGCAACTTGCAGATCATACGTTTCTTTAGACGAGGTCAAAGGCACAGTTGTCTGTAAAAGAATAGACTTCATTCTGCTTAAAGTATCAATTCGAATAGAAGAGATATTCAAATAAGGCCATATTGCCGCCTCCATGTCTGGATTGCTGTTTGGATACAATACTTGCATACAGCAAGTGACCATGGAACTAACGCTCACGAGATAGGCTTTTCCTGGCACCATGCCACAACAGCTGTGGTCACTTATTAGAACATAGCTGCCGTTGGAAAGCTTTCTAAAGAATGGCTCTATCTGTGTTGCAGGAGTGCCGTGCAGGTGACATGAAAGGTTATTCGAAGACCCTTCGCAGGCTCCATGCAAGTTAATACCTTGACACAGAAGTGTACCGCTAAGTGAGTTTTTACAATTGTTACCACTAAGAAATACCTGCTTTTTCTTTTCACTATAACATTTGTGTGTATAAGGTAATTTCCATGTTGACTTGATGTATCCTTTACCCAACCTTTCATACTGGCCCGCTGGTATATACTCTTGGAAATATTTAAACTGGAAAGTTGTTATCGGAATTGTAATTATTCCGTGTATTATCCATTCAATGACAGGTCTTTCTGACATTGTCAATGGTAATCTCTCAAGTTTTTCAATGCTCAGAATCTATAGTCTGCTCCTTTTTGTGCCAAACTGATTTGTTTATCAGTAAGGTTAAAGATAGAGAATAATGACGTGGTGTTGATTAAACGCCATGGCACGTAGCCTGAACGCAGATTTTGCAACGTCCAGCCAAGCTGTACAATAGAACGTAATTGGGACTGACCATGTTGTAGCATTAGCAAGTCCTGCTCTATTATATCAATAGCAGATGATACAATACTGTCCAGTGAATATATTCTGGAGGACAGAGTCGTTAACCCATTGTCCACAACAGAAAGTGATGTTTCCAAATTAATACGATCAATTTTTCGTATTTTTTCTGCTGTTTCAATTTGTGTTACTTTCCAAGCCTCGTTGTATGCAGCGTATATACCGGCCGCTATGAAACGTTTTTGACACTGTTTGCGTGGTCCCAGGATGAAATCACGCAAGTCAGCACCGTCTTTAAGTAAAGTCAGGTGTTGCTTAATTTCAGCCAGTGTGGATTTCTGTAGCCATTCGAGGCATAGTTTCCCTACACTGTATGTTGTAACTATCCCTGGATGTTGTCTCTGGGAGTATCTTGGGTCTGGCCTGGTCATTTTGAACCCCTGTGTTTTGTTCAAGAATCGATCTTGACAGTTATTTGTGTCTGTGGGCCAGATCAACCATTTTTTCCAATCAGGATTTGTTCTGTTTTGGTGTAAAATATGGGATACGTCTATCAAAACATCTGTAGTGCTATTACTGTCAGGTGTTGGCTTTGGAATAGATGGTTTATTTAAGTCTTTTATCTTAGCTAGGCCAAGACAAGTAGTTTGATGAATTGTGTCATTCAGAAATATCATTTGTTCTGGGATCATGCAGGCCCTAAATAATGCTTCTAGGCCTTGTACCTGCCAATCTTTGGTACCCCAGATGGTTTTTGTTTCAATGTTGTTCTTCCAGAATTCAAAACCAAATGTAGTCCTTTTTCATAAAATGTTTCAGAATAAATTAATTTAGTATTTGTCAACATTGTTTTCATTCCTGTCTTATTTAACATTTTAAAATAAAACGTTCCTGCATCACTTGTGTTAAACCCTGAGAAGTATGGGAATTTCTCATAAAATGTTTTCGAGCTGCTTTTAGGTGGTGTTGCACAATGTTCTCATTGGTTATAATTAAAAACATTTCTAGGTTGCGCAGATTTATGCAAATAGTGATGACCAAAATGATTATAGCAATACAATTCTTCATAATTTGATGAACCCTGTAAATAATCCTGTTCTGTAAATGTTGCTGACATTACTAAATCTGACATCATATTATTAATATTTTCAAAGTCCCAATCATCAGAGAAAGTACTTGGTTTTACAAAGTCACTTAATGAAACCTTGAACTGGTGTGGATATTTCAATCGGGCCAAAAATGTCATAATCAGTTCTGTCCCATGCTACCCCACCGGGTATTGGATTGGCTGTGATGTTCCCTGATGACAGTTCTCTTTTCTCGATGTGAGAGGATGTGTGAGGCTTTAGGACCAAGTTGATGTTCTGACTTGCTGTGTCCATTGTACTGTATTTTCCTTCAATGAATTTTCCCAAACAAAGAACCATGATGAGCCAAAGCAGGAGGAAAAGTACACCTAACACAATCCAAAATTCAATCCATGGTGAAATCAGATATGTTTCTTTATGTTGATGAAAGAGTTCAGTCACTTTGTCTTTGAAAGTTTTTGTTGCTGGCGTTTCTTCAGGCTCGCTTAGATCTTCAGAAAAGCCATCGAAATTGATGAAGTAGCCAGATGCAGTTCTGTCAATTGTTGGAATTGCTTCAGAATTTTCATTTGCTTTTGGATTTTTTTTTGTTTCATTAGCATAGTCTGAGGCTACATCGTTGTAGACTGGTGTTTCTTGACAAACTGTTGCATTTTGGGTTTCAAGAGGCACAAGTTCCATGGCTTTGTTGCATAGTCCTTTTTTATTCACTGCAGGTTTATCAAATGTGATTAGTCTCTCAGTTTGAACCTCTTGGATTGTAGCAAATTTTGGTATTCTGCTATTTCTTGGGAGTCCACTGGGCCTACTACTTATTATTGGCCACATGATTGTGGTTTTACCAGGTCGATGGATACAACTCGGTTCTCCTTTTTACCAGCAAGTGGCGGTAGTACAACTGATCTCGTTCTGCTGACAGGTACTGCTTTTCTGTAAGAAGGCCCAAATTCCTTCTTCACCATGATCTTCTCTCTGACCAGATCCCCAATCTTTGGAATCCAGACAGGTCTTGCTGGGACAGGTGGTTTTTCTTCAGTGGCTGTTGGCTGTTGCTTTAACTTTATGTTACTCAGGCTTTTTCTTGTTTCATTTAAGTCCTGTAAAACAGCCAAACGGTCTTTGATTTCAAAGGATTTTTCTTCCACCACTGAAGTGTGACTATCAAGATCCTGAATGTGCATTCTAGTACCGAACAATAGTTCGTATGGACTGAGACCTTTTAGAGAATTTCTTGGCAGATTATTAAGACTACGTTGGACACTTGTTAAATTTTTGGACCCACCCATCACCCGAACCTAATACCCTTGCCGTTATAGATTGCTTTATGTCCCTGTTTTTTCTTTCCACTACCAAATTTCCCTCAGGATGGAATGGACAAGAGTACTGCAATGCTATACCCATGCTGGCCATGGCCTCCTTGTAAGCCCTAGAGCTAAACGCAGGACCCTGGTCAGAATGTAGCATGCCAATTGCGTATGTGCCGATACAGACTCGCAAATCTTTTATAACAGTTCTGGCGTCAGCCGAGCGCTGGTGTCTACACTTTAAGTGAATCTAGTCTTAAATATTATGGGGACGCGTTTCTCCTACTGGATTTCTGCGTATAGATAGCCTTATGCTTTCTAAAAAAATGGTCCTGGCAATACTCCGGTCGGTTCACGGCTGCGATCTCTGTTGCATTTTGGACAGCCCATTGCAAATTTGTAATGTTGCAAGCTCATCCCCGGCCACCAGTATTCTGATTGTAATTCTTTAAGAGATTTCAAGATCTCTTGGTGCCTAAGACCTTCACCCATGTGTGCGTCTGCTATTAATAAGACTCTCCTGTTCGTGTTTGGAATTACTCTATCCCCCACTCCAGGGATTTGAGCAAAAGGAACGGAGTTTGCATCAATTATGTATGTATTGTTGAGTGGATAGTTCACAAGTAATGCTGCATAGTCGCCTTTTAAAGACGTTTTTACCGCCAGCATGGTTTCCCCGTCTATGTATTTTTTAGAATGCTTTTTTATGGCTACGGAAGCCGGTTGAGCTGCTTCCGCTGTGGCTCCGAGAGCCAATGAATTCCCTGCAACGTGAACGCCATCACGTTGATGACTCGGTGTATGTATCACTTGAGTCTTTCGTAGTTCCTTCTGCAAAAGAACTACTTGTTCCCAAAGCTTTTTATGCTTTATTGTGGTACCTGTGTCATCTTTGTAATCGTTTTGAACCCAGCTCTGCAAGTCATAATTGTAAGACTTGACGCAGAAATGCGAATCGCACACTATTAGTGTTGGGAATTCACGATAGGCATTTTCAAGCGCCATCTTTAAAGATCTGATTTCAGCTCGCTGAGCTGAACAGTTTCTCAGTGATTGAGTTTTTGTGACTATTGGTCTGAATTTACCAAAGCGCCAGCGACCTTTAACAATCGCGCACGCTGCGTTGCAGGATTTTTTCTCTACATCATAATGTTGTGCAAATCTGTCCATGTAGATTACACATGTGTACAGTTCGAGAGGCAGAATTTCATTTGGCAGAGGATATTCTTCTTCATATTCTAGATCTTCTAGTTTTTTTCATTTTCGGGTCAAAATAGTATTTCACGTCTTCTGCAGCAAGAGAATTTTCCCATTGTATCCATTTCAGATCTAATGCCACAGCAGTCAAATTGCGTGGGCTTGTTAATGCCTCAAGGGCTGATTCTGCTGTAAAAACAGTTATTCTTCTGGCTTGGGCTCTTTCTTTTGCTACAGCAGTTTGAACCGCTACCTGAATTTTTTCAGTAGAACTGAATTTCATTTCAGCTTGTGTGTACAAGTGTGATTTGTAAGCTATTGGTACCGTTTCTCCCTCATTAGAGGTCAGGTACGTGAATCCGCATCTTCCTGGGATGACTCGGATTACAAGGTTGCGTATGTTTTCGCGAGTTTGTAATTTAGTTTTAGTTAACATGTCTGTTTGCAATTATCTTATAATTTCTGTGTGTTTCTGAGTCCAATTTATTGGTTTGAAATCAGGGTTTATTAATTCATAGAGAGGTTTATCCCTCTCTGCATAATTTAGAATGTATGTTCTTCCAAAATTCAGGAAACCTAGTATTGATTGTAAATTCTTCAGCGTTTGTGGGGCTTGGAGTACAGCACACTTCTCTAAGAAGTTGTCTGCTAGGCTTTTGCCTTCACTTGATAATTCATATCCTAAAAACAGGACAGTTAGATGGGCAATTCGTAACTTTTTAAAGTTGAATTTGTAACCCTCAGCTGCAAACCCAAGTATTATGGTGTTCACTCTTTTCAAGTGAGTCTCCAGGTCATCATCTGTGAGATAGATGTCATCGACATAAGATAATGCCTCATCATCATATATTTGTAGTAACTCTGTTACCCTTGCTGGGAATAGTCCTGGGCTATTCTTGAATGCCTGTGGGAGTCGACAGAAGTGTTTTTGCGACCCCATTATTGAGAAAGCGGTCAAATACCTGCTTTCAGGTGCAATGTTTTGACAAAAGAATCCATTAGAGATGTCTAATGTCGTTTTGTATTTTTTGCGCACGATGTTATTCATTAGTGCTGCACTGTGTGAGTTTTGTACTGCAAATGTTTTGCAACAGGAGTTTAGGTGTCTGCAGTCCAAAACTAGACGATATGAATCGTCTGGCTTGGAGACAGGAAGCAAAGGATTGTTCATTTGTGAGGTGCATGTTTCAATCACCCCCTGGTATTCAAGTTGATCTAAGATCTCCGTGACTTGCTTTTTACCTTCTTGTTTAACTGGGTACTGCCTTTGTGCAGTTGGTTGACTTTTTAACTGGATTTTGTGAGGAGGAGAATCCTCATCCCATACTACATGATTTTTATATAAAGCAGGAGCTTGGGCCACTGCCCATTTTCTTGCATATATGGATTTTTTATGAATTGAAATATGATTTGAGAAGGCAGGCATAATCATTTCTTCGCCATGAGGGCACTCCCTGACAAACTCTGGTGGCCAGTCTTTCTCAGCTAGAAGGATGTCATAGCCTTTCGAAAGGTTATCCCAAATGAGACCCCTTACTTTCCTAGTCTTGTCCCCCTCTATACGCAATGTTATTTCGTATATTTTATGAGGTTTTCTAACTCTGGTATCTGCAGTTTCCACTTGAATATACTCATTCGTGTCCACTGTCTCCAGAAGATTCATCAGGATCTTGCGAGCTATGGTCACTTCTGCTGCGCTGTCTAGCATTGTCTGTGCCCACTCTCCGTTTTTCAGTTGTGTCCTCAGTATCCTCGGCATGTTTTATTATTTTAATACTGGCTACCTTCTTTCTTGGAAATTGTCATTTTTTACTTTGATGAGCAGGTTCCTTGTCTTTGGACTTGACGTGCTCTTCCCTGTGTTCTGACCGTCCTCTTCTTTCCGATTTCTGCAAGGAAGTCTGAAAAGATCGAGAGGGACGTGTATCAATATCTTGATATCTATCAGTTTTTTTCAAATTATCCCTATTTCTAAGGTTGTATCTTTTCTCAGAGGGCTCCCTCTGGGGAGACTTGTTTCCTCGGTCTGGAGATCTTTTTCTCCGTTGAGGAGAACTTCCTCAGGACTGGAATCGTTTTTCTTTGGGAGTGGATTGTTTATTTCCATCCCAACTCTTTTTCGGAGTATTTAGATTATTTTTAATAAATGTTTTATCAGGATTTTCAGTTAGTTGGGGTTTTACTGGTTTCCCACCCAAACTATCTCTTCCTAGTTCTTCCTAGGATTTTTCTATGATTCTGGCAAGTTCAAATGGTTGTTCTGCTATATCTGTTTCTTTCAATTTCTGGCGGATCGCCACAGATGCTGCTTCTCCTTTTATGTTGGCTAATAATATAGCCGAGACCTGCTTGAAATCTTTCAGTAATTTCATACCCAGAGTTAAAGCAGGTTCTGGACCGTATTCATTTTGAATCTGTCTTAGTACCTCTGGTATTACCGCCATGGACGGAACACCATGTGTTTTTGTGTAGATGGAAGCAAAGACTGTGCCCCAAGTGTCACAGTCTTCCACATGTGGTGCGATCCCCATTGGAAGTCAGATAGTCAGAATTCTGTGTTTCTCAGTAGGTGTAGTATCAGGAAATACTGCCTCTATTTGAGTGATTTTTTGTGCTAACCAGAATGGAATTTGTTCCCGTTTTGCGGGTATTTTGCCAATGGCTGATTGTATATTCTGTGGTGTGATTTTATTTGTGTTCCCCTGGTGAGGGGTGGTCTGTGAAATTTTTATTGCTGGTTGGACTGGTGAAGTCCGCATTACATATTGGACCAATTGTCTATGTATTTTAATTATCAGTTTTAGCTGAGCTAAAAGTTCCCGGTCTGTCATTGTTTCAATGTCGGGATGTGGTGTGTAGCTGGCTAGAACCGGCCACGTTGCTCCTGGTCTACCTAGTGGACCGAGCCTGGTGATGTGATTTTGATGTTTTAGGGCGCCATTAAACCAGAGCAGGTGCTCTTGGTAATTTAGTGGGATTTCAACATCCTGGAAAGGAGTGTATTCATCCGGAGGTTCCTCTATTTTGTAATAGTGGAATTCTTTTGTTACAGCGTTTGCTGCTGGAAAGTGTATCCATGAATAGAATACCTCTGTCTGCCGATATTCATGGGCCTCTACCACGAATATGACTGTACCACCTCGTGATGTCAGTCCATTTTCTATAAGTTTAATAGTTATAGTTCTACTTATGTTGACCGAAATGAGTATAGCATTCCGGTCATTTTCTTGGAGACTTGTGTCATCCGCTAGGAGTTGAGCTGTTTTTCTAGCTGCCTCCCTTTCGTCTTCACTTTCTACCATTTTTACTGACAGAAAGTTTTCTGTTGCAGATCAATTTTCAAGGAAACAGAGATTAGGTGCACAATATTTTGAAACACTGTATCCTTCAACGTTGACTAAACCAACAACTATACATAGGAATCTCTTCCTACTAAGTTCCGGTGGATTTTAACCATTTACCCACTCCAGACGTCTATTGGAGTTTTTACGGGAAAAGGGTCTGTGTGAAAAAGCACGACTGAGTTACTCTAACATCTTGCGTTAGATTTATCGCCTTACCAAATGTTGGGCACCATGTAGTGTAGTTCCTATATTCCCAATAGGCTCTGCGCATTGGAATAATATAAACAGCAGTGTAGACGTATGACTGAGGTCGACTAGGTCTCTACTGACTATATTAGACTTTATTCGTTTTGCCAGCTACCTCAGAGGTCACTAGAAACTATCTCGAGTGAACAAGGAGGAGTTTAACTTCCCTGGATAGACAAGAAGGGATTAGCTTCTGACAACCATATAACATGACAACTTTGCTCCCTCAGAATAAGAGTGTATCTCTAGAGTAGTGTGAAAACAATAGACAGCTATTTCACTCAGTCAATTGTGCATACTTAGTTTCACCAGAGTGCAGAGAAATAGAGAGACGGGCGTTTTCAATAAAAGGTGTTATTTATTGAGCAGTCTTCTTTCTCATGCAAGGGAAATGAATTGCCACAATTGCAATACTCATAGTAAAGTAAAGTGCGTACAGTAAAAGGAGTATTATAAAATAATACTGTAAAAGCATTGATATGGTTTCTTAGCCATATGATACTTTAAAATAGATAAAATATATACATACATAAAAACATTGACTAACGTACTCAAGTGGTGCTTCTAAATACGCCTATCCCGGTGTACCTGACCTAAGCCTAATACGTGGGAAGGAGTAAGTAAATAGCAGTTTAAGTTAAGTTGGTTTTGCCAAGAATCTGAATCAAGAATTCTCTTAAGGGTTTAGTCAGCTCCGTACCTTGGTAATAGAATGTGGGAAGTCGTGTATCTCTCTCTTCAGGACTCGATCTCCCAGCAACCCGTAAGGGTGGCTGGAAACACCGGAGCTGGATTTTCTCGGCTGGAGAAAAAGACAGCGTCTTTCTCAGTGCGTCAAAAGGGAGGGGCGGCTTCCGCGGGCTCTCGCATCAGCTGGTCTCTCGGGCAAGTAGATAGCCACTCTGCTCCAAACCACCGTGTGTTTGCTTAAGGCAACGTTGGTATATTTATACCTGAAAGGTGCCGGGTTTGACGTAAGGTTGGACATAAGACGTCAATAAAAGATGTCACTAAGAACTGGCCGTTCTTTCAGTGCTCGCAGGAGTTCTAGGACAAATCAAAACAGACGCATAGGGAATTCCCAGGTTGCTGGAGGTTTGGTTTGTTTAAAGAACTCGTTGTACTCTCTGGGAGTCTGGGGAAGTAGCCTTGCTTAATTTGGACTGCATGGGCTACGACTAAATATGGATATGATTCATATGCCTTTATATGGATATTATTATAGCCATACAAGGGCATAAATTGGGAATATCGAATTTAGGGTCCTAGAATGAAATACAACAGTTTAAGGTCATCCGCAACCTGAGAACAGATTTTAATGTATGCCTCTAGAACCTCCTTGTCCCCAGCTTGCTCGTTCATGCAGATACGCATCTCTACTCCAACCTTAGTTAATAGGTTGGTATGAAAATCTCCAGGTACTACTCGGCACCATCTGATTCTGCGGGCCTGATCTGTGGCCGGATATCTAGATTATCTATCTTCCTGTTACATGTTTCCAGTTTCTCGACTACGTCCACCATGGTCAGGACCACTGGATTATGGTCACTGAATGTAGACCAGATTGCTGTGTATCCACAGACCTTGGCACCCAACACGGAGCTAATAAAAATATAATCAATGGTTGACGATGTTCCGTTCCCTTTAAAAGTAGGTACAGCCTCTTTCCATATACAGGGGAGTATTAATCCATTATCAGCCATTAAAGCTTCCAAAATTCTCCTTGCGGGGAATGCTCAAAGTGGATGTCTCCCTGGTCCAGGGGGCCTAAACAGTCCATAACCTGACAATTCTCAGGGCAACCATGTACATTAAAATCTCCTAAAACAATAACCGAGAAAGCGTCTGTGTGGGCTTCTCTATAGTTGTCAAGAAAATGATTTAAACTAACAATGTGTTCTGTGGCAGTGGCTCTATCAAATGAATTATAAAAGTTAATGATCAGAATAGTGCCCACATAGCTACAAGCAATTTGCAGTGCCAAACAGTGCGGTGACCCTGTGTCCAATTTAGTATGGGTACCTGAGATACTAGCGGAAACCAAAGTCACGAACCCACCCTTTGCCCTCCCCATAATAGAGGCAATTGCTGGAATAAAGTGAGTCGTATAGCCATCTAAACATAGCAAGTTCTCAGTGTCCCATGTTTCCTGCAACCCAATAATGTCAGCCCCACACAAGGAGTTTCTACATAGAACATCGTCTAGTTTGTTTTTTAGGCCTGCAATATTCCAAGTTAGGATCTTGGTACCTTCTATAGTTTCAGTCAGACCCTCCCCCTCTTTGGCGGAGGTACTTACTTCTAATAATTCCTTCCTCTGAACCCCATTCGACTGGACAGTGATGAAAGATGCTTCTGGGATCGCTAGTCAGTCAATTTCTTCCAAAATCAAGAATACCTCAAATCTATTTTGAACAGGTACAAAAAAGTCACAGGGGCCTCGTACCTGGGGTGGTTGCCTACGTGCTGATCTTTCGTTTGTCACAGCAGGGGGTTTCTATAGAAAAACCCTAAGGGTACAATACCAATGCCATCCTCTAAACCATGCCTTGTTCCCGCCCTCTCCAGGATCACTTTAACAATCTGTGGTGAGGCAAAGTTCAAAACTACACAGTCCCCTCTAAAGGTTTTAACAGACTTCCCTACCCAGTGGATCCTACGTGTCATTTTAAATTCTTTAAATAAACAACTCCCCAAACCAGTCAGATTATTTACATGGTGTAGCGCCTTATTTCGCAAAGACATCCAATGTTCATACACACCACTCTGTAGGGGGGGAACGTTTGTCAAAATGACAGTATATGGGGTTGCCTCTGGGAGAATATTTAATCTGTCTGTTAAACGCTGATATACATGAATACCCCGACCCGGTGCCTCAATTATACCATCACGGGAACCATCCCTTGATCTTTCATTAGGAAGCGGGCCAGGCTTACCGCCTGCATTCGGCGCAGGGGCCTTAGTGGTTGCAACGCCCCCCGCATCAACCGCTGTAGGGTTCTGCATAGGCATGGCCCCCATAGGCCCGGTCGGGCAATAGATTTAATAGATCCTCCTCTCTGTAAGTTACCTGCAGGGGAAAACAACTGATGTTCAATTCTATCCAACCTAGAGTCTATTTCAGAGAGTTTAGAAGAGATGGGTCTCAATAATTCTAATAACTTCTCTTCAATTTTAGATACAATTCGATTCTCCAAGTCATATGACATCTGTTCTGACCGTACCTGAAAGCTAATATCTAACGGACTGTGTACACTTGAACCAACAGCCTCGCGTGCACACCCCTTCTTACCCCGTGTGCCACCCCCCTTTTTGGACACTGGCCTGTTGTAAAGTGGCCGGGATGCTACCCACTTTCCTCTTAGTTGAAATTATATTAGCCAAGTGCTCCCCCCTAATAGCTTTATTCATACGTTGTTGACGAGTCCATATTTTAGGGGGGGAAGGGGAAGAGGATGTAAGGGGTGTATCCCCTTCTTCATGAGAGTCAACTACAGGTGGCTCTAGTGAGGGCATTGATGGACCCTGAGGTAGTGATGCGTCCACCTGGTCCTCTCTATTGTCCACAGATCCATCTAACTCTAACAACCCCACTGGGCCAGTAGAAGGAACACCGATAGAAGAACGACGATGATCCAAAGAAAGGCACCTTTGTGTTAGTTCAATCTCCCGACACAGAACAGACTCTGCTCTTATAAAAAATGCATCAAGGGTTCCCACTACCCGTGAACCCCCCCGCACCCTTATCACTGCTTTTACTCATGATCACAAATAGCTGCCAATATTTAAATAGCAAAATATAAGACACAATATAAATACACCGCCGGGACAAAGATAAAAGTCACTAACCACTTTCAGATGTCACAGTACGAAGGCAAGGAGCCTAATGTCCAGAGGAAAGGGATGTGGCCCTGCCCTGCCTTCTCCTGGCTTTATCGGGCGTGGATGGCCCGCCCTTGGCCCGGGCTTCGCCCGCGCGTGTCCCGCGCCACGGGAGGTGCAAAGTTGTTTTAAGCGCCTGCGGGCGCTTCACGATGACGACGGTGGTGTGCGCCCCTCAGGGGAACTCTGGGAAATGTAGTCCCGGGGCAGCACACACGACGCGCAGCCTCCTCTGTCCGGCGGGAATGGTAGCGGGGACCGGTTCACGCAGCCACGCGGATACCCCCAGCACAGCAGCAACAAAGTCCCAGGCACCAAGGTAAGGCAAGTACGTCCAAAGAGACCCTATCTAAAAAATTGTTTGTGGTATGCACACCTTCAACGTGACATGGCTTTCCACATCCAAAGTTTGTTTTGATTTTTATATTTTCTTTATTTATTTAATCTTTAAAGTGCACACACAGTTTATACTTAAATACCACAACAATCAATAATAAATAAATACAGTGAATTAAAAATACATTTTAAAATAATACAAAACATGATTAGAGCAAGCAAAATACATTGTAGTGAATACAAAAAGGTCAATTTATATCAAGAAATCACCCAAAAACCTAACTCAATGATAACAAATATTCACGGTGTGAGGCTTTAAAGAAAAGTTAAGTGCTTCTTTGTGCATTACTACAGAATACCTTAAAATCACAGGATAGAAAAAACATTATGCAGATAAAAAAGGTCAGGACAGAATAAAAAGCACGTGATTCAAATAATGTTTAACAACTCCACAAAGCATGGATGTGGGGAGACCCCATCCTTCTTGAGTCACACATTATCACCCCAGGTCATCTCGTTAAACCTGAATTTCATGAAAAATCTACATCCAAGGGGACAAATGATGGACTTTCAATACAATTGCATCACACTACTTCTTGTGAACATGCAGCCCAGCTTTAATCTTCCTATTTCTAAACAATGTTGCAAGTCAAGCTGGAAACTCCCATTTTTAGCACGCGTTTTTAGGTGACACTTTAAGGCTCTACCATGTTGTAGACACCATAACACCCCATCATTATTTAAGGGAAACTGTGGTATACAATAGGAGTAAACAGCCCCAAAAAGTGTACATCTTTTTATTATCCCTTGCAAATTCCCACCAAGTTAAATTTTTCGATGCACTTTTGGGACTCCTGAATAATTTTCGAAAATATTAAATTATTTGGCAGTGGGCACGGAAGGTAATACCGATCAAGTCCAGCTCAAGACAAATCCGTTTAAAAGAGCTGGAGGTAGCTCTTCCATTTTTTTTTTTTTTAAATATATTTTTATTGCAGGAATCAGCAAACTGTTACATATATGACCACCACCAAAATTCCACTGAAATCCACTAACCACATCCCGCTCACCCCCCGCAGCACGTTTTCATATATAATCATTCAGCCCACAGTCCAAAGGCTGGGCGATAAAATTCAGCGGGAGCTCAGCAGGAGAGCAAGGCTGGTCCGGATGATCCACTGTCCGTCATCTGCTTTTCTAAACAAGCCCCAAAATCCAAAAGAAAGTCCCACCCATAAAACACTAAAGTACAAAAAATTCCCTCCCCAACCCACCCCCGCCATCAGTGTATGGTAGCAGCCACAAAGGGATTCGTGAGAGACCCAAGACGAGCGTATCAGAAACAGAAAACGCAATCGCCTATCGGGACTCAGGGCGCGCTGCAATCTCACTATCAGAGTCGCCGGGGGCGCAATAGTCTCTGAGGGCCTGGACTAGCGTCTCCCATTCCAGCGCTGCCTCCTGTGCTTTTTCGTTACGCTGTCTCCCAGCCAGTTGGTATCTCAACGTGCTTTCTCCCGCCGCCCACTTCAAGAGTTCGCTATGCCACCTGCTCCCAGTCGGACCAGCACGTGCCTTCCAGTTCCTGGTCACCTCTCGTTTGGCCAATAAAAGCCCTAAATCAATAAATTTACTGGAAATTTTGTTTTTGGGGGTATGTGGAAACCAATGCAAAAGACCCACCGCCGCATCGACCGATAGGGGTCTCCCCGTCACCTCCGTCAGGGTCCTCTCCACTTCCACCCAGTAGGAGGACAAACCCGGGCAGGCCCACAACATATGTAGGAGGTCCGCCTCCGGCGCCGGGCATCTGGGGCAGGTTGCTGAGCCCGTGGCGAAGTACTGTTGGATTTTCGCCGGGGTCAGATATGCCCGATGGAGTATGTAATAGTGGACCAACTGAAAACGGGCGTGGCGCGTCCCTTTCCAAGCCCGTCGTACGAGCTGAGACCAGGTCGCTTCCGGGATTTCCTTGCCTATGTCTGCCTCCCACCGGGCCTTCAGGGTCGTAAGGGGGGCCAGCCCTTCATTGATCAACCTACCGTAGAGGCAGGTGACCGCCTTCACCGTGCCCGCAGACATCATGACGTATTGGCACACCGGAGACGTAGGAGGTTCCTCCCGTCCGCCTTTCCAATGTGCCTGGATCGCACGGACCAGGGCCGAGTGCAACAGGAAGTCACCGTGGGGAATCCCGAAGCGGTCAATGAGCTCCTGAAAGGTCAAAAGTACCCCAGCCTCATAAAGATCCCCCACCAACTGCAACCCCGCGCCTTCCCAGTCCGCCAAACGCGACCAATCGCCGCCATGGGGCAAGGCCGTTAACATCCCCAACGGTATTTCAGGCGCATACGGTATCCGCAATTGTCCCCGGGCGTGAGCCCGGTTCCAACATAGGCGAAGGGTCTTTTCCTCCAACGTCAGATCCTGCAAGGTCAAGCGTTGGCGTAGAGCTATGAAGGATAGGACATGCCTGGCCATCCCTATACCCCTCCTGTCCTCCGGGCCACGGAATTCCCTGGCAATCTCCTGGGTGAGGGTCTGGAGCTGCGCCGCCAGATAGTATTTCTCAAGATCCGGCACCGCGAGTCCCCCCTCGGCTTTCGGCCTCATCAGGGTCGTAAGGGCCACTCTTCGGCGGCCCGAGCCCCAGAGGAAGCCGACTATCATCGACCGGAGGAGCCTAAATGTGGCTGGCGGGATCCAAACCGGTAGCGCCCGGAAATAGTACAGCAGCCGAGGAAGAGCCACCATTTTGAGGAGAGCGACCCGCCCCGCCAACGAAAGCGGTAGCGTAGCCCAGAAGTCCATATTCCCCCGCAGAGCTCGACTGCATCTGGTAATGTTTCCGTCTAGGAGGTCAGATGGATCATGATAGATGTACACTCCCAGGTACCTGAAGCAGTCAGGTTCCCATCTAAGCTCTCTATTGAGGACCGGACTAGGGGTGCCTCTGCGAACCGGGAAAAGGCATGTCTTGGCCCAGTTCACTCGTAGGCCCGAGACCACCCCAAACGCCGTGAGCGCCGTCTCAGCCCCATGTAAGGCCTCGACTGGGTCCTCAAGGAAGAGCAACAGGTCGTCGGCATATAACGAAACGTGGTGCGGGCCCGAAGGTGTCCAGAACCCACTGTAATGCGCCCCCGAACGGAGTAGCAATGCGAGGGGCTCCACCGCTAGCGCGAAGAGAAGTGGGGATAACGAACAGCCCTGTCTCGTACCCCTTTCTACTGAGTACTCCGAGGAGATTAACGGACCCGCCCGAACCCTGGCCGATGCGGAGGTATATAAGACCGCGGTCCACCTGATGAAGCCCTCGCCGAGACCGAATCGCCGCAACACAGCGTGTAGGTAGTCCCATTCCAGGCTATCAAACGCCTTCTCTAAGTCCACCGATAGGACCACCGGGCACGGGGCATCCACCAGCGGGTCCCCCAGCAAGCGGAACAACCTACGGATGTTCATTGTTGTGTTGCGCTTGGGGATAAACCCAGCCTGGTCCTCATGCACCAGGGAGGTCATATGGCCCAGCAGTCTCGAGGCCAAGATGCTGCTCAGAATCTTATAATCGACCGTCAGCATCGATAAAGGACGGTAGGACGCCGGATCGGTCGAGTCCCGCCCCGGCTTGAGGAGGGGAACCACCAGGGCCTCGCGCATCGAGCCAGGCAGTCGGCCAAGCCTCTTCGCCTCTCTATAGACAGTCACCAGTCTTGGAGCCAATAGGTCGGCATAGGCCGCGTAAAATTCCACAGGAAGACCATCCAGGCCTGGGGTCTTATTCCGCGCCATCTTCTTAATGGCGCTGCGGACCTCCCCTAGTTCAATATCGGACCCCAGGGCTTTCGCCACGTCAGGCTCCACTACTGGGAGCTCCAGGGGCCTCAGGTAGTCCTCGAGAAGGTCAGGGTCTTTGGCAGCACGACTGCGATACAACTGGTCATAGTAGTGCCGGTAGCAGCCTAAAATCTCCGGTTGAGTGTGCACCAAGGTCCCGTTCGCCATGCGCATGGACGTCGTCAGTGAGGTCTGGCGCGTAGGGTTAGCCAGCCAAGCCAGCAACGCGCTCGACCTATCCCCTTCTGCAAGGGACCGAACCGCATAGGCCTTGTAGTCGAAGCAGCGCAGCCGCTCAACCTCAGCCGCCACCGCCTCCCTTGCCTCCGCCGTGCGTCCCTGGAGTTCAGGGTGCCCGGGGCGGCGGAGTTCCAACTCACGGAGCCTCCGATCAGCCACGTCCAAGTCCTCAAGGATAACCCGCCTCACCCCTACCTTCTTGGAGATGCAATAACCCCTCACCACCACCTTAAAAGCGTCCCATTCCAGTGCCCTCGAGCTCGCAGAGCCCCCATTGGACGCGAAATACTCCTCGATCTTATCACCTAAGTCCGCTCTGAATACAGTGTCCTCGAGGGTCTCAGGGCGTAACTTCCAGGTGGGCACCGCCGGCGCCCCTGGAAACCAGCGAAGGGCCAGCAGGAGGGGATTATGGTCCGAAACGGTCCTAGTCAAGTATTCGGAACGGACGGCCGCTGAAACCAGTTCAGTCGAGCCAAGAAACCCGTCCAGCCGAACGTGCAACTCGTGAAGACCCGAAAAGTAGGAGTAATCTCTAGCCTCAGGGTGTTGCGCCTGGAGGTAGCTCTTCCATAAAACAGATTCAATATTAGAGATAAACGAAGAAAGCGACTTTGCTTTGATTCCATAGAAAGCATCAGGAACCACGCTAGCAATATACACAATTGTATTGTATTGTATTGTATTGTGTTTTAATATAGCGCTGCTTTCACCCTACGGGTATCTTGGCGCTCAGACATGAATTAACGGTTATACCTGCAGTTCCAGATTGGAGAAGATGAACTAGCCCCTGGGGAAAAGTAAAGTCTTCAACTCCTTCCTGAATTTCAGCAGGCAGCTAGCTACCCTAAGGCCCTGTGGCAGCCCATTCAATAATTGTCCAGCTGCCACACTGAAAGCTCTGCCCCCCATTCTGGACCGTTTGAATCTGGGGACCAGGACTAGGCCAGTGTTAGCAGACCGCAATTGTCTAGGAGGCTCGTACCACTTGAATTTATCCTGCAGTGGTAAAGGTCCCTGTCCATGAACCGCCCTAAAGACGATGCATAGTGATTTAAAGCTAACCCGTTCTTTAATTGGTAACCAGTGGAGGTCTCTCAATGCCAGGGATGTTGAGGTGCTCCATGGTCTATCTAGAGCCAATAACAACAAAAATAGTCCCTCCTTCTTTGTACTTTAAAAAACTGTGAAAGGCCAATTCTTGTAGACTTGATTTTGCAGCCTAAGAGGTATTGTATGGGACCCAAGAAACATTATTTGAAGATGTTAGTACCTAAATATGTGTTTACTTTTACCACCTCTAATTTGAAAATGAAAATGAAAAACAAATTTCTGAGATTTTTTTTAAAAATCCAGTAGAACAGAAAAAGAAGATGCGTACAGAGCACAAAAATGAGAATATACAAGATTTTTGTTATTAGGAGTAGGAATTTTGATGTGATCTCTACCCAAACTTCTGGTTATTTTGAGTCCGAATTTACACATATCGCGACAAGAAACCGCAGACTGAAGATCTTTGGTTAATTTATTTTCTTTTCTAACTTAGAACATTTGGTAGCTCTAGATCTCTGAGAGATATCCAGATGACTAGGAGTCCTAGTAAACATTTTTGTTTCATTACAAAGGTATCCTGGAGCAAGCACAGGAATGCCTCAAATTTAGTGATATTAAAAGATGTCTGGGGATATTACTTGATCAGCACCTTAACTATCAGCAATATTTGGTATCAAGACAATTAAAAGCAAACCAGCTGCTATTTGCATTCAAAATCTTACAAAAAACTCAGAGACTTTTCAACAACTCATTTACGGAAGGTAGTAGCAGCTAAATTCTTGCCCTCAATCTCGTACGGATCGGAATTGCTTAAAACTAATGATGCATCTGGTTTTCAGTCCCACGATACACATAACAAGCTCACATCAGGCTGGAGTTCGGATTAAAAACCAGGTTCAGGCAAGACAAGGTGCCTTCATTAAGGTTTACGGGAGAATGAGGTCAGCAGAGGCAAACTCCCTCGTCCATCATTGTTGGCTGGAAATCGAATAACAATCTACATAAAAGAACTCAGTTCACTTTGTTCTACTACAATCACTTTCCTCTCTAAAGTTAGAAGAGGCTTGCCACACAGTATTCGACCACTCCGAGTTCAAACAAACTACTAACAAAGCCATCAGGTTGCAATCACTGCTAACAGACAAAGCAACCTTGATGAACAAAAGGTATGCGTGGGTGGTGATGCCTACATATAAAACTCTAAAATCTCAACTGTGCTTCCTGGACCACTTCTCAAGATCAAAAAAATGTTCAACCTGATGTTATTGAGGCTCAGAGTCTACCCATCTAAAGATTTAACACCAAGGTGGAAACAGTCTTGGCCAACCCTGGATTGTCACCTCTGCGGTTATAGTAACAAATTATTGCTCCATCTATTGTGCACTTGCCCGGCGTTACTACCCCTGCAGAAAACTCTTTTACTGCCAACATTGAAGCAACAAGAAATAAGAACCCGCAGATCTGCCATTATAAATTCATTAGGAGGATCGACTGTACAACTGGCATGCAAGGCTGTGAAGGTTCTGAGCTGAGCAGCTAAGGAACTAGAAAAGAGGGACAGATGAATCAATTCTGCCCTTTAAGGAACTTTGCTTCTCCCGTTTATTTTAAACTAAAGCTAGGACCAGCATTAAGCCTTTTAAAGCAGTGTTTTTAATTAACAAGTCTGTGAGCCATAAAAAAATTAGGTCATTTAAAGTTAACAACCCTATCGGCACTGAATAGAAAAAGAAATGCAGTGAGGCGCACTGTTCACACAGCCAACATCAAACTTGAACAAACCTAATGCGAAACCAGAGAACTTGCACAGGGACACAATCAACCAACACATAGGCACATTGCCTACTTCGGACAAACATAGTCAGTCAATATGATAATTGCATCAGCACATTATCCCTTATTTACGCCACAGTGTCACCTGCTAGCTTTCACTTGCGTTGCACTTTGTGCAGTTGGATAAACTCGTACGCATTAGATGTTTCATCTACTGACTTCAGGGCTGGTAGCCCTAGGCTTATAAGAAGTCATAGGAAATTTGTTGCATTATCAGCTTTAGACCTTATATTAACTAGATTGTAACCTAATATTTTAAACTAGAACAAATCTCTACTCATGTTACGTATTACTGTGGCTGTATCGCATTGCTTTTATGATTTTAAATGAAATTGAATAAAGCATATTTTTTCATCGTCTTCTTGTCTCTCACCTCTTCTTTCTGTTCCAACTGACATGTCTTAGCCATTTCTATCAGGTCCTTTACTATTCGGTTGGCATTTTCCACCTGGCCATTGGGCGGAGACCTCGAAAGCTGTGACCTCATACGTTTGATGCAATGCTTACCCAGGAAATCTCTCATTTGGCTGGAGGTCAGCTGTGTCCCATTGTCCATAATCAAGTACTGGAGTACACAGATATATCCTTGAGTACTTTGATAGTACTGGTGGTAGTGCAGTACTCATAAAAACAAATTCCAGCCATTTGGAATGAAAGTCTACAATGACAACAGCATAAAGTTGGTAATCCGGCAGACATGGGAACATGTAAACGGTTCCATTAAATCTAGACATACCTCCACCCAGGGTGCAGCCGGTTCACCAAGATGTTGCTCTTCCCCACCTACATCTACCCTTAACCTCTTCTCACTCTCTCTGCATCTCAGATATCCAATCACATGTCTGAATACCTCTGCCTCCATCCAACAGAACCTCTCCTTCAGCTTTTTCTTTGTCATTGGTGGTCCCAAATGACCTTGATGTGCTAAATTAATCAGCTTCCCTCTCACCTCCTGAGGAGGTACATATTTTTCTCCTCTCATGATCAGTTCTTCATCACATATTGTCAACTCCTCCACCACCTTGTGATATGGTTTGACAGACACAGACACTGAACCCTCTCTCCATGTACCTTTGTGAATCGTCTTTCTGGCTTCTTTCAAAATCTCGTTCTTATCCATCGCTGATAACCATTCAGCATTAGTGACAGCTTTGTACACGCCATCCTTTCCATCATCCAAACATGCCACAGCCTCCTCAACCTCATAACCCCCAATCAATTCACTCCTATTATGTAGTAATAGAAGGCAATCTGCCCTGCATTTCCTTCACCCCAGAATGTATTGACTGCAAAGCTTGCTAACCTACCAGAACGTTTGTCCCTGCCTGCATGCCTCAGAATTATCAACAGAGCTTTGTGATTCGTCCTCAAGACTACATTGCTTCCCCATACCTACATTCTGAAATTTACCATTCCCAACACTGCTGTCAATACCTCTCTCTCAATGACCAAATAAGTATTTTCTGAAGAATTCAAAGCTCTGAAAGCCAAGGCTACAGTCATGTCCCTGCCATTTTGTTTTTTGAAAAGAACGGCCCCAATCCCAGAAATATCTGCATCGGCAACAGCAACTACTGATTGTCTGATGATGTCAGAAGGTGTGAGCATGCCCGCTTCTGCTATCTCTTGCTTGAGTCCTTAATTGCCCAAATGTATTCTTTGCCCCAAGAAAATATTACTTTTTTTACTATCACCCTGAGATCCATTTGTTTTTTCCCACAATAGTACTCACAAACCTTGAATTATATTATAATAAACCCATGAAAGTTCTGAGCTGATCTTTGTTGCATCAAGTTTGTCCTCTTCAGCCCTATCACTGTATCTTTGGAATTTTTGTTTCGAACTTCTTCCAAAGCTTGCACTTCATCATGCAGATCATCCTAGATTTTAGCAGTGATATCTTTAGAAGCCATATCCACTGATCCCACTCTGCCTCTGTTTTCATGACATACACGGGTGAAGTAACATTGCTTCCTACACTTCCTGAATTATTTTTCAAATTTGTTGATTCAGAACCATGATATGAGCTCCCAGTGGCGGTTTCTTTATTAGGGCGTGGGTCGTCGCCCCCTCCTCCTGTTTGTTTTGTTGCCCCCGGTCCCAGGCAGTTACTGGAGACTAAGTGAGAAAGGGGCGTGGGGATCCTTGAAAATTGACAAAAGCCGGGCCTCCTTGGGGTGAAGTACGCATGTTGGGTTGGATGTGTGCCTTGCTCCGACCCTACCCAACATGCGCACTCGAACCCTCACCTACCTCCGTAATGTCAGAGCCTGGGAGGATTGCTGCCACAGACACCAAGGTTCTAAATGGGCACTGGCAGCGCCTGACCCATCCAATGCTCACTCTCCTCTCTTGCTATTTCCTGACAAACAGAAAGGGAGTAGAGTGAGGATTGGCTCAGGGGTCGGGGGCGGGACAGGAACTGGAGGGAGGTCATAACTTCATGCTCCCAGCCACGTCACGAGTGCCCGGTGCTGAGAGACGAACGGTGAGTGATTAACTTAACTTGCATTTATTTGACATAGTAACTGTGTATTGTATATGTGCATACATGATGAAAGACCGAAAAATGTTACAGCTTTTTTTTTTTTTTTGCCACGCTTTTGAACCCACCCAATTATGCACTGCATTTTAGTTCCCTTTCTTCTTTTTAATGCACTTAAACCGCTGCGCTGAAGACGCCAAAAAGAAGCGCACAGATGTCTTCTGCGTTGTCCCCTCTGTCTCGAGCATGTGTCTTCTTATGACAGATGTATATACCTGCCAGCCATCTGTTTAGTAACTTGTGCTGAAGGAAAAAGTTTCAGAATTTCATGGAAGCTAAATTAGAAACAGGGCATAAACTAGGCCGGCAGGGCTGGTCTGCCAGTGGACCTCGGGTGGGACGTTTCCTTCCATCCCTGCAGTGCAGTCGAGCATTTTGTTTGGGCCTTTCACTTTCGGTTACCCCGTCCTCGGTGAAGTGTGGGGGTGTCGGAGGCACGAGCAAAACTTGCAGCGGCACTGTATCATTAATTCACCAGCTCTCTACAGTGTGCTCTTCACTCACTGCCTTGTGCCCCTTTAACTGGTGCCCCCAGCTATGTCTTGTTCCAACCAGTGCACAGCTCTTAGTCACGAGCCCTTTTAAATCAGTGCTCATGATCTCTATGCACTGGGTCCTTGGAATGAGTGTACAGATAACTGAACCAGTGTCTGGCTCTGCCAAGTGGTCCGTTTTAAAGCACTGTGATCTGAGCGCTTTGTAAGGTGTCAGTTTGCACAAGTACACGGAAAGTGGCAGTAATGTTGTTTTCTGTAGACACAGAGCGGAGAAAGAAGATGAGGTAGATGGGCTAACTACTTTAATTACTGCCTGTCTGTTCAACGCAGGGGGTGAGGGGGATTTTCGGGGGGGTGAGGACTGCCGGTCTTAAACAGAAATGGATGGGATATTGCAAATTACTAGGGGCAGATGCATGCGGGTAGTTGCTGTATATGTTCAGGTACCTGACATAGAGGAGGAAACAACTGCTGTGTACCAGGCACAACGAGAGGAGCTGCTGTGTACCTGGCACCCTTAAGAGGGGCAACTATGTGCACCAAGGACAGAGTCCAGAGATGCTAAAGTGTACCCGATGCTAGGCATTGAGGAGGGAAACTTCCTTCTACCAGGCACTGGACACAGAGGGGGGTTACTGTGTACCAAGCACCAGGTACAGAGGGGAGAACACTGTGTACCAGGCACGAGAGAGTAGCTGGTGTGTACCCGGGAGCAGGCACAGAGCGGGATGCTGCTGATCTGTACCAACCAGACGTAGAGGGGGAAATGCTGTGTACCGGGCACATGCACAAAGAGGAAAACTAATGTGTACAAATCATGCACGGGATTAGTGGAGATAGTGCTGTGTACCAGGGTCCAAGCAAAGAGCGGGGGTGGGGGTATTAGTGTGAGTGGAACTAATGCCAGGCTCCAGGGACCAAGTACAGGAAGTTGGGGCCGGGCGATACCTCAGTCTACCAAGAACTAGGTCCAAAGGAAACATATTGCTGTTCATTATGGATTATAGAAAACACAACAAGATTAAGGGGAATGGGGTATTTTTGCAGGTCAGAGGCCAGGTACAGTTCGGAAAATACTTCTGTGTAGCAGAAACACTTCTGTGTACCATGGAGCGTGCACTGGGGCGGTCTGCATGACATTGCTATGTACTGCTCTCACTGCTCTGGTGCCCATGCTAAAAAGCAGCTGATGGCTCCCTCCCACCCACTGACCCTTACTGCAGACCCCGTAGATAGCACAGCTGTGACCGTCCTGACTTCGTCAGACACGGTCGCTCCCACGCGCCCTGGCTCCTGGTGGTATCGTTACTCATTCACTGAATACCGACTATCTGTGTGTCTGTACTTCTCATTGTGCATTTGCAATAGCGCTTCTGGTAATTTATCAGCCTTCCTAATTTGTGCCACTTAATAACGCTACAGCGTTTCTGGTGTTCTGCATCGCAGCATTGTCTGTGCCTTTTAAACAGCGCGACGGAAACGGAGCTGCGCTCTATCTGTGCACATTAACGCTGCATGTTTTAAAGCGCTTGTGAATATAATAACAGTGCCCCAGCCTCACTCGACTTTTCTCCGCCTCCATTTTGTTTGTTGTTGTCTCCCTGAGCCCTTCCTCCTCGACACGCTCCCGCCTCCCTGCTGCCCCTCCCACGCCCCTCCCCCTCAAAGTCCTTTTAATGACAAATGCGCCCACGCGCAGCGTCCACGCGCTACGGCCACGCCGAAGGTGCGCCAAAGGTATGCCCGTCTACGCCCGTCCGTGCCTGGACCGCGCCCAGCGCCAGACCCCCTGGCCCCCGTACCTCCCTCCCCTCCCGCATTACGTACGATGCCACCACCCTCCTAGCCCTTAACCCCGGCCGTCCCCCCACCTGCGTCCAAACAGCTCCTGGACACACCCATGGACCCTTCTCTTGCAACTCCTGCAAGTTTGACGGCACCAAGAACAACTCCTCATCTACGAACACACAACAGATATCCGACCCCAACCACCTACAATGCATCCTGCTCAACACCCGCTCGGTCCACAGGCACGCCATCGACCTCTGGAATCTACTAGACACCATCTCTCCGGACGTCGCCTTCCTAACAGAAACATGGATGAACGCCACATCAGCCCCAGACATCACCATTGCCATCCCGGAAGGCTATAAGATCATTCGCAAGGACCGTGCCGGCCAAACAGGAGGAGGCATCGCTATCGTCCATAAGAAATCCATCCGCATCTCAACCAGCTCAGACGTCAACCTCTCCAACACTGAACACCTTCACTTCCAGATCCACACCGACCCCAAGACCACACTCAGAGGCACCCTCCTCTACAGGCCACCAGGACCCCGCGCACAATTCAGTGAAGACATCACGGACTTCATCACTCCACACGCGCTCCCCTCCGTGGATTACATCCTTTTGGGAGACCTCAACTTTCACCTTGAAAAGAACAACGACCGCAACACCACCACCCTTTTGGACAACCTCGCCAACCTCGGACTTAAACAACTTGTCACTACCCCCACCCACATCGCAGGTCACACACTCGACCCTATCTTCCCCTCCAGCAAACATGTCTCCTTCAGCCACACCACAGCTCTCCTCTGGACTGACCACAGCTGCGTTCAGTTTACCTACAACAAGTCCACATCCAACAGCCACCCCCAACCCACTCGGCGAAGAAACTGGAACAAAATCACCATCGACCAGATCTCCTCATCGCTTCTTCAAAAACCCCCCGCCCACTCCTCAAACCCCGACCAAGCAGCCACTAACCTCACCCAATGGTTATCCAACAGCGCCGACATCCTAGCACCACTGAAAAAACGACATATCAAACTAGGCAGCAAGAAGGCCTCCTGGTTCAACGATGATCTTAAGAAATCCAAGAAACTCTGTCGCTCCCTTGAGAAGGCCTGGAAAAAAGACCCAAACACCAGCACCAAGGACGCCTTCAAAAACGCCACCCGCATACACCACCAACTGATCCGGAATGCCAAGAAAGCCGCTTTCAAGGACCGACTAGATAGCAACGCCCACAACAGCAAGGAACTATTCAACATCGTCAAGGAATTTACCAACCCCTCAGCCAACTCCAACGACATCACCCCCTCTCAAGCCCTCTGCGACTCCCTAGCCTCATTCTTCCACAACAAAATTGCAGACATCCACAACAGCTTCGACAACCAACCCGAAGACCAACCCACCCAACCCTCTGCAGGACCCCCACCCCCCTTGAACATCCTCAATGACTGGAACCCAATCTCCAC
This sequence comes from Lissotriton helveticus, assembly GCF_964261635.1. Classification (NCBI taxonomy): domain Eukaryota; kingdom Metazoa; phylum Chordata; class Amphibia; order Caudata; family Salamandridae; genus Lissotriton; species Lissotriton helveticus. The sequence goes on along the minus strand of NC_136062.1, from coordinate 190,416,935 downwards.
TGAGGACACCATCCGTCTGATGAACTCTATCCACTCAGGATCCCCCACAGACCCATGCCCTCACCACATCTTTAACAAAGCAGACTCAATTATAGCACCGCACCTCCGAGACGTCATCAACTGCTCCCTCAACTCCGCAACCTTCCCGGAAAGTTGGAAACATGCCGAAATCAGCGCCCTCCTGAAGAAACCCACAGCTGACCCCACCGAACTCAAAAATTACCGCCCTATCTCGCTCCTTCCATTCCCGGCCAAAGTCATCGAGAAAGCGGTCAACAACCAGCTCGCCGCCTTCCTCGAAACCAACAAATCCCTCGACTCCTCACAGTCCGGCTTCCGAGCCAAACACAGCACTGAAACCGCCCTCATCGCAGCAACGGACGACATTCGAACTCTACTGGACAATGGAGACACAGTCGCCCTCATCCTCCTCGACCTCTCCGCAGCCTTCGACACAGTCTGTCATAGCACCCTCTTACAGCGCCTCAGAAACGTCGGAATCCAAGGAAAAGCACTGGAATGGATCACCTCGTTCCTCACCGGAAGAACCCAGAGAGTCCGCCTCCCACCATTCAAGTCAGAGGCCACTGAAGTCATCTGAGGCGTACCACAAGGATCCTCACTCAGCCCAACCCTCTTCAACGTATATATGAGCCCCCTCGCGACCATCGCACGCCAACACAACCTCAACATCATCTCCTACGCTGATGACACTCAACTGATCCTCTCACTCACCAATGACCCAAACACCGCCAAAACCAACCTGCATGAAGGAATGAAAGAAGTAGCCGAATGGATGAAGCACAGCCGTCTGAAACTGAACTCAGACAAAACAGAAGTCCTCATCCTAGGCACCTCCCCCTCCGCCTGGGATGACTCTTGGTGGCCAGAGGCCCTTGGAAAAGCACCCATCCCGACGGACCACGCACGGAACCTGGGCGTCATCCTGGATTCCTCACTCTCGATGAACAGACAAGTCAACGCCGTTTCTTCATCTTGCTTCAACATTCTTCGCATGCTCAAAAAAACATTTCGCTGGATCCCCACCGAAACTAGAAAAACGGTCACCCATGCACTGGTCACGAGCCGCCTGGACTACGGAAACACCCTATACGCCGGTACCACCGCAAAACTCCAGAAAAAACTCCAACGCATCCAGAACACTTCAGCCAGGCTCATATTAAACATCCCGCGTAAAGAACACATCTCTGGTCACCTGAAAAACCTCCACTGGCTCCCCGTCAATAAGAGGATTACTTTCCGCCTCCTAACCCACGCACACAAAGCACTTTACGAAATTGGACCCGAATGCCTCAACACACGACTGTCCTTCTACACCCCCTCCCGCCAGCTACGATCCTCCAACCAAGCCCTTGCCACTGTACCTCGCATCAACAAAACCACCATGGGAGGTAGATCCTTCTCCTACCTGGCAGCTAAAACCTGGAACTCACTTCCCACTCACCTTCGCCTTACTCAGAACCACCTAGCATTCAGAAAGCAACTTAAAACGTGGATATTCGACAAGTAATTCCTCACCCTTCTTCAAGCGCCTTGAGACCCTCTGGGTATGTAGCGCGCTATATAAATCTCCTGACTTGACTTGACTTGACTTGACTAATGCAGATGTTTCGCACTCTTCACTGCAGACTGGCATTCAGCCTGCTTGCTTTACAAACGCCATCTGCCTCTGTCGGTCTTTGAAGTTTTGGCAAGTGCAAAGTAACCAGCATTTGCACTTTCATTTAAATAGAGAAATTCGAATTAATAGAATGAACTTTGCGTTTTCATTCGGAGTCATTTGAATTATGTGACATAGCCACGGGTTCAATGGGTTAAATCAATAGCACCAAAGATGCCAGAACTGCAGATTTGCGGCTGATGGATAGATGTTGCCAAAAGTTTGAGATTTCTTCGCTGCTGTAGAAATGTTTTTGCAGCAGCACTTGCATTCATTTCTGGAGCTGTTTCTGAGCCTGCATATCATTCCAATGAAACAGTTGGTGGATTCTGTAAAATGTTGTCTTTTTACTTTGGTGAGGCGATTTAAGAACATGGTCACAGTGGGGTGGTGTGAATTTTTTTGAGGTTTGAGTGTGTTATTTTTGCTTGTTGAACGGTATCTTTAAGTGTTAACATTATGCCTGCCTGTTTCTGTCACAGGCATTCTAATCAGCTGGTGATGACATTCCCGGTGTGTTTTCTTCTGGTATAGTTGTATGAGTATTTCAACGTTTTTTTGTGTTTTAGTGTCTGTTTGCCTTTGTGAATTTTTTGTCTCTGCCCATCTGTTTATGTTGCTCATATGTAAATGACTTAGATATTACCAGTCAATTTTAAAGTCGATGAGCATTATGAAGACATAGCATAGCGCCAGAGACAATTGTAGTTTCCACGTTTGGGCATGCCTTTACTAACTAGGGGAGGCCCCTGGCCCTCAATTTGCATACTTTAATGGGCTAGCGCAGCGAGAGACTAGTTATGACACCTTCACCTCGTTGGTCAGAGGGAGGTTATAGAGGGCAATCTGCCTCCCGAAAGGCAGCTCAGGGCATGGCTAGCGGCATCTTATCTGAACATTACAGACATAGCCTCAATCGACCACCACTCTGCTCAAAAAAGCAGCCCACACAGACAGCAGCAGTACACTTCAAGACCATGCATAAATGGGGCAAGGGTACACATCTGTTTTCCGAGGCAGGAGCTCTACCCTTACACACCATTTTAGACACACGCTTTTCCATCCATGGTGCCACTGGAGTACTGTTCTATCTATCCCAGAGTGTTTTGGCACCTCCAAGCGTAGGAAGCGCTATATAAATGCTGCTACAATACGATACACTTTCACAATTGTTCTATTAACCTTCTGACTTTCACCAATATGCTTGAAAATCCACGATTTGCCGATTCTTTTTTCAAAATTTTCTTTGGGGGGAGAGGGGAGAACCCCCAAAGCCCCACCTTATGACAGTCGGACTCATTCGCTGTGTTCATCCGCCAGTAAGCACTCAACACAAACTTTTACGCCCGCCACTTTCAAATGTCACCAGCCGCCACTGTGAACTCCCACACCAATGACAGTTCCTTTGAATTGAGATTCAATTTGTACTTTGATGTGTTTTATGTCCGTTAACTTCAGCATAAGGATTCTTGTGCCTTGCATTTTAGTGTGCTGCTTATTTGTGTGTCCTTAATTGCTTTGCTGTCATTCCTCAACTGAATGAGCAGGTCCGTCCTTTGTTTGTCACTTATATAGGGAAATGGGTTTCTTTTGCAGTACCCCCCTCGATTTTTTGCCTGGCTTGCGATGCAATTTTGACTGTGGAGCACTGGGTTCCTGCTACCAGCACCAGTGTTCTTTCACTAAAACTATAGTATTGTTTCCACAATTGGCACATGTGGCTCACATATAATTTAAACGTGTGAAATGGGGCTTGTTTCCGCCCCAACCAAATGCACAGCATGAAGGTGCCTCGTTGGCAAACGTGTATACATAGTTAATCCAATTTTTTACGTAAATTCTTATTCCATATTTTTCAATTTGTCCTCATTTTTATCCAATTAAGTCCAAAAACGCCATTTCCAAATTTCTTAATGTTTAAACTGTGCTCCTCAGGCCCCTTGTGAAAACATGAACAGATGCGTGGTTCATCAGACAGTGTTTATTCGGCAAAAACCCAATGCATTTCGGGCAACGCAGTGCCCTTAATCAGGGGTCACTGTCACAAATCATTACGACCACTCGTCGTGCTCCCCTTTCCAGAAGAATCTCATATAATTCCCTTGTTAAAGGTACCAGGGTTACCAAGGGCTTTGTGACCAGAGAGGGTCTTTAAGGGCTGCAGGATGTATTGTGCACCCTAAGAGACCCCTCACCCAACACAGACTTGGTGCCACTGCAGTCTGCGTGGTTTGGTGCAGATAAAAGTGAAGAGTCAAACTGGCGCACATCCCTGTGTGCTACAAGGGGTATGCTAGGGGGCGGGGAAGACAAGTCTTCCTTCGTGATGCCCTCACACACCCTGAAAGATGTCATGCTTCATCATAGGGCTTTGCTCCTCGTCGGGCCGGCGCTGCAATGACTGACGGGCTCACCATAAACGGGGCTCTTAGGCGGAGACCTTTTAGAAGAAGCCATAGGGTGCGTGCAGGTGAGAAGGCAAGGGTAGTGCACGGGTGGTGAATATTAAAATAAGTCTGGAGCAGTCCTAGTCAAAAGGTTTAATGTTAAGGTAGATCCAGCTTGGTTAAAAGTATGTTGATGCCCTATGTGGATGCAATGTTCCTAGAGGGCTATTGCTGTGAGATGGGTCAACATGTTTCGTGCCTATATTGCTCCTAACAAGTCGTGTTGCACTTCATCAGGACCTATGTGAATAACGTGGTGCACTACTAGAAATCTGGTTCCAAAATTGTTGGGTGGTGACCAGACAACATAGAGTGGCGCCCTAGTAGACCTTCTACGTGGGAACACCTCCAGACACACAACCTCTGGATGGATACATACAATTAAAGTAAAAGCTGTATATTGGCTAAAGAGGGTTCCTCTATCCCCACAATAACTCAACGAAACCAATTACGTATTCTCCTGGGCCCCCTCTCCTCTGGACAATACCACACGATGCTCGCACAAGTAATAAGCACTGGCCACCACTATGCCATTATCACCACATAAGTACCATTACCTGCACGCCACTACCATTACAACACCACTCAGCTATGTGCCTGGGCTCAGACACAACAGAGACACTCCTGTTCATTCAGGTTTTAATTGCCATTGTGTTTGTCTGTCCTTTTCCATTACCTGCATGCCATGACGTCTACATCTCGTGCATGTTCAATTACAACACCACCCAGCTATGTGCTAGGTCTCGGACTCAACAGAGACACCCCCTGTTTATTCAGGTTTTAATTGCCATTGTGTTTGTCTGTCCTTTACCTTTTTCACCCCCTACATGTCTTTCTCTGCCACCTAGTATAACAGGTAAAAGTAAAAGGTACCAGTGGTACCAAGGGTCATCTGACCAAAGAGAGAGTCTCTAAGGGCTGCAGCATGTATTGTGACACCATCAGAAACCCCTCACCAAACACAGACACACTGCCACTGCAGCCTGCGTGTTTTGGTGCAGGTAAACGAGTCGACCTGGTACACATCCCTGCACTGCGCGTACATCGCATGAGGTTCCAGTATGTGCATTCCAGTGCCCCACTGTAAGTCTATCGGCGGATCACACTTAAAATATTTGGCGCGAATAATCATAGTCATGTTATGCCGATTGACAGGCCTTCCACTGTGTTGATGGGCATCCCGAAGTTTATGCGCAGGCCTCACCATTGTCGCTAAAGTGCTATGGCCACTAATCACACTATGCTGGTTATGAAGTTTAATGCCGACAGGACCTCAGTGATGCACTCTGAAGGTCAATGCAGAGTGAGTACCTTTGCAAGCCCTTGCCGGTGGCATCGATCCACAGCTCTGGTTGCTAAACGTGGTTTTTACACTGTGCAGCAGGTGTGGGGAGGTAAGGTTGCAACCATTCTTTAAGTTCCATTATCTGCTGATTGTTACAGAGACAAAACCTCACAAGGGACTATTTACCCATCCTCCGCTCGGGTAGAAATTCTACCGAGCGGCAGCTAGCGCTCGCGAACTTACAGTTCGCGATCGAAAACTTACCATTCGCGATCGTGAGTGGGGAGAAACTCTGCTGCACTTCGTGCAGCGGAGTTTTCTGCTCTCCGCGTACTCTGCGGAGTGCAAAGTGCAGGAAACTCAGCAAACTCTGCGAACGGAGTGAAGTGCACTGCCCAGGCCTAATCATGGACCACTGGATAGAGGTTCTGGCATCCTAAACTGATACAAAGAGGGCTTTCAGTAGGGTCGAGTGGATATACCTTTTCCACACGTTCGAGAGGGCCGCCGTCCGCCATAATTTTATCTCTAAACTGCACTATTTGTATGAAGCACAGATGGCAGCTTCAATCATTCGTTCATCAATGACAATATCATGTCTGCCCTCATCCACTGGAGCTATTAAACCATTCCTGTATGCCAATGACGTTCTATTAACCATTGTGAACCCATTAGTCTCGCTCCCCAGAAGGATGCCCCTTATCCTGGAATGTTCCCAGTTTTCTGGATACAAAAAATAACTGGAATGGAATGTGACGCTCTATCCCCAACAAAGATCATAACTAAGGCGAGTCTCCATGGTGATCTAGTGAGATGGATTGCCAGGGCCCTGACCTACCTGGAACTGCCTCAATCAATCAATCAATCACCTAACAGCATGTGTAAATTGCACACTGTCCCTCTTAGGAGTAGCTGGGTGCTGTGTCTTCGTCAAAGAGCCAGGCTTTGAGTCTCTTTCTGAAGTCTGCCAGAGAGGGGTCTTTGTTATATTATTGCCTAGATGTGCCTAGAAGCCTTCAATGCATATAGTTTTTATTCTTTGTAACTAGGTGGGATTAGCAGTACTCTTGATTGCCCCTCCCTTTTTGCCACCTTCTCATTTCCTAGTAATCCCAAGGTCCCCTCCTTGCCCATGACTTTTGGAGAACCTGGCCTTATGGGCCAGGCGGCGCAGGGCACGCCTGAGATCTCCGAGTTCACCTGCCTCGACCGACAGAGACACGAGACACTCTGTTAGGCGTAGAAAAGTAGTTTTATTAGCTGCAGCTAAGCACAGTTATCTAAGAAGTACCACACAGGTAGGTTCTCAAGAGACTGCCACTTCAATCTGTGGCGCACAGTCTATTATACAACACAAGTTTACAATGACAACTCCCAATATACACAAAACTGACGAATAGGAATAGTTCGAAAACAAGTTATCGAATGCTAAAACACACCCTCCTTTCAGACTCCGTGTGCTCTCCTCCCCTCAGGTTAGTAAACACTAGTGCCCGTAATTCAATTTGCAAGTGGCAAAACATGTGTAGAATGGTTCAAAAGAAGGGCTATGTAACAAGAGAACACACGAAGAGAATAGTGAAGGCCAGTTAAATAAGATAAGGTAGAGAAGAATGGTGGGACCCAAACAGTGGAGTAAGACATGGATTAATCAGTCTAGACATGGCATTGCGAACTCGGCCAGACCCTGACATCAGTATCACACACAAGGACAAAGGTTGTTCTTTAACGAGAAAAAACATGGAGCAGCTGAAAAAGGCAGAAAGACCATTTTACCGCGTTAGCTGTGCTGCCTGAGTGAGGCAACATAAAATGGCGACTAAACACAAAATGGTGGCTGTAGCGAAGCAGGGCCGAAAACTAGGTAACCTCAGACCCTCCTTTTGCCATACTCAGGCAATGCACAAAGAAACCCATGTTAGTCTGAGTCAATATCAATGGTCATGAGGTCACTGAGATGTTGTTGCACCATCATCTTAATGTGTTCTGTCTGCTGTGCTACTGGTTTGGAGACACAGATCGTAGCACAAAGTCCACAGATGGCTGGACCACACTGTAGACAAAGACTACAAGAAAAGACGAGTTCTAGGATCATTCCAAGGAAAGTTAGCACTTTCTTTCCCCAAGTGGACAGTAGTCCCCAAAATCATCCCATCACAGACCAATCTCCAGTATCTTGGTGAATAGACTCAGAGATGACATGTAGCTTAGAGATGGCTTGGTATACTGTAGGGGCATTTTCAGGAATATAAATGCAACAACTAGACCCAATCAGTTTACAGACTCCTTCTTTATCTGCAAGGACTATGTCTAAAACCATTCTATTCTGTAAAGTCATAAGTCGATCCGCCTGAAGCTCAGCAGTCAAATTCTTTAATGCTCCAGAAGTTACATTGATTGTGGCATCAACCACGTGGACCAACTGTCTGATATTTTTGCTATTGGCGATCGGACCCCAAAAGGGAAGAAACCCTTTTAGAAAATCCCCCCTTCTTGCCCTGCTGTATCTTCCGAATCCATAACTCCTCTAGCAACTCTCTTTTTGTGATAATCAGCAGGAGCAGTATATGTAGGAGGGAGGAGAAAAGCTATATAACACCTCCCCGAGAAATATGGGGGAAGCCATGTGTAAACTTTGTCATGACAGATAAAATATATACTTTGCGATGCCACCAATGGTGCGGGGGTAGAAGGAGTATAGACATACGTATGGGAACAATTGCTCCTCTCTTGCTTAGTTTTGGTATTCTGGCCATTTATTTGCAAGCACAAACGACCTCTTTGGGGTAATACCCAAATCGGTGTAGAACTCTGTTGCTTAAGCTTGTCAGTGAGGCTGAGAGTATAACGAGTTATATTCCACCCATCATATGCTCTCTTCTCGTCTTTGGGAATCTTGATAACATCAGCAATCTTTGCCATCGTTACAATACCCTTTATCAATGAACTGTGACTGAAATCCACTCCACCATTATAGGATCCACCAGAAGGATATCGAAGTAAGTTCTGGTATGCATTGGAAAACATAGCCAGATAGGCCCAAGCAGAACCTTCATATGAAAAGGGGAGGACTAGATACGACATCCCTCTTTGTGTATTATGTGGTATGAGACCACAGACCCAACAATCAGTAACATTTACGATCAATTGATGTTGGTGTAACAGTTGAATGAAGGAATTATTAAGATATTTCATTCTTCTCATTTGCTCGTGGTCTGGGAGTGAATAAAATGTATGCAGAGAAACAGTAGTGGAGGGAGTTAGAGGGGCAGAAGCGGGAACAGGTACCAATTGTAGGACGTGAAAAAGCCATCCTATGCATGCTAATAAACTACATAAACATACTAAAACACATAGTGCTACGCCACAACGACCGAATAATAATTTCTTATAATGTTGCTCAAGATAATCTTCCTTAATCACTTGGCTATGATTGTTAGCCGTCCTATGACACTGCAAGTCCTGTTGACCTAGTCACTATTCAGGTCACAGCTCAAGACTCCTACCGTGACCCTGCAACTTGATGGATAAGGGGGAAAAAGGTATGTTTCTTTATAAACAGAATTAAGGGAAATCAGAATTAACTGTTTTTAGGCAATCTGTTTCTCAGATTATATCGTCTCTTTCCAGGCGTTGTTTGGTCCTTGAATAAATGTTCGGGATCTGTGGTGTTAAGTCTCAGGTGCACAGGTACAGCTTCTTGTAAGACGTCATCGTCCTCCTTCTCTGAGCTAGTCCAATTCAGGCGTGCACTGCTGAATGGTACGAAACTGGGTACCTTCTCGCACTCACTATCACCGATACCTTCTCGGACCCACTGGTCATAAGGTAAAAGCAATGGTACCCTTTTGCAATGCACGCCCTGGATCCAGTTTTTCTTTCCCAAGACCTTGACAGCTGTACGAGTTGTGAGTAACACTTGTCTCGGAGGCTCCCAGCGAGGTTCCACGTTCTTTTTCCTCTGGAAGTTCTTCAGACACACCCAATCCCCAGGCTGGATGGAGTTTCCGGGATCTGAGGAGGCCTCTGGTAAAGCATTTTGGACCTGTTGGCGAATAACATGCAATTTAGTGGTGAGATCATGCAAATAGTCAACCAACAGTGGGTATGGAATATCTGAGTACTTTTTTGGTCTGGGGACTCCCCAGACATTGGCTGGGCGTCCGAACACAATCTCGTATGGGCTAAGCCCCAAACGAGAATGAACAGTCGTTCTAGTAGAAAGGAGTGCCAAAGGCAAGGCATCAGGCCAAGAAAGGCCCGTGCTGGCCTGAATCTTTGCTAGCTTAAGTTTGAGAGTGCCATTATAGCACTCTACCAGACCTTCTGACTGAGGATGGTTTGCCGCATGGAATTTCTGTCTAATGCCTAAACCTACACACACCTTTTGCATAATCTGACCTATAAATTCACTTCCATTGTCACTCCAAACAATGCGTGGCAAACCAAATCTCGGGAAAAATTCTTTCAAAAGTATTTTTGCAGTGGACAAGGCAGTGTTGTCCTTTAGGGGGTAGGCGTCTATCCATCTGGAAAAGGCACAAACCACCACCAGGACATACTTGATATTATTAAAGCGTTCCATATGGATATAGTCTATTTGCAGTACCTCAAATGGGTACGTAGGGGGTGCAAAGTGACCTGCTGGAGTTGGTGTTCCCTTTCCTGGATTGTGCATCAAACAGACAATGCAATGTTTCACCACATTTTCTGCATATTTAGGAATACCCTCATTCTGCCATACTGGAGCTAAAAGCTTGCCTATACCCCTTGCATTAATATGGGCTGGTCCATGGGCCATAGTAACTACAGGCAGTACATACGCATCTGGTAGCAACCATCATTGATGCTCTGACAATTCCGTCCAACATCCCATACTATCCAACATTCCCGTACTCCCTCTCCACGTACTCAATTCTTTCTCGGTGGCCTCCTTCTGAATCACTTTCACACTTTCCACTGTGTCTTCATACATACCACCTTCTGCAACCCATCTTGCAGGGCCCGCAACATACATGCGACTTTCAATATTCCTCGCTGTCTCCCTCGCTATCTCGTCTGCAAATGCATTTCCTTGACCCACTTCATCAGTAATCCTTTTATACGCACTGCACTTCACAATCGCTATTTGAGTAGGCAGAGCAAGTGATTCAAGAAGGTCAGTTACCAACTGACCATGCTGTATCTTGGTGCCGTGGGAGGTAAAAAATCCTCTTTCCCTCCACAAACGACCAAAACTATGGGCAACGCCAAATGCATACTGGCTGTCAGTATAGACAGTCACTCTTTTCCCTTTCGCCAACACACATGCTCTTGTCAACGCAATCAATTCTGCAGCTTGCGCTGAATTATGCGAAATGCGTGCAGTTTCTACCACTGTGTACAAAGTTGTTACTGCATAAGCAGTTGTGGTTTCGCCATTTGGAAGCTTGAAACAAGACCCATCTACCCATAGGATCCCATCCGGATCCACAAGTGGTGTATCCTTCAGATCTATTCGACCCTTTGTTTCTTCTTCAGTACGAAGAAAATAATTATGCTGATCTTGTACATGGTTCGCATCCAAAATAGGCAACAATGTTGCTGGATTCAGAACATTACATCTTTTTATGTGTATATGACTAGCTAGAAGTGTCAACTCATATCCAGACAAGCGAGCACTCGTTAAATGCTGAGTTTTTGTCCTGTTAAGAAGAGTATCTACTGCATGTGGCACCATAACATTAAGAGTATGATCTAACACTAGTCCAGCAGATTGACGAATAGAAATTGGCGCTGCTGCTGTTGCTCTAAGGCAACTAGGTAATGCCTTAGCTACTGGATCTAATGTTGCAGAAAAATAGGCACACGGCCTTTGTTTGTCGCCGAATAGTTGCGTCAGTACTGATAATGCGCAACCTTCCCTTTCATGGACATAGAGCGTGAAAGGTTTACTATAATTTGGAGTACCCAACACAGGAGCAGAACACAAGGCAATACGTAAATCTGAAAAACTCTTTTGACATTCATCAGTCCAAGGCAGAGGCTGGGGCGTATCTTTAAGTGTAAGTGCCAACAGAGGTTTAGCAAGTAGGGAAAAATTCGGAATCCACTGTCTACAGTAAGAGGTAATGCCTAAGAAAGCACGCACTTCTCTTTGTGTAGATGGCACAGGCATCCGTGCAATTGCATGAATACGTTCTGGAGTCAATCGCCTTCCCTCCTTCGACAAGAGATGACCTAAATAGGTAACTTCTTGTCGGCAATATTGTAACTTGGAGGATGACACTTTATGATGTAAATAAGACAAATGTCGTAAGAGCGACACGGTTGCAGTTTTACAGACATTTTCCGAATCAGCAGCGATCAACAAATCATCCACATATTGGATAAGAGTAGCACCTGAGGGCAAAGAAAAGGTGTAAAGCTGAGACTTCAAAGCTTGGCTATATATTGAAGGACTTTCACAATAGCCCTGAGGTGCACGCTTAAACCGGAAGCTTCGGCCTCCGAGAGAGAAGCCAAAGAGATCCCTACTTTCTTCAGCAATAGGAATGCTAAAGAAAGCATTCTTAAGATCAATAACCGAGAACCAGACCGCTGAAGCAGGAATCATAGTAAGCAAAGCTGTTATATCTGGCACAACAGGGAACTGAGGGACAACAATTTTGTTGACCTCTCGAAGATCAATTACAAAACGGTACACGGGTGGCTGAGAGGGATCAGTACGTTTGAGAATAGGTAAAACAGGGCTATTGCAAACATTCCCTCTAGTCTCTTCAACCACACCCTTCTGAACCAAATCATGAACAATAGCCAACAAAGCTCTCTCACCATCACTAGATATTTTATATTGGGGAACACGTGGCATCTTAACATTGTCTTTGACAGTAATCACATATGGTGGAATTTGCAATAAGCCAACATCATTCGGACCCACAGCCCAAAGTGTAGCAGGAAGTGAACGCAACTCGGGTGGTAGCTGTTCTTTAGATACATACATCGGAGAAGTCAGTTTATCACCCAAAGTGAGGTGCACACCAGAGGGTGAACAATACAGTGTAGCGTGTAACCGTTTCAATAAGTCCAAACCCAATAAATTCTCTCCACATCCTGTTGTTAAAAGGAGTGGAGCTTCCAAATCATATGGGCAAAGGGCAAGAAACAGGATTTGAAACTGTGGCACCAGAGAATCCCACAGAAACATTTGTTAAGCCAGACAAAGGTGCCCCAGGGAGTTTAGAATGCATTATGGAACTTCTCATAGCACCAGTATACAAGAGAAATGGTTCTGTAACACCTAATGCCGTAACATTAACATAAGGTCCTTCCTGATCTACTGGAACTGATACGACTCCCTTACTTTGCCTTAGCTGTCCTAGCTAGTATGAAAATCAACGTCCTCATTATCGAAACAATAGTCATCATTATAGTATTGTGCAGATTGAGAATTCTGCTGATCAAAGTAATTTGTAGAATCCTGAGGGGGAGAGGGACATCATTCCTGAGTCAACGCACCACGACCCCTACCTCTGGATATGGATCGAGAGTCACCACGACCCCGTGACGCTAATGATCCACCATACCGCTGTATTCTTAAAATGACCATCTTCCTTACAGTAAGCACACTGATTAGGGCCCAATGGAACTCGTGGAACTGATGGTACTGGCTTCTGTAACAACCTCTGAAACTGGGGGGGTTGTGGAAATTGGTGTTGAGCAGAACGAGGGGGATAAGCCTGTTGCAGAAGAACCTTCGTTTTTAATGCTTTAGTCTTTTTCTCCGCTTTCTCCTTATCTTCCTTATCCCTATTCTCATAATATTGAGCAGTAGCCAATATCTGAGCAGTGGAAGAGACAGCCCACGAACTTTCCGATTATTTTAATTTATGCGATAATTCCGGAAGTAAATTAAAAACAAACTTATCTACGAATAATCGCTGTCCACCATCAGTACTCATGTCTTGCCCACTATGGTCGATGAAAGTCTCCTCAAAACGAGTAAAGAAGTCGGAGACACTTTCATCCATCTTTTGCTTACACGCCGCTTACTTATCCCAATTAACGCGCACCGCAGGCATCATAGTTTTCATCAAATCTACTATTCTTCCAGGTAATTCCGTAATCAAGACATCCTGTTTGGCACCGCCTACTTGTCCTGCATCCGCAGCTATAATGTCAGCCCAATCACCACCTAAAGCTGCTGCATGATCCTGCCTGCGAATCTTGGTCCATATTGCTTGTGGGACTACATTTCCCATAAGTAAGTCAATATCTGCCAAATTCATAATACAAGCGTCAACAGTCTGGGACAGCTCTTTATAATACCCAGCAGGATTCTTATGAGGGTCCGGTAAAGACTGTTTAAGTGCCAATACTTCTGACCTTTTCCAAGGGTCATGTACCCATATACGCTGAAAATGAGCAGGCACAGCAGGATTAGCACCTGCTTGAGGAACCTCATCTCTCCATATCGGAGGAACTTCTCGCATAGGATATTGTGCCATTTTACGGCGAACCGCTGGATCAGGTTCAAGAGAATTTTGAGAGAAAAAGGCAGATCGAAAAATAACAAGTTTCTGAACAGCATGCTCTACAGCAGGACCCACAATAAGTCCCTTATCAAACTGATCCTGTATTTCGAATAAATCCTGAGGAGGTGAATCTAAATCCACCTCTCCCCATTCTTTAATCAGAGTATTGCACATAACATTAAATACGTATCTCTGTGTGGGCAGGTTCCATTGAAGGAAAGTATCTAAAATATCACGTATACTATACTGTACACGACTCATAATCCAATTCCGAGCAAGAGAATCTAATTTAGTCCATTCTTCCAAATCCGGAAACTGACTACGGGATTGTCTCCTAGAAGACGCAGGAGAAGAGTAGAGAGGCCCAAGAAAAGGTGACCAAATACCTGAAACTGTATCGACTAAACGTTGTTGAGCTGTAGGGGAATCTGACACTAAAACAGGAGACAGCGTATTCTGTAAAACAGAAGAAGAATCTGTAGCAAAGGAAACGACAGATGGAGAAGGCTGGGGCACAGGAGATTGGGGTACAGATGTCGCTGGCAAAGGGGGCGGAGGTGGAATCACAGGGATAGGCAACTGTGCAGGAACCAAAGCAGCTGGATTAACTGCAGGTTGCAATGGCGGTGCATTAGCACCTAACAATAAGGCGGAGGTAATGTCAACAAATGGGACATAAAAGAATCATTATCAGGAGTTTTACTCTTGGATACAGTAGGTAATACAGGATAGCATCTATCTATTGCCATACGATGTTGTCTTTCTGATACCTCAATCACCTGATCAGCTTCGTCATTTTTAAATTGTTGGGCAGCCTGTAGAATCGACATACTCTGCTCTTTCTTATCTTTCTTCATTTGCTTAATTTCTTTCTGTTTGGCTTCCTTACGTCATAGGCGAAATGAGTCAAACATTGCCGGCCGGGCTTTTCTTTTGAATAGAATCGTTTCTAAATTATCTAATATATCAGGCTTAAAAGAACCATTTGGTGGCCACTGTAAAACGCCATCCTTCTTAGTGTAACGGATCCATGTTTCATTAAAAGCAATAGGACCCAGACCATGTTTCGAATACAGTTCGTAAGTAGGAGTTCCAACTGGAGGAACCGGACAAGAGTCCTCCAGCCGGGAATCCCTAGAACAACCAAAACAACAAAATTTCTTGAACTTACTAAATCCAGGCATTTCGTAACGAACTGGACTTCCTTACAAATGTCAAGGGATTTTCAGACAATAGAGTCACAGCACAAACGTACTTACCCCTTGGCTTCGGTTAGCGCGCTAATCGAATAACAAATACAAAAACAAAGAGAGTGGGCGCTACCCACAAATACTTAACTGAATGCTTTTCTCACGCCAACAGATGTCCGTCTATCGTCTCGCAATACCAATCATCACCAAACGGCCAAGGCAGGGCGACAGTCAGGGCAGCAGTCGTCAGCAGCCGTCGGGAAGGAGTAGCTACGCTTCAAAAGACCTTCGGTCCACTTCGACATGCAGGGGTCGCTCACGTGATTCGCGAAATCCTCCGGAATTTTCTTGCGAAGCTCCTCACAACTCTCGGGCAAAACTACTACCGCTGAAGTCGCCCACACGTTGGGCCGCCAATTGGAGAACCTGGCCTTATGGGCCAGGCGGCGCAGGGCACGCCTGAGATCGCCGAGTTCACCTGCCTCGACCGACAGAGACACGAGACACTCTGTTAGGCATAGAAAAGTAGTTTTATTAGCTGCAGCTAAGCACAGTTATCTAAGAAGTACCACACAGGTAGGTTCTCAAGAGACTGCCACTTCAATCTGTGGCGCACAGTCTATTATACAACACAAGTTTACAATGACAACTCCCAATATACACAAAACTGACGAATAGGAATAGTTCGAAAACAAGTTATCGAATGCTAAAACACACCCTCCTTTCAGACTCCGTGTGCTCTCCTCCCCTCAGGTTAATAAACACTAGTGCCCGTAATTCAATTTGCAGGTGGCAATACATCTGTAGAATGCTTCAAAAGAAGGGCTATGTAACAAGAGAACACACGAAGAGAATAGTGAAGGCCAGTTAAATAAGATAAGGTAGAGAAGAATGGTGGGACCCAAACAGTGGAGTAAGACATGGATTAATCAGTCTAGACATGGCTTTGCGAACTCGTCCAGACCCTGATATCAGTATCACACACAAGGACAAAGGTTGTTCTTTAACGAGAAAAAACATGGAGCAGCTGAAAAAGGCAGAAAGACCATTTTACCGCGTTAGCCGTGCTGCCTGAGTGAGGCAACATAAAATGGCGACTAAACACAAAATGGTGGCTGTAGCGAAGCAGGGCCGAAAACTACATAACCTCACTTTACTATTTGTTTCCAATAAAGCATTGTTGAAAAAAAGAAAAGAAAAACTGAGATTTTTGAACAGTACAGATCCTGACTCATACGCTATAATGAAGAAAAAGGTGCTAAATAATTGCCTAGGATCATACAATTTGGTGCCAGGGGGAAACTGTGTTTGACCCATGTTTTCTGAAATGACATTGTGCGATATCTCCACTAGAAGGGCATCTCTTCTCCTTCCTGTTTTACGTGAAAGGTTAGTTTTGTCTTTAATTCGTGGTGCATGAGGTTAGTGGATGGATGGTAGGAACAAGCAATATCAAGGCTCAGCTCTTTGGATTGAAGGACTCAAAAGAACCACGTGGTTCCTCCATCTAAGATTTCTGCATCATGCACATCGCAGGCAGACTGGGTTTCAGTGGTGAAATGAGACAGGTTGCACAGGTGCACTTGTGTTCCGACGTTCCCCTATCACTAGGAATCCAGTACTGGTGTTGACATTTTTCACCAAGTTATTCACCATATCATATGTAGAAACCAACATTTTATACTTATTGTTCAGTCCAATCCTCAGTGAACAAATGCACCAGGGCAATCCAAGATCCCAGAGCTCTTTGCGTTAATTTGCATAGTTTGTGATGCGACTGCAAAGAATTGGCATGAAATTCCCCAGGCGCACATATAGTCTAGTTACACTGACCTCTTTGCACTTTCAGTACACATTTCTTGATATTACCAAATGTACTGGTACCCAGAAGATGCAAGGCAGAGCTTCCCACAGTGAGAGTCAAATCTGTGAGCTGCACATGTGTTTACCTTAGCAGCAGGCACTCCAACCATTCAGCTATTTTTACATATGTATTGGTAAAGCGAACGTTCACCCCTTGGGACATCTTGGCATTGAATAACAAACTTTTATTGAATCCATAATTAATCTTAATCATTTCATTGACCTTGGAAGGATGAAAATCTGAGTGCACCTTTCAGAACCACAAGGCCAAAGATATATAGGTGGACACATTATTTAATTGAGTAACCAGACCGATTTTGACAGGTTTTTGGCTGCCATGCCGCTCAGCGCGGGGGCTGTTGATACACGACCAACCCCGTCTTCACATTTGCCCATGGTGGTCTTACTAGCGAGGGGGTGCCCTGTCTGCTCTGATCATAATCCAGACAAAGACACCCAAAGTGTGTGTGCCTTGGGCTTCTGAACTTGCAACGAAGGTGGCACAACAGTAGAGGACTGCCCAGGCCTTTCTCTAGCTCGTGAACTGTCCTTTCTGCCTTAACTCAGAGACCCTCTGCCCTCCTTGCCTCATCCCAGTGACAAGGAGGCCAGGGAGCCTCAAAAGGCAGGAGTGCCCAGCAGAGTCGACCCTCCCTCGTTGGCATTTCGTCTCTTCGTCCCTAAGGGCCGGTTGCACAAGATGCACAGACAGTATCTGCAGATGTTCGAGCCCTGGCCACGGGCACTGGCATGAACCATGACGACAGGGCGCTGACTCTGCTTCCTGGCTCTGCTGAAGACAATCTCAGGACATCTCTTAGAGATGAAGATTCTGTACCGGTGCTGCATGTTTAAAGGGCAGAAGGAGTGAAACAGCTCGGGCACTAAGAGCTGTTTCGAAGGGCCCACCCTTCCAATGAGAATGGAAGCCTTGGTAGTCTGCAGAGCCATGCTGCAGCCCTACACGTGAAACATGGTTATTTTATGCAAGAGTTTTGTTCTGTAGTCATATTTTATTTGCTCAACTCGATAGCATTTATCTTGTTACATATTAGGATGTTCTCACAACAATTGCGCATGCTGATGGAAGGGACTAATTGAATTAATCTTAGTCACTGTTAATTACTCTAGCTGCCACTCCAATCCATTGTTTCTCAGCTTGTCTGTGCCATTACAGACTGGAGTCACAAAGCGTTACTTATGATGCACAGCACGGTTACAGGAATGCACTATATGGTGGAAATCCTATTTACAATCATGGACACTACACCTTTCTGATCCCAAACCCATTAATGGAGTTGGCAGAGTCAATAATCACTGGCATCAAATCTTGGAGACTACACTGATTAGGCACAGGCTCTTGTCACTCAGTCACCCCCAAAGCATATCCTTCCAACAATTCAGTTCCCTTTTCTCTTTGTGGATTTATTCTTAAACTTCGGCCTGCTGTTAAGTCTTTGTTCTCACATAGTTTTCAAGCCCCACGGTTACCTGCATTTGTCAAGTCTTGCTGCTCTGATGCAATTTTATCCTCTATGAGAGACTTGAATGTGGCCTCCATACCCCATCAGAAAAGAGCCAGAGTGGCTGAAGTTCTTTTCCGTCTTTGCTCTAGCCCTACAGAACTCTTTTCCGGCTTCTCTAAGAAAGACTCAAACCCACTTAAGTTTTCAGAAGCAACTAAAGTCCTGGTTGTTCTCTTGCTTGACCGCGCCTGCCTTGTCTTTTACTGTCGTCTTACTTGTGACTGGCAGCAGGAAGCCCCCTTCTGGGGGGGCCGCCGTGCGCTTCTCTTTTTAACATAACATTTGCATGTTGCAGTTTGCGCAGGTGTGTGATGCCCGCGTGCCATGGTCCTGCACTTGCAGCTTCTGAGCCTTTGGGGCTGAGGTGGTAATCTCCCTGAGCATTCACTCTGCAGCACCTACTGAACCCTGCCCGCCACACATCTTCCACAGGGCCGCCATTGCACCAGTGAACATGCAGCTAGCACACTTCATAGAAACTACCAACATCCTAGACACCCTTTTAATCCGGATTCCGCAGCAACCACAGCACCAAGACTGCCCTTATTGCTGCCACCGACAATATCCGCGCCCTTCTCGATCAAGGCCCCACGGTGTCCCCTCATCCTCCTGGAGCTATCAGCAGCTTTCAACACTGTCTCATGCTGCACTCTAGTCACCAGGCTCCACGATGGCACCATCCAAGGAATAACCATAGACTGGATACAATCTTTCCTCTCAGGCAGAGCACAGAGATTAAGACTCCCATCCTTCCTCTCAGAACCAACAGAGATCAGAATCGGATCCTCCCTCAGCCCAACTCTCTTCATTGTCCACATGGCCCCGCTCGCAACTATGGTCAGAAACCAAAGACTCAACATCATCTCCAATTCCAATGACACCCAGCTCATCCTCTCCCTTACCAAGGAACCCAACATCACCAGGCAAAACTTCCAAGAACGGATGGAAGCTGTCACAACCTGGTTGAGCAACAGCTGCCTGAAGCTCAATGCGGAAAAAAACAGAAGTCCTCATCCTCGGCTCTACCCCCTTCGCATGGGACAACACCTGGTGCCCCCTCTGCCCTCTGAAACCCACCCACCCCAACTGACCACACACGTAACCTCAGCATCAAAATCGAGTCTCTCTGATCATGAACCAGCAGATAACGCTGTGTCCTCTGTATGCTTTAACACCCTGTGCATCCTCCGCAAGCTCTTCAAATGGATCTCCCCCAAATCCAGGAAGACAGCCCCCCATGCACTCATCTTTAGCAGACTGGACTACGGAAATGCGCTCTATGCTGGAACCAACAATACACTCCTTCCCAGACTCCAGACCATCCATAGCGCCCCAGCCAGACTTGTCCTCAGCATCCCACAACATGACCACATCACCCAGCACCTCCGCGACCGCCACTGGCTCCCTGTCGAAAGAAGAATAAACTTCAAACTGCTCACACACCACTACAAATCCCTCCACAACATTGGACCCCAATACGTCAACGGCCGAATCTCCTTCCACGCACTCCAGAGAAACCACCACTACCCCGACCTTGCCCTAGGTGCAGTCCCTCGCATCCACAGGGCCAGAGCAGGTGGCAGATCCTTCTCCTACATCAAGGCCAAGACCTGGAACAAACTCCCCCTTCACCTCTGACGAATCTCGACACTGCACTAATTCAGAAAGGAACTCAAGACCTGCCTCTTCGAATGACCCTAACTGAGCTGCTCACACCCCCCTCAGAGCGGGGAGAGACCCTCACAGGTAAGTAGTGAACTCTACAAAACCCTGATTGATTGATTGATTGATTGATTGAGCTCTGGCCTTCTGCAGTTGGAGTTTCTCTATGCCAGGTTGAGTTGGGATGAGCTTGATCACGTCAGCTGTGGCCTCACTTGGCCATGTGCAGATGGAATTGTGGCCTCTGGTTGATCACAACTTTTGTGGATGACTTCTGGTAGTTGGCCAATCAGTGTGCGCTTTTCAGCAAAGACAGAGCACACTGACCCCAACGTCAGCAGTGGGAGCACTATTTTAGTCTTGGCCGACCGTAGGACACACTTGATATTTGACTTTTGTAGAAGGCTTGATGCGGTTCTCGACCAAAACTATTTTGGGAGAAAGGGAGATCCCTCCACTCAAGGGTCCCTCCTGCATTTGCTCCCTGGTAGTCGTTCGCCCTCTCTGGCCTTTCCCATGCTCGGAACATGCTAGATTTCTCCTCCTGGAAAGTTTCTTCTCCTACTGTGCCAGGCACACTCCATCCACTAATTAGCAGACAGGCAGAGCTCTACGTTCTAAGCAGACCCTCGAATCCTCTAGGAGTAAGTGCACCTTTCTGGTGATGTCCCCTCATCTCCTGGAGACTTGCCCTCAGAGAGAAAGTTCTTTGAGTACTCTGCAGAGAACTCCTTTCCAAGTTTTTCATGGCCATGAAAAACTTGCAATAGGAACAAAATAGAATGGATTGGATCTCACTTTTGTGCACATCTTCTAGGCAGGGATTGTGGTCCCACTATGCGAGGTTTTCATAATCGGTTTGGTTGGGTTCTACTTTAAATGTGTTCCTCAGACACAGCCCTTGTGCAAGGATGTGGTTTTCACAGCAGGTGGCAATGATGCTCACTCCATGCAGGATTATCCAATACAAAGGAACAATGAAACATGAGATCTCTACGCCCGGCTGTTACCAATCTCTAAGGGGAGCTCTGTCCCCATCCTACTTCACTTCAGATTCTCAGTCTCGCACTCCAATCAGAGATGCAGTCTGTAGTCTACTGTCTGGGGAAGCTGTACCCACCATCTATATTGTCCCATGGTAAGCCAGGGGTCATCCAAAATGAACCTCAATGGTCCCAGTACTCAGAAGCCCACTGTAAGGTGTGTGTCGGTGTGTGTTTGTGTGTCTGGCTGTGTGTTGTGCACATGTTGTGAGTCCTATTACCATACATGTGCCACACACTCACAACATGTGCACAACACACAGCCAGACACACAAACACACACCGACACACACCGACACACAAACACACACCTACACACACACACACACACACGCACACACACACACACACACCAGGATGCTCTTGCAGGTGATAGCGCACTTTACAAATGCACATAACATATCCATCCTACCATAGGCAGTGCTAGGCAGACACACAAACACACACACACACGCACTCACACACACACACACACACACACACACAAACGACCACACATGCACACACACATACGCACACAAACACACATACACACACACATACGCACACACACACACACACATGCACACACACACGCATGCCCACAAACACGCACACGCGCACACACACACACCTGGATGCTCTTGCAGGTGATAGCGCACGGTACAAATGCACATAACATATCCATCCTACGATAGGCAGTGCTAGGCACACATAGGCACACATGCACACACACACACACACACACACAATATCACACAAGGATTTAGATTTCTGTTCAATAAAAAAACCTGTCAAGGGTGATCATGCATTGTAAAATAAGAAAAAGACTTCAAAATGACACTTCATACCCTTAAAGTACTGGTCTTACATGCTCAGGCTCCACAAAGTAGAATTAACGGCACAGATAGGGCCATGAGGCCAGTTTTGACATTGAGTCAGCATATGAACCACCAGTACCATGACAGTGATACCCACACCAGTTTCCACATTGCCCTAGAAATATGTTACAGAGCATTTGACTCTCTCAATCTATCTAACCTGTTAAAAGAACATCCACAGCAATTGCTACCTTGAAATTCCCTTTCTGACCTTGAAAACTCTCTGGATGTTATGAAACTCTGAACCCAATTTAGAGTTTGGAGGAAAGGTACTGTGGTTCTGAAAAATCTGGATCCATATAAAGTACTGAACTCGAGAATAAAAACTTTGTCGAAATAGGACGAATTTGGTATCAAAAGACCGAGAATGACGAGTACATCAAGTACATGTATTTTCGGCGTATTCGAGTGACGATTTCACCTCGAAATCGCCATTTGCATTCTCTACCCTTAGCTACATGTTGCCCTTTACATAGGCCTTAATCCAGTTGAATTTGATTCCACAAGGACACATACTCCTTAATCGACTTCTCCCTGACCCCAGTACAAGTTAGAACCATTGCCCCAGGCCAAACTCGTTAGGTCAGTTCCCTCCCAGTGGCCGAGCAAGATAGCATCTAGGCTCAACCAGCCATAAAACCATTTCAGCGCGCACACCTGCCATATCTCGCTCACATCTTTCTCCACTCCTTTTCTTCACTTGCTTTATGAAGGGGAGGTGACCGTTTTTATTAGGGGTCCAGCGATATCTGATGAAATGTTGGGCCTTGCCGGATGATTTGTTATGGGCAGCACGACGTGAAATATGTGCATGTCATCATGACTCTGCTTTTCTTTTGTAATCACTAACCATAAATGAAATACCACGAATCCAAGGAATGTTTTGCCCAAGGCTGAATATTATGTATAAGAAGAGAAGCCTAACTTCGTGAAAGTGTGCAGTCTCCTGAATATACTCGAATTGTACTTCGAGGACCCTGTCACCTTGGTTGCAGCCAATAAACTAATCTTTGACTTCACCTAGAAGACTCTGAAGTTTCTGTAGGTCTGACTCAGGAGAACCCGAGGTCTCTGGGTGTTGATCCCCTGGCACCGCTGGGTTACCGGTTCTGTACCGGTTCTTAAAAACCCAGTACCTCAGTTGGCGCCCAGCGTTTGGGGCGATTCCAGTGGTACCAATCAGCCTGAAGATCGTGAGGAGCTTCGTGTGAAAATTCCGGAGGAGGGCCCACCACCTCATCGACCCCTGCATGTCGACGTGGTCCGAAGGTCTTTACTGCGAGGTTCCCCGCTTCCCGACGGCTACAAGGACTGCTGCCCTGGCTATCGCCCTGATGTTGGACCCTTGAAATTTTCGGTAGAGCGAAACGCTGAGACGAGTCTTCTGGTGAAGCCATCGATATTTTCAGTTAAGTATAAGTGGAGCGTCTCCCAGTCCTTAGTTGAACTTACTTTGTGGTATCTTAGAGATACAAAAGGATTTTATTGGTTCTTGCAAGCACCATAACCGAAGGACTCGTGTTTTCACGAGAAATATCGTAATCGATAAATCCTTTGAAGTTTTGGAACTAGACTAGAGAGCGAGGATGCCTAGTCTTAGACTCGGGAATTGGTTTTGTCTTGGTAGTAACAATAGGGACTCCCGATTGGAGGACTCATGTCCGGTTCCTCCAGTTGGAACTCCGACTTACGAGCTATACGCTAAACATGGGGTAGGCCCCATCGTTTACAACGAGGTATGGATTAAATACACTAGGAAAGATGGTGTTTTAAAATGGCCCCAATATGGTAGCTTTGATTCTGAAATCTTAGACAACCTTGAAGTTAAACTCTTCAAAAAGAAAGCCCGGCCGGCGATGTTTGACTCTTTCCGCTTATGGCGCAAAGAAGCCAAACAAAAAGAAATTAAATTAGCTACGAAAAATAAGAGAGAAGGGGGACTTTCAGTAATGCAAGCTGCCGTGCAGTTTAAAGATAATGAGGAAGAGCAGATAAATGAGCAGTTGCACAGGCAACGTAAAATGGCAATAGATAAATGTTATCCAGTTTTGCCGTCTCTTCAGCAAGGGACAGCAAAAGAGCGTGAAAAAGACCAATTAATGTCGCAATTATTAACTTCACCACCCCCCTATGCGCAGAATGCCACAGCACCCCCGCAACCTTTAGTTGCACAAGCTGCGCCTCTGGCTCTTCCACAGCACCCACCAGCTGCTCTTCAGCTGGCTCCTACTTCTTCGGTGCAGCCTCCTCCAGGCCCACCGACCACTTCTGTTTCACCTGTGTTTTCTACGATTTTGCCTACAGTGTTTTCTACATCTCCTAATGCCCCCTCTATGATTTTGCCTAGTACCACATCCATTATTCCTGATACCTCTTCTGCCATCTCTACCCCCGCCTTACCTCACCCCGTTTTTTCATCTGCTTGTCCTTCAGTTTCACCTTCCATTCGGCAGAAAATGGCCAGCACTGTTACTAATCTTCTTTTACCTCTTTTTGGGTCGCCTGCTACGACCCCTAACATAGGAAGAAGACAGTTGCGAAGTCAACTGCCTGATTATCAAGAGAGAGATTCCCTGAATAGTTTAGCTCGGAAATGGGTCCTGGACACTGCAAAATATGATGTACAGTCTGTCATGGAAGTCTTCCACCAATGGGAAGCAGCGACACAGAGATATGTGTTCGAACAGATGTGCGTCTTTCTTGGCGAAGATTTAGAAGACAATGATCAAGAATGCATCCCACAAGAGATGTGTCGTGTACGATTTAAGTTTGGAGAGGGTATGATTGTAGGTCCCGATGTGGAAAAAGCAGTTGAGATGCTATTTTCATATCGAAGTAAGGGAAGCAGTTCTGGGTCACCACCGGAATCTAGTGCATCTGGTAGAAAAAAGGCACGACAATACCCTATGAGAGAAGTTCCCCCACAATGGAGAGAGGGTGACGCGACAGCTGTCCCACCTGTCCTGCCGCACTTTCACCGCGTATGGGTACATGTCCCATGGAAGCGAGCTGAAGTTTTAGCACTCAAACAAACACTACCAGATCCGCGTAAAAATCCTGCAGGGTACTATAAAGAGTTGTCGCAAACTGCTGGGTCATGTATAATGAATTTGGCCGATATCGATATGTTATTCGGGAACGTTGTTCCACAGCCGTTATGGGGAAAAATTCGTCATGTAGATCATGACCAGGAATTAGGTGACACGTGGGCTAATATTACTACTGCAGACGCACGACAAGTTGGTGGTGCCAAGCCTGAGCCTTTGATAGCGGAACTACCTGGTAGAATAGTAGATTACATGAAAACGATAATGCCTGCAATACGCGTAAATTGGGATAAGTTATCTGCATGCAAGCAAAAGAAAGAAGAAACTGTGTCAGATTTCTTCACCAGATTTGAAGAAACATTCATTGACCATAGCGGTCAAGATATGACCACAGAAGGTGGTCAGAGATTGTTTGTCGATAAATTTGTGCACAATCTACTTCCAGATTTGTGTAGGAAATTAAAAGATTCGGAAAGTTCTTGGGCAGTCTCATCTTCAGCCCAGATATTAGCTACCGCACAGTACTATGAGAATAGAGACAAAGATGAGAAAGATAAAGTAGAGAAGAAAACTAGAGAACTCAAAACGAAGGTTTTGCTACAGCAAGCCTATCCGCCACATGGTGGTGGTAATAAAAATAATAATGGTCCGAATCATTACCAGAACACTTTTCAGCAGCCTCAGAGAAACTTGCAAAGATTCGATTACAATCAAAACCGCGTAGGTCCCAACCAGTGTCTATACTGCAAACAAGAGGGTCATTACAAATATGACTGTCCTGCCCTACCACAACGTGCAAATGGAATTTCTGGCGTAAGAGGTTGTGGTAGTCAGCAAGCGCCTAGAGGTAGAGGGCGTGGAAACGCCCCTCAGGACACACGTCCCCTTCCACCACAAAACTCTATGAACAGGTTTGACCAGCAAAATAACGTATCTGACAGGACAGCTCAATACTACGTTGACGAGTATTACACAGAAAATGAGCAGTGGGAGAGTAATGATTGCTAGGACAGCCTAAGACAAGGAGAGGGAGTTGTTTCAGTTCCAGTAGATCAGAGTGGATCTTACGTTGAGGTGATTACATCGGGTGTGTCAGAACCTTTTCTGTTGGATACTGGTGCTACAAAGAGTTCTATTATGCACTCCAAACTCCCTGGCGCACCTTTGTCTGGCGAAATGAACGTTTCCGTAGGTTTTTCTGGCGCCCCGGTTAGAAATCCAATTTCTGACCCTTTATCTCTTTCTGTTGGTCCTTGTGAATTCGAAGCACCCCTTATTTTGACAACAGGTTGTGGTGAAAATTTGCTAGGATTAGATTTGCTAAAAAGATTGTATGCGACTTTGTACTGTTCTCCCTCAGGAGTACAACTTACTTTAGGTAAGAAAGTGGTTTCTCCCATGTATTTGTCGAGAAATACACTTCCAGCAGAATTGGCACTTCTACCAGATATTCTTTGGGCTACTGGTCCGAATGATGTAGGTCTTTTAGAAATTCCACCGTATGTTGTAACATTGAAGCCGAATGTCAAAATGCCACGAATTCCCCAATACAGGATATCCAATGAGGGCGAAAAAGCTTTGCTAGCGATTGTTTGCGAGTTGATTGAAAAAGACGTAATTGAAGAAACACGAGGCAATGTTTGCAATAGTCCTGTTCTGCCTGTTTTAAAACGAACTGACCCTTCTCAGCCACCTGTGTATAGATTTGTGATTGATCTTAGGGAAGTAAATAAGATAGTGGTGCCACAATTCCCAGTTGTCCCCGACATTACAACATTATTGACTATGATTCCAGCATCTGCATCCTGGTTTTCGGTGATTGATCTGAAGAATGCTTTCTTCAGTATCCCGATTGCTGAGGAAAGCAGGGATATTTTTTCCTTTAGTTTAGGAGGTCGCAGTTTCCGCTTTAAACGCGCTCCTCAAGGCTACTGTGAAAGCCCCTCAATATATAGTCAAGCTCTGAAATGTCAGCTTGACACAATGGTTTTGCCCAAAGGTGCCACTCTCGTACAGTACGTGGACGATTTGCTCATCGCTGCGGATACTGAGAAAATATGTAAAATGGCCACGTTGACATTACTGCGTCATCTATGTGATCTGCATCACAAGGTGTCACTTTCCAAGCTTCAATATTGCCGACAAGAAGTGACCTACTTAGGTCATCTCTTATCGAAGGAGGGAAGGAAACTGACCCCAGAAAGAATTCAGGCAATAGCGAAATTGAATGTGCCAAGAACGCAGAGAGAAGTATGCGCTTTCTTGGGCATCACATCGTACTGTAGACAGTGGATTCAAAATTTTTCGTTATTAGCCAAACCCTTATTGGCACTAACGTGTACAAATACACCCAATCCCATTCCTTGGTCTGATGAGTGTCAGAAAAGTTTTCTCGAATTACGCACAGCATTATGTTCGGCCCCTGTGTTAGGCAACCCCAACTACAGTAAGCCTTTCACATTATACGTCCACGAGAAGGAGGGCTGTGCATTGTCTGTACTGACTCAGTTATACGGAGATAGACAGCGGCCATGCGCCTATTTTTCGTCAACTTTGGATCCGGTAGCACGAGCATTGCCAAGTTGTTTAAGGGCCACAGCAGCAGCAGCTGTTTCTATTCGACAGTCTGCAGGTCTAGTAATGAATAATACACTAATCGTGATGGTCCCGCATGCAGTAGACACGTTGTTAAATAGGACCAAGACACAGCACTTAACTAGTGCTCGACTGTCCAGTTATGAATTGACGCTACTAGCAAGCCATGTGCACATAAAAAGGTGCAGTACCTTGAACATAGCCACATTGTTACCAATTACAGAGGAATCGGACGCTTCAGAACAGCACGATTGTTTCCTCAGAACAGAGGAAGAGACGAAAGGGAGAGTTGATTTATTCGACACTCCTCTTGCTGAATGTGATGGTACATTGTGGGTGGATGGTTCCTGCTTTAAACTCCCAAATGGTAACGTGACTACAGCATATGCTGTCACAACTTTGCACACAATCATTGAAACTGCGCGAATACCACATGGTTCAGCTCAAGCCACTGAACTCGTGGCACTGACGAGAGCATGTGTGTTATCTAAAGGAATGAAAGTGACTGTCTATACCGACAGCCAGTATGCTTTTGGAGTGGCTCACAGTTTTGGACGATTGTAGAGAGAACGTGGGTTCCTGACTTCGCATGGAGCCAAGATTCAGCATGGTCAGTTGGTGAATGAGCTTCTTGAATCACTGACGTTGCCCCTGAAAGTAGCGATCGTGAAATGTAGTGCACACAAGAAAGTGACTGATGATGTTGGTCGTGGAAATGCATTCGCTGATGAAACTGCTAAGGACACTGCAAAGAATATGATGAGCCGAATGTATGTTGCGAGCCCAGAAAGATGGACTGGTGATGTTGGAATATGTGAAGACACGATAGAAAGTGTGAAGTCCATCCAAGCTGAGGCCACGGAGAAAGAGTTAAGCATGTGGAGAGAAAGTACAGGGAGAATGGATGCAAATGGTTGTTGGATTGAATCGACAGAGCAACAGAGATGGTTGTTACCCGATGCATATGTGCCTGCAGTGGTTACAATGGCTCATGGGATGGCCCATATCAGCGCGAAAGGGATTTGCGAGTTGTTGGCCCCAGTGTGGAAGAATTCAGGGATTCCCAAGTGTGCAGAGAATGTTGTCAAGAATTGCATGGTATGTCTGAAGCACAATCCTGGTAGGGGAACCCCAACTCCAGCTGGTCATTTTGCACCTCCTACGTATCCGTTCGAGGTTTTGCAGCTAGATTTCATACACATGGAGAGGTGCAACAACTTAAAATACGTGCTCGTGGTTGTTTGTGCCTTCTCAAGATGGGTAGAATCCTATCCCCTAAGGGACAATACTGCCTTGTCCACAGCGAAAACCCTTGTGAAAGAGTTCTTCCCCAGGTTCGGAATGCCTAGAATGGTCTGGTCTGACAACGGAAGTGAATTTGTGGGTTGTGTGATGAAAAGAGTGTGTGAAGGGCTAGGCATTAGGCAGAAGTTCCACGCTGCAAATCACCCCCAATCAGCTGGATTAGTGGAATGTTACAATGGCACGCTTAAACTTAAATTGGCCAAAATCCAAGCGAGCACAGGTCTTAAATGGCCTGACGCTCTACCCTTAGCACTTCTATCCACCAGAATGACTGTGCATTCTCGAATGAAACTCAGCCCCTACGAAATAATCTTTGGTCGGCCAGCCAACATATGGGGAGTGCCTAGACCCACGAAGTTTAGCGAGCTGCAACACCCCATTTTGCTTGACTATTTGTATGAATTGACGGCTAAATTGCGTGTTTTATATCAACAGGTTCACAACACCTTGCCTCCGGTCTCTGAGACACCAGGTCACTCCATTGACCCCGGTTCCTGGGTGCTTGTCCGAAACTTCCAGAGGACAAGAAACGACCAGCCCAGATGGACCGGGCCTCACCTCGTCCTCCTGTCTACAAGGTCGACTGTTAGGGTGGAGGGGAAGACCAATTGGGTCCACGGGATCCACTGTAAGAAGATACCCTTCCCTCTGCCACATGACCAATGGGTCCGGAAAGGAGGCACTGACTCAGAGCGCACAACTGATGAACGTGTAAAAGAAGCTAAACGTGATTGTAAGAGTGAGAACATTTTCCAAGAAACTGTGCCACCACCAGAACAATTGAACTCTGTGGTACCTGAACTACTATTTCTGGACCAGACAGTACCCGGGAAAAGACGCTACAATTTACGACCAAGAAAAACAGACTAAAGTAAAAGTGATTTATTTTATGATCCGAGAGAAAAACCTGTGGACTAATAAAAAATGCGTTTTTCCAAAATACTATTTTTGAAAGTGCAGATTCTCCCATCTAGGTAACTTGCTTATTTTTGGTTTTTTTTTAACCGCCATCCGGGTTCCGCTGCTAGGGTCGCGGTTGATTAAAGACTTTTGGGTGCAGCTGACGACGATAGGTCGCTGGTTCCGGTTAGTCCAAGGGAGCTGCCCTAGACTGACGGAAGTATCCTTTAGCAGAAACAACCTACCGCCGCGGGCAGCACCTTAGAGAGGATGGAGTTTCCTGATGTGGAGAGGCCTGCCAAACAAATGAACTTTAAGCAGAGACTTTTGAAAACAATGACGAAGAAAAACTTTATAATAATGTGTATTTTTATGCTATTTAGCGTAATGGTCTTTTTGATAAGCTATGTTTTATTCTCTTTTCACGTGACATTTGCGCCCACTACATCACCCATACCTCCCCCTACTGTTTCCTCTCATTCTTTCCACCCTTTTCCTGACCACGAATCAAATAGGAGATTAGAGTTCATTAATAACTCCTTCGTTCAGTTATTACACCAACACCAACTTGTAATGAACACAACCAACTGTTGGGTGTGCGGTCTCATGCCCCACACCACGGATAGAGGTATCCCCTATTTGGTGCTGCCATTTAGTCGCAATGGGTCAGAATGGGCATATAGGACAATGTTCATATATGCACGAGAAATCCAACCCCTACGTTCTGTAAAAGACAACCTCAAGACTAGCGCCCTAGTCAAGGGTATAGTTGACATGATCAAGGAAGTAACTTCTTACGAAGATACCCCGGATGATGAGATACTTGCATATGTAGGTTGGAATGTGACCGGATATGGCACTACATTAAGTGAGAAACAGCAAGCCAAAAGATCGTCCCCTATCTGGATCGTACCCCATCAAGGTCACCTGTGTCTGCAAGGTATTGGCAGGAATCCCAGAGCTCAGCTAGGGAAGAGTGTCTGTACAGAAACGTATGTTTTTGGATCTCAGACTTCCCCTGCCTTTTTAGCCGCTAAGGGTACTTATTTCATCTGCCATGATAGAGCCTATACATGGTTGCCCCCTGACTTCTCGGGCTCATGTTTTGTTTCATTCCTGTTACCTCCCACCTACACAGCAGCGGCGGATTACCATCGGACAAGG
The DNA here is from genome assembly GCF_964261635.1 of Lissotriton helveticus. Classification (NCBI taxonomy): domain Eukaryota; kingdom Metazoa; phylum Chordata; class Amphibia; order Caudata; family Salamandridae; genus Lissotriton; species Lissotriton helveticus. The sequence continues at coordinate 190,385,854 of NC_136062.1, read as the reverse complement.
GTAGTTAGAGGTGTTTTGAGTAAAGAAGACACTGCAGGTCAAGAATTTGGTGACTTTGCAATGGGTTTCCTGCCGTTCTGGGGAGCCATGGCTAACAGCAGAAACATAAGGCAATTGACAAGGGTAGTTGAATCCACCATGATTGAGACTGCTGGTGCCCTTAGTAACCTGACTGCTGAGCTCCAGTCGGATCGACTGATGACCCTTCAGAACCGGGTCGCTTTGGATGTAATACTTGCGGACCGAGGTGGAGTATGCAAATTGATCCAGTCCAGTTGTTGCATTTTTATTCCAGATAATGCTCCGACAGTGTACGGGGCCATCTCCAAACTACATAAGATTTCCGAATCTATTCATGTGGATAACGGAGATTGGTCGTTAATGGGATGGTTCTGGGAACTAATATCTGCCTGGGGATGGAAAATTCTGATGGTCATTGGGATGGTCTTAGCCATTCTTTTCCTGTTCTGTCTATGCATACAGTGTGCTCCTGCAATATGTGGCCTCTGTGTTACATCATGTATAAGGAAGCCTGTGTCAAGACATGCGCTCAGCACTAGAATGATGTTGCAGCAACATCTCAATGACTTTAGGAATATAGATCTGGACTCAGATTAACATGAGGATAGATTAATTGCCTATGTAAGGGCAAAAGGAGGGTCTGTGGTTCTGAAAAATCTGGATCCATATAAAGTACTGAACTCGAGAATAAAAACTTTGTCGAAATAGGACGAATTTGGTATCAAAAGACCGAGAATGACGAGTACATCAAGTACATGTATTTTCGGCGTATTCGAGTGACGATTTCACCTCGAAATCGCCATTTGCATTCTCTACCCTTAGCTACATGTTGCCCTTTACATAGGCCTTAATCCAGTTGAATTTGATTCCACAAGGACACATACTCCTTAATCGACTTCTCCCTGACCCCAGTACAAGTTAGAACCATTGCCCCAGGCCAAACTCGTTAGGTCAGTTCCCTCCCAGTGGCCGAGCAAGATAGCATCTAGGCTCAACCAGCCATAAAACCATTTCAGCGCGCACACCTGCCATATCTCGCTCACATCTTTCTCCACTCCTTTTCTTCACTTGCTTTATGAAGGGGAGGTGACCGTTTTTATTAGGGGTCCAGCGATATCTGATGAAATGTTGGGCCTTGCCGGATGATTTGTTATGGGCAGCACGACGTGAAATATGTGCATGTCATCATGACTCTGCTTTTCTTTTGCAATCAGTAACCATAAATGAAATACCACGAATCCAAGGAATGTTTTGCCCAAGGCTGAATATTATGTATAAGAAGAGAAGCCTAACTTCGTGAAAGTGTGCAGTCTCCTGAATATACTCGAATTGTACTTCGAGGACCCTGTCACCTTGGTTGCAGCCAATAAACTAATCTTTGACTTCACCTAGAAGACTCTGAAGTTTCTGTAGGTCTGACTCAGGAGAACCCGAGGTCTCTGGGTGTTGATCCCCTGGCACCGCTGGGTTACCGGTTCTGTACCGGTTCTTAAAAACCCAGTACCTCAGTACCATACTTGCCAACCTGAAAAAAAATCTCTCACCGTGTGAGGAGGCGCCGGGGCCTTGGAGGGGAGATGCCTTCTGCTTAGAAGCACTGAAGAGGCTCTTTTGAACCCCACCCTGCCCCATACCCCTCCTAACCCCCAAATAAAACCTTGCTGAAGCTGGTGCTGATGTCCTAGAGTGTTTTCACACCCCTTAGTGGATGTCGGTAGTTCAAAGCTTAAGGGAAACAAGCTTGAGTTTACAGTGGTTTTCAGCTTGTTTCCCTGCCATGGTGTGATATCTGCTCTTCACCGGGTGACCGTGTAATGGGAGCCGATATCGTGTGTCACACGATGGCACCGTGTGAGTTGGCTGGTATGGGGTACTTCATTGCAAATGTGGCGGAGTACCCTCTGCGCCAAAATGAAGGTCCAGCCAACTCATTTAGAGACGGGCGGACCATCAGTATGTTGATGGCCGAAACTACCTTGTTTCTGCTGCCAACACACCTCCAATGGCCTGACAGAGTTGTGGAAAAGTAAATTTTGCCATGTTATATGTGCCTACGTGTTCCCCATATTATGTTATATGTGCATGATCGATATGCATGTATTCCCTTCTGATCGATTAAAGACGCAATTACAGTTGTGTCCATCTCTAGTATGCCAGTTTCCAGTCTTCGTGAAAACAACGAATATCAGGCCTATGTAAAGCTACGTTGCCACATTTTACAGTGTGCACGTTAATTCATTGAATTATCCCCGTTTCTAGGCCTCAAAAGGGCCCGGACTCAGATTCAGCTCCTGTCTCCTGAACCCTCTCCGAGGAGCGATACAGCCCCCACCTGTATCCCTGACCCTTCACTTATTTTCATGCCTCGCAGTGCCCGGCCCGGCCTGGCTCTGCCTCCCAGTCTGCCAAGAGTATGTTATGATTCTAGTTATCAGTCCAGCCCTCCTTCTCTGCATTCCTAAGCTACTGAATCGCATCAATAGTTTCCGTCATGGTCTAGCCTTTATGTCTCCATGTAAGAGAAATACTGTATTAATATTCATAGAATATTCCTCGCACACACACTACATGTAGAATTATGCATGCACCAGTCTTAGTGTCTGTTAGCCTTTGTCCTGATAACTCTTGGATTCTATCAACATGTTCTCTAAACACTAGATACTAGATAGGCTTTAGGTACATGTCGCTCTGACACTCCAGACTTTAGTCTCCTCTTCTAGCGCAGAAGTCATAGCCCCAGTTCTCTCTAGTAACACGTCATTGCCAGTTTGCGCGCACCACTAGGTTAGAGGTCCCAGCTGCTCAGGTAGCCCCCTCCATGTTTCCGCCCCGTTTATGACATATTCTGTTACGTTTGCATCACATGTCTATGTATACGCCCTGTACACACCTCTTGTTACACCCACTTTATGCCTTATCTTTCGCGACTGCTACAAACTCCGCCTACTGCTACGCCTACTATATTGAATACAATGTATTTGTTTAACTATAAATATTGTGCACTGTTATTAAAAGTTTGCTAGCCATTCCCAGATCCTGCTCCGGCAGCTGTCGGGCCCTGCCATCCTACTCCCGTACAGGCTGTCCTGTTCCTGTCCTTTTATGCTTAATTAAAGCTGTCAACTCTAGCTACCTCGTATCTTGACTCTTATTTATTGAGCTAACCGTTTATTGTTTATTGTCAAAAATAGAACCGGTATTTAATTATTTATTTACCACATAATGGCGCCCGAATAGGGACTTGCCCTTTCCCCACGCGCCGGAGAAGCCACGCAGGCCCCCTGATCCTCTGCAGCCGTGACGGAACCATACCGTGCACGTGCAGATATTTCTGATTCAAGTATCCCTCAGGCCCACGGAGGAGACGGAGGTTGCGGTCCAGCATCCAGACGAGGCGGTGGAGGAACGCGGCGAGTCCCGACCAGAGCCCAAGCCGAGAGTCCAAGGTCCGAGGTATCCGGAGGCCCACCTGTAACTGAAGTCCGAAGTTCGTCCGTCCGTCGTCGTAGCAGTCCAGTCCAGTCTGAGGCCTTCCGTTCTTGCTGCCCGGTGAGTACCGTTGCTGGGGTAGTATCTAGACAGGGTCAATTAATTTGTCTCTGGTCCGTGGGTTTGGGTACGCAAATCCAACACGAAGTGTTCACCTAGGTGGGCGCGGGTCCTGACGTGTCTCTTTATGGGACCGGTAAGTTTCGTGCTGTTTTAGCAGTGCATCTAGTCATTCTAGTAAGTTCTGTTCTCGAGAAATTCATGTGTTCTGTTTTCAGTATTCCAGGTAATATTCTGTCCGAACTGTTATTTTAAATGTTATTTCATGTGTTTTCAATGTCGTGGTAAGAGTGATTTGTTTTCTTAAAGTTATTATTGTGTTTATCGTGTATTGTATTGTGTCCAGATTCCAGTCTTAGTTATGCCTCTGTTCACGAAGTTACGTCAGTTAAAAACCAGAAAAGGTCTGCTCGAAGAAGCAGTTCCTGTCCCGCCTAGGGACAGTCCAGGTCATTTTATGTATCAAAAGCATGGCATAAGTGCCATATTATATCTAGATTTATGGGTGGAGTACACCAAGGAACTAGAAGAAAAGTATAGATGGCCCGTATCAGGTACGTGGGATGCCGAGTGCATCATGCGAGTAGAAGAAGCATTATGGAAAAAGAAAGCCAGACAGTCCCAGAAAGATGCCATCGAGTTATGGCGCAAAGAATCTCATAAAAGAACCGAAAAAGAAATCAGAAAGTCAGAATTAAGTAGGGAATCCTCAGAAAGAGCCCAAGAAAGGGAATTAATCGAAATAGGTGAACGAGTTAAAGCCGAACAGTCAGACAGACAGAGAAATGCCCTTATTAAGGGTATGTATCCTCTTCTTGCCGAGGGCTTGCCAAAAGCAACCCCGGAAGCACCATGTAATTTTCCGCCGCCATTAGTTCCGATTAAGCTACGTCACAAACCGACCGCAGCTGATATTTTTCTCTCGTCCTATTTGGACGACACAGTCCCAGAATACGCAAATCCTGTTCCGCCAGCTCCTGTAAATAATGTAATTCCTGTTCCTCCAGCCACCGGGGCACCTGTTACAGCACCTGTTACGGTACCCCCGGTCCAGCCTACAGTACATGTACCCGCTACATCAGTCACTCTGCCAGCACGAAGAGTATCAGTCGACGATTCTAGTTTAGGAGCCGCGGGGGGAGGTCCTCCTGGTACCCCGCCGCCACACAAACGTGTAACGTTAGTCGAGTTACATGAACGTGCGTTACAGCGTACGCCCAAACATCAGTCCGTTGCAGATATCAAGCGAGCTCTTACCGAATGCCGTTATGATTCAGTCCCAGGCGATGATAATATGGTTATATATTCATTGCGTGTAAGACGGGTGACCGAGTATTTGGACACCCTACCGAATATGAAAGAAGATCTAGACAGAATATATCGTTTCATCCGTACAGGAGACGATCCAGAAAGTATTGGCGAAATCATGTCTCTAAGGAAAGCTGAGACCCAGCTCATGCTATTAAAGTTTCTAATCAATTGTTTAATAAGGGAACAAGATTGTCCGACTAAAGATCCGACCGAAATGAAAGTTCTGACAAGGTGGAGTGATAATATAGCCGAGGGAAGACACAAGACACTCAGTAGTATAGAGAGTATGTACAAGAAAATTCGTAAGGAAATAATAAGGTTACACGACAATCGTAAAGCAGCACAAGTAAGTGAGAAAGAAGACAACTCTTCTACTGAAGAGGTAGACGACGAGAATCCCACCAGAATAGCGTATGTAGGTAGAACTAGACTTCCCGACCGACATTCACGCCTAGAACACAAGAAAGTTTTCTCCCTTCCAGCACCAGAACAAGGTTCTCTTGAACAAGTATTTCAAGCTACCGATCACATTCTGAAATCACGTATCGGTTATAGTGAACTTAGTACCATGCATGAACAAGAACTAGCCCGATCAGCAGTCCGATGGGTTACTGATTCTACCACTTTTCCAGATGAAATAGTGGCACAAATGTTTCTGAAACTACCCCCAGCCGAGCAGCGACTGGTGGGTATGTATATGATCCAGCACCTCATTACACTGTATGAGGGACAACATTCTGATCCAGGTCCGTTACATGATGTTCTGAACGAGTTACTCCAGTATAGATGGAAAGGTTTAGGTACCGATTTAATTAGTATCATTCTAGAACAGCGCCACAAATATAGAACGTTCCTGAATCCGCATTTTGTTCATGTCTCACCCCCAGAAAGTAAATCATTTTACATAGATAGACAGCATCCGTTACGAGAAGTACACCCAGTTAGGACAGCGGGTGGTGAAATGCAACGAGTATTTGTTTACACCCCTATCACAAAGATGGAACTCTTAGAAATGAAGAAATTAATTCCCTGTCACGACAAAGATCCAGCAGGGTTCCATCGAGAATTAAAAGACATGCTCCGTATGGGAGAATACACGTATCCAGATATCATTAAAATGCTAAAGGTCCTGTTGCCCGCAGGGGTATATGAAAAACTCAAGGAAAAAGAATGGGAGGTGGGAGAGAAAAAGATTGATTGGACAGCTCTAGAAGCTGAAGATAATATACGAGTACCAGGTACCGGTCTTGGAGAGAAATGTAAAGAATTGCCAGAGTTATTGATTCAAGTTTTGCCAAGATTATTAGCCACGAAAAAGGAAGATTGGGATGCAATCTCAGCCTGTAAACAGAAACAGGATGAAGATACTAGTGATTTTTATTCTAGATTCGAAAAATGTTTTATAATTAACAGTGGTCTCAAGACAGGTAGCGAGTCATACCCTCATCTTTTTGTTACTAAACTAGTCGAGAATTCAAGTCCACAAGTTAAAAATCGAGTTTTGAAAGTCGAAAGTACCTGGCAAGCTAATACCCCGTCCCAAATGCTTCAGATGCTCCAGTATCACCAGAATAGAATCAGGGAAGAGCAAGAACACGAAAGGAAACGTATGAAAGATACGAAAATGAAAGTATTAGTTGCACAATCTGTTCCACAAGACAGTCAGAAGAGGGGTCCGAATCAAACCAGTCATCCTGCAGCTCCCGTTAAAGGGACATGCAATTATTGTAAACAGCCAGGTCATTTTATAAACGAGTGTGCAGTTCTGAAACACAACATAGCCACTGGTAAGACTAAAGAAAGACCACGTCCGCCTAGACAAGAACAAGTTTCACAGACTTCACCGTCATCACAGAATGCACAACAGACAGTTCCAGCATCGCAGCCTATTGCTGCAACACAGCATGTTACACAGCAAATGTACCAGTATGCCCAGACAGAGTATCCAGAGTATCAACAGTATTCATGAAACAGACTAGAGAGGGAGGTAGGCTTGCCTCTCATCGAGATACCTGTAGATCAAGAGGGTCCCTATGTACACAGTCAAGTATTAGGGAAAGACAGAACGTTTCTGATTGATACAGGGGCAAGTAGGACTACTATCAGTCATGACGAGGTTCCAGGGGCTCCGCTCTCAGGCTCTAGAAATGTTTCCCTTGGATTTTCAGGAAAGCCAATTGTTAACGAGATTTTAAAGCCAGTTTCTCTAGAAGTTGGTCCATTGTCCCGAACTACTGATTTATTACTTACGAAGTCATGTCCAGAAAATTTGTTAGGTATTAAAACATTGAAAGAATTAGGTGCAGTAATTTGTTGCTCCCCAGAAGGAATACGTTTGTTTTTAAGGGATTTTAAAGGTCACTATGTATTACGCGATTTTGATCCAAGATTGTCAAATGTACCGCAGCATTTATGGGCGCAAGGTCCAACTGATGTAGGTTTTATGCAAATCACACCCCATCGTGTGACTCTGAAGCAAGGTATAGTCCTGCCACGGATCAGACAGTACAAATTGCCACCTGAGGCTGTAGCAGCCTTATCCAAAATTATTGACGAGCTCATTGCTCAAGGAGTGGTTGTAGAAACTGACTCCAATGTATGTAATTCTCCTATCATTCCAGTCATGAAACGTACTGATCCAAATGCACCTCCAGTATATCGATTAGTGATTGACCTTCGAGAACTTAATAAATGTATCATACCCCAGTATCCAGTAGTCCCAGATATTTCATCCTTATTGACAGCTATTGATCCCGAAGCTAAATTTTTTACTGTAATAGACCTCAAGAATGCATTTTTCAGTGTCCCCATTCATCCAGACAGCCAGTACCTTTTCGGATTTTGTTTAAATGGAAGGAGCTATAAATTCACACGAGCTCCTCAAGGTTTCACAGAAAGTCCTAGTATTTACAGTCAAGCACTTAAGAGACAACTAGACAACATTCACATGCCAACAGACACTGCCCTGCTCCAGTATGTCGATGATCTACTGATCACAGCCCGTTCTGAGCGTGACTGCGAGCGTGCGTCACTTACAGTTCTGTATTTCCTAGCCGAGATGGGGCACAAGGTGTCCCCTTCGTAGCTCCAGTTCTGTGTCCAGCAAGTGATCTACGTAGGCCACTTACTGTCCAAGTGGGGTAGGCAGTTGACACCAGACCGTATCCAGTTGATAGCGAGTCTTCCGAAGCCCAAGACACAGAAGGAGGTACGAGCTTTTATTGGCCTCACTTCTTATTGCAGACAATGGATTCCTCAGTATGCATTTCTAGCCAAGCCACTGATACAGTTAACGACACAGGAGGCAGCCGTATCGACTGTCCTCCCTTGGACATCTGAACATACACTTAGTTTTAATGAATTAAAGAAAGCCCTATGCCAAGCACCTGTTCTAGCAACACCGAACTACAGTAAGCCTTTTACACTTTTTGTCACAGAACGTGATGGTACTGCATTATCTGTTCTCACACAAGATCAAGCAGGTCAGTACAAACCCTGTGCTTATTTCTCGAGCACATTAGATCCAGTAGCCCAGGCTTTGCCTGCGTGCCTCAAGTCAGTTGCAGCCACAGCTCTAGCAATCAGACAAAGTGATTCCATAGTATTAGGACACTCCCTGACAGTACAAGTTCCACACTCCGTGGAAGTTCTTTTAAACCGAACACAGACTCAGCACTTGACAATTGCACGTTTAACAGGTTACGAACTGACACTGTTCCAGCCACACATAGAAATCAGACGCTGCAACGTTCTAAATCCTGCTACACTGTTACCGTCAGTTACTTCAAATCCTGCCACACATGACTGCGTGGAAGTTATTAACACTATGACTAAGCCAAGACAAGAACTGACAGACATTGCACTACCTAATCCTGACCTGACACTTTATGTGGACGGTTCATGTATGAGAACTAGTACAGGAGAACTAGTAGCCGCGTATGCAGTGACTACTGACATTGAAGTTATTGAAACACACCGTATTGACACCCTGTCTGCTCAAGCAGCAGAGCTAGTTGCTCTGACCCAAGCCTGCATACGTGCCAAGAACCTGAAAGTAAATATATATACAGATTCACGTTACGCATTCGGAGTTGTACACGACTTCGGAGTGCTCTGGCAGGAGAGAGGTTTCATGACTTCTCATGGAACCAAGATTCAGCATGGTCTCCTCATTCAAGCTCTGTTAGATGCAATACATTTACCGACGGCTATCGCTATCATGAAGTGCAAGGCACATACGAAAGTTACTGATATTATTTCCCAAGGTAATGATCTAGCAGACCGAACAGCCAAGCTTACAGCTCAGACACCAGACATTCCAGTTAACAAGACACCGACATTCATTCCAGAACAGACTACATGTATGACAGTTAAGGACCCTACACAAGATGTCATAGACATACAGTTACATGCTACTCCCGAAGAAATCAAGAAATGGTCCGAACAAGGAGGGGTCCAGACAGATCAGGGATGGGTGACGAAGGGAAAAGCCACATGGTTTCTTCCCGACTCTATGGTTCAAGTCATTATCAATACCGCACATAGTCCAACACATCTAGGAGAAAAAGCTATGTTAGACAGTATACAGAACCTCTGGTTCAACAAGCACTTACGAGCTGCAGCCAAGCAGAAAGTCCGTACCTGTATGATATGTTGCCAGTTCAATCCAGGTAAAAGTGTCCCGGTGGAACAAGGTGGATTCCAACCTCCTGACCACCCTTTTGAAGTCCTCCAGATGGATTATATTCAGATGGAGCGATGTCGAGGTTTCAAGTATGTTCTTGTAGTTGTATGCGCTTTGTCCAGGTGGACAGAAGCATATCCAGTTCCAGATTACACCGCAGCGACCACTGCCAAGCAGTTGGTTCGTGAATTCTTCCCCCGTTATGGACTCCCTAGGGTCGTATATTCTGATAACGGCCAGCCATTCTCATCTGAGTTGATGAAACACGTTTCCCTCTTGTTAGGGTACCAGTGGAAGTTCCATTGTGTACGCCATCCTGAAGCAGCCGGTCTCGTAGAGAGACATAATCAGACCCTGAAAATCCGTATTGCTAAGACATGTAAAGAGAAAGGTGTAGACTGGCTAGTTGCCCTGCCAGTTGCTTTATTCTTCATGCGCATGGTCGCACACTCCAGATCAGGTCTGTCCCCGTATGAGGTCGTATTCGGCCGCCCCCCAAACATGTGGGGTACACCTAGACCCCGCAGTATTACAGATGTTTCCAGTAATATGCTGACAGATTACCTAGCTTCCTTGATGTCTGCCCTACACTCTTGTCGTTCACAGGTTGCCGCTGCATTTCCAGACAATACCGAGGTGAAACCGCATGAAATCGTTCCAGGAAGCCTCGTATTGGTCAGGAACTTTGATCGTTCAAGTCCGCTGGAGCCCCGCTGGAAGGAGCCGAGACTAGTCCTTCTGACCACCCGTACGGCCGTGAAGTTGGAAGGCCGCAAGGGTTGGGTCCATCTGTCGCATATCAAGAAATTTCATGGAATCAGACAAAAGACTTTTAATGACAATTCCAAAGACTGTTCCATTACTAAAGACTGCCTGAAACAAGACTCTAAATCAGACATTAATCTCAATCCCGAACTGAAAGTTCCTCTGTTAGAGAAAACTCCGCAGCAGGAGTATAAATTAAAGCTCCGGTCTAGTAAAATAAGTCAGCCAGTTTAATTGTCTAAGTCCCTCTCGGGTGAAACGGTTAGACAGGTATCTGACATGTATGAGATAGACCCCCATAGTGAGAGAGTTAGTCAAAACTCTATACGATGTATCGTTTTTCTAAGTTTCTTATTGTTTCTAAGTTTGATGGTTACCTGCACAAGTTATGCATTACATTTATGTTTTCCAAGTTCACATGTAAATAAGTTTTCTAATACTACAGTAGAGCACACATTTAGTGATCTGCCTCCTCACGAGTTATCCTATTGTCTTGCTATGCGCAATAATACATTTATAAGAATGTTACACTATTCACACCAGACCAGCAATGCTACTAATTGTTGGGTGTGTGGTCGACTCCCCCCTTTCCAGACACCGAAGGGAGTTCTGCCACTCTTTCCTTATCCGTTTTCACATAATGGTTTGTGTGGAGCATGGTCCACGTTAACGTCATCCTCCAATGATATGTCCCTTCTGAATAGAACATGTTTCCCAGACAAGCAAGGTCTCTCCCATAGAACAGGGTTAGATCTAGAAAATGAAGTATATGATTTAGGTAATTATTCTTCGAATTTTATGGTCCTGAATGTTCAGTCTGATACTACTCCAGATTTACCTGCTATTTCAGTACTACCAGTCAAAGGCGAATTATGTGTCAGAAATAATGGTTCCGCACATGTAGGACATAGTGATTGTACTACTACTGTCGAGTATAGTGACAGTGGGAAATCTATTTTCAAAGCTTCACGTCATTCTTATTTTGTTTGTGGTCAGACCGCATATGTTCGTCTACCCCTCGATTGGGATGGAACCTGTTACATTGCCTTCCTACTGCCACCAGTTTTCCTAGCCCCATCTGATTATCACAGAAACACACATCTAGTACACGTCAGGCCTAGAAGGGAGATCGAGTCCCCAATTGTCGATCAAACTGAAACTACTCTAGAACAGTATCAAGACTTCAACAAAGGTTTCTTCTTCTTTATAGGCCCTATCCAGAATAGTAAGTTAATCCGTAGGTTAACCAGAACCCTTGAAGCAGTAGTGAATGAGACTACTTCTGCTCTAGGTAACTTAACCTAAGAGCAATCTGCTATGAGATTTGTCGTGCTCCAAAATCGTCTCGTTCTTGACGTCATACTGGCCGACAGAGGAGGAGCATGTAGAGTCATCGGATCTAGTTGTTGCATTTTCATTCCTAATAACGCGCCGTCTGTTTATTCAGCTATAACCAGACTTCACAAAATTGCCCATCAGTTACACCAGAATCCAGGCACCTGGACATGGTCCGGTTGGCTCTGGAGTATCATATCTGCCTGGGGATGGAAAGTATTGTCATTTCTAGGTATTGCAGTAATGATCATATTCAGTTGCTGCCTCTGTATACAATGTGGCCCTGCGATTTGCGGCATGTGCGCTACCTCTTGTATTCCTAGTCCTAAATCCCGTTCCAAGACAATTCGAGACGAGCAAATGATGCTATATGAAATGATAGATGGTATCATGAATATAGATGTTTCCTGATGGAAACGTAGGGCACAAGGAGGGAATGTGGAAAAGTAAATTTTGCCATGTTATATGTGCCTACGTGTTCCCCATATTATGTTATATGTGCATGATCGATATGCATGTATTCCCTTCTGATCGATTAAAGACGCAATTACAGTTGTGTCCATCTCTAGTATGCCAGTTTCCAGTCTTCGTGAAAACAACGAATATCAGGCCTATGTAAAGCTACGTTGCCACATTTTACAGTGTGCACGTTAATTCATTGAATTATCCCCGTTTCTAGGCCTCAAAAGGGCCCGGACTCAGATTCAGCTCCTGTCTCCTGAACCCTCTCCGAGGAGCGATACAGCCCCCACCTGTATCCCTGAGCCTTCACTTATTTTCATGCCTCGCAGTGCCCGGCCCGGCCTGGCTCTGCCTCCCAGTCTGCCAAGAGTATGTTATGATTCTAGTTATCAGTCCAGCCCTCCTTCTCTGCATTCCTAAGCTACTGAATCGCATCAATAGTTTCCGTCATGGTCTAGCCTTTATGTCTCCATGTAAGAGAAATACTGTATTAATATTCATAGAATATTCCTCGCACACACACTACATGTAGAATTATGCATGCACCAGTCTTAGTGTCTGTTAGCCTTTGCCCTGATAACTCTTGGATTCTATCAACATGTTCTCTAAACACTAGATACTAGATAGGCTTTAGGTACATGTTGCTCTGACACTCCAGACTTTAGTCTCCTCTTCTAGCGCAGAAGTCATAGCCCCAGTTCTCTCTAGTAACACGTCATTGCCAGTTTGCGCGCACCACTAGGTTAGAGGTCCCAGCTGCTCAGGTAGCCCCCTCCATGTTTCCGCCCCGTTTATGACATATTCTGTTACGTTTGCATCACATGTCTATGTATACGCCCTGTACACACCTCTTGTTACACCCACTTTATGCCTTATCTTTCGCGACTGCTACAAACTCCGCCTACTGCTACGCCTACTATATTGAATACAATGTATTTGTTTAACTATAAATATTGTGCACTGTTATTAAAAGTTTGCTAGCCATTCCCAGATCCTGCTCCGGCAGCTGTCGGGCCCTGCCATCCTACTCCCGTACAGGCTGTCCTGTTCCTGTCCTTTTATGCTTAATTAAAGCCTGTCAACTCTAGCTACCTCGTATCTTGACTCTTATTTATTGAGCTAACCGTTTATTGTTTCTTGTCAAAAATAGAACCGGTATTTAATTATTTATTTACCACAGAGTAATGGCCATCGGAGGTTTTGCAATTTATCCGCTCGCCCTATTTAGATTGGACAGACAAATTAAAATGTTTCACTATAAAGTGACAGTGAAAACTGTAACATGACTCCCACGCCATGGAAGAAAACTCCCACGGGGAGCGGCCATAGTTTTTTTATTTTCATAAAAAAAATCCCACTTTGGGATTCCACTTTGGAAGTTTGTTTTTGAAAAAAAAAATCGAAACTTTGATGCTCAGCTGTCATGACGAAGAAGGCGTCTAGCAAACTTTCAATACATTTACCGAAATCACCGTGAGGGCAGTTCCTGGAAATGCAAGAGTGCGGCTAGGCCAGCAGACAGCTCTAAAGGGTGTGTAACCTCGCCATGGAGGGAGTGGAGTACTCCACCAAGCGACGTACATAATCCAGCCGCCAAACTCGTTCTCAGGCCCTCTGTGAGCAAACCGGATACTATACAATCCCTTGTTTCTTATGTACTTTTATAAGTAATACCTGTCAACATTTTTGTTTGAACATTAATACTGCCTATATATGTCGCCACGTATGTCAGCCTTCTGACGTCATCAAGCGCGTGGTGCGCATTATATATAAAACTTTAAAACAATATAAAAACTATGCAAAATAACATGACCGTAGCCAGGCTGTTACTCCTAGACAGTTTTCACATTGCTGCCAGGTAAAGCACGGCCGCCCATTCGGCCCTGACTGGAATCAACCTCCAAAGCCCGACGCCCGCCAGGAGCTACAGGCCGGCGCCCCTCCCCCCTCCGCCGCGTTCTAATTCATCCTCCCCCGCCCCCGCTGCCCTCTCCCCCTGCCGCTCTGGCTGTCACGTCTTCTCTGTGGCGTTCCCTCGTGCCCTCTATCTTTGTTTCCCTGATCTGCCCCCATGTGACAGAGATTGCCAGCAATCCAGACGAAGAGCGCACAACACCCCAGCAGCTGTCAATCAGACAGACACAAAGAGTCTTTCAAGCTTCAGATGTCTTCAGTCTCCTTCAGAGCCAAGCGGCTCCAAGAAAGAGTCGACGCAGGACGTGAGTGAGTCACCTGCTGCCTCGGGTGCGGCGCTGCGACGAGAGACACCAGCAAACACACGCATAGCACAACACACAGAGGCAGAGCATAACGCCAGGCACACTCTGCACACAAAGATATCCTAATAACTAATTACAATTGCAAAGGAGACGCAAGACATTACATTACACAAACAACTCTATCTGAAAACACATCATAAAGATGCAAACGCCCATTATGTACATAGTTAAGACAATTGTCTCAACATACAAAGACATCCAGGTAATGCCACCCAAAAACGTGCAAAAACGCACATATCTATAACCAACAAATGATCACACAACAAACACACACAAACAAATGCCCACACACTATTTTACTTATCATATTAAGGCAAAATAAAACAATGCACATAACTAGTTGAGGGTAATCAGGGGCATGGGCAACTCCACACCACTCATATGACCCAACACATAAACACATCCAGGTGTTCACTCATGCCCAGCATGCACAACAAACTACGCAACACACAGAACTCTACATGGAAGCACATTTAGCAAATTACACCCAAACGTCTAAACATATGTATCACACACACACACTATTAAAATACCCGCTCATATACAGACACACACAACTCTACAGTAAATACATCCAGCTAATTATATTTAGGCATGAAAAACAGTATAAAATACACTACCACTACATGCACTATAAACACTATATATACACTTTATGCAGCACAAGCAGATTCTGATAACTAGACACAGATTAAATACACTTTAGTACTATAGCAAATATATATTAATCAATCAATCAGGGGTTTGTAAGCGCACTACTCACTCGTGAGGGTCTCAAGGCTCTGGGGGGAGGGGGGCCAGGAAGCAGCTCTGGATCAGTCGAAGAGCCAGGTCTTGTGGTCCTTCCTGAAAATGTGCAGGGTCGGTGAGACTCTGAGGTTCACAGGGAGCTCGTTCCAGGTCTTGGCTGCGATGTAGGAGAACATCCCGCCTGTTCTGTTTCTGCAGATGCGAGGGACCGCTGCCAGGGCGAGGTCGGCGGAGCGTAGGTTCCTCTTGGGTACGTGGAAGGATACTCTCTCGTTGAGGTATTTGGGTCCGATGTGATGGAGGGCTTTGTTGGCGTGGGTGAGGAGTTTGAATTTCACCCTCTTCTTGACAGGGAGCCAGTGGAGGTTTCATAGATGTTGGGTCATGTGTTCGAGATGGGGTGTCCCAAGGACAACTCTGTCTGCTGTGTTCTGGATGGTTTGGAGTTTGTGTAGAAGAGTTCTGTTGATTCTGGCGTATAGGGTGTTGCCATAGTCCAGTCTGCTGATTATGATCGCATGGGTGACTGTTTTTTTCGCAGTCAGGGGGATCCATTTGAAGGTCTTACGGAAGATGCGCAGGCATTTGAAACTAGTGGAAGCGACGGCGTTGATCTAGCGGTTCATGGAGAGGGGGGAATCGAGGATGATGCTGAGGTTTTGTGCATGGTCTGTAGGGGTGGGTGGATTCCCGAGGGCGAAGGGCCACCAGGTGTTGTCCCAGGCGGAGGAGCAGGGTCCGAGGATGAGGACCTTGGTCTTCTCTGAGTTGAGCTTAAAGCAGCTGTCCTTCATCCAGGCTGCCATGTTTTTCATTCCTTCTGGGAGACAAAGTGTGGTGTCTTTAGGGTTCTTCGTGAGTGAGAGGATGAGCTGGGTGTCTTCGACGTAGGATATGATGCTCAGCCCATGCTGTCTGACGATGGCGGCGAGGGGGTCCATGTAGATGTTGAAGAGCGTGGGGCTGAGCGATGATCCTTGGGGTACTGCGCAGTTGAAATCAGTGGGTTCAGAGAGGAAGGGAGGTAGTCTGATTCTCTGGTTTCTGCCGGAGAGAAAGAATTGGACCCAGTCGTGGGCGGCTCCTTGTATCCCCTCGTCGTGGAGTCTGGCTGCGAGCGGGCCATGTGAAACGGTGTCTAAGGCTGCAGAGAGGTCTAGGAGAATGAGAACCACGGTGTGTCCCTGGTCGAGTAGCATGCAGATGTCGTCAGGGGCGGCAAGAAGGGTGGTCTCGGTGCTATGGTTGCTGCGGAATCCAGACTGGAAGGAGTCTAGGATGGAGTTCTCTTCGATGAAGGCAGTCCGCTGGGCGTTTCGAGTCTCTCTGTGACTTTGGCCGCAAGAGGAGAAGAGGGATGGGCCGGTAGTTTTTCAGGTCCGTAGGGTCAGCCGTTGGTTTCTTGAGGAGGGGTTTCACCTCTCCAGCTTCCAGTCATCTGGGAAGATACCGTTTTGGAAGGAGGCGTTGATGGTCTGTCCTTGTTCGGGAGCGAAGGTTGCAGCGGCCCTGTGGAATATGTGGGGAGGGCAGGGGTCCGTAAGGGCTCCTGAGTGGGTTTTCTTTATGGTGATGGTGATGTTTTCGACGGTGGTGGGATCCCAGGTCATGAGTCTTGGTTTATCGGCGGCGGAGGTGAGGAGGGTGGTGTCCGGCGTCTGTTCGCTGAAGTTGTCGTAGAGGACCTTGATCTTCAGATGGAAGTAGGAGCTGAGCTTGTCGCAGAGTTCCTGGAAAGGTGTGACGTCTTCGGCTTCGCTGGGGGGTTTTGCGAACTGCTGTAGGACGCTGAACAGTTCCTTTGCATTGGTCGCATTAGTCCGGACTTTGTCTCTTATGAAGGTCTGTTTGGTGTCTCTTATGCGCTGGTGGTATTCCTTCAGGGCACTCATGTGGTTGTTCCGTGCTTCAGTGGTTTTCTGGTTTCACCAGGTTTTCTCTAGGCGTCTCTAGGAGCGTCTAGCTTCCTGTAGCTCAGTGGTGAACCAGGCGGCCTTTAGAGGGCGTTGTTTGGCAGGGTAGCGGAGGGGTGAGAGCTTGTCGGCAGCAGCAGGAGATCCATAGGGGAAATTCTATGGCTGCGGAGTTTGTGTCGGTCGTGGAGCTGGGGGGGGGTTTGGAGGAGGGTGGTGTTGAGGTGTTCCTCTGTGACCTTGCTCCAGTTCCGTCATGGCGGGCGTGGGGCGGGCTTGGATGCGGTGGTGGTTTTGAAGGTGAAATGGGCGCAGTGGTGGTCCGTACAGAGGGGCTGGGTGGTGTGGTATGTTTGCCCCTCCTGCGAAGATGGGGTCGAGGGTGTGTCCAGCTCTGTGGGTGGGCGGGTTGACCAGCTGCTTCAGTCCGAGGTTGTCGAGGAGAGTGGTGGAGTCAGGGTCATTGCAGTTGTTGAGGTGGAAGTTAAAGGTCCCCGAGTAGGATGTAGGAGGTGAAGGCGTGGGGGTGCGGCGAGCTCGGCGATGGTAGTTACAGCCTGGGTGCGGGGTCCTGGCGGTCTGTAGATGAGGGTACTGTGTTGCGTGGTCCTGGGCTGGTCTGGATCTGGAAGTGGAGGTGTTCTGTGTTGGAGAGGGGGTCACTCGTGCTGGAAGTGGAGAGTCGGAGGGGGGTCTTGTGTGCGATGGCAAGTCCTCCTCCTGGGCGGTGGGGGCGGTCCTTTCTTTGAATCTTGTAGCCGTCGGGATGGCAGTGGCAATGTCGGGACCGGCGGTTGCATTGGTCCATGTTTTCGTGAAGAAGGCGCTGTCGGGCGAGAGGGTGTCGATCTGGTCCCAGATTTCGATGGTTGTCGATGCAGGGAGCGCACATTGAGGAGGATGCATGTCAGGGTTTTGGTGGCGAGTGCACCTGGCAGGCCTTCAGTGGTAGTGGCTCTGTTGGTGGTGAATGATCTGCGGCAGGCTCTGCACGAGAACTGTTCATGGGTGGTGTTTGGCGAGGATCTTACGCAGTCGATGTGTCTTCCGGGATTTCGTGCGTGGAGAGGGGAGGAATCGTAGCGGAGGGGGCTAGGGGAACCAGGGTTCCTGGCTCTGGTCACGGTCGGGACACGGACGGGCGCAGACAGGCTTGCCTTATGCGCGCATTTGGCGCGCAACCCATTAAGTAGGGGAGGGGGGCGGGACTAGAGGAGGGGAGGCGGGAGCGGGGCTGTGTCAGGGGGAGGGGCCGCAGGGGCAGCAATGGCGGAAAATCCAAGAAGCAGCGGAGGCAATTACAAAATGCTAAATATAGAGGAAATAGACAGTGGCAAAGTACAAAATGCAAAATACAGAGGAAATAGACAGTGGCACGAGTAAAGTTTAACAAGCGGAGTGCTGGAGAAAAAAAAAGGAACAGTAGGCAATGCGGGAAGCACCTGTGGCGGACAGGTGGCGCAAACCCTGCTCGAGGGAGGGCTCTTTGCCGGAGAGGTGTTGCTGCGAGACAGAGCTGCGGGGAGAGTGCTGGCCGGGACCAGAGGTGCAAATGTAGGTTATCATACTGGAACACATGGACAGCACATGTGTCATTGTAGGCTAAACATACAACTCTGTGAACAGCAGAAGCTAGGTAATCACAATAATGTACAACAAAAACACACAAATAATAAATTGTAAGCAGTAGGCTTTGGGGCAACAATCTGCCAAAACACGAAAAGCACAAAATCCATCTACGAAGGAATTTCATGTGTGGATTCACGGTGGGTTTTGCAAAACTGTTTCTCTTTGCGAAATTCAGCTAAATTTCATGGTTTTACGGTTTTTAGGCTGATTCGTTCACATTTTGACATTTGGGCTTGTTCATAATCAACCACGATATGCCAAAATATTCATGAAATTCTGTTTCATGACTTTTCTTTTAGCATCTCACGGAATTAGAAATTAAAATCCACACACTGCAATTGTTTCACTACTGCATTTCACGAAACAAACAAAAAATATGTTCAGGCCTAGTAAACACCTACAAATGTATGCTGACATGCACAAGCATGGCCAGGTAATCACACTAAGAAACATACAGAATAGACCCACAGTAAACATCAACAAAGGTATCCCCTTAGGACTCTTGGGCTCAGTGTTATATCTTGTTTCTATTATGACTATGAATGCATTCTCAGGATGGTGAGCGGCTTTTGTTATTTACATGTTCACGTCTGATCTGCAAGACCCTATGTTACCAATTTTCCTAAACATACACAGAGTGGGCTATGGCTCCGCCCGGAGAAGTATTTCTGTCTCACCTCATGGTATTTTGGTGTATCATTCGACCTTCTATTTGCCCTGAAATGCATGAGAAACTATTTTACGTCTCAACGTATATTTAATCACCACACCAGGGGCGGCTGGTGACATTTGAAAGTGGTGAGGCGTAAAAGTTCAGGATGAGCGGCATGTAGCGAGCGAGCAGAGCATACCTTCTAATTACACTTCCACCACATCCATCTATCTTGAATCAATGACATCCATCCATCCTGCATCAATGACATTCATCCATCCATCCTGCATCCATGATTCATCCATCCATCCTGCATCTATGACATTCATCCATCCATCCTGAATCCATGATTCATCCATCCATCTATCCATCCTGAATCAATGACATTCATCCATCCATCCTAAATCCATGACATCCATCCATCCATCCTGAATCCATGACATTCATCCATCCATCCTGCATCAATGACATTCATCCATCCATCCTGCACCCATGATTCATCTATCCATCTATCCATCCTGCATTTGTTATTTTGTTATTTGTTATTTATTATTTGTTAAGCGCGCATACGCCCAAGGGCTTCTTGGCGCTGGTGAGAGAATCAAACATAACAGTACATAAAAGACATATGATCACTATTTACAATAAGCCTGAGAAAAAAGAAAAGTTTTAAATGCCTTCCTAAAGGCAAGGAGGTCCCTACTATGTCGCAGAGTTAAAGGGAGGGAATTCCACAGTGAAGCAGCTAAAAATTGAAAACTGCTACCTCCCTGTCGTTTCTTTTTGAAACGAGGGACCTCAAGTAGGTCTTTGTGGATTGATCTCAAGCTGCGTGAGGGTTTATATTTGCGCAGCAGTTGTCTAAGGAACATGGGGCCCTTACCCTCCAAAGCCTTGAACACAATACAGCCCACCTTAAATGTAGCTCTCTGTTCCACAGGCAGCCAGTGCAAGGTCTCTAGTCCATGTCTAATCGATTCCCACTTCGGGACTTTACAAATAAGTCTCGCAGCTTGGTTTTGCAAGTATTGCAGTCTTTTAAGTTGGCCAATAGGCGCCCCCAAATAGAGGCCATTTGAGAAATCGATATGCGACAGGACCAGAGCACTGACTGTCTGAATTAAGGCCAAACCTGTAAGAAGATGTGCTATTTTCTTAATCTTCCTCAGCTGAAAAAACCCTGAGGAGGCCACTGTTCCGACTTGACTTTCCAAGGTAAGATCCTCACTAAGAGTCACTCCCAGGCTTTTTACTGTACGGGATTTTTTTGGGGGCGAGCCCATGTCCGACGGCCAAAAACAAGGGCTCCAGCTAATCTCACTCTTCCCAGGTAGAATGAGCTCCGTTTTTCCCGGATTTAACTTAAGGTGATTTAGAGACATCCACCTCTGGATAAAAGACATAGTTGCTCGAAAGTCCTCTGCCGCATTGTGTGAATTCAGCACAAAAACCAACTGCAGGTCATCTGCATAATTATATACATCAACCTTAAACTCTCGTAGGGAAAACAAAAGAGGCCGCATATACAAATTAAATAGTAAAGGGGACAGGGAAGATCCTTGAGGGACCCCGCAAAAAGAAATATTTTTAGGGGCTGTGAAAGAACCCAGTCGGACCGACTGGGTACGTTCTGAAATAAAGGACTTGAGCCAAGCCAAGGCCGAATCTCGAAGACCAGCCTGTTCGACACGGTTGACCAAGATGGTATAGTCAACCGTGTCGAACGCGGCAGACAGGTCCAATAATACCAAGGCCTGGTGCAAGTCCCTGTCAGCGTTAGACCTTAAAGTATTCTGGACGGCCAATATCACAGCCTCAGTAGAATGACCAGGCCGGAATCCTGCCTGGTTAGGTTGTAAATAGCCTGAGGTTTCCACAAAGCTAGATAGGCAATTGGTTACATGGGCCTCCAATATTTTGGATAAATAAGGCAGTAGCGATATTGGTCTGTAATTTGAGAGGTCTGAAGAATCGATGCCAGGTTTCTTTTTTAAAGGGATCAATAAGGCCTGTTTAAAACTATTCGGAACATTCCCTGAAGTGAGGGAATTATTAAGCAGAGGGATCAGGCTATTTGGGAATGCCCGGCCAATTTCTCTCATTACTTGGGGAGGGCAGACATCCTGAGGAGATCCTGATTTAACTCTAGTAAGCAAATCTTGAAGGATTTGGTCAGTGATCAAAGGGAAGGAGTGCAAAGTAAGGGGATTTAAGAAGGTATCATCTATCGGGACACAAGCTGGAAGCTTAGATAGGGTATCCTTAATCAACACTATTTTATCATTAAAATAGTCATTCAGCGAGTTGCAGAGCAATTGTGAGGGGACGACCGGGAGAGAGGTTCTCTCATCATTGCACAACTCAGTCACAATCCTGAAAATTTCCTTCGACTTATTGGTCGCATTAAGTATTTTAGAAGAGAAATAAGCAGTTTTGTGAGTGTGCAGCGTCTTTTGGTAGGCTTTGCGAATTAAACAGTATGCAATCCTTGCTTGAGGACAGTAATTGATACGCCATGTTCTCTCTTGCTGCCTCACTTCAAGTTTTAATTTCCTCAACTCCGGCGGGAACCACTTATGTGCGTCCACGCCGCGTGAGTTCTCAAAATGAGTGAGGGGGACACAGACGTTAATGGCCGAGTGTAGCCATTCTTGAAGCCTATGATCGGCTGTCTCCACATCTAAGCTCTGCTCTGGCAGAGTAGACTTTAACAAATTTAAAAAAGCTGACATGTCCAGCGAAGACCATTTCCGAGTCAAGCTGGTAGTCTTTAGCTTAAATTGAAGAGCTTTCACAACACAAATAACATCCATCTATCCATCCTGAATCCATGACATTCATCCATCCATCCTGAATCCATGACATTCATCCATCCATCCTGAATCCATGACATTCATCCATCCATCCTGCATCAATAACATCCATCTATCCATCCTGAATCCATGACATTCATCCATCCATCCTGAATCCATGACATTCATCCATCCATCCTGAATCCATGACATTCATCCATCCATCCTGCATCAATGATATTCATCCATCCATCCTGCATCCATGATTCATCCATCCATCTATCCATCCTGCATCAATGACATCCATCTATCCATCCTGAATCCATGACATTCATCCATCCATCCTGCATCAATGACATTCATCCATCCATCCTGCATCCATGATTCATCCATCCATCCACCCTGCATGCATGATTCATCCATCCATCTATCCATCCTGCATCAATGACATCTATCTATCCATTCTGAATCCATGACATTCACTCATCCATCCTGAAGCAATGACATTCATCCATCCATCCTGCATCCATGACATTCATCCATCCACCTGCATCCATGACGTTCACCCATCCACCTGCAGCCATGAATTCAAACTCTCCCACATGACATTCATCCATCTACCCTTCATCAATAGAATTCAATTCATCCATTCTCGCAGCCACCAGGACCACCCCCCCTCTCCCTCCCCCCATCCACCAGTATCCCCGGCAGGTTGCTGTGCCTGATATCCACCAGCGGGTGCCGCAGTGTATTATTATTTTTCATATCATAAAAATAAGCTATGGTCACTTTAAAACCAAACAGTGGCCCTAACATTCCGCGCCCCCACCTTCCTACTTGCCAGAATGTATCATTATATTGGAGACTACTCGCTTTGCATATCTCTGCTTTCCTTATGTAAAGCGATTCGCCGCCCCTCAGGCCAGGTTTATGTCCTGCAAATGCCTAAAAGATACTTATTGGATAGGTGGACACTTCATTTCGTGGATTTATTACTGAAACAATAGCCCTGGTACCTGCCAACCAAACCGCAGAGAGAACAGCTCGCCAGCTGTGAAACCCCAGGTGCAGATAGTTCTTGTCAGTACTGATGTAAACATAGAAACACAGCCTTCCGCGCTCTGATGTTAAGGCAATACATTCCACGTTACATCACAGGAGGGTCTGTGGTTTTTTAAATAATTATGGTTATACATGAACGGTCCCCATCTTTACCCTTAACCCTCCTCGCAGTGGGACATTTTGTGTGATGAGGGAGCGCAGCGCCTCCACACACAGACGGGAGGCAGGATCACCACCAAAGGTACAGCCCCTCTAAGCCAATCCTGGCAGCGCCAGGGCATGGCTATTCTTTGCCCGTAGCACGCCCATTAGGAGCCCAAAGTTCCTAATGAGCATGCGCAAACAGGTCAAAACAGGACAAAACACAAGTGCGCATGACATCGTTAGATCCCACGGGTTTATCCCTGTATCGTATGCAGACGACACACAACTCCTCTTTCCCTTTAAAATCTTGACTCCTGAAGTGCGCCACTCCTTTGCTCAAGGGATGAAAGAAGTGGCACACTGGATGGCAGCAAATCTCCTTCAGTGCAATGTCTCCAAGACGGAGGTGATGCTCTTTGGGGAAGCAAAACGACTATGGACTCCAGACTGGTGGCCCTGTGATCTTGGCCCAGTCCCAGAGCCAAAAATGGTAGTGAAAGATCTGGGAGTCAAACTGGATCAGGAGCTTACTTTAAAACATCACGCTACTTATGTAGTAGGCTCCTGTTTTCATGTTATTGGTCTTCTCCGTAGGGTGTTCCCCATGCTACCTGACTCCACCAGAAAAACTTTAGTTCAGTCACTCGTGCTGAGTAGACTGGACTACTGCAACGGTCTGCTGCTAGCCGCCAATGAAGGTGTCATCACTAGACTTCAAGTTGTGCAGAACACGGCTGCCCGCCTTGTTCTTAATGCCCCGGCCAGGACCCCTTCATAACCGCTTCTTAAAAAACTCCACTGGCTCACCATAAAACAGAGAGTGCTGTTTAAAATCTGTTGCACTATCCACAAGTGCCTGTCTGGTAGTGGCCCGGAGGTCCTAACAGAGAAATTCATCCCATATATTCCTGCAAGAACTCTGAGATCGGGAGACCATGAACTACTATGTGTCCCCAGATTCTGGAAAACACGCCAAGGTGGTAGAGCTCTGTCAGTGGCTGGCCCGAAACTTTGGAATGAACTTCCATTGGAAATCAGAGCTTGCAGGGAACATCTTCCTTTCAGGAAAAAATTAAAAACTTTTTTATTTAACTATTGATACTGTGGAACATTTTTTACACATGACTGGGCTATTTGCTTTCTGATGTTGCCAAAGGCGCGGAGATACTCCCCAGGGAGTCGATTCCCAGCGCGGTATAAGCTTGCAAATAAATAAATAAATAAATAAATAAATGAGTGGGCACGGTGCTCTCCGTCCCCACTCATGCGCACTTGTGTTGTGCTGATGCCTGTTGCCCCCCACTGGTCTGACAATCATGTTAGTCAACATGACGCCGTACCGGGCGGTACGGCGTCATGTTGACTGACATGATTGTCAGTTCTCCCTCGGTGTCTTTAAACTTAAGTAAACTGAGAGTTTACTTAAGTTCAAAGACGCCAAGGGAGCTGCGGGCGGGGGGGCTACGCCCCCACGCCCCAATGGACGCACCGTGCCTGCACCACACGTTGAATTCTTTGTCTCATAAACGTTAAGCATATGGAAAACAATTGTTTTTTGCTCTGTGTTTTCATTGCGGCGTAACTTCTTAATCGGTTAGTCAGGTCTCAAAAGTAATCCTCTTTCGTTTTGCCAGCAATTATTAAGCATAGTGCAACCGTGGGTGAAAAAATCCCACTGTTATGGTGTAGATCAGTAATTCATCTTATATTTCAACAAAACAGGATACACCCAAAATCATACAGACTGTTTTCCTGCTCTTAATTGGTAATGATACAGAATATCGAGGGTAAAAAATTCAACCCACCATAATATCAAGTTCAAAATATCGTGGAATGGGAATATCGCATGAAAGAATATCGTTAAGAATATTGATTTGAAGGTAAGTAATATCCATTTTAAAAATATAGAAGTTAATAATATCATTTGCAAAAATATAGTTGGTTTAAAATATCGATTTTTCTAATTAGTGTTATGCATTTTAGTATATATTTTGAATGTATGTGATGTACTTTTTTTAAAAGTATTGTTTGTTTTTAATATATGTGTCAATTTTTTTTACAGTTATTAATTTTATTTTAATTAACTTTTGCGTTTTTTAGTTCTTTAGAGGGTTGTGGGTTTATAGGGGAATAGTGTGGGAAGTAATTTAATTATAGTAAATGAATGAACATTTTTTATTTATTAATATTTGTTTAATCAAGATATTATAATGTTAATTGTGTTTTACATCTTTGGGGGTATATTTTAGGTGCGGGTTGTGGAGTTTATAGGGGTAATGGGTGGGAAGTAATTTATTTTTAATGACTAAATAATTAGTTGTTAAATAACTTTAATTTATTAATTGACAATTAATTATGGTAATTGTGTAATTATATTTAGGTGCAGGTTGTGTAGTTTATTGGGGTAAAGGGTGGGAAGTAATATACTTTTTAGTTAATTAATACTTAGAAGTTAATTAACATTAATTGACAATAAATGATGGTAAGTGTATAATGAATTTTAGGTGCATGGTAAAGGGGTAAAGGGTGGGAAGTAATTTATGTTTAATTAATTATTAATAGGTTGATCATTAATCTTAATTAATTGATATTTAATTAGGGTAATTGTTTATTTTTTTGTGTGTGGGTTTTCCTTTTATAGGAGTATGGGGGGAGTAATTTCATTTTACGTACTTTATTATTAGTTGTTAAATACTATTGACTTTAAAATTTAAAATACATTTTTATTTGTGTAATACATTTTTTTACAGTTTAATTTTAGCTGTGGGTTGTGGCGGTTATAGAGGTAAAGTGTGGAAATGTAATTAATTTTTATGAGTGAATTTGTTTTTTAATTATTATTTCTTTAATTGGTAAATAATTATGTTATGTGTGGAAGTACATTTAAAAACAAATATAGACGAGGAATGTGAATTGTGTCGTAAACTATATTTATGTAATAATTAATGTTTTTGTTTCTAAATATTTTCAAATTAAACATATTTATTTGTTTTAAAAATTACTTTTTAGTTATTTTAATATAATATTTGTAGGTATTTGTCATATGTATTTAACATTATAATATGTTTTTATTTTTAAATTGTTAATATTAAATATATTTGTATTTACATTTTTAACATATATATATTTAAAACAAAATGTTGTTGTTAATATTTTGTTTGTTTTTAATTTTGAACTGCCTGGAGTGGGAATATTAATTGTTACCGCTCCACAATCCAACACTTTCCCTACTATTACACTTATTGGAGTGGGAATAGTAAGTTATAACTAGGCTTTCCTGTTTTCAGTTTCTATTTTTGGTAATTTCTGGTGTTTTTCTTCACGGTTTTCAAGTGATTTCAATAGCTTTAAAAACAGTGGTTATCAGTGGTTACACATTTTCGTGCAATTAAAAACAATAGAAACAGTGTTTTTCCAGTGTGAACTTTGTGCTTTTATTATTGCTTGCTTTCTGCACTGATAGTGCATGTTATATAAACAGTGTACGCACCTTGTATATGAGGTCCAAATACATTTTTACAAATCAAACTTATCGTAGTACACCATACAATACTTCTTCAGTAAGTCTTTGTCATGCACACTCACTCTTTCCTTCCCATGTAAACCTATATCTCTGAAAAAGCCCTCCCAACATTGGCACTTGAGACAGGCAACGCCAAAATAGCCAGTACACAATTTTTTAACGCTGGCCACTGACATAGCTTTCCATGTCATTACTGGTGTACCTGAAGATTGTGATTCTCTATGACAGATTTCGCAACATATGCGTTGAACTGAGCGCATATGCCCTCAGAGTTATTGAAGCGGTCAAAAATGAGGGAGCACTTTTGAAACTCCAGAGATAATTTCCCTTTACGGAAGCGATCTTTAACTTATGCAGGGTACCACAGTGAGGCTTCATTGACTTCAAATGCCATGGTTGGGGAAGGGCTATTTCTCATTCATTGTAAAATAAAAGTTCCTGAATTGCTCCTCAACATTTCTTTGCTTACCAAGTGGCAAACACTCTGACATGGAAAATGTTGCAGTGCCAAAGTCACTAAACGTGTCGCCCAGCCTACTCTCAAGATGTTTCACATCTACACCAATTATGCTGAACACTTGGTAGATAAGGGCATTTTCAGACTCTAGTTCTTTTATTATGTCCACTACAGCATGCATGCTTCCCAGTAAAATTCTATGAATTCAGTAAAGTGTACGTTTTTTCAAATCACTATCAATATGTGACCAGAGATCCTGACATTTCTTGCCTTGGCCATCATCACTCAGCGAAACTTCTGTAAACGGTTGCCACATGGGTAATATACCATTCATGGCCTCGAGGACTGAGAACGACCAGCTAAGTGGCACAGTTGATATGACTCTTTCTTTCATGCCACACAAAGCACAAAATGAAAAATATTTGCATTTTAATTTCCACGCATAACAAAGCAGTGCACCAGAATGGACTAAAAAGTCAATAGTATTCTCCATTAACTCTGAAGATGGTAAAGATGCTTTCAGCATACCATCTAACAAGTGGCAAGGATGTCTTATAGGGAAGCACTTCAGCTCAGGTATCGATTTTGACAGGCCATCACACAACTTTTTCATATACAAAGCTGAGTCACTGCAAATACAAACAATATTACTACAATCTTTGTTGTACTTAATATGAACTTTTTGCAGCAGCATTCCAAGTGACACCGCATTCCATGTTTTCCAAAAGTCTGGTGTCATGTTTTCACCAGCATCACTGATGCTTTGCGACTGCACTCTTTTCACAACGACCTGTCACTATACCTTGCATTTATTGTTTAAAGCCTGGGGTGGTTTGCAATTTACTTACTATCAATACTGACTCACTAGAAAAGGGGGCTGATGTATTAAGGGGGTTTACACATTCTCTGTGGGTAAATATGATGGTACATATTGGGAAAAATGTATAGTATTCCTATCAGTGAAAGACTCAAACGTAGCCAAAAAAATAAAATATGATTTTGATATTTCCTTATTCTCTACCCAAACCTGCTTCTTTATTACCAAGCTCTCCATGTAGGCAGCTTTGTGTCGCGACCTCGGCTTGGTGGGTCTGATCACCTAAGCTGACACATGCACAGTCGAGAAGTGGATTAAAATGATACGTACCTATGTTTTCTTGTAAGCAAAGTTATGTTTTGGGAATCTGGAAAAGACTGACAATGTAAATTGCAAAAATTCAAATTCAGGATAAGATTTGGCTAGTGGATAAATATGTTGCATAGGGAACACCTATGAATAGGATTAAACACTTTGCTTCACGAAAAAAGCATGGACACCAGAGTGTGAGGCCAACTCAAAAGTTGACCATCAATCGTATCCAGTGTTTGGAATACATTCCTAGTGTGATTGGAGCATTCATTGAGTACTCCTGTGAGTCTAAAACAGTTGCAGGTTTCAAGGAGTATTTCTGGAATTCTGTAGTGAATTTATAGTCACTCACATGCAAAGGCATTTTCCCATGTACATTTTCCAACCATGGCCACGGTGAGAATATGTTATGGAAATGGGGCCACTCAAGGTAAATAGATATCAGACTACATATCAAGAAGATGTATGATAAAGAGGAGCAGACAATGTGATGTACTGGAAAAGAGCATTTGAAAATTATGTAAGAGAGAGAAACATGGCAGAGAAGGCGAGGCAGGGCAACCCTAATGAGTAGATGTAGAGAAAGGAAATGATAACTAGTAAGACAAACTCACTTAACACCACTGCTCACTTGTAAAGAGTTAAGACTCAGAACTTTCACACAATAGCAGGGAAACCCAAGACCTCAACTTCCACTTGGAGAACAACAATGACCGGAACACCATCAGCCTGGTCGACAACCTCGCCAACCTCGGACTCAAGCAACTGGTGACCACCCCCACCCACCTCGCCGGACACACACTCGACGCCGTCTTCTCATCCAGCAAAGACGTCACCTTCAGCCACGCAACAGGACTCCACTGGACAGACCACAGCTGCATCCACTTCACCTTCAAAAGATCAACGATCCACCACCACCAGCAACAGGTTGCCCGAAGAAGCTGGAACAAGATCACAGCCGACCAGCTCACCGCTTCCCTGAGCCAGCACCCTCCCGCCAGCTCAGCGAACCCCAGCCAGGCCGCCGACAACCTCACGAAGTGGATCAACAACTGCACGGACGAACTCGCCCCTCTGAGAACGCCACCCAGCAGACCCTGCAGCAGAAAAACACCATGGTTCACCGACGAACTCAAGAGCTCCAAGAAGAACTGTCGAGCCCTCGAGAAAGTCTGGAGAAGGGAGCCAACCACGGACAACATGACCACCCTCAAGATCGCCACCCGTAAACACCACCAACTGATCCGCGCCACCAAGAAAAATACATTTAAGGACCGGCTGGACAACAACGCACACAACTCCAAGGAACTCTTCAACATCGTGAAAGAGCTCACCAACCCCAACGCCGGAAACAAGGACATCACCCCGTCGCAAGTCCTCTGCAACTCCCTCGCCTCCTACTTCCACAACAAGATCGCGGACATACACAACAGCTTCAGCAACCAACCAACGCAAGCCACAACCACAACAACGCCACCCACCACCACCCTCCGCACCTGGACTCCGATCAGCACCGAAGACACCATCCAAACAATGAACTCCATCCATTCCGGATCTCCGACTGACCCCTGCCCTCACCACGTCTTCAACAAGGCCGACGCTGTCATCGCACCCCACCTGCGGGACATCATCAACACTTCCTTCGACACCGCCACCTTCCCTGAGAGCTGGAAGCACGCCGAACTCAGCGCTCTACTAAAGAAACCCACAGCAGACCCCACCGACCTCAAGAACTACCGTCCCATCTCGCTCCTCCCGTTCCCGGCCAAAGTCATCGAGAAGACCGTCAACAAACAGCTGGCCGCCTTCCTCGAGACGAATGGATCCCTCGACCCCTCACAGTCTGGCTTCCGAGCGAACCACAGCACCGAGACCGCCCTCATCGCCGCCACCGATGACATACGAACTCTGATGGACAACGGAGAAACAGCGGCCCTCATCCTCCTGGACCTCTCCGCGGCCTTCGACACTGTCTGCCACCGCACCCTAGTACAGCGCCTTGGCAACATCGGAATCCAGGACAAGGCATTGGAATGGATCACCTCCTTCCTCGACGGAAGAACACAGAGAGTCCGCCTACCACCGTACAAGTCAGAGGCCACCAAAGTCATCTGCGGCGTCCCTCAAGGATCCTCCCTGAGCCCCACCCTCTTCAACGTCTACATGAGCCCCCTCACGGCCATCGCACGCCAACACAACCTCAACATAATCTCCTACGCCGACGACACCCAGCTAATCCTCTCCCTGACCAACGACCCCGCCACCGCCAGAGCCAACCTGCACGAAGGGATGAGAGAGGTAGCCGAATGGATGACGACCAGCCGCCTGAAACTGAACACAGACAAGACGGAGGTCCTCATCCTGGGCTCCTCGCCCTCCGCCTGGGACGACTCCTGGTGGCCCCCCGCCCTGGGCACCGCACCCAAACCGACGGACCACGCACGCAACCTGGGCTTCATCCTGGACTCCTCCCTCTCCATGACCAGACAAGTAAACACCGTCTCCTCGTCTTGCTTCAACATCCTGCGCATGCTACGGAAGATCTTCCGGTGGATCCCCACCGAGACGAGGAAGACGGTCACCCAGGCCCTCGTCACCAGCCGACTGGACTACGGCAACGCCCTTTACGCCGGAACCACCGCCAAGCTCCAGAAGAGACTCCAGCGGATCCAGAACGCCTCGGCCAGACTCATCCTCGACATCCCCCGACGCAGCCACATCTCCGGACACCTGAGAGATCTGCATTGGCTCCCGGTCAACAAGAGAATCACCTTCCGTCTCCTCACCCACGCGCACAAAGCCATACACGACCAAGGCCCGAGCTACCTCAACAACCGGATCAACTTCTACACTCCCAAGCGCCTCCTCAGATCAACCAGCCACGCCCTCGCCGCCGTCCCCCGCATCCGAAGAGCGACAACAGGAGGAAGGTCCTTCTCCTACCTGGCCGCCAAGACCTGGAACTCACTCCCGACCGACCTACGCCTGACCCAAGACCACCTCTCCTTCAGGAGGAAGCTCAAGACCTGGCTGTTCGAGCAGTAACGGCACCCCCCCCCCCCAACCCAGGGCCTTGAGACCCTACGGGTGAGTAGTGCGCTCTACAAATGACCTGATTGATTGATTGATTGATGTCTGTGTTCAAATTACTATTATACATAGTCACTCTCCAAACCCCATAGAAAGGTGGCAGCAGAAGAGATTCTATATCCGTTCCCTGGGGTACAAACGAGGATTATTCGTACATACACAATACAAGCCCCTACAGGTTCAGCTGGAATCATAGTAGAGATTCCTAAGAATATAGCACTATCGCACTGCCACAAATAAGCCACTTAAGACTACGAGCAACACAAGACAAAGAATGGTGCAATGACTACTTCCTGTAATCTAGGCCCGAAACCCGGTAAAAAAGGAATATACTGAAACCAGGTGAGGAGAATGCAGTGGCAGCCGGCACAGGTAAGAAAAGTGGGGCAGGGTAGGGGGGGGGGGCAAGTCGACAGACCACGGGATAGGTAAAGTTAATCAATTAAATAAATAAATAAATATAGTCTCCTACCTTGCGCTCGCCACATCGCCAATCGGCGATGACACGAGCGCAAGGTAAGTGTGTTTAATTTTTTTTTAATTCAATTTTACCTATTCTGTCGTCTGTCGACATCCCTCAACTCTGACCCGCACCTCCCTACCATTCTTACCTGTGCCAGCCGCCACTGGGAGAATGTAGTGCACTTACCAAATAGTAAAAGCCCCAAAGGAGTAGATGCCAAGCCACAGAGAGATAACTGTTCTAAGTAAACAGGTACAGAGGAGGCAGAAGAAGCTGGAATGTAAGGATGAACTAACAAGACAAGGGCAAAATTAGAGACCTAATAGAACAGAACAATCACTAGAAATCTAAGAACTGAAGCAAACAAACGGTAGCAAGGCATCAAGGAAAGGAAATGGAAAACGAACAAGGTAGAAGATGCCCAGTGTTACGAGGAACTTTAACATGCTATGAAGGAAAAGTATGTCAGGGCGAGTACAAGGTGACTATAATCTGTAACAAGCAGAAGACAGGGACTGCAAGGTAAGGAGGGACTGATAGAGGAGACACACAAGCTATGGGAAGATTAAACAAGGATCAGAACCACGAGATAGGGGGGACTAATGCAGGAGAAACGGAAAAACAAAAGGAATAAGCAGAGGGACACCTGGGTCGGAGGTAGATTGAGTGGTGGCAGGAACAGAAGGAACAAGCTAGGAGCAAGTGAGAGAGGGGACAGCCCAGGGGATGCACTTGACAGGGAACAAAAGGTAGAAAACAGAATAAACAAAATGAATGCAGAGGTGAGGGAAACTTGCAGCACGCTGCACTGGAAGAGAAGACAGACTATCAGGGGTAAGGCAGGAATAGGTCAGCAAACAGGTAACATGACTCCCGTTCAAACCTCCATGTGCGCAGGGGCGTAACACAGGCCCCTGCAGCCCACGCGGTGCAGGGGGGCCCCTAGCTCCAAGGGCCCCCCTCGGCACTGAACTCTGGCCGGAAGAGCTCCTGATTGAGCCCGGATGAGGCCCCCCTAAGTACCATGCAGGGAGGCTCCCTCACTTTTCGTTACGCCAGTGCATGTGCGAAAAAGTAACTTTAGGCAATAGTACCTTATAAGTAATTCCAGGTGCAGCAAGCCTAGGGTGGAGTCACTTGATTGGGCTGCACACAAATAGCCACAGATGTGTGTATGCAATTCATTCTCTCAAAGGTCGTAGAAGAGATACTCTATGGGCTGGGGCTTGAGAAAGCATTGCATAATAGCCTTATTGAACAGTTGGCAGTGCTGTTTGGGATCTGTAGTCCATGGAAACAGGTTTTCCAATGTGCCCAAGGCTGATATGGAATGCATGCAGCAATCCGTCATTTGTGGGCTTTGGAGTTCTGCTGGTGATTTCCAGAGTGCAGTCGACCTGTGTACAGACCCTCCCCGAGGCAGAGAGATGCAACAGTATGATTTGTAAAGAAAAAAAACGTGTGACTAAATATAGACCAATATTTTATCAACTTCCGGGTGCATCGCTACTTTGGAATCCCCACTTCCGCCCATAATTATGTGTGTGTAGATCGTTTCAAAGGTGGAAATACATTTGTATGCGTTCCAGACAGGTTTATTCAGGAAAACACTCTATTCGTGCCCCTATGTTCAACGTAGCTTTACAAATGAGTTTGAGTGTTGGGGAGATACATGGAACACTTTTGTTCCCACCGAGAAACCTGGCTGGACATCTGCTGGAGAAAAGAGTTTTCACTTGCACGTCAGCCCTTTTTAGGTCTCGGCAACGAGAACTATTGTCGCCTAGTAAGCTAGCAAGGGACTACAGAGAGGTGGACGAGCCGACCAGGGTCTGTGGACGCGCACAAAGGCAGGCAGGCAGGCACGCGCCAGACACACACACAGACAGACACACGCACGCACGCATGCATGCATGCACACACACACACACACACACACACACACACACACACACACACTCTCTCTCTCTCTCTCTCTGCCGCCCCCCCCCACTCACCGGGCTCTTTCCCTCCACATCGGGTCAGTCACGGCAGAAGGCAGGCTCTGTGTCTTCTCCGGCGATCTTCAGCTGATGTGCACGCCCACGCTGCCTCTCGTGCGCGCCCACCACGCTGTTTCGCGCCCGTTGATCCTCAGCTTGTGATTACTACTCCTTCTAACCCGGATTCTAAATTACTATTTCTTGGTTCTCTAACTCCACTCTGTTGATTCGTAACAAACTGATATTCAGCACATTTCACAGTCTCGCTTTTGCTTCTCATAAATACAATAAGATTATTTTAAGCAATGTCTACCCTTCTTTTGGTTCTGTGCCTATTATGCTTCGGACTATAGAGTTTTAGAAAGTGTGGTGGAAGATTCCATGATATCAGCGGCAGTGCACAGTGCAGAGTGAGTGTGCAGAGTAGTGAGTGCAGAGTAGTGAGTGCAGAGTAGTGAGTGCAGAGTGAGTGTGCAGAGTGAGTGTGCAGAGTGAGTGTGCAGAGTGAGTGTGCAGAGAGAGTGTGCAGAGAGAGTGTGCAGAGAGAGTGTGCAGAGAGAGAGTGCAGAGAGAGAGTGCAGAGTAGTGAGTGTGCAGAGTAGTGAGTGCGCAGAGTAGTGAGTGCGCAGAGTAGTGAGTGCGCAGAGTAGTGAGTGCGCAGAGGAGTGAGTGCGCAGAGTAGTGAGTGCGCAGAGGAGTGAGTGCGCAGAGTAGTGAGTGCAGAGTAGTGAGTGCAGAGTAGTGAGTGCAGAGTAGTGAGTGCAGAGTAGTGAGTGCAGAGTAGTGAGTGTGCAGAGTGAGTGTGCAGAGGAGTGAGTGCAGAGGAGTGAGTGCAGAGGAGTGAGTGCGCAGAGTAGTGAGTGCAGAGTAGTGAGTGCAGAGTAGTGAGTGCAGAGTAGTGAGTGCAGAGTAGTGAGTGCAGAGTAGTGAGTGCAGAGTAGTGAGTGCAGAGTAGTGAGTAGTGAGTGCAGAGTAGTGAGTGCAGAGTAGTGAATAGTGAGTGCAGAGTAGTGAGTGCAGAGTAGTGAGTAGTGAGTGCAGAGTAGTGAGTAGTGAGTGCAGAGTAGTGAGTGCAGAGTAGTGAGTGCAGAGTAGTGAGTGCAGAGTAGTGAGTGCAGAGTAGTGAGTGCAGAGTAGTGAGTGCAGAGTGGTGAGTAGTGAGTGCAGAGTAGTGAGTGCAGAGTGCAGAGTAGTGAGTGCAGAGTAGTGAGTGCAGAGTAGTGAGTAGTGAGTGCAGAGTAGTGAGTAGTGAGTGCAGAGTAGTGAGTAGTGAGTAGTGAGTGCAGAGTAGTGAGTAGTGAGTGCAGAGTAGTGAGTAGTGAGTAGTGAGTGCAGAGTAGTGAGTAGTGAGTGCAGAGTAGTGAGTGCAGAGTGCAGAGTGCAGAGTAGTGAGTGCAGAGTAGTGAGTGCAGAGTGCAGAGTAGTGAGTGCAGAGTAGTGAGTGCAGAGTGCAGAGTAGTGAGTGCAGAGTGCAGTGCAGGTATGTGCAGTGCAGTGCAGGTGAGTGCAGTGCAGTGCAGGTGAGTGCAGTGCAGGTGAGTGTGATGAAGCAAAGCTTCGCATATTTTGCGGCTTGCCGAAGTCAAGAACCTCGTTTATGTGTAACAAAGTAATAAGTGTAAGTCTTACTAACGTTTATATTTAGTTTAAATAAAGATTAAGACGCTTGCCTATATGTTTTACTAAAATAATTTACTCGAGTCACTTAGAATGGCTGCCGCTTGTATTTTAGTTACTGCGCATGCGTCAGCCACACTCACGTGTCCTGACGCGTCTGCAGAAGTGGAGGGAAATTTATGCGCATGCGTAATTCATAGCTGTGCTTATCATGTGGTACTGCTCGTGCCACTGCTCTTGTACCCGTATCAATGTAGCTAACATTTAAAACGCATAAGTTTATTTCTTGATGATGAGTTAAAAGTACCAACCCTGTGATGTGTTTTCATAATGACATTATTATGTATTAATTTGTTTTCGCTTACTTTTCATGTACCGCGGGGAATGGGGTTCTGTTTGTACCGAGAACCATCTTGGAGGTCCCTTCTGCGCCTGCGCGACTTGCCGAGGCACAGCAGACCTTGACTGATGGAACACAGCCAGTTGGCAGTGATGAGCAAGATGCTCCTGAGAAACGACCTGAAAACTCGGCTGAACCAATCACATGTTCTCGCAGTGCAACATTGTTAAAATTGCCATTGTATTTCTGCACAATTTCTCATGGGAACCCCAATCTAGTTAGGCGGTACCCTACTATGCAAATGTAGGCTTAAATTACTATGTTGTGATTGGTGTGCTACCCAAATCCTACCTTAGGACCAATCCAAATTGAGGGATTCTGACACTTTGCAACATTGGGGGGTGGTACACTGTTCCCAAACTGTATATCTACCCTGGGTTCACCTAGGGAGCCGTCCGACTTGTCTGGTTTAGCTGACCTGTCACTGACCCAACGCACTCAATAGGTGACTGAAGATACAGAGAGCTGCGGAGCACTCTGTCCGAATTTGACCATAGTTTAAGGTTCTACTGAACCTTAAAGTGCTGGCGAAGCACTTAACTGGGAGTTCGCTGACCCAATCGGGGTCTTGATCGATAGCTGCAGAGCGGGTGGAGCGCAGGCGTTGCTTCCGAACTGTGGGTTCCGGTCCTGTCCTGAGCGGTCCTGTCTTGAGGGTTTGCTGTCCTGTCCTGAGGGTCCTGTCCTGATTCCTATTCCGAGGGTATCCTGTCCTGTCCTGGGTGTCCATTCTGCACCTGCTGTCCTTTGAGGGGTATCCTTCCTTGAGGGTTTCCTGTCCTTAACTGACCCGTGGCCAGGGTTTGGTTTCCACACCATTCTAGGTAAATATTGCTCTGAAATTCTTAAAATCTTGCACCTTCTGAATTTCTAACTTTTGCTTTAATAAAGTTCATCATTGCATATGTTATATTTTCCATGCCTTTCCGCAACTATTGAAAGTCAATTACATATTTTCATAAGTTTGTTCCTATGTCTTCTCACTTGTTAGAGATTATAATTTGCATTGCAGTTTGTAATTTTCTGATATGGTCTAGAACTTCATTACCTAGACTGTTCAAAGGCCCCTTTACTTTAAGTGAAGCGTGTTACTCATTATAGGCCCTCCTATAGTTACCCATACATAGTCTGCCCATGCTTAGATATTACTGAATTGCATAGTATTTTTCTCTTGCATTTTATATCAGTATTTCAATGATTACCCTATCATTATTTTTATATAGCTACATAATTTACATTATGTTGGTCATTGATTGTCTCATTCTTGTATACTTGATGCATGAAGAGAACGAACTTTAGATAAACATTTTAAAACTTCCAGTTGTCCGTGGTCATTTAAACAATATTTGAACATTATTGGTTGGGTTTGTATTTTGCTGCCTTTCTTTTCAGCTAGCTCCCTGATTCATTGTGGTCATTAGATACCCGTGTTAGTGGATGGTAAGTCGGGTACGCTGAAAACAAATAGTAGGGAACACACACAAATTGGTAGAGCTCGTGAAGTCACCTGGTCAATGTGTATGGTGATTTGAAAGTATATGGGCCCTGAAGCCGGAAAAAGGCGAAAACTATTGGTCGGGTGGCCTCGCGCGCTCTATCAGTTTTTCTGGTAGCTAGAGGATGGTTAGGGACTAGTTGAGAGTAAGGCAGGGATTAGTTGAACTAGTTGAGTCGGAAGCTGCTAGTATATTGATGCTGCTAGAAGAGCGGCTGTTCTAAGAGACCTGATCATTCTCTTGTGAATACGCTGCTGAAACTCATGAATTTTTGTATTGTTATTATTCTTGTTCTTATATTGTTATATGTACTAATCCATGCATTTGTAAACCGTATTGTTTCTTGTTGTCCGAACTCCCCGGGGAATTGAAAGGGCAAGTGGTGAATAGAATCCATTGTCCTGAGGTCACAGGCTCGAGGAAAGTTAGGTGCAGGTTAAGATAACCGGGAAGCACTAACTAGGGTTTTTCTGAATACATGTGTGAATAAATGACAGTAACGGGGTTCGTTGGCAAAATTCCCATAGTGGCGTAACCTGGTAAGGGTCACATCGGAAGAGTAGCAGGTTCCTCGGAGCTAGCGTGAAAGCAAAGGGGTCCGCTGGGAAACCTTAAACTCGGAATATATCCCGGAAAGAAGTGGATGAGTTTAGGGGAATATCAGGTTCACCGATGCTAAAGTGAAGGGTAGGCGGAAGAGATCTACTCGCAGCGAGTGAAAAGTAAATGGAAGTAGTTTACTTGCAGTAAAATAATTCTTTCTTTATCTAGACACTTGAGCACTGTGGCGAATGTGTATTTGTTGTAAAATAACCAAGCACTGAGCACTTTAAAAGAAAGAAAGTTTCCGTTACCTTGTGAAGGGAGGGAGTCAGTCGCGAAGCGCCTCTGACGTCACTCTGTGCCGCGCTGGGATTGGTAGAAGCAGCGGGCGGGTAGCGGAGCTGGTATTGTAAAGGAGGGGTGAGAGCCAGAGCGTGGGAACTGTCTCACGAAGGGGCCGCGCACCCATTGGCGGAGATTATTCAGAGTCGCGCACCCATTGGTCGCACGGATTTCTGAAGCGCGTTCTGATTGGAGGTAGTTTGTAAACAAAGTTTAGCGTAGAAGTCGTATGTGGCACTCGCAGACTACAGGAACTCGACCTGATCCAAGGCACCTAGGGTTTGAAAGGGATCAGTGGAAAACTAATAGATACGATATTATGTACGGAACAAAGAGAAAATTGTCCCTTGTAAGTAAGGTGAAAAATTATTTTAAAACGGACAAACCAATTAAATCTAGGGAAGGTGTTCTTGTCCCACCACCTAATACTCCTGCCTCATTTATGATGTTTGACCGAGGGTACAATACCTGTGTGTGGTTGGAGAATTGGGTGAAGTACACAAAAGATGATGGAGTATTGGCATTTCCATTAGATGGGACTTTCAATGGTAGGATCCTATTTAATTTAAGGACTCGGATGAACGAATTGCATCCCAGACCGAGACTAACGCAGTATGAGGCATTAGAGGAATGGGAAATTGAGGCTTTTGAAAGAGAAAGACCCCGAATGGACAAGGGTTTGACCAAGTGGTACCCCAGGCTGAAACAGGAGTCCAGGGATAAAAGGATGAAACAGTGGAGGCAGAGCATGATTGTTGAGGGTTTGTTTCCCATGATGCCGGCATGTCATAACCCTGCAGCGGGTGAGAAAAGTACCGAAAAGTGTAAGCATTGGGGGGCCCCGGGGGAGTCAGATGATGAACTGATAGATGACATCTGTACCAGAAGTCCGCCACCTTATAACGAGGGAACCCGACCTTCCAGTGTAGGAGATGCTCCCCGACGCCACTTCCTCAAGGAAGAAGACAGATTCCTAGGACTGGGAGGGGGTGGTCAAGTATTGCCCTATTCTGAGAAACCCGAACCTGCGGAAACAAGGGATATATATCCCAAAGTGCCCGCAAGCCAGGAAGAAAAATATTCACGTACGAAAGTTTTGTTTCCCAGACCCTTGTATGAAAGCGAAGAGAAACCATCGAATTCAGGACTGCCTTTTATTCAACCTCCATATGGGGAAGAGCGCAGGTCCTTTAACACTGGAACTTTATTTCCGAAACCAAATTATGGTGGGGGACCAAGTGAAACGCATCCTACTGCCCCGAGTTTTACTCCTCCTTTGACCCCACAGATATTACATGACACGACTTTAAAAAGGATACTAGTGGAAAAGGAGCAAGAGGCTCTAGCTAGACAAAGGACAGAAATAATTCAGAAAATCTCCCAGTTAAATACCAGCCCTGAGGCATTGACTATTCCAGTAACTATTGGACCAGTGGTCCCGTTATACGGAAATGGTCAGGGAAATCCGATTACTCCAGTTATGACCCCAGTCATGGCACCCCCGAGACAGGAACCGATAATCATAGATGATCAGTCCAGTGAGTGCGAGTCTGAAGTTGCGTTCTTGGACTTGCCAAACAAACCGACCGGAAAGGGAATGCAGCAGAGGCATAACCCTTTTAATGCGAAAGAGATTAAATTAGAATCCGCAACAGGCACTAGGAATGTCTCTCTGGTAACTCCAGATGAAATTGAGAGTTGGAGTCGTGAATTAGAGAAACAGACTCCGCAAACGAAACCTTTAGACCTCTACAAGCTGAGGGTAGAAATAGAAGAATTAATGGCAGGAAATGTGGGGTTGGATCGATTGAATACCTACTCTGAAGAAGAATTGTCGTTTATATGTAAAAGCTTTACAAGGAACACCAGAGTGCTCCACGAAAAACTGACCGAAACAGCAGTTAGTATGGGGGTAGATATCTCAAAATCCAAGCCCTTACAGAAACCGTACAGAGCAGACTTCTCAGACAAAGATATAGAGCACTTGAATGTGGCAGGAAAAAAGCTGCAGATTAAAGAATTATTGGGAGTACTACAGAAATGGGGAGATGTGGAAAGATGGAGAAGCAGGTGGGCGAAAAAGAGGGAAGAGGCTCGCTCCCGACAAGTGACTCCTGAATTTGCTTTAAGGGAGGTGGAGAAACCTGAACAGTTATGCCCCATGCGCGAAGTACCTGGAGGGAAATATGTGCATGTCCCCTGGTCTAGACAGGATATTGTGTCCTTTACGAACGATTTTCCAAAATTACGAGAGAAACCAGTAGACTGGTACAGGCAGGTGGAAAGGTTCGTGAAGGTACAGAAATGTCTGTGGAAAGACCTGGATGGGTTTTTCGACATTGTGGTTCCGGTGGATTTATGGACCCAGTGTAAAATAGCCATAGACTGGCCCAGTGAGGAGTACCCAAGAAATAAGGAAACAGGGGAGCCATCAAAGGATGTCATGCGAAAATATGAGCAGGTGATTCAGCATTTGAAAGAAAAGGTGCCCGCAAAGGAAACTGATTGGACAAAAATAGATAGAACAACACAGGAAAGGGACGAGACAGTGCACTCCTTCTATGAGAGGTTATTGCAGGTATTTAAAACATACAGTGGTATTGATAACATCGATTTGAAGGACATGACGCATTTTATTTACAGGTTTGTAAATGGTTTAAGACCTGAAATTTGTCAGTGGATAAAAGATAATAAAATCTGCTGGCATACAAAGAAAATGGATGAGGTCCTGCGGTACGCTAAGTACTGCGAGGACGAGATGGCAGAAAAGAAAAAGGCCCTTAAGGAAAAAGTGATGTGGGCTCAGGTGAAGCTCGCAGAACAGCAGGAAAAACAATTGAGTAACATGGTTAAAAATGCTGAGAACAAAAGTCCTGGGGGAGGGGGTGGAGGAAAGCCCCGGCCAAAATTTAGCAGGGAAGAGGCTATGAAGAAATTTCCCTGCCATCAGTGCGGCGAAATTGGACACTGGCGAAACGAGTGTCCTCAATTAATAGATGATAATGCAAAAACTCCTGATTTAACTCCACAGACGCAGAAAGAAAGACCAAGAAAGACTCAACCCCAGGTAAAAACAGTTCAGGTGCCTCGAGCACCCAAGCAGGTATACAGGGGAAGGCAAGCAGAGGGTGAGGAGATAGAAGTTTGGGAAAGCGGTGAGAACAGAAATACAGCAACTTCGCAGTATCTGCTAAATGATACCTTCCTTTGTAATGATCAGGACTGACGGGGCCTGAGAGGGGAGGACGAGGAGTGCGTACTTGGCGCTTCCTTGCCGGTAGACCAGTCTGGACCATACATTGAAGGAAAAGTTGACGGAAATGATGTCACCTTTCTGTTGGACACTGGCGCTACCCGTTCTACTGTAAGAACAGTGGACGTTCCAAACCTACCCCTCTCGGGAGAAAATATCCAAGTAGTGGGTGTATCTAATCAATTGATTAGTACTCCTGTTACCGAACCAATGGAGATTTCAATTGGAAATTTTAAACAAATGCATAGGTTTGTTGTCTGTGACACCAGTCCAGTGAATCTACTGGGTCGTGATTTGCTGTGCAAAATGAACTGTACCATCTTTTGCACACCAAAAGGTGTTGAAATACAGACCCCGGATGAAGATGGCATTTATAAATTATTGTTACTTAGACCTGACTCAGAAATTAAAAGATTGACCCTGCAGGATTTGCCCCAAGAACTCCAGGAAGCGGTAAAGCCAGAGGTGTGGGATTTCACTGGAAAAGATGTGGGATTAATGAAAGATGTGGACCCCATACAGATAGCCATCAAGGACAATGCAGTATATCCTAACACTAAGCCCTACCGAATGAATGCTGAAGTGAAAGCAGGTGTCACTCTGGAAATACAAAAATTATTAGAAGGAGACATCATACAGGAAGTGATGAGCAGCCCATGCAACTCACCGATTATGGGCATCAAGAAGCCTAGTGGCAAGTATAGGGTAGTGCAAGACCTGAGAAAGGTAAACAAAATTGTAGTTCCTTGCTGCCCTATTGTCCCGAACCCAGCAGTGATATTGTACCAGATTCCCTGGGATGCTGAG
This sequence comes from Lissotriton helveticus, assembly GCF_964261635.1. Taxonomy (NCBI): domain Eukaryota; kingdom Metazoa; phylum Chordata; class Amphibia; order Caudata; family Salamandridae; genus Lissotriton; species Lissotriton helveticus. The sequence continues at coordinate 190,343,404 of NC_136062.1, read as the reverse complement.
TGGTTCACTGTGATTGATTTATGTCATGCATTCTTTTCGATACCCCTGCACCCCGACAGCAAATTTCTTTTCTCATTTGCCTTCGAAGGTCACGTGTATTGCTGGAACAGGGTCCCTCAGGGGTATACAGAGAGCCCCTCTATCTTTAATCAGATCTTGAAGAAATGTCTAGAGACTTTGACCTTACCTGGGAACTCTGTCTTAGTGCAGTACATAGACGACCTTCTACTGGCGTCTAAAAGTCATAGGGACTGTGTAGTTGACACCATTGCCCTCCTAAATCATCTGTGTGAGAAAGGGCATAAAGTGGCCCCTGACAAACTACAGTTCTGTGCAAAATCAGTGAAATATCTAGGACACCAGATAGAAAAGGGTGTCAGAAAAGTCACATCAGAAAGAGTGAGAATAATTCAAAAGATGCAGTTGCCCCGTACTCAAAAAGACGTCAGAATGTTCCTGGGAGTACTAGGATACTGCAGGCAGTGGATTCTGGGATTTGCAGTCTTAGCCAGGCCTTTGATAAAAATGACCACGAGAGGAATGCCAGACATTGTAGAATGGGACGATGAAAGCTTAATGGCCTTCACAAGACTGAAAAACTGTCTGTGTACAGCCCCTGCACTGGGAATGCCAGATTATTCCAAAGAGTTTGCCCTATTCTGTGACACTCGCGATAATTGCGCATTGTCAGTCCTGACTCAAGAACATGGCACGACCAGAAGGCCTGTGGCCTATTTCTCTGCCACCTTGGACCCAGTAGCTGCTGGGTTGCCAGGCTGTCTGAAAGCAGTAGCTGCTACCTGTGCAAGTTTGGAACAAAGTGAGTCCATAGTCATGGGACATCCTGTGACTGTGTATGTTTCACATGGAGTGGTAATTCTATTGACCAGAACTAAAACGCAGTATCTCACCCCTAGTCGGCTGACTAAATACGAGAGGATTCTTGTGGGTGCAGCAAATGTAAGCATTGTTAGGTGCGGTATTCTGAACCCTGCCACTTTACTCCCCGACTCCCTGGAAATGGAAGGTGGGGATGATGATGAACATGATTGCATTGATCTGACAGAGTTCAGCACAAAACCACGCCCAGACATAAAAGAAACGCCATTGCCTGAGCATGATAAAGAGCTGTTTGTAGATGGTTCCTGTCTAAGACATGAACTAGGAGGCCTGAGTGCTGCTTATGCAGTAGTCTCTTTAACAAAAATCGAAGAAGCAGGTTATCTATACAACATCAAGTCTGCACAAGTAGCCGAATTGATTGCTATGATAAAAGCTTGCAAAATTGGGAAAAACATACGCATAACAGTGTATACTGACAGTCAGTACTGTTATGGAGTTGTGCATGACTTTGGCCAATTGTGGCTACAGAGGGAATTCCTGACTTCCTCAGGTACTCCCATTCGGAATGCAAAGGTGGTGCATGACCTTTTAGAGGCCATCCAGTTACCCAAGGAACTGGCAGTGGTAAAATGCGGTGCTCATAAGAAGAGCATGGACAAAGTATCACTGGGAAACGATTATGCTGACCGAGTGGCCCAATGGTGCGCCAGAGATCGGTATATCGTAAATCCAAAACGAGGGGGGCCAGGAACCAGCTGCCAACTTCAGGTGTTTGAGGAAGTGCCTACTTGGGATGAAGTGAGAGAGTGGCAGGAGTCGGCTCCTTGGCAAGAAAGAGAGAAATGGAAGGAGGATGGGTGTAGACCGAGACGTGTGGATGGTGTCATCTTGGGCCCAACTGGTATGCCTGTATTACCCCGACATTTGCTTGGCACAATGGCAAGATTAATACATGAAGGATCACACATTGGTAGGGATGCCATGATTCTGGTATTTCAACAGACTTGGTATAGTAAGAAGTTCAGGAAAGTAGCAGAGTCCCTCTGCCAGAGGTGCCTGTCATGTCAACAGATGAACCCAGGCAAGAGGACAATGGTTGAACTGAGCAAAATTGGGAGATCAGGGGGTCCCTTTGTAAGGATACAGATTGATTTCATCACCATGCCCCGTTGTGAAGGGAAGCAATATGTCCTTGTCATTGTTTGCGTATTTTCAAAATGGGTAGAAGCTTACCCTACTCCCCAAAGTGACGCACTGACAGTAGCGAAGTGTTTACTAAAAGAACTGATACCTAGATTCAGGGTGCCATTCATTATTGAATCAGATAAGGGTGGACATTTCCAGAATGAAATACTGGCTGAACTCTGTAAGGCCTTTGGAATAAGGCAGAAACTTCATTGTGCATACCACCCAGAGGCTTCTGGAATAGTGGAACAAGTAAATAGAACTATCAAAAACAGACTAGCAAAGCTGACAGATGCTACTGGCATGACCTGGGTGAAGGCCCTGCCCCTGGTCCTGATGGGACTGAGAAGTGTTCCTGACCGCAAGACAGGCCTAAGTCCCCATGAAATCATTATGGGAAGAGTGATGAGACAAGCATGGGTGCCAGGAAGCAAACTGTTGAGTATTACTGATGATTTGGTGCTTGAATACTGCAGAAGATTGGGTGACCAAGTGCGTTCTATCTCTCGCCAGATTGGAGACGACGGCATCCTCAATCCAACGACTCCTCTCCACAGCTTGGTTCCAGGAGACTGGGTCAAAATAAAGAAGCACACTCGATCAAACTGTCTGGCACCAAGGTGGGGAAAGAAACGCCAAGTAATCCTGGTAACAACCACTGCAGTGAAGGTCGCAGGTGTTCCCCAGTGGATCCACGCTGGCCACACCCAGAAGGTATTACCAGACAAAGAATTTGCAGAAGAAGGGCAACCAGCAGAGGACTCTGCAGGAGACAGACCAGAAGTAGCTGACAACGAGCAGCCCAGCACCAGTCAGGCTGCAGGAACAGCAGACGTTGGCCCAGGAGTAGTTGACTACGAACTGCCAAGAATCCAGCCTGCTGAAGAGGTCCAGGAAGCTGAGCCAGGAGTGGCTGATGACGAGCTGCCAAGCATATGGCCAGAAGAATGGATACCGATGATTGATCTGACCGAAGATCCTATCAGAACAAGAGAGCGACTTAGTGAAGGTAGAGAGTGGACTAGTCAGGAAAAGCAAGGCACAGGCGAAGAACCTCAGCCGCCTGAGATTCACATCAAAACTGAGGAAGGAGAAGGTCAGACAGGGACAGAACAGGTGTTCGATACACCTCCATTAACTCCTGATGAGGATAAGGGACAGCTTAGACATAGAGTGATAGTTCGAGCAGAAGAAAATCAAGAGATCGAAGTGCTTGAACAGGATCAGATAGGGTTAGAAGAACGAGTTCAGGAAACAGAAACAGAAACAGAAACAGAAACAGAGACAATCGAAAGCCAAAAACAAAATATTCCTGAACTAGGCCAGATTAGTAACCAGGCAGAAGAAATTGATGATAGCCCTGGAACTAGCGAGATAAGGGAAGAAGAAGAAGAAAGTGAAGCAGAATTGTCACAAGCTAAAGAGAATAAGAGGATAAGAGAAGAAAGTGAAGTCCAAGTACCAACTAAGAGACTAAAGAAAAGAAACAACCTTGAGCCTAGGTTCATAAAGAGACTAAGGCTAAGGATAAAGACGGTGGAAGAGAAACGTGCAGAAGCAAGGAGAAGTGCACGGATAGCAGAGCAAGAAGAAAACTCTTCCAAAAGAAGGAGTGAACGATTAAAAAGACAAAACAAGAAATACAAGTCTCCTGAATGGACACTCGTTTTGGAAGAACTTGAAGATCTTGATATAACTGACGTAAGCGACGGAGAGCCCGTCCCTGAGTACTCTGCTGAAGAAGAAGACGAACCACCGTGAATTTGCACAAAGTAAGCTAGCTGTGTAAAGACACAAAGAGGGGTCAAGAAACTTCTTCTGAGCCGAAATGTCTGATTCAACTGTGAATGGTAGACCTAGTTGCAGTCGTTTCAAGACGTGCTGCAAGGTGTGTATATGTAGTATAGTAGTACTGATAGTAATTTGGATAGGACTAACAATCTTTATACCCTTCACTGTAAGTAAAGATACTAACATTGTCCCTACTGAAATTGTAAATACCGACAGTGAGGAGTTGACAACACAGAGTGTAGCAAGACATGAGAGAGCACTGAGACAAACAAAACGAGACTTAGAAGCATCAGATGAGGGAGGACTACATTATCATGGAATTAAGAACAGGACACACTTAAATGTTTTTGCAAACTTGTTAATACACTATGTAGAGACTATGGAAATTGAAGATTGCTATGTCTGCATGAAGCTACCTACTTCTGTGGCTGAAGGCGTGACATACCATCACTTGCCATTAACATATGGAATCTCCTGTAGCATTTTAGCTAGTTTATTTTACAAAAGAGGACCGTTACAGTACTATTACTCTAATAATGATGTAATCTTTTCTGAACTTCCTATACGTGGGAACTTGAATCCTGTACATACAAAAAGCGACACCATAAGATATATGGGAGACTACTTCTTGACTATAGGTAACATTGACATAGCTGATGCACACAGAGATAACTTGACTTGTTCTTTGCGTGAACAGGAAAAGATGTTCCTGAACATGGCAGAGAAAAGAAGAATTAAAATACAAAAGAAGGCTAATGACGAAAGTCAGAAAAAGCCAAAGTGGGCAGAGAACATGGAAGGCACCTCAAATGGTGGGGCGGGACCTGCTCTGTTGCTGGATTTTGAAAAGAAAGGCAAGCTATGTCTTCATCGCGAGAAGACTAGCTATTATAATAATGTTTTCATTGGTTCCAGTGAATGCGAACATAATTACAAGGTAATTGGAGGTTGGGGTTTCAAAAATGGGTCAGAGCCTGTGTTTCCTGGAATTTATTATATTTGTGGGGACAAGGCTTATTTCAAATTGCCGGATCACTGGTATGGAAGCTGCTATTTTGGCATTGTTTTCCCGAAAATATACCATGTGAATGGAAAAGCTGGAAGCAATGAAGATACTAATGGCTTAGTGCGTAGTAAAAGAGAAAGTATAGGTGAAATTATGGGTAGTATTTTCAGTGCACTGATACCTGGAGTGGGAGTGGTTCTGAACACTCACAGAATTTGCAAATTGTCTACTATAGTAGATGTGCTGTCTACTGAAACAGCTCATGGATTTCTGCTGGTCAATACCGAAATGGTTGCGATCAGATCAATGGTTTTACAGAATCGACTTGCTCTTGACACCTTATTAGCGAAAGAGGGCGGAGTCTGCCGGATGTTGAAGGCGCAACATTGTTGCACTTATATTCCGGATAAAAGTGTACAGATCAAAAGATATGTGAAAAACATTACTAATTTGACAAAGGAACTCAAACCACTCGAGGTTGATAGTGCCTGGAAGAGACTGGTAGATGGTCTCTCAAATGTAGGTCATTGGCTTGCTAGTGTAGGTAAAAGCTTGTTGTTCAAGATACTGATGCCAATTGGTATTATAGGTCTTATTATATTTCTCATTTTTATCTGTTGTAAATGCCGCAAGCGCACCAAGAAGCACGAGGTAAATGCAAGAGGGTTGAAACGGAGTGTGGATGAGATTGAGTTGGAGGAAGTGAATGATCAAATATACAAAAAGGTGAAGACTTCTCACCCTACTAAAACTGAGAGAGAAAAGTTAGAACGATTGCTGGAAGAGATAGAGCTATATAAAGTATGAAAGAAAGTTGGCATCTGGTTCCATTTTTGTGATGATAGTAAATATCATCAAAGAGGGGATTGATGAAGCAAAGCTTCGCATATTTTGCGGCTTGCCGAAGTCAAGAACCTCGTTTATGTGTAACAAAGTAATAAGTGTAAGTCTTACTAACGTTTATATTTAGTTTAAATAAAGATTAAGACGCTTGCCTATATGTTTTACTAAAATAATTTACTCGAGTCACTTAGAATGGCTGCCGCTTGTATTTTAGTTACTGCGCATGCGTCAGCCACACTCACGTGTCCTGACGCGTCTGCAGAAGTGGAGGGAAATTTATGCGCATGCGTAATTCATAGCTGTGCTTATCATGTGGTACTGCTCGTGCCACTGCTCTTGTACCCGTATCAATGTAGCTAACATTTAAAACGCATAAGTTTATTTCTTGATGATGAGTTAAAAGTACCAACCCTGTGATGTGTTTTCATAATGACATTATTATGTATTAATTTGTTTTCGCTTACTTTTCATGTACCGCGGGGAATGGGGTTCTGTTTGTACCGATAACCATCTTGGAGGTCCCTTCTGCGCCTGCGCGACTTGCCGAGGCACAGCAGACCTTGACTGATGGAACACAGCCAGTTGGCAGTGATGAGCAAGATGCTCCTGAGAAACGACCTGAAAACTCGGCTGAACCAATCACATGTTCTCGCAGTGCAACATTGTTAAAATTGCCATTGTATTTCTGCACAATTTCTCATGGGAACCCCAATCTAGTTAGGCGGTACCCTACTATGCAAATGTAGGCTTAAATTACTATGTTGTGATTGGTGTGCTACCCAAATCCTACCTTAGGACCAATCCAAATTGAGGGATTCTGACACTTTGCAACATTGGGGGGTGGTACACTGTCCCCAAACTGTATATCTACCCTGGGTTCACCTAGGGAGCCGTTCGACTTGTCTGGTTTAGCTGACCTGTCACTGACCCAACGCACTCAATAGGTGACTGAAGATACAGAGAGCTGCGGAGCACTCTGTCCGAATTTGACCATAGTTTAAGGTTCTACTGAACCTTAAAGTGCTGGCGAAGCACTTAACTGGGAGTTCGCTGACCCAATCGGGGTCTTGATCGATAGCTGCAGAGCGGGTGGAGCGCAGGCGTTGCTTCCGAACTGTGGGTTCCGGTCCTGTCCTGAGCGGTCCTGTCTTGAGGGTTTGCTGTCCTGTCCTGAGGGTCCTGTCCTGATTCCTATTCCGAGGGTATCCTGTCCTGTCCTGGGTGTCCATTCTGCACCTGCTGTCCTTTGAGGGGTATCCTTCCTTGAGGGTTTCCTGTCCTTAACTGACCCGTGGCCAGGGTTTGGTTTCCACACCATTCTAGGTAAATATTGCTCTGAAATTCTTAAAATCTTGCACCTTCTGAATTTCTAACTTTTGCTTTAATAAAGTTCATCATTGCATATGTTATATTTTCCATGCCTTTCCGCAACTATTGAAAGTCAATTACATATTTTCATAAGTTTGTTCCTATGTCTTCTCACTTGTTAGAGATTATATTTTGCATTGCAGTTTGTAATTTTCTGATATGGTCTAGAACTTCATTACCTAGACTGTTCAAAGGCCCCTTTACTTTAAGTGAAGCGTGTTACTCATTATAGGCCCTCCTATAGTTACCCATACATAGTCTGCCCATGCTTAGATATTACTGAATTGCATAGTATTTTTCTCTTGCATTTTATATCAGTATTTCAATGATTACCCTATCATTATTTTTATATAGCTACATAATTTACATTATGTTGGTCATTGATTGTCTCATTCTTGTATACTTGATGCATGAAGAGAACGAACTTTAGATAAACATTTTAAAACTTCCAGTTGTCCGTGGTCATTTAAACAATATTTGAACATTATTGGTTGGGTTTGTATTTTGCTGCCTTTCTTTTCAGCTAGCTCCCTGATTCATTGTGGACATTAGATACCCGTGTTAGTGGATGGTAAGTCGGGTACGCTGAAAACAAATAGTAGGGAACACACACAAATTGGTAGAGCTCGTGAAGTCACCTGATCAATGTGTATGGTGATTTGAAAGTATATGGACCCTGAAGCCGGAAAAAGGCGAAAACTATTGGTCGGGTGGCCTCGCGCGCTCTATCAAGTGCAGTGCAGGTGAGTGCAGTGCAGGTGAGTGCAGTACAGGTGAGTGCAGTGCAGTGCAGGTGAGTGCAGTGCAGGTGAGTGCAGTGCAGGTGAGTGCAGTGCAGGTGAGTGCAGTGGAGTGCAGTGCAGTGCAGTGCAGGTGAGTGCAGTGCAGGTGAGTGCAGTGCAGGTGAGTGCAGTGCAGTGCAGGTGAGTGCAGTGCAGTGCAGGTGAGTGCAGTGCAGGTGAGTGCAGTACAGGTGAGTGCAGTACAGGTGAGTGCAGTGCAGGTGAGTGCAGTGCAGGTGAGTGCAGTGCAGGTGAGTGCAGTACAGGTGAGTGCAGTGCAGTGCAGGTGAGTGCAGTGCAGGTGAGTGCAGTGCAGGTGAGTGCAGTGCAGGTGAGTGCAGTGGAGTGCAGTGCAGTGGAGTGCAGTGCAGGTGAGTGGAGTGCAGTGCAGTGCAGTGCAGGTGAGTGCAGTGCAGGTGAGTGCAGTGCAGGTGAGTGCAGTGCAGGTGAGTGCAGTGGAGTGCAGTGCAGTGCAGGTGAGTGCAGTGCAGGTGAGTGCAGTGCAGGTGAGTGCAGTGCAGTGCAGGTGAGTGCAGTGCAGGTGAGTGCAGTGCAGTGCAGGTGAGTGCAGTGCAGTGCAATGCAGGTGAGTGCAGGGCAGTGCATGTGAGTGCAGTGCAGGTGAGTGCAGTGCAGTGCAGGTGAGTGCAGTGCAGGTGAGTGCAGTGCAGGTGAGTGCAGTGCAGAGCAGTGCAGTGCAGTGCAGGTGAGTGCAGTGCAGGTGAGTGCAGTGCAGGTGAGTGCAGTGCAGTGCAGGTGAGTGCAGTGCAGTGCAGGTGAGTGCAGTGCAGGTGAGTGCAGTGCAGGCGAGTGCAGTGCAGTGCAGGTGAGTGCAGTGCAGGTGAGTGCAGTGCAGTGCAGTTGAGTGCAGTGCAGGTGAGTGCAGTGCAGGTGAGTGCAGTGCAGGTGAGTGCAGTGCAGTGCAGTGCAGGTGAGTGCAGTGGAGTGCAGTGCAGGTGAGTGCAGTGCAGTGCAGGTGAGTGCAGTGCAGGTGAGTGCAGTGCAGGTGAGTGCAGTGCAGGTGAGTGCAGTGCGTGCAGTGCAGGTGAGTGCAGGTGAGTGCAGTGCAGTGCAGGTGAGTGCAGTGCAGGTTTGCAGTGCAGGTGAGTGCAGTGCAGTGCAGGTGAGTGCAGTGCAGTGTTGGTGAGTGCAGTGGAGTGCAGTGCAGGTGAGTGCAGGTGAGTGCAGTGCAGTGCAGGTGAGTGCAGTGCAGTGCAGGTGAGTGCAGTGCAGGTGAGTGCAGTGCAGGTGAGTGCAGTGCAGGTGAGTGCAGTGCAGGTGAGTGCAGTGCAGGTGAGTGCAGTGCAGTGCAGTGCAGTGCAGTGCAGTGCCGGTGAGTGCAGTGCAGGCGAGTGCAGTGCAGGTGAGTGCAGTGCATGCAGTGCAGATGAGTGCAGTGGAGGTGAGTGCAGTGCAGTGCAGGTGAGTGCAGTGCAGTGCAGTGCAGGTGAGTGCAGTGGAGTGCAGGTGAGTGCAGTGCAGGTGAGTGCAGTGCAGTGGAGTGCAGGTGAGTGCAGTGCAGTGCAGGTGAGTGCAGTGCAGTGGCATGCAGGTGAGTGCAGTGCAGTGGCGTGCAGGTGAGTGCAGTGCAGGTGAGTGCAGTGCAGGTGAGTGCAGTGCAGTGCAGGTGAGTGCAGTGCAGGTGAGTGCAGTGCAGGTGAGTGCAGTGCAGGTGAGTGCAGTGCAGTGCAGGTGAGTGCAGTGCAGGTGAGTGCAGTGCAGGTGAGTGCAGTGCAGGTGAGTGCAGTGCAGTGCATGTGAATGCAGTGCAGTGCAGGTGAGTGCAGGTGAGTGCAGTGCAGTGCAGGTGAGTGCAGTGCAGGTGAGTGCAGGTGAGTGCAGTGCAGTGTAGGTGAGTGCAGTGCAGGTGAGTGCAGTGCAGGTGATTGCAGTGCAGGTGAGTGCAGTGCAGTGCAGGTGAGTGCAGGTGAGTGCAGTGCAGTGCAGGTGAGTGCAGTGCAGTGCAGGTGAGTGCAGTGCAGGTGAGTGCAGTGCAGGTGGGTGCAGTGCAGTGCAGGTGAGTGCAGTGCAGGTGAGTGCAGTGCAGGTGAGTGCAGTTGAGTGCAGTGCAGTGCAGGTGAGTGCAGTGCAGGTGAGTGCAGTGCAGTGCAGGTGAGTGCAGTTCAGGTCAGTGCAGTGCAGTGCAGGTGAGTGCAGTTGAGTGCAGAGTGGTGTGTATTGACAATGTAAATGACAATGCCATTTATTTATGATTTAAAGGAAAAAAAAGAAATGTCATGAGCAATGCCAATAGCTCTACCTTTAATGATGCCGAGACCATTGCATTGTAAATGCTTGTCAAGTCTTGCTAGCGAATGCAGCGCAGCTGCTTCGCCTGGCGAGACTCTATTGCTGTGGCTTTTGTTCGCGAAGGGAGACAGGTGGTGGTACGCGCGGACAGGAACTCCGTACACGTACACATCTCCTATCCCTGGAGGCTGGTGCGAGCATGGTGCGCTTTCACTTTCGCAGTTTCTCTCACCCCCGAGCTCGGCGCCGGCTTCAGGGTCACCATGTTTGTTAATTTTATTATGTGTTGGTGCGGACCTTTTTTTATGGGGCATTTCGCTTTTCTTTTTCTTAATCTACCATTGGCTGTGCATGCGGAAGGGCTGGGGCAACAGGTCACAGCGGCGGGTGGTTTCACCGTGCAGAGATGCCTCCTTACATAAAGCCAGCATGTTGTCCAAGGTATTGGACCGGGGTATATTACTTAAACACCAGTCCATTTTAAACAAGGTAGTGCTATTTTTAGGCACAGAGAGATGTAGTGATTTGCACAGATTCACAGGATGTCGAGCAAATGCTGGGACTCGAACCTTTGTTTCCTCCGCTGTGCTTTGTTTTATTACCCCCACCTACCCCAAGTTGCGCTGTTCCTTTACTTTTAAATCTACTTTACCAGAAAACATGAGTCATTGTAGCCCCTCATACTCTCACTTCCTAGGCATAGAAGGGGCTTCAGAGGGCTCGGGGGTAAGGGGGAGGAGCTGCATGCCTTTCTTATTTTCTACATAAGCCCGCTTTCATGTAGCTCCCCCACCCGTGACCGTCATGTGTCCTCACTGCGTGTTAGTGTTGGTTTATGTGTTTTTATTCACTACAGCCCCGCCCCACCTCATATCAGCACAGGGGGAGAATGTAATGCTTACCTACCAACCAGCTTTCTTTAATTTCTTATCTAGTCCTGCCAGACCCCTGACTCACCCAATGAGATCAGTCACACTTTCCTACTACCATTAAACCCCACGAAAAATAAAATACTGTGCAGAATTCTGCTAGTTAAAAAACGGACCCTCCATTAGTCCCCATTCTGCGGCAATTAACTTGTAACTGCATTTACTTGTGAAGTATTATGGCATTATACCAGTGTTTACGGGTAAACAGTTACCAACCCGCCAGCACCATCACCGTCTAAAGAGGAGCTGGGAAGGAAGACAGTGCTCTTCTGCAGCCCCTTCCCTAATTAGCATTTTTCTTCCTTTCGCTGCATTGTCTACCAGAGTTTTGGACTTCTTCTCAGTGATAGTGTCCCTTTGAAGTCAATGTCTGGATCCACATCATTAAAACCAATAAATGCTTTGATGCACGTTTGGGCCAAGGTTTATTTTTCTCCATCACTCTCCTCCACACTATGCCCCGCGAAGGGTTTCAATGAGCATTGTTTCTGTTGAGGAAGGCCCCATGACCACTCTCTGGAACACCCTATCCCCTCAGCACACGTGCACATCTCCCGGAAGTCTGCTGCTGCAACACAGGCCAATACTCCCTGCCATTCATTCCTTGCCCCTCACCTCCGAAAGAATTTAAGATGGCATGTTTGATCTCCGACCTTGCTTATCCATCCCAGTCCCCATCTGTTCTTAAATTCAGTTTCCATGCCCCTGAACATCAACCGTTTTAAAACCACACAGGGTATACTTATACTGGGCAGGAATTGGTTGATGTGGTCTGGGGCGGGTGGGGGGTTGTGCCAGGCACCCTTCAGAGCCTTATTGCATCCTTGTGGCTTCATATGTACAATTCTGGGTTTAATAGTTGCCTAATATCGGTTGATATAAATTAAGTTTTCAGTTTAAGCTTGAATGTTAGTCTTGAGATAAATGAGACTGTTTGCCTTCTTAAGTCTGGCTTGAGGACACGGGTATGTTGATTACTTGTTAATAATTCTTTAAAATAACAGTAAGGGGCTTGCATTCGGACCAGAGGAACATTCCTCTCACCAGATGTTATTGGCTGTCATGCATCTCCTCTCCCGTGATTGTACTGTATACACCTATCTGAGCTTGCCACCATCTAACCAAACTAGACTGTTAATCTTTAGTTGTGCCAATTTATGATTTAATTATGCATTATGATCATTAGTCTTCCTTTCTGGTGCATATTGTTCTCTTTGCTCTGCAGTGCTAGTAACATAAATGTGTTGCTTTTTTGCCAGTCCCACGGAAATTGTAAATATGTTTCCAAAACTGGACTGAGAATTGTGCCTGAAGCATGGGGGTTTGTTTCCTATATAATCAAACACTTTGCAGGTTCCTTTGTGGCAGGAAGTATTCTAAGAAAACTAATCATTTGAATTATTAGTCTTTTATCTTGTAGGATAAATTAGCTGTGATGCAGAAGAAATCATTAAATGTGTAAATCTATTTATTTTAGGCATACAGGATGCAGTGAGAAGTTAGGTGTGTTTAATGGATTTTATGTAAAATGGCGAATGCAGAGAGCAAAAACATGACAAACTGAATCACAGGACACATCCATTGAGCAGCAACCACCCAGTCTTTCGCCGAAACTGAAGTCTATGAAAGGAGGATATAGCATCCTTTGGACCAGCAATGCCAACTGAGGTTTTCAAGAAATCATGATAGAATGTATACGTAAAATAACATGCATAAATTATGAGTGTAGTGTCCTGTCTGGCAGATAAAGACTCGGACACAGGGTGTAGTTGGGAGCTTCTTTATTTGTTACCCTTCTTCCTTCGGGGTCATCGGCTAACTGCCGTCCCTGGTCCCTGGCTCCTCACTTTCCGCCCGCCCTCGTCCTACCTCGGGCAGGACCTAGTGCCCCGTGTGTGTGTACATCATTACATCTCCTCCCTCTGTAAACAAAATAGAAAAAACACAGCAATCTATCTACACCCTTTGCTTTCACGTCGCTGACGATCACCGCTTAAAGTTCTTCAATGAGGCGAGACGGTTTTCTCGTGGTCCGTCTGGGGCGCGACTGAGGATCAGGGATGTCTCGCTCGTGTTCATCAGCGATCTCCATCAATACTTGACTGTGGCTGGGCGGTGTCCCTAGTACCCTTTTCTCAGCTCGCGGTTCAGTCAGTAGTTCTTTGACATTAGGGCTGCATTTCTTAAAGTGCGTCACATTCCTGGTGACTCGTCTTCCGTCGGTTTCCGCTGTAATCATCGTTCCTTTCTGTTGCACCACTTTCAGCGGAGTCTCATGATATTTGCAGTCAGTCTTTCGGTGCTGCTCTTGCCGTGCCAGCACCCAGTCTCCTTCTCGAATTTCAGCGTGAGAGGCATGTCGACATTCGTCCGCATAGTCCTTAATTTTTTCTTTCTTCAGCTTGTCTATGGCCGCGTTCTCCTCATGGTCAGAATCGGGATACTGTTCACTCGCTGGGATGCTCATCATTGGTAATCTAGTGCGCACTGATCGGCCTAGCATGAGGGTGGTAGGACATTTGCCCGTGGTGGAGTGAGGCGTGTTTCGGTAAGCTCGTACTACCTCGTTGAGTGCTGTCTGGATGTTCTTTCGAGTGAGCTCCGCCTGCTGAATGGCTTTCTTGACCGTGGCCATTAACCGTTCAATTATTCCGTTCGCTTGAGGCCATAGTGGGGTGATCTTCCGGTGTTTGAAGTTTAGGTGTTGAGCAAACTCTGCGAAGTCGTGGCTGTTGAATGGGGGCCCATTGTCAGATTTCACCACTTGAGGAATGCTCCATGTAGCAAAGACTTCCTCTAGAATTGGTATGGCGCTGGAGGCTTTTGTGGATGTGCACAGTTGTGCAATGGGGAATCTGGAATATTCGTCCATGATGACCAGGACATATTGGCCCGACTTGAATGGCCCAAAGAAATCAATGGCAACGTGTTGCCAGACACCCTCCGGCAGTGGAGACATTTGCAGCGGTGCAGGGGGATCTGGACGGCTCACTAGCTGACATTGTGGGCAATCCTTCAGTGTTGTTTCCACATTAGATCCAGTGTTGGAAACCAGACTCTCTCGAGGAGTGCTCTTTTCGTGGCTACTATGCCCCGGTGTCCTTCATGTGCTAGATTTATTACCCCTTGTCTTAGTTGTCGTGGGATCACAATTCGAGTGTCTCTTAGGATGAGCCCATTTGTTGCTATTGACAGTTCTTCGCGGATGTGTTTGAACGCTGCCATCTCTTGGTCGTTTTGTCCATTTGTTTGTGAATGTCGCCAGCTATTGGTTTGTATCCGGCGTTTCACTTCTTGTAGGGTGACGTCGGACTGTGTCGCCTCACAGATGGCTTCCAGCGGAACTGCAGGAGGTCTAGCCTGATCTACCACGAAGTGGATGTATTCGTCCGCAATCGATTGTTCGGATTTGCTGGTCCTGGTGGGGTGTCTGGACATGTAGTCGGCAGGGTTTGCGGCTTTCCCTGGCTTGTGTATAATGGTGTAGGTGTATTCCTGTATTCTGAGGCTCCATCTCTCTATTCGTGGCGGCATTTTTGCTCGAGGGTTTCCGAAAATTGTAATCAGAGCTTGATGATCAGTGACCAGGGTGAAGTGCTTTCTGAAGATGAATATGTGGAAATGTTCACAAGCCCATACGACAGCTAAACTTTCCTTTTCTGGCTGGGAGTATGCTCTCTCCGTGTCTGTTAGACTCCTACTGGCATATGCTACAATGTGCCTTTGGTCCTCATCTCTGTCATATTGTGCTAGGATGGCCCCTAGCCCTAAGGGGCTGCGTCTACTGTTATTTCTGTCTTATTTTTTGGATTGAAGTAAGCCATTGGATTTAGCTGACTCCACAGCTTCCTTGATCTCTCTGAACGCCCGTTCACATTGGGTGGACCACTGAAACGGCTGCCCTTGTTTGGTGAGCGTTCTCAGGGGGTGACTTATTGTGGCGTAGTCTGGTATATATCTGAAGCAGTAGCTAGCCATGCCCAGGAACGAGCGTACGTCACCAACGTCATCTGGGCTCGGTGTGTCATTGAGCGCTGCTACCTTTTCGGGGTCCGGTTTCATGCTATTTCCAGAGAAGACGTGGCCAAAAAATTTCAGCGTTGGCTTATGAAATTCACACTTGCCCTGATTGAGTGTGAGGTTGGCTTCCGTCAGTGCATGACAGACCCGATCTAGCGCCCTGTCATGTTCTTGAGTGGCTGCTCCATAGACCAGGATGTCATCGCTATAGTTCAGTACATGAGAAACATGATGAATTGTTCTCCTAATTGCTTCTTTAAAGATTTCTGCTGCTGAGGACACCCCAAAACGGAGTCTTTTGTACCTGAACAGCCCTAGATGTGTTGAGAATGTCGTGATATACCGGGACCGCTCATGCAACTCTAGTTGGTGATATCCTTTGTTAACCGCATGCGTGCGGTGCAGATTTCCGCGCTGCGCTGCAGTTCGTAAAAACCCGCGGTTCATGACGAGCTCAGCTCGTCATGAGTGTACGAGAGGTGTACCTCATGACGAGCTGAGCTCGTCATGAGCGTCGAAGGGGGTAAGGTCCAATTTTGAAAATATTTTGGCTCCTTTGAGTGACGTGATCATGTCACTGATGTGCGGGCCTGGGTGCCTCTCCCTCTCTATCGCTGTGTTAGGTGCTCTCATGTCTCGGTTTGTCTCTCCTTTCTTGGGAACCACTACAACCCGGGAGACCCATGGGGTTGGTCTACCAGTCCTCTCAATGATGTCAGCCTCGAGTAAGTCTTGGAGCTCCTTCTCCACGGCTTCCTGCAGATGAAACAGGATTTTTTGGTGGTGTTGTGCCACTGGTGTGATTTGCTCGTTGATGTGCAGTCTGATTTGGCAGTTTTTCATCTTCCCAAGACCTTGGAAGAGCTTTGTACAGTATATCTATCAACTTTAGTCGTTCTGCGGTGGACAGGCTTAGTAGGCTCAGGCCCCTCGATGACGTGAATGTAGGCTTGTATCGTGCGAGCTTGATATGATAGATCGGTCGCGAACTTCCCAAGATAGGGGAGTGGTTTCTTTGACATCCACGTATATACTTGCACATGGGGGTTGACCAATTTGGGAGGTGGCCTCATTCTTTGATATTCCGCCACAGGTAGGTAGTTTAGTGACACCCCACTGTCCAGCACAAACTTGGTGTGATGAGAACCACCTCTGATGTCTAGCCGTGGATCCTCTTTAGACGATCAGGATCCGCTACAAAATATACATATTCGTCTCGGTCTTGTGAGATAGGTGATAGGATCTTGACTCTCTTGATGACGATCGTCGAGATTGATATGTTCGGCAGGAGTGACAGAAGGATTGTGACGACCCAGTGGATGAGTCTCGTCTATCCTGTACTGCTCTGACATGGTAACGACTGCTCGAGGGGCGATATTGCCGGGCATGTTCTCGTTGGTCATCTTTGTGTGACGTCCCACACACTCTTTCGAAGTGGTTGTCTCTACCACACTTCCGACATCGTTGGCCTAGGGCTGGGCATGCGTCTGCATGTGGAAAGTCATAGCCGCATCTATAGCACTTTAGTTGTCTTTCTGACCTTTTCTTGGTGCGACTTGCGCTTCTGCGTCGACGACTTGAAGGGTGGTATTGCTTCTTGGATCTGGAGGAGCGCGCTTGAGGTGGGGACCGTCCGTGCACTTGTCGAGACTGCATCCTGAACGCCTGTTCACGTTTCTCACTCGTCCCGGCTTCCATCTTCTTCGCATGCTCGTCTGCTTGATCATCAACTCTTGTCATTTCCTCAATCACCTCTAGCGGGTAGCTTTTCTTGAGCAGTTTGCGTCTCAAGGGCTCTGACAGACAGCCTTCTATAATTCTCAATCGGAGGGCATCCTCGGTGGAGAACTTATCAAAGTCACAATATCTTGCTAAGCGTCTCAGGCGTGTGACAAATATGCTAATTTGCTCACCTTTCTCTTGCGATGCCAGGTTGAATGTATATCGCTCATAATCGACATTCTTTTTGTGCAGTAACTTGCGGTTGAGTGCTTCACAGACTTTTGCATATGAACCGGCAGACTCAGCAGGCAACTCTTTTATGGTCTGGCCAACTTCTTTGCCTACAAGATTCCTGAGAGCGATCAATTGCTGTCCAGCCTCAGTTACATGGGACCCCTTCATGAAGTCTGTGAAATCTTCTAGCTATTCTTGCCACCGCAAGCCCATACCCCCACCAGATTCAAGAGTGAGGGGCTCCGGAGGACGTAGGAACGAGACTCCCAACACATCCATGGGAACGGGGTCAGCCATTGCGCACTCCCGTTATTTCAGATGTGCTGACAAAAGTCCTTTCTGTCGGCTCTGTGATTGGATTTGCACTCACCAGTGCTTGTTCGCTCTTACTTGCACTCACCAGTGCTTGTTTACTTTTCTCTTGCACTCGCCAGTGCTTGTTTGCTTTTCCATTTTCACTTGCCAGTGCTTGTTTATTCTTTCATTTCAACTCGCCAGTGCTTGTTTACTGTTCCCGTTGCACTCGCCAGTGCTTGTTTACTTTCCTCTTGCACTCACCAGTGCTTGTTTACTTTTCCATTTGCACTCGCCAGTGCTTGTTTATTCTTTCATTTGAACTCACCAGTGCTTGTTTACTCTTTCAGGCTCTCTGCCTGACTCCAAGATGACCGCTGAAGATCCCTGACTGGGGATTGGGCAGACCGCCTGACTTCAAGATGGCCGCCGCCAGATCCTCATGTCCAAAGAGATTTGTCCTTCTAACGGAGACACGAAGGTATTTCTTGCAGCTCTCTCTCACTCACCGATCGGTCGTCTGTGTTGGCCAGCACTCTCTTCGTGGGAGCACCAGGTGAGGCCGCTTTTCTTCTTTCTTTCACCGCAGGGGTGGGCTCCCGGCGCGCAGGCAGGCAGCAGGCTCTAGCCCCCAGGGACGTGCTACACACACAAGCGGTGCAGCAGGGCGAGCTCCGGGCAGGTGAACACACCGCCAGATTTCTGGGGTGGGCTCCGAGCGCGCGAGGACGCTCGCGCTGCAACTCGGCTGCCATGCGGTCACCGGCCCCACACTGTCGGATGCCTCCCCCGTTCCAGGTACGTGCACTGAGTTAGCCGTCTACACGCTCAGGTTCTTTTCACCTTCGTCGCCAGATGTAGTGTCCTGCCTGGCAGATAAAGACTCGGACACAGGGTGTAGTTGGGAGCTTCTTTATTTGGTACCCTTCTTCCTTCGGGGTCATCGGCTAACTGCCGTCCCTGTTCCCTGGCTCCTCCCTTTCCGCCCGCCCTCGTCCTCCCTCGGGCAGGACCTAGTGCCCCGTGTGTGTGTACATCATTACAATGAGCTTCAATTTTTCGATAAATTCAGGCTTAAAGAAGTTGTATCTTTTATAACTCAGTATGCACTTTTGTCCTTTGTAACAACTGAAGCCTCTTTTGCCCAGTGCCCTTACCTATGTAATTAAAAGGAGCCTCTCCTGTTCCCACTAATATCCCTCTTTTAAAGTGCTTAAAGCGGGTAAGTACATTTTTATCTTATTTTTAGAAGAAAAATACCGTTGTATTGTTTATGTGTATTTGAGTTTGTCAGAATCAAACATTCCTGTGTTCCCAATTTCCCTACTTGCTTGGAAATCATAAAGAATTCTAGGAATGCCCGGTTACTCACCGGTAATACTCATTACTCCGAGTCCTGGTCTCCCCGTCCCATTCCTGATGAAGTGAGCAGCTAGTCTGCTCTACAGAACCCCTACCTAGCTGAGCTGTTGGCACTTCCCCCTAGGATGATGTCACCATCACGTGACTACAAAAGGGGGAAGTGCCGGAAGAAACATCCTGAAATACCAAAGACAACAGAATGAAACACATACAATCACCCACAGACACCCCAAACCAGGGAGGGAGGGAAGGGCTCAGGAATGGGACGGGGAGACCAGGACTCGGAGTAATGAGTATTACCGGTGAGTAACCGGGCATTACCTCCTCGTCCTGTCTCCCCGTCCCATTCCTGATGAAGTGAGCCCATACCCAAGCACACGGTGATTGTAAGAAAAAAACAGACCAGAATAATGCAAGAAACAGGTCCATCTTAATCCACAAAAGAAGTACAGATCACAAATCATTTACAGCAGACAGGACAGAAGCCCCAAAAGCAGCAGAGGCCGCCATCCCCAACTCCAGACGATAATGGGCAACAAAAGTGTGGGGAGAAGCCCATGTGGCAGCATTGCAAATGTCCCTCAACGAGGCCCCCTTGAACATGGCCCAGGAGGAAGAAACACTCCGAGTCGACCGACCCTGAACAGAAGAAGGCAGGGGACAGTGGGCAGAATCGTAAGCAGAAACCACAGCGCCCTTGACCCAACGAGACAAGGTGGACAGAGAAGGGCGAAGCCCCATACCCGACAGGCCATAGGTGACGAACAGGGAATCCACTGCACGAAAACCAGCCATACGCTCCAAATAGATGCGGAGAGCCCTCAGCACATCCAAAGAATGGAGGAGCACCTCTTCAGGAGAGGCAGGAGCCGGAAAAAACACAGGGAGAACAATATCCTCCAGACAGTGAAATGAAGACACCACCTTAGGGAGAAAGAACTGACTCGGGCGGAGAATCACCTTATCCTCGCAGAAGCGCAAGAAGGACGGGGAAGCCATCAGCGCCCCAATCTCACCAACTCGCCGGCCAGAAGTAATGGCCACCAGGAAAATAACCTTCGCAGAAAGGAACTTCAGGGACACAGAGTCTAAAGGCTCGAAAGGAGGACCTGTCAAAGCCCGCAGAACCAGGGGAAGATCCCAAGGAGGCACAGGAGAACGGGAGACAGGACGCTGAAGCAAGAAACTCCGTAGAAGGCGAGCCACCAATGGGGAGACAGAGGCAACGGAGGAACCCCGAAAAGCAAGAATGGCAGCCCACTGAGCCCTCAGGGAAGAAACAGCAAGACCCAGGAGGAAACCATCCCGCAGGAAGTCCAATACCCTCACAGCCTCACAGGAGGCAGAAGAGAGACCCTTCCCAAGGCACCAAGAAGAGAAACTCCTCCAGTGTCGGGCATACGATTTCAAAGTGGAAGGACGCCGAGAAAGCTGAAGACAATGGGCAACCTCCACCGAGCAACCCTGATCCAGCAAACTCAACCTCTCAAGTGCCAAACCCCCAGCCGGAGGCGACGCAGGGAGGGAAGGCCGAGAAGAGGAACCCGCAGAGGGGAGGGACACAGGGGAAACCTTCAACGAGGGCGAACAGAAAAGGCCAGTAGAAGGGGGTACCAAGACCGCCGAGACCATTCCGGAACAACCAGGAGAACCTCCGCCCGATCCCAAAGAATCTTCCGGAGGACTCTCGGAATTAAGGCAAACGGAGGGAAGGCAAACAGCAGACCCTCCGACCAAGGAATCGAGAAAGCATCGGTGGCCCACGCCAGCGGAGAGGGAACGATGCTGCAAAACAGAGGAAGAAGGGCAGACTCCTCCGAGGCAAAAAGATCCAGCCAAGGAAGGCCGAACCGGAGGACAATCAGATCGAAGAGAACCGGGGACAGACAGATGGACACCGAGGACGGGAACACCCGGCTCAAAGAGTCCACAGGCCCATTCTCCGTCCCCGGAAGATAGACCGCCGTCAGAGACAAGAGATTCGACTCGGCCCACAGGCCGATCTTCCGGGAAAGGAGAAACAGGGCACGACACATGCCCCCCTGGTGATTCACATAAGCACGAACCACCTGATTGTCGGTCTGCACCGAGACCGCCCGACTCCGAAGGAGAGGAGCGAACCAAAGAAGAGCCAACCAAACCGCCCTCAACTCCTTCCAGTTCGACGACTGGAGGGACTCGAAGCTGGACCACCGACCCTGAGTCTTGGAGGCACCCAGAACGGCACCCCACCCCAGAGCACTGGCATCCGTGGACAAAACGACCACGGACCGAGGAGGAAGGAGATCGAACCCCCGGGAAAGAGAGAGAGGGGACAACCACCACTGGAGATCTGCCCGAATCCCCGGAGTGACAGGGATCAGAGTCTCGTAGTCCAAGGAGGCAGGATCCCAGTGCGACAGGACATGATGCAACAGGGGGTACGGATGGAGCCTGGACCAAGGAAGGAGATGCAGAGTGGAAGCCATCTCCCCCTGACTCCGCAGCCAGAGACGGGCAGAAACCCGGGACTGGGACAGAAGCCAGGAGAGGTGACGAAACAAAGTCAACTGGCGCTCCTGCGAGAGAAAAACCATGTCCAAGTCCATGCGGAAGAGAGCCCCCAGGAACTTCAGGGACTGGGAGGGCACCAGGGAGGGCTTCCTGTGGTTGATAAGGAGCCCAAAGCACCCCAGCAGAAGACACACCTGGTCCACATCCGACAGAGCCTGTGAAAAAGAAGGAGTGACAATCAACCAGTCATCCAGGTATGGAAAAACCAGAAGACCCCTGGAATGAAGGATACCCACCAGAGGGGCCAAGAGCTTGGTGAACACCCTGGGCGCCGAGGAAAGGCCGAAAGGGAGCACCCGGAACTGATAGTGAAGGGTCCCCACAGCAAATCGGAGAAAACGCTGGTCGTCCGGATGCACAGGAACGTGGAGATAGGCATCCATGAGATCCAGGGACGCCAGGAAACCCCCCGGCAGGACCAGAGGCAGGATGGACTGGAGCGTCACCATCTTGAACGGACGATGGACAACAAAGCGATTGACCCTTTTCAGATCCAGAACAGGACGAAGATCCGAAGTGTCTTTCTTGGAAACGAGAAAGAGAATGGAGTAGCACCCCATGCCCCTCTCCAGAGGTGGCACCTCCACAATAGCCCTCTTCTCCAACAGGAGCCGCACGCCGGCCAACAAAGCATCTCGCCTCAGAGGAAGACGGGGCAGAGGAGTCCGTACAAAACCTGCGGAGGAGGAGGAGAGGAAAACTCTATCCGGCAACCCACCGAAACAGTCTGAACCGCCCAGGCGTCCGGGACAGACAACCACTGGGCGCGGAAGCACTGGAGGCGACCACCCACGGGCAAAGGCAGACAGTCATTGAGAAGAGGAGGAAGCGGCGGCGGCAACACCGGCAGCGGCCCGGGGCTTGGCACTTCCAGGGGCCCCCCGGCCACGACCCCTGCCACGAAAGGGCTGAGAAGCGCCACGAGCAGGAGGCCCAAAAGCGCGACGATAACCAAATCCACGCCCCCGAGAAGGAGGACGGACCGGGGCCACCAGCTTGCGGTTCTCCGCCGACTGCTTGACCATGCCCTCCAGCTGAGGACCGAACACCTTCGAACCCTCAAAAGGCAACTTAAGGAGAACCGACTTCTGGGAAGAGTCCGCCTTCCAGGAACGCATCCAAATATGACGACGGGCAGCAATGGACGCACCAGAAGCAGCGGCCGCCGCCCCCAAATTGTCAAAGGAAATGTCCGACAGGTAGCGTACCTGCAACTCCATCAAAGACAGAAGAGGCGTGGCATCCTCGCCGTCATTCAGCAGAACAGACAGAGACTGGAAGTCTTTAAGGAGCGACTGAACCATATAGTTGGAATACGCAGTCGCCCGGACAGAGAAATTAGAAGCAGCATAGGAACGCTTTACCGCCCCCTCAACACGCTTATCCACAGCGTCCGCAGGAAGGGCGTCCTCAGAAACAACCAAACCCTGAGAGGAAAGTCCAGCCATCAAATTGTCCATTTTCACAGCCTGAGGGAACTCATCAGCAAAACCCTCAAGAGGGTAACGTCTGGACAGGAAACGAGGAAAAGAAGACTTGTCCACCTCCTTCCATTCGTGCGACAGCACATTGCGCACAGCACTATGCAAAGGCAAAGAATCCGGAGCAGGCTGGACATACTGCGTAAAAAAGTCATCCTCAACAACAGCATCCGCAGGAGGAAAAAAACCCAATTTGGACCTCACATGGGCAAACAGTTCAGTGAGCTCAGCACCCTGAACAAAACGACCACGGACACCCTCATCCTCATCAGGACCAAAGTCATCCACAGGAGCAGCCTGCGTATCCAAAGAAACACGAGGCACCTTGGGAGGAGGTCCAGCAGCGTCCCTAGCCAGGAAAGCAGCAGCCACAGCCTTTATTTATAATGAGGCGCAGGGCATCCAGAGGGGCCGCAGAAGAAGAAGCATCCGCATCCACAGCGGAAGCAACAAAGTCCAAACAACACTCCCAACAGGCATAAACCAGGACAAAAACATCCCAACAAGGACCCCAGAAATAGCCGAGGACCCGAACACCTGTGGGAGGAGAAAAAAACAGGGCCGGCATAAAAAGCCCAGCCAGCCGCAAAAATCGCCCCCTGAAAGCATGCAGGACACCAAACTCCGTAGAAAAGCCCTTGCCCGCTAGAGCAGGGCAAAAAACGGACCGGAGAATGCCCAGGAACGGCCGCTGGAGCAGGCCAACCCAAGCCAGGTGAGCACCAGCAAGCACAAACAACAGAAACGGCCGCTAACGCGAGCCGCGTGTAAAATAGTGCTGCCCAAAACATAGACGGCCACTAAAGCAAGCCGCGTGAAACAAAGAAGCCCCAAAACGGAGCCAGCGCGGGGGAAACGGCAGCGCACAAAGCACAGGCGGCCGCTAGAGCAGGCCGCCGTAAAAACAAAAGAAAACAGCATGGAGACTCACCAGACCACAGGAAGACTCCAACAGCACAGCCAGGAACGCGGTCGTAGACTGCAGAAATGAAAAAACAGGATGTTTCTTCCGGCACTTCCCCCTTTTGTAGTCACGTGATGGTGACATCATCCTAGGGGGAAGTGCCAACAGCTCAGCTAGGTAGGGGTTCTGTAGAGCAGACTAGCTGCTCACTTCATCAGGAATGGGACGGGGAGACAGGACGAGGAGGTAATGCACTTCGGTACCTAGAACATGTGCTTCCCTTTCAGGTGTACACTCTGAGGTGCTTATCTATATGTGAAATGTATTTTCAATTGATTACTATATTTTCTTTTTTTCTCTTTACAGGGAAAAATATCTCTTGAGAAACCCATCTCCTTCCCGCCCATCAGTTATGTGGGTGTTTCTTCTAGTTTTCCGGCCTCAAAATATATTTACTGCAGCCCTTCATTGAAGTAAATCTCCATCGGTTTTCATGTAGCAAAACTGTCTGCAAAAGATTTTTGAATATCCACAAACCTGCCAGTTTGCATGTGCCCACATCCTGGCACGGTCAGTGCTGTGATAACGACCCACACATAGGAAAAACTTTATCACAGCGCCACCTATCTGTCAGATTTAGGGTACAAACAACATATCACCCAAGCAGGCAGTAGGCAGAGTTTGCAGGCGGCACTAGGAGGCACGAGTGCAGGGCTTCACCAGTCCTGAGTACATCAGCTGAAGGTTTTGAGGTCTACTCACGTGATCTAGGGTAGGGCTCCACTGGACAGGGATGCAAACAAAAACACATTTTGTGACTTTCAAGTCAGTCCCAAGAACTAGTACCAATGTGAGATATGGCACTTTTGTTTGTCAATAGCTGGGATGTTCTGAAAGGAAAACAATTTGGATTCGATTTACTCCCATTTTACGCAGGCGCAAAGCATTGATTTACTTACCAGTAAAGAGGCCCCAGGGCGCAGTGAAAAGCTGCCAAGTTCCAGCGCAGCCATTAGTAAATATGGGTCTTTGACATTTGAATTTAGGCAGCGAAGCATTCTCTCCCTGGGGACCTTCAAGAGCAACAATACGGCCGGGGATAGAGACCCTGCAGTCAGAGGGGTTCAGAGAGGAAACGTTGCACGTGTGAATCCGGGGGAAGCAGTGTGGGCTGGCGAGATTTGCATTTAGTATTCCCTCCTCTGAGCCCTGATTTTCTGGTCAAGGAGAGCGCTGCAGGCAGTAAAAGGGAACTGACAGGGCTGTGAGTGATGGCCTCAGTGGGCTAACCTCTCAACCCCCCCCCCCTCCCCAAGATGATGCACAAGCAAAACAATATGTCGTATACCGAGTTTGAAAAGTCCTTCCTTTTATGGTTAACCACCGCGGAGAAGTGTGACTTAATGGTTAGAGCAGCAGACCCTGATGCAGAGGTCTAGCCCGGGACCAGGGTTCAATTCCCCGCCTCGGCGGGTCTTGGGCTAAAAAATTCCACAGACCTGATAATTCTCGCCTCGGTGCCTATTCCAATCATGGAGTCCCACTCTGCAACTCTGGGCAATAGTTTGCTTAATCTCCACAACGGCCCCCACAACGCTAAGGATTCCTGGTCTCCACCTTGGGGGTGCCCAGGAGTGGACACCTCACAGGGAAAGCCAGGATGGGTTCCACAGCGGTATTCGTACAAGGGCCTTGAGACCCTTGCGGGTGAGTAGTGCGCTATACAAGTATCAATTTACATTTACTCTGGGTGACCCCTATATCAGGGCCACTGGATTTATGCGGCAGAATAGGACCAAAATATGCAGCAGGGTTGACTAAATTATGTGGCAGGAAGAGGCAAATTATGCAGCATAATGGGGAACATTTTGTGATAGTATTACTTACTTACTCTGGGACCACTAACCTCTCACCTCTGTATATAACATTATTAACTAGTGATAACTCTGGCAATATCAACCTTTACTTACCAAGCAGTTCATTGCTTGTCCATTTCTGTTTCCAACCCCTTGTTACATTGCCTTTCACTCTTTTCAATCCATCATTGACATCTAGGACAACTTTCAACTCATCCTCACTGATTGCTTCTTCAAGCAACAACACTACCTGGGCCACCAGCGAATTGTTTGTGTTAATCAATAACACTTTATTCAGCCTATAAAAGCCATAAACCACATAAAACACCCACGAGTCAGGTCCTGTCACAGCTGTACATACAGATGTAGCTGGACATAGAATACAAACAAATATAAAACATTATTGTGGAGTAAGATAATGCAATTACAAATTCATTACTAGTGTACACAACATACCATGATGATATATGCTGAAACACAAGTTAAAATAAGAGACATTTTTTTATCAAAATAGAATGGTTATGAATGAACAGTGTAGGGGCTCATCTAAATAAAACCTGACAAACAAAAACCTAAATTTTAGGGTCCACTATGTTAGAAGGAAATAATGGGAGCCATCTTTTGTGTCAAGCTCTCCCACTCTTTTATCCTCTTTTGACGTTATTGGCAATGTGAAAGGCAGTCTGCCGTAACATTTCTCATGCCAGGAACATATTCCATCAGAAATGAATACTCTTGAAGTTGGAGAGGTACTGTGCTTTGACACAAAGTTCCTACAGCGGAACTGTCCATAATTCAGCAAAACCAGATTGGAGAAGGAGAACAAAAACCTCATGTAAAATCCCCTATGTGCTCCCCACCTGCCTTAGCAAGCATGCTCAAGTCTAGTCAGTTTTAGGAACATCAAACTAAAATAGACGATATGTACTTAAAACACATATAGCCACACGGCGAAACACTGTAGAGATTGCACTCTAATCTCTTAACTGTGGGAGAGTTAAATGAATTTTCTTTCTAAGGTTGACAACCACCCACATAAAGGATGCCATACTACAGAAGATCTCCAGGGAAGGCAAGGATAGGAAATATAAATACGCAGGGCGACATTGCGTGAAGTGTGCCCCTCTTAAAATCGGTATAATGTATTGCTTCCTCTGATGGTTATAAATCTTACAAGAAAACACCACATTCATAGAATCCTGAGCCAACACATCACTACAGAGGGCAACTGGTTAAAATTGTGGACCAGTCATTCATGTTTGGAAATCTGACCAGCCGGTGGAAGGTGCCTAGTCTTGGGCAAGTCAGGACAAACTTGTGTCTTGCATTTAAAACTGCTCTAAGATAGGATTGCATATCAAAAGTTGTAAAAAGTATTTGATTTTTCAAAACACTAGGTTTACAGATTTCGGATGGAAGTCTGATGTTCTCCAGATGTGTCATGACTTTGTTTTTTAGAGAATCCCTACCAATAAGGGTTAGTGTTTCAGGCTTCTCAAAGTACTCCGGGTGTGCCAGATCATCACAAAAACGTTGAATATAGATAAGCCACGGAATACGCTGGTATAGGCTAGATTTAAGAACGTCCTTAATTATGGCACAGTTTAAATCGGTACATACGGAAGTCCATAATTTATAAAAGAGTAGAATGGGCTGTAACAGAATCAGATCTGTAATCAATGGGGCTCCGAGTTCGGCATCACATGTGTATACTGGGGCACTTTTAGGGGTGATAAGAAGATACCTAAAAAACTTGTTCTCAACCAGTAGTATTACCCACACTCCCACCCCATCAAGTGCGACACTAAAGCATTTAGCTTTATAAATTGACATCATCAGCTCTGGTGGATTAGAGCCCAGTTATCTGGCAAACCTTCTGAGTGCCATACAGGGTTTATTGAATTGTAACTTCCAATTGGAGATTGCCTTATTTAATAGGCACTCTTTATCAAATAAAATCCCCAAATAGGAAAATGTATTAGTGAAGCCTATGGATTTACCATGTATTTTTAGATCTCTGCAATTAGCGGTATTCCACCCACATATCATGACAAAGGTTTTGATTGGTTTACTAAAAGCCTGAGGTCCTGCATGTATTCAGCAATATTTGTCCGCAGGGACTGAAGAGCAAGTGAAATGCGTGCCATGAGGGACGGCAACGTTGGCGTAGCGAAGAGCCGGTACAGGGCGAGTCCCTATGTGCGGTAGATCTTTAGACGATGCAGCAAGCACCACACCCACACTATTTACATATAGTGAGAACAAAAAGAGGGCATGGACACAGCCCTGACTCACCCCCTCTCCACCCTGAATGCTTAGGTACATACCCCTCTGATACTATATCCAACCCTGGCATTACATCCCGAGAATAGGCCCCTCAAAAAGCGTTTGATAGATGTTTCTACCCCCAGCTCTTTCGTAATTTACCACAGTTTGGCATGTATGATGCAGTCAAAAGCTGAGGAGGGATCAACAAAAGCTAAATACATATTCCCCTCTGATTTTAACTAACTTCCCAAGAAGCAGGCTTAAGTTGAGGATCTGCTTTATTGTTCCAACCCCAGGACAGAATCCATATTGTAAATCTGAGAATATGCTATGTGTGTCTGCCCAGTCTTGTAATATATTCAGGATGATACTTCCTGCAATCTTCACCAGGGAATCAAGTAAAGAGATTGGTCTATAGCAGGCCAGGTTTGATCTGTCTCCCTTTTTAGGTCTCGTGGCGATTACCGCGCGGTCTCGCGGTCTCGCCAGAGACCTATTGTCACCGGCTCAGCTTCCCAGGAGACAAGAGATGGCCACGCGCATAATCGGATCGGAGCGGGCCGCGCGCGCGTGTGCACATCTCCTGTCTTCTGGGAACCTCTAACACACACAGCCACCCCTCCCCCTGCTTACGCATGCGCACACACAGAGACACAAACACGAGCGCACATACACGCACGCACACATACAGACACCCCCCCGCCGCCACACACATACACACATGGGCGCACACACACACGAGCACACCGAGACCCCCCCGCCACCCACCTCCCCCCTACAACTAAGCCCCACTCACCGCCACTCCGGACTTCTGCAGCCTCCTCTGTAGGGTGGGCTCCACGCGGGGCTCCCTCAGCTCACGGAAGGCCCGTAGTGCCGTGCACTCCATCCTCGCCCATGTCCCAGGCAAGGTGGCAGCACGCTTGCTCAGTGCGTAAGCGTGTGTGCACAAGCAGCTATTGTGCCGCGCACTTTCAGTTTCCCTTCCTAGCCCGCTTGTTTTTTGTGCTTCAGACTTCCAACCACGAGTGTAAGCAAGACAGAAGAGGCTCTGAAACGAAGCCAGTCGACCAACTGCCCTGTTTGTGTTTCTAGGTTATTTACAGCGCATAGAAGCGACATATGGCAGTATTAAGCCCTCACTATATTTGTATGATTTAAAAAAAAGACTTATATTTTTATCTGCCACTGAGACCGCATACAATTTTTTTTTCCCTAACAAATGTGATTTTGAAATTGACATAACTCAGTCGGTTGGGCGCCTGCCGCAGAGGCCTGTGTGCGAAGGACTACCAACAATAAACACTTCTTATTATTAATATTTTAATTTTATACCCGACCTTTCGTTCCTCCACGGCGGGTAAGATGACGCACTAGTCAGTGGTCTTTTATGAAAGAGTATGACGTAAGCTGCATAGGGCAGTTCGGTGTGTGACGTTCGTTGTGTAGCAGGCGGTGTTACTATGTGACACAGTTATGCGGTTCAGGTGTGCCACCTACTTCACCGCATCAGGATGCAGCGCTTCCAGTCCTGGGCTCATCTGTTACACATCATTGTTATCAGGTGCGTGAGTCCGCGTGGACTCAATGGAAGGAAACCATGGCAACCCCCTGAACACGTCATGATATTAATGGCATTTGTTTGTTGTGCTTGTCAGTTCGGTGTGTGACGTTCGTTGTGTTGAAGGCGGTGTTACTATGTGACACAGTTATGCGGTACAGGTGTGCCACCTACTTCACCGCATCAGGATGCAGCGCTTCCAGTCCTGGGCTCATCTGTTACACTTCATTGTTATCAGGTGCGTGAGTCCGCGTGGACTCAATGGAAGGAAACCATGGCAACCCCCTGAACACGTCATAATATTAATGGCATTTGTTTGTTGTGCTTGTAGCATTAGTCTGGTATCACAGCGCTTTGTTGATGCAAGCTCCTCATTGGCTGCAAGCTGGAGCGCCTAGCGCGCTAACTGGGAGAAGCAAGCAAGGCAGATAACAAGCCTTGGCAAAGCCAAAGGCCTCGCTTTGAGTCCAATAGGCCCTGCTAACGTCAGTACAGCATTGAAATTACGCAAGCAGCAGAAAAAAAGGCCTGGGTGACGGGGCCAGGAACATTTTGTATGCACGTGGCGCAGGCGCCATGTTTTTTATTTGCCTATATGAGAAGGATGGGAAAGTGTCAAAGTGGATTTAAATCTAAAGTGGGAAGGCCGTCAGCAAATTGCTGCATGGCCCTCCAACAATAACAAGCATTTGCAATGCAATAGGTCTCGCATTTACGAGAGTTAAAGGTATTGTCATTGTAAATGGCAATGCATTTTATTTATGTGTTTGTTTTTAAAACAGATAAATACAAAGCATTGTCATTTACAACGCCAATAGGTTAAAACTCTCGCAAGTGCAAGACCTATTGTATTGCTTCCTGTTGCAGTGGAAGAGAGGAGGAACGGGGAGGAGGAGGAGTCAGCTACAGAGAGCCGTGCCAATTAAAAGAAAGGTGCAGCTCTCCAAAGTTGATTTTTTCAATATTGTTAGATTATTGAAGGCAGCCACTGCTTACTAAAAGCTTACAATATTGAAACAATAGATTTGGGCGAACAGCAACTTTCTTTTCTTCATGGCAGCTCTTCGCGTCTATTTTTTCAATATATTCGTTCTAATACTTCAAGTTAGTCCTGTGGTGCCTTTGCTGTAATTAGGAGTACTGTGCTGCTCTTTGAAGATAATTCAGAAAAGGGGGTGGTGATGAACAGAGTGCCTGAATTAAGCAGACCACTCTTTTGCGAGTCAGTAATTGGTTACCGACTCGCAGAATAAGGTTTGTACATACCATCAAACATTTTAGCGGTTGCAGATGGGCCGATTTCCCATTTGCGATTGCTGAAAAGGATAACACATCTGGCCGATAATTACTTGAAAATGTTAACTGATGACAGACTCTCATGGCTGCCTCTTATTGGCACTAAGCAGATATCTGCCTTTACTAAAACGGTGATGTAGAATGTTGTATTGAGTGTATGGTGGATATCCATTCTTCAGCTATATCGATTCTAGGTTTTATATCCATTTGGACGTGCACTTATATTAATTCTAATCAATATTAAACCTTATGCTTATATACACAGGGATTCAAAAAAGGAGGTGGTGATGAACAGAGTGTCTGAATTAAGCAGACCACTCTTACCCAGTCCAAAGATCAGGGCTTGATCCATCACCGTTTTTTAGCTCACTGCACCATCCCAGCTCAGAACTTGGCTATATGCAAATTAGTCTGTTCCTGTCCCAGTGCATGATGGGAACAGGGCAAACCAAACTACCAAGCCAATTCTTGTACTGGGAAGGAAACAAGCTTCCGGGGACCGGTTTCTGCCATTACAGGCGTCGTCGGCCCGGCTTGCTTGAATCCTGATGGTGCAATGAGCAAGGGACTCACATCTGAGTATACCCTTCCACGCTTATGGTGGACAAAATGATTCAGAAAAGGGGGTGGTGATGAACAGAGTGCCTGAATTAAGCAGACCACTCTTACCCAGTCCAAAGATCAGGGCTTGATCCATCACCGTTTTTTAGCTCACTGCACCATCCCAGCTCAGAAATTGGCTATCTGCAAATTAGTCTGTTCCTGTCCCAGTGCATGATGGGAACAGGGCAAACCAAACTACCAAGCCAATTCTTGTACTGGGAAGGAAACAAGCTTCCGGGGACCGGTTTCTGCCATTACAGGCGTCGTCCACCCGGCTTGCTTGAATCCTGATGGTGCAATGAGCAAGGGACTCACATCTGAGTATACCCTTCCACGCTTATGGTGGACAAAATGATTCAGAAAAGGGGGTGGTGATGAACAGAGTGCCTGAATTAAGCAGACCACTCTTACCCAGTCCAAAGATCAGGGCTTGATCCATCACCGTTTTTTAGCTCACTGCACCATCCCAACTCAGAACTTGGCTATATGCAAATTAGTCTGTTCCTGTCCCAGTGCATGATGGGAACAGGGCAAACCAAACTACCAAGCCAATTCTTGTACTGGGAAGGAAACAAGCTTCCGGGGACCGGTTTCTGCCATTACAGGCGTCGTCGGCCCGGCTTGCTTGAATCCTGCTGGTGCAATGAGCAAGGGACTCACATCTGAATATACCCTTCCACGCTTATGGTGGACAAAATGATTCAGAAAAGGGGGTGGTGATGAACTGCTCCATCAGGATTCAAGCAAGCCGGGCCGACGAGGCTGAAATGCCAGAAACCGGTCCCCGGTAGCTTGTATCCTTTCTGGTGAAGAATTGGCTTGGTAGTTTGGTCTGCCCTGTTCCCATGATGCACTGGGCCAGGGACAGACTAATTTGCATATAGCCAGGTTCTGAGCTGGGATGGGGCAGTGAGCTAAATAACAGTGATGGATCAAGCCCTGATCTTTGGACTGGGTAAGAGTGGTCTGCTTAATTCAGACACTCTGTTCATCACCACCCCCTTTTCTGAATCGTTTTTGGCCACTATAGGTGTGGCAGGGTATACTCAGACATGAGTCCCTTGCTCACTGCTCCATCAGGATTCAAGCAAGCCGGGCCGATGAGGCTGAAATGCCAGAAACCGGTCCCCGGTAGCTTGTATCCTTTCTGGTGAAGAATTGGCTTGGTAGTTTGGTCTGCCCTGTTCCCATGATGCACTGGGCCAGGGACAGACTAATTTGCATATAGCCAGGTTCTGAGCTGGGATGGGGCAGTGAGCTAAATAACGGTGATGGATCAAGCCCTGATCTTTGGACTGGGTAAGAGTGGTCTGCTTAATTCAGACACTCTGTTCATCACCACCCCCTTTTCTGAATCGTTTTTGGCCACTATAGGTGTGGCAGGGTATACTCAGACATGAGTCCCTTGCTCACTGCTCCATCAGGATTCAAGCAAGCCGGGCCGACGAGGCTGAAATGCCAGAAACCGGTCCCCGGTAGCTTGTATCCTTTCTGGTGAAGAATTGGCTTGGTAGTTTGGTCTGCCCTGTTCCCATGATGCACTGGGCCAGGGACAGACTAATTTGCATATAGCCAGGTTCTGAGCTGGGATGGGGCTGTGAGCTAAATAACGGTGATGGATCAAGCCCTGATCTTTGGACTGGGTAAGAGTGGTCTGCTTAATTCAGACACTCTGTTCATCACCACCCCCTTTTCTGAATCGCTCTTTGAAGATAAACAAGCATTTGCAATGCAATAGGTCTTGCATTTGCGAGAGTTTAACCTATTGGCATTGTAATTGACAATGCCTTTTATTTACGTTTTAAAAACCAACACATAATAAAAGGCAGTGCCATTTATAATGCCAATGGCTCAAACTCTAACAACTGAGAGACCTATTGCATTGCAAATGCTTGTTATAAATAGGGACGATAGTTGATTTGGCCCATGTTGGCAAGAACCCAGCTGTGCAGCATGCCCTGAGAACTAAGCTCAATAAAGGCCCCCCTAGAGCAATACTCACTTTAAACAAATCGATTGGGATTGTGTCTGGACCTAGAGTTTTGCCACCTTTACTAGCCAATATTGCATCATTAACTTCTTCTATTCTTATGGCGATCATGGAGGTAGTCTGTGGCATATCTACTATTGCCATGTGATTATGTCCATGCCCTAATGCAGGGGCCACTTTCGATAGATGGTGGAAAAAGGCTCTATCCAGTCTTCTTCAATAATGGCCAACTCTATCCTGGGAGCCGCCTCTGCTATCAGTGGTGCAGAGTTATTTTTTCTCCAAAAAGCTCTGTTATCCTTATGAATGCTTCACATAAAGATTCCCAAACCGTCTCCCTTATCTGTGATTTCCTCAACTTCAGCGCCTTCTTATAATCAGTTCTACAGGTCTGGACCTCAAGGTTAAATCTAGGGGATTTATGAAGAGCCTCTTTTAACCGTTTATGGGCCCTAGTACACGCAGTATCGAACCAGTCCTTTTTCACCTGTCTGGCTTTCTTCACTTACGACAGACAGATTCTCCTTCACCCCCTGCCCAATTTTCAAAAAAGCTTTAATGATATTACTAGGTGCTATTGAATCATCTGGACCGATCTTAATAGCCTCTCTTTTACTTGCTACCAGTTACTTAAGGAACCCCTCTGGGACGATCTATGTCCCGGAGGGGTTACCCGTATGGGTATACCCGTTAAGGCTTGCTAACTCGATTTTTTCTACTTTTGAGACCGTTTTATTGTGCCCCTGCTTAAAAAATAGATTTGACAATGTTTCAGTACTCAAAAGGTAATGATCACTTAGTGAAATCAAGTGAGCAAAATGTATATGCCTGGTCAGCACACCTATTAGATAACAAAATGTTTTCAATAATGCTAGGTGCGTTTCTCCCATTAAGAGTGCATGTACGTGGGGCATAAGGGGAGGAGATCTCATTTGCGAAGGCAAAGTCAAATTTGAATAATAATTTGTTAATCTTATACCCTAAAGCATTGTGTTTGAAATGGGTTTGGTCAGCATCTTCTGCATTTGTCATACTACATATCTTACTTGAATGTACATTGCACAAACATAAGTTAAAATCTCCACCCCATAAGGTAATGGTATACTTGCTGTTGTTTGTCTAAATATACTCCAAGTCATTGTTCAGTTTCTGTGGTATGTCTATGATGGCTTGCGCAGGGACATTATTGTAAAAATTGATTATGGCTAATCTGCAGGACTAGACGAATCACATAATATTAATTAAAAATAGGGATTGTGTTTTACCAAAGAGATGTTGGTAACTTCTAAGCTGTTACATGCATATGTGCACAATCCACCCTTTGATCTATCGTGTACAGATGGAATGGCAGGGGTCAAGTATGTTTTCTACCCATGCATGTGGATGGGCTCCGTAAGCCAGCTTTCTTGTAGACATATAAAATGGAAACTGGCTACAAACACTAGCCATTCTAAATTTTTACTGTTATTCCGCAATCCTGCCACATACTAAAAAACAAAATCTACACGTTCGTAGGGAGCTAGTAGAGGGTTGGATTTGGTGTTATTACATAAGGCCACTAACGCGGTACTAGTAGAAGGTTGGATGGTGTTATTATGCCTTGATATAGATCTCTTTCTAACTAAATTAGAGGTGATTGTTGGGTCTTCCTCCCAAGCTGCGGAGGCCTTGCCACTGATTGAGTCCTACCCATCCAAGTTTGACAGACGTTGGAAACGGTTATAAGCAGGTACCATAAAGTTAAAATTCTTTGTGCGCCTTGGGATCCAAGTGAACTACAATCTGTCCCTTTCAAACTGTTTTTCTGGCTGATAACAATATTCTAACTGATGAGATGAAATAGAGGTTGGGGAAATATTAGGCGCCCTAATCCTGGCCAGGGTGGTATCCACCAGCTGTGGGGTTTTGAAAAAGCCCACGCAGAGTTTTTTTACCTTTACCCTCCCATTTGACCCTCCTCGCTATTTTGATATCTTTCAAAAACCGTTCGGTTAAGGCCAATATTACCCCCAATCAGTTTAGGGACTTATTTCCTAATGCAAACCAGTTTTCGGTCCTCTTTGTGGGTGTGGTGGAATGTTAACCAAGACTATCACGTATGGGGTGGCCGCAGGTGGAAGGTTGACACGATCATCTACTTGTTTCATAGATTCGTGAATATTATCTTCTGTCGTTATAGTTACTGCAGTGGAGCCCTGACATCTATCACCAGCCACCCTGGTGCCTAGCTCTTCCTGGACTAAAGTCTCTTCATCACACATTCTGCCTTTATGGCTGTTCAGAATAATACTTGTACGCCTTAAGGGGTCTGGGTTGGTGATAACGGGAATTATTTTATTAGTTACGGCCCTATTCGAAGCCTCTTTACAGGGCTGACCGTTCGTAATGTGTTTAATATTTATCATTTCCCCGTTTGCAAGGGAATTCAGAAAGTCCTTATAAGAGCTAGTTGTGTTTCCATTTTCACTAGACGGGTATGTATAGCCCCATTCAATATTGAAATTTTGCTCAAAAAGCTTAAGAGCTTCCCTAAGGCATCTCGTATACTACTTTTTAAATTACTTATTAAATTATTAGAAACCGTGTTAATAGTTTAGATTGGAGCTTTATCAATTTGCTGGGGGGCCCTTTTTTGAATGGTGGTTTGTTTTTACTGAGAAGGCTTCTTTATAGCACAAGTATCTATGGAGTGGATTTTGGGGTTTTCCTTCTCGTTTGGATGGTGGTGGTGAATTGGATTCAGATAATGAAATTGATTCCGAAATGAACCGAATACACCCATTTTCTCCTACACCCCACCTCGCTTCAGCACCCCTTTCATCATTATTGACTGTGGGACTCTTTAAGGAGTTCTTAGGATCATTGGAAGTTATGTGGGTCGCGGTTGTTGTAGAATCCCCACAGATTAACAGTGATTCTTCAACCGAAGATATTTGCCTATCTATTGCCCATATGCCTCCTGTAATATAATTTAGTAATGACAATTGTGATTTGCCGGGGGACTGAGACATGCTCACAGTAACTGGGTGCTTTCTCTTTCCCATGTTCAATAAATACTTTGTTTGGCTAAAGAAGAACGTTTCGACCTGAAGCACTAGGTTAAAAAGGAAATACAATTACATGCCACCCTCAGAGTAGAACACAATACTTCTAACCTCCAATAGTATTATTAAGTAAATGAGAAATAGTCTTAAAATCGCATTGTTTATCTAGCTGAGTAGCCTCTTAGTCACCTTAGACTTCCTGTTCCGTGATGATGATAGTCAAAACAATAAATCACAGCCCAAGCATGTGATTGAAATGGTACAGTACCTTAGGATGGCATCAGTATCACAAGAATGGTCCCAGAGAACAAAATCCAAGGGGAGTGGCACTGCCCTGCCTCTTCCTGGCAATGACTGGCAAGGACGGGCCAACCCTTGGCTTCGCCTCCGGGCACGGCGGTGAATCAGACAAGGAGTCCGGGAGTCTGCGTACAGAAGTCCTCCCCAGCACAATCTCCTGTAGGCAATGGGACTGGCATTATGTCATGCTCTGTGCTGCCAATCACAAAGTTTCTGAATGCTAAGGCCCTGATATGCTTTCAACAAGTACTGACTGTGGGACGGACGTAAGAGTGTAATCTGGGTGAGGCACTCTAAACAGAGACAGAGAGGGACATGCCAATGTATTGCTATAATGCTAGGCCATGCATAATGGAGGTAATTCTTCTCGTACACCAGGTATTTGTTACCCGATGGCACCGTTGCTAGCCCTGGTAATATGGTGCCAACTTCTGCCATATATTTCAGGATCCGTGCCATGCTGGTGCCCACAGCTAGTATATAGCTGACAATGGCATAATGATAGTACTTACAGGCATATTGTGCGCTTACTTGGCATTGTGGTGCTTACTCCTGATTTTACCCCTTGGGCACGGCACGATTCTGCGCCTGTGCGGCCGTTTTATTGAGTGGGCGGGTACATGACGGCCCCCAGCCGTCATCAGCACACTCCCACCGTGATGCATGACGGACGGGGGCCGTCATCAGTATGGAAGGGGTTAATGCAGGCTTTAAACAACAAACATCTGTTTTCTAAAAATATAATGTTCATATTTATGTAAAGATCTGTGTTTTTATAATGATAAGATTTCCTTTATAAAATTGAGTTTATTTTCCAAAATGAAACATTTTATTTGATAGCAAATTGTGTGTATATCATAAGCTCACGAGCTGACATATGACAAAGTCATTGGTTTCCATATATGTTTTTAAAACTGCTATGAGTTGAGGGAGCGACTCAAATTTGCCAAGAAATATCAAAGGTTCACTGATGTGGATTCCCCAAACTGTTCTTTATTGATATTATTTCAACAGAGATAGTGGCGACCAGTAGTACATCTTCATTGTTCATTAATCAGTACACATGTCAAACAGCCGACG
Source organism: Lissotriton helveticus (assembly GCF_964261635.1). NCBI lineage: Eukaryota > Metazoa > Chordata > Amphibia > Caudata > Salamandridae > Lissotriton > Lissotriton helveticus. Next base: position 190,305,839 of record NC_136062.1, on the reverse strand, counting down.
CGTTTAGTCCAGATATGGATATCATCAGGGCTCTTATTTATGAACACTTTGAATAAACGAGATTCTGATTCATCACTTGTAAAGTCAAATAATTCGACAGCAGTGCACCCATATAGAAATAGTCTGAGAGTAATACTCTATTAGTTTCCTTGCCTCAACTTCCCCTCTTGAAAATTATTCCTTCTATTTAGGTCCACATTATAAAGTATTATTCTTTTCAGTAGGTCCTTTGTTAATCACTATGTAATTTTGTTCAAAGAAAACTATCTGATCTTCAACAATTCGACAGCACCATTCCTTATTATTGTGTATATAGCAATTGTAGGCGGGGAGTCTCAGCAGGCAACATCTGGTGTCCTTCCAAACCAGTGTGCAAATAAGAGCCCTGATGATGTCCATATCTGGACGAAACACGTCGGATGTTTGACATGTATACTGATTAATGAACAATGAAGATGTACTACTGGTCGCCACTATCTCTGTTGAAATAATATCAATAAAGAACACTTTGGGGAATCCACATCAGTGAACCTTTGATATTTCTTGGCAAATTTGAGTCGCTCCCTCAACTCATTGCAATTTGATTATGGACATTATTGGATTTTTACGGTGGATCCAAATGAGGTTTTGAGCGTACATTGGATTGAAATTTATCTGAACTACTGAATGTATTAATTTGGTTATTGTCTGTGCTGACTTAGTTACCCTCACCGTTTTCTGTGTATGTGTTTTTAAAACTGCTGTCTGAGACATTGTGCTGTTAGATCTCTATAAACTGAGTAATATCACTGTTGTATACACTTGTAAAATCTGTCAAGCTCTGCTGTAACAGGCCATTAACTCTGAAATGTATGTATTTTTTATTTGTACACAATTTGTTGGAAGTAGCGGAATAAAAAATGAAAAGAAATGCAATGTAAAAGTAAAGGAATATACTATGAAAACGTATGCCATGTTAACATTTTTGTTATACCGTATGAATTTTTAGATATATTTAGAGAAATGGTGCTGACCTCCCTGGTCTGCATGTTGCTCCTCGCAGCCTCCACCTAGAGACAGAATTTGGTGTCTCATCCTCAAGCACCATGACCTCAGGTTTGGTCCCCCGGTCACCCGGGTACTTGCTTCTCCCGCTGATATTGTTGGTGTTTCTCTAGCATTGTCAATGTTGTTATTGTCCAGGGCCTGCTTTAGTACTGGTGGTACCTGGTGCAACAATCATCTCTCCATAGCCCTTCTCTCAAATGTTTCATTTGGTTTAAAGTGCTGGTAAAGTCCAGCTTTACTAAGCCAATCAGCAATCCAAATAAAATACAGATCTGTTATTTGCAGCAGGCATATTTACCCTTTGCGCTACTTTATGGCGAGTCAAAATTGCCACTAGACAAAACTCCATCCCTCGCTTTAGCAGGAACATTAATCCCAAGAATTATCTTGACATTTTTATTTGGGCCAGAAAGGTGGACACAGAAGGAACTCAGTAACAGGTGCTTTTAAATCGTAAGTTATTGCTAAACACAGCTTCCCCTGAGGACAGTGCCCCCCTCTCCAGGTCAGCCCCTGGTGCAGACGCACCGGTCGCACCACCCTAAAGCTGGCCCTGTTATTGTCACCGTTATTTCTCTCAATATTGTCTTTTTTGTGGGTATTACTGTCAGCTTGGTTGTTTTGGAACTTGGTTCATTTTGCCGCTTGTTTCGCTCGTCCTTGCCCTCCTGCCATTTTTCCTGCCGTTGCTCCCTGCTCCCAGCTTCCCGCCTCCCCGACAGCCCGCCCCCTCCCAGGACTTCTAACGGAGGCTGCTGCACAGCCCCAGTGAGTAGCCCTGACCTCCCTGGGCTGCTCACGGTCCCTCCAGCCTCCGCCTAGTGCCAGAGTCTGGTGCCTCGTCCTCAAACCCTGTGACCCAATTTCAGTCCTGCGGTCACCTGGGTGCTTGCCTCTTGTGCTGGTATTGGTGGTGTCTGTCTAGCATTGTACCACTGTCAGAGTTGATATGGTGAAGGTACCTCATGTGATGGGTAGGGTGTTAGATTTGAACATGGTCTAATCATAGGTAGACCTCGACGACACACAGAAATCTAGGTTTCTTAATGATTTTGATTGGAATATTGATGATCACAACAATTAAAAAGCCACTAATTTTCTAGGTGTGGTCTAACAATTAGACCTTCAACTGTGGGTCACGGGGTCCACGGGTCTGTTAAGAATTGAAGTCTACTGCCTGCTAGTTGGGACTGATCATTCCTTGATACAATTGAGCATTATGTTGCCACCTACAATCAAGATCAAGCCAGGTGTGAATGCCCTCCCACTAAGTACACCTAGGTCTACTCAAATGTGTAAAGGGTGGTTTAGAAGAAAGAGGGCAAACTAACTTCCCTTGATAATATTTTCGAAATACTGGAGACAAATATAAAATACAAGCAAAAACATTTGATAATAATATTACAAAAAAACACACAAACTTTAATTTACAGCAAGACGATAGTACATATGGTACTTTAGTCCAATTTTATATCTCCTGATTATTTTTCATAAGTATAGCATGTTTATCATGTTAAAATATCAATGTATACCTTTTTAGTTGAGGTTATGTATCTATGTTTATATATTTTCCTCACACTGCAGGGGAAGAAAACAAATTCCAAATCTGTCCAAATCACTGTTGTATGATGCCTCCTATTCCTCTTTCAAATATCTCTACCTTCACTCTCTGACTAATCCCAAACTTCATTTACTACTATGAACTCCCAAATAACCCTTTCTAAACTCTTTCTTATTTTATCCATCCTTTTTCCAGGAGGACAATGATGGCGGGGATGGGGGGAGTAAGACAAGAACAAAGAGAGAGGCACAGTGGAAAGAAAACTTTGATATCTTTGATAACTTCGAGCACAGGTGCGCCGACAGGGTTAAATCTAGCAGGGAATAATCAGCCTCTCATCTTTCAAGAATCGGTCAAATGAGTACCAGAGGGTTCAGTAAGACCAACAGGTGTGATTCAAGCACTAGGAGAAAATGTATGGTGTGTATTGTGAAATGTGTACGTAGTGGCTGTTAAAATGATTGTGCCTCTAGTAACTAACATATTTTATAGAAAAAGCAGTTGTTATTTTTTACTAATATTTCTCGAATCTCAAACACACGTTTGCCAATGTATTTATCCTATCGCCTTCATTTCCTTGTCTGCTCAGGGGAACAGATTCACAAGAAAGTGGTAAATTTGTTCTGGGTCAGTGAAGTTTCTCTTCGGTGGATTTCGCGTGTTTCACTTTCTCTGGAATATTTGACCCACCACTAGCTAACGTAGTGTCCACACCTGTACAGTTCTTTGATCATCATATTAAAGCCAGGGTGCCTGGCTGTGTCCAGTAGTTCAGTGGCGCTGTGCAAACAAACACGTTCTAGCGCACAAAACGCCGTCTTGGTTTAGAAACCTCCCCCTTTTGATCAATAGTACTAGAATGGGCCTGAATGACCCAAAGTGCCTCGTATAACTCACAAATCAACACTCTTGAGGCGCCTAGGGAATGGTGAAACGCTTTGTAAATTCTCAGCGGACTTGGACCCTCTGAGGGCTGAGTTCACTTCCGGCTTCACTCCAAGGCTCACCTTGCACCGAGGAGGGCAGAGCCCTGTTCTTTCCCCCTCTAAATCTTATTAATGGGAAACCTTTGGTGGTAATAAGAGCCCCTTCTGAACATTAGGGGCATTGATGCAGTTTTATTGTAAAGATCACTTTCACTGTGTGGGCAATAATTTACACCCCCAGTTTGTTTATCAATATTTAACGACAGATTTAAGATTGAATTGTGGCGCACCTGGCCACGGTTTGGGGGGAGGGTTACAAGAGTGCGGGGTTACCTTCCCACCTCTGGCTGCTGAAAAAACATTTGTTAAGTGTTCTGCTGCCGATTTTATGGACAGTGTTTTGTATAAAGGAGCCACGCTCTCTCTATTATTTAATGAAACAATTGTCTCTGTTTTAAATTGTCTTGGATTCGTTTTTTTAAATACTAGAGCCTGTGTTCTTACTAGTTTGTCTCATATTTTTTTTAATGGCAAAAAAACCACTATTCTCTCCCTTCTGTGTCCAACAACAGACACTCCCTGTTTGTATTTATACTGATTTTATTTGTAATAGTAAATTGGATTTATATAGCACTTGCTACCCCTGACAAGGCCAATAAAGCGCTTGCAACAAGTAATACGCTACTCCAAAACGCAATGTTAGTTGTAAATATGTAGATTAGTAATATGTGATTCCAAAACCCTTGTAGGATTGGTTGTGGTAAGTTTTTTAAGTGTGGTTTTGCGAACTCTTGCATTTAGTATTGCGTGCTCAATATAGAAAGAATGAGGTGCATGAGTAAAGAGAAGATGGTGTTGGGAGTGTTGGACATGTGCGCCTCTTAGTTGTATACACTGGATAGGAGGAGGGAATAGTTTGGAAGGAAGTTTGAGAGGTCATATTAGTCAGAAATGTTTGGGATGAGCCAGAGGGGCGGGAGGGCTGCAGAGGTGGAAGGATTTGTTTAATAACTACAAAGTGATATATATCACTGTCATTTAATTTTTTATTATGATATTTTAGTTTGTTATAACGCGCTCTATGCTTCATATTGCTACACAGCTAACAATTACAATCTAACCCACATAATGCCACAACACATCACATACATACACTCAATAACACATGGCTAAAATACAATACCATTAGCAAAGTCGAACACTCTAAAATAAACAAATGCGAGACCTATTGCATGAGCGCGGCGCCGTCTTCATGGACACCGCGCTATGAAATGCAATAGGTGTTGCTTTTGCTATTGTAAATAACAATGACTTTTAATATTTTAAAAGGAATTGCCATTTACAATTCCAATAGCTCCAAAATTCGCAGTTGCGAGACCTATTGCATTGTAAATGCTTGTTAGTCTATTACTCCTATACCTGCAGTGGGCTAAACTCTAGAGCATTTGACGGGTAAACAACTTTCTGGAGGGAAATTGAAGTACTTGGTGAAAGCCAAATTGACTTCCATTTAGCTAATGGGGGTAAGACTGCACTTATCTACTAACTGAGGAACTAACAGTGCAACTAGATGAAAGTCATGCTGTAGCAGTGATTTTCTTGGACCTCTTTGCTGCTTTTGACACACTTGATCACAACATTTCATAAACAGTTTGAGAAATGCAGATATCACCGGTACCATTTTGAGGTGGTTTACATCCTTCTCGGAGAACAGATGTCAGGCAGTTAAACGAGACAAACTCTTCTCCAGGGACCCAGGCTGTTCAGTAGGGGTGCACCAGAGGCCCCTTTCCCCCATATGTTTTTTAATATGTCACTGGAACCTCTATTCAAATTAAACCTATCTTATGGATGCAAACTGCCCTTATGGATGCAAACTGCTGTTATATGTGGATGGTACAGAGATTATCGTACGGCTTGCACCTAAGTCAACTGGATCTACGAATCGCTTACATGGCTGCCTGCTGGAGGTACAAAGATGGATAACATTTCATTTTCTGAAATTTCATACAAATAAAATGGAGATCCTTAATCCTTAGACTTCTTAAGATCCTTAATAAAAATGAAGATCATTGGGACAATAGCAGATTTAGGAGAAAAGTCAATGTCCCTGAGAGTGAATCTTGATAGCTTTCATTCATCCACAGAGCGAGCAAAGTAGGTTCCAGACATTGTAACTATTAAGTTGGATTTTTTTCTGTCCGCCCTAGAAAATCTGAAGCATACATTGAATCTGTCTGCGTGGTGTCAGGATAGGACGATTGTAATGGCCTACTTGTGGTTCTGCTAGTATATCTGAAGGTGGAATTATGACTACAAAATTCAGCGGTCTGGAGGGCCGCCAAATTGGGAAATTCGATCATGTTTTAAGGGCTCGTAGTGCTCTTTACCGACCCGCCCGAGCACCCCTCCTGCAGCATAGAAATCAACGAAATGTCTGATGCATATAGCGTTCCACCTTGCAGAGACACGCTGCCTCTCTTCTGTATTTACAAGCCAGCCCGGGTGATGAGATCGGAAGCATCACCCCTACTACAAGCACAGTCAAGAGCAGGCTGGGGGGGGGGGGGGGCTCTTTCGTTCTTCTAGGTTCTTAGGAGCCGAGCTGTGCACCTGGCGGCCCCTTCATCAAAGGGTTGTGATCAGCTGTCCGCAGCCTCGTTTTACAATATCACAAGACAAAGACCATCTCAGACTCTCTTTTACTAAATCTTTCAGAATGAATTGTTTCTGGTAATTTACGCCGTACCTTACTACTCTATTATCCGGTTTTTAGTGCCGGGAAACCTTTGTCGACAGTCTGCTGTACATGAATTTACATCAAATCAAATCTGTTTGTGGTCGGGGAGAGATGTGCACGTCTCCTGCCTGCACGACTCTGGGTGTGCACAGGTGAAGCTTTTATTCCCGTTCCGGTTCTGTGTGTAAGGAAGCTTGCACTGGGTGCTTAATCTTTATCTGTAATGTGTAGTGTGGGAGGCTGACGCAACCCGTGCTGTACATGTTCTATGTGTATGAGGTGAGCTGGCGCTGACGCTGAGGGAGGCGTGCACTGATACTGCCCATCGGGTACTTGTTTGTGCATTAGGTGCACCTGCACTAACGCAGAGAGAAGCACTCACTAATACTGCCCATGCTATACGTGATCTATGTGCATGAGGTGAGCTTGCACTAATGCAGAGAGAAGCACTCACTGATACTGCCCATGTTATATGTGATATATGTGCATGAGGTGAGCTGGTACTAATGCAGAGAGAAGCACTCACTAATACTGCCCATGCTATACGTGATCTATGTGCATGAGGTGAGCTTGCACTAATGCAGAGAGAAGCACTCACTGATACTGCCCATGTTATATGTGATATATGTGCATGAGGTGAGCTTGCACTAATGCAGAGAGAAGCACTCACTGATACTGCCCATGCTATATGTGATATATGTGCATGAGGTGAGCTGGTACTAATGCAGAGAGAAGCACTCACTAATACTGCCCATGCTATACGTGATCTATGTACATGAGGTGAGCTTGCACTAATGCAGAGAGAAGCACTCACTGATACTGCCCATGCTATATGTGATATATGTGCATGAGGTGAGCTGGTACTAATGCAGAGAGAAGCACTCACTAATACTGCCCATGCTATACGTGGTCTATGTACATGAGGTGAGCTTGCAATAATGCAGAGAAAAGCACTCACTGATACTGCCCATGCTATATGTGATATATGTGCATGAGGTGAGCTGGTACTAATGCAGAGAGAAGCACTCACTGATACTGCCCATGCTATACGTGATCTCTGTGCATGAGGTGCACCTGCACTAACGCAGAGAGGAGCACTCACTGATACTGCCCATGCTATACGTGATCTATGTGCATGAGGCGCACCGGCACTAACGCAGGGAGGAGCACTCACTGATACTCCCCATGCTATACGTGATCTATGTGTATGAGATGCACCTGCACTAACGCAGAGAGGAGCACTCACTAATACTGCCCATGCTATATGTGATATATGTGCATGAGGTGAGCTGGTACTAATGCAGAGAGAAGCACTCACTGATACTGCCCATGCTATACGTGATCTATGTGCATGAGGTGAGCTTGCACTAATGCAGAGAGAAGCACTCACTGATACTGCCCATGCTATATGTCATATATGTGCATGAGGTAAGCTTGCATTAACGCAGAGAGGAGCACTCACTGATACTGCCCATGCTATAGGTGATCTATGTGCATGAGGTGCACATGCACTAACGCAGAGAGGAGCACCCACTGATACGCCCCATGCTATACGTGATCTATGTGTATGAGATGCACCTGCACTAACGCAGAGAGGAGCACTCACTAATACTGCCCATGCTATATGTGATATATGTGCATGAGGTGAGCTGGTACTAATGCAGAGAGAAGCACTCACTAATACTGCCCATGCTATACGTGATCTATGTGCATGAGGTGAGCTTGCACTAATGCAGAGAGAAGCACTCACTGATACTGCCCATGCTATATGTGATATATGTGCATGAAGTGAGCTTGCACTAATGCAGAGAGAAGCACTCACTGATACTGCCCATGCTATATGTGATATATGTGCATGAGGTGAGCTGGTACTAATGCAGAGAGAAGCACTCACTAATACTGCCCATGCTATACGTGGTCTATGTACATGAGGTGAGCTTGCAATAATGCAGAGAAAAGCACTCACTGATACTGCCCATGCTATATGTGATATATGTGCATGAGGTGAGCTGGTACTAATGCAGAGAGAAGCACTCACTGATACTGCCCATGCTATACGTGATCTCTGTGCATGAGGTGCACCTGCACTAACGCAGAGAGGAGCACTCACTGATACTCCCCATGCTATACGTGATCTATGTGTATGAGATGCACCTGCACTAACGCAGAGAGGAGCACTCACTGATACTCCCCATGCTATACGTGATCTATGTGTATGAGATGCACCTGCACTAACGCAGAGAGAAGCACTCACTAATACTGCCCATGCTATATGTGATATATGTGCATGAGGTGAGCTGGTACTAATGCAGAGAGAAGCACTCACTGATACTGCCCATGCTATACGTGATCTATCTGCATGAGGTGAGCTAGCACTAATGCAGTGAGAACCACTCACTAATACTGCCCATGCTATATGTCATATATGTGCATGAGGTGAGCTTGCACTAACGCAGAGGAGCACTCACTGATACTGCCCATGCTATAGGTGATCTATGTGCATGAGGTGAGCTGGTACTAATGCAGAGAGAAGCACTCACTAATACTGCCCATGCTATACGTGATCTATGTACATGAGGTGAGCTTGCACTAATGCAGAGAGAAGCACTCACTGATACTACCCATGCTATATGTGATATATGTGCATGAGGTGAGCTGGTACTAATGCAGAGAGAAGCACTCACTAATACTGCCCATGCTATACGTGGTCTATGTACATGAGGTGAGCTTGCAATAATGCAGAGAAAAGCACTCACTGATACTGCCCATGCTATATGTGATATATGTGCATGAGGTGAGCTGGTACTAATGCAGAGAGAAGCACTCACTGATACTGCCCATGCTATACATGATCTCTGTGCATGAGGTGCACCTGCACTAACGCAGAGAGGAGCACTCACTGATACTGTCCATGCTATACGTGATCTATGTGCATGAGGCGCACCTGCACTAACGCAGGGAGGAGCACTCACTGATACTCCCCATGCTATACGTGATCTATGTGTATGAGATGCACCTGCACTAACGCAGAGAGGAGCACTCACTAATACTGCCCATGCTATATGTGATATATGTGCATGAGGTGAGCTGGTACTAATGCAGAGAGAAGCACTCACTGATACTTCCCATGCTATACGTGATCTATGTGCATGAGGTGAGCTTGCACTAATGCAGAGAGAAGCACTCACTGATACTGCCCATGCTATATGTCATATATGTGCATGAGGTAAGCTTGCATTAACGCAGAGAGGAGCACTCACTGATACTGCCCATGCTATAGGTGATCTATGTGCATGAGGTGCACATGCACTAACGCAGAGAGGAGCACTCACTGATACGCCCCATGCTATACGTGATCTATGTGTATGAGATGCACCTGCACTAACGCAGAGAGGAGCACTCACTAATACTGCCCATGCTATACGTGATCTATGTGCATGAGGTGAGCTTGCACTAATGCAGAGAGAAGCACTCACTGATACTGCCCATGTTATATGTGATATATGTGCATGAGGTGAGCTGGTACTAATGCAGAGAGAAGCACTCACTAATACTGCCCATGCTATACGTGATCTATGTGCATGAGGTGAGCTTGCACTAATGCAGAGAGAAGCACTCACTGATACTGCCCATGTTATATGTGATATATGTGCATGAGGTGAGCTGGTACTAATGCAGAGAGAAGCACTCACTAATACTGCCCATGCTATACGTGATCTATGTGCATGAGGTGAGCTTGCACTAATGCAGAGAGAAGCACTCACTGATACTGCCCATGTTATATGTGATATATGTGCATGAGGTGAGCTTGCACTAATGCAGAGAGAAGCACTCACTGATACTGCCCATGCTATATGTGATATATGTGCATGAGGTGAGCTGGTACTAATGCAGAGAGAAGCACTCACTAATACTGCCCATGCTATACGTGATCTATGTACATGAGGTGAGCTTGCACTAATGCAGAGAGAAGCACTCACTGATACTGCCCATGCTATATGTGATATATGTGCATGAGGTGAGCTGGTACTAATGCAGAGAGAAGCACTCACTAATACTGCCCATGCTATACGTGGTCTATGTACATGAGGTGAGCTTGCAATAATGCAGAGAAAAGCACTCACTGATACTGCCCATGCTATATGTGATATATGTGCATGAGGTGAGCTGGTACTAATGCAGAGAGAAGCACTCACTGATACTGCCCATGCTATACGTGATCTCTGTGCATGAGGTGCACCTGCACTAACGCAGAGAGGAGCACTCACTGATACTGCCCATGCTATACGTGATCTATGTGCATGAGGCGCACCGGCACTAACGCAGGGAGGAGCACTCACTGATACTCCCCATGCTATACGTGATCTATGTGTATGAGATGCACCTGCACTAACACAGAGAGGAGCACTCACTAATACTGCCCATGCTATATGTGATATATGTGCATGAGGTGAGCTGGTACTAATGCAGAGAGAAGCACTCACTGATACTGCCCATGCTATACGTGATCTATGTGCATGAGGTGAGCTTGCACTAATGCAGAGAGAAGCACTCACTGATACTGCCCATGCTATATGTCATATATGTGCATGAGGTAAGCTTGCATTAACGCAGAGAGGAGCACTCACTGATACTGCCCATGCTATAGGTGATCTATGTGCATGAGGTGCACATGCACTAACGCAGAGAGGAGCACTCACTGATACGCCCCATGCTATACGTGATCTATGTGTATGAGATGCACCTGCACTAACGCAGAGAGGAGCACTCACTAATACTGCCCATGCTATATGTGATATATGTGCATGAGGTGAGCTGGTACTAATGCAGAGAGAAGCACTCACTAATACTGCCCATGCTATACGTGATCTATGTGCATGAGGTGAGCTTGCACTAATGCAGAGAGAAGCACTCACTGATACTGCCCATGCTATATGTGATATATGTGCATGAAGTGAGCTTGCACTAATGCAGAGAGAAGCACTCACTGATACTGCCCATGCTATATGTGATATATGTGCATGAGGTGAGCTGGTACTAATGCAGAGAGAAGCACTCACTAATACTGCCCATGCTATACGTGGTCTATGTACATGAGGTGAGCTTGCAATAATGCAGAGAAAAGCACTCACTGATACTGCCCATGCTATATGTGATATATGTGCATGAGGTGAGCTGGTACTAATGCAGAGAGAAGCACTCACTGATACTGCCCATGCTATACGTGATCTCTGTGCATGAGGTGCACCTGCACTAACGCAGAGAGGAGCACTCACTGATACTCCCCATGCTATACGTGATCTATGTGTATGAGATGCACCTGCACTAACGCAGAGAGGAGCACTCACTGATACTCCCCATGCTATACGTGATCTATGTGTATGAGATGCACCTGCACTAACGCAGAGAGAAGCACTCACTAATACTGCCCATGCTATATGTGATATATGTGCATGAGGTGAGCTGGTACTAATGCAGAGAGAAGCACTCACTGATACTGCCCATGCTATACGTGATCTATCTGCATGAGGTGAGCTAGCACTAATGCAGTGAGAACCACTCACTAATACTGCCCATGCTATATGTCATATATGTGCATGAGGTGAGCTTGCACTAACGCAGAGGAGCACTCACTGATATTGCCCATGCTATAGGTGATCTATGTGCATGAGGTGAGCTGGTACTAATGCAGAGAGAAGCACTCACTAATACTGCCCATGCTATACGTGATCTATGTACATGAGGTGAGCTTGCACTAATGCAGAGAGAAGCACTCACTGATACTGCCCATGCTATATGTGATATATGTGCATGAGGTGAGCTGGTACTAATGCAGAGAGAAGCACTCACTAATACTGCCCATGCTATACGTGGTCTATGTACATGAGGTGAGCTTGCAATAATGCAGAGAAAAGCACTCACTGATACTGCCCATGCTATATGTGATATATGTGCATGAGGTGAGCTGGTACTAATGCAGAGAGAAGCACTCACTGATACTGCCCATGCTATACATGATCTCTGTGCATGAGGTGCACCTGCACTAACGCAGAGAGGAGCACTCACTGATACTGTCCATGCTATACGTGATCTATGTGCATGAGGCGCACCTGCACTAACGCAGGGAGGAGCACTCACTGATACTCCCCATGCTATACGTGATCTATGTGTATGAGATGCACCTGCACTAACGCAGAGAGGAGCACTCACTAATACTGCCCATGCTATATGTGATATATGTGCATGAGGTGAGCTGGTACTAATGCAGAGAGAAGCACTCACTGATACTGCCCATGCTATACGTGATCTATGTGCATGAGGTGAGCTTGCACTAATGCAGAGAGAAGCACTCACTGATACTGCCCATGCTATATGTCATATATGTGCATGAGGTAAGCTTGCATTAACGCAGAGAGGAGCACTCACTGATACTGCCCATGCTATAGGTGATCTATGTGCATGAGGTGCACATGCACTAACGCAGAGAGGAGCACTCACTGATACGCCCCATGCTATACGTGATCTATGTGTATGAGATGCACCTGCACTAACGCAGAGAGGAGCACTCACTAATACTGCCCATGCTATATGTGATATATGTGCATGAGGTGAGCTGGTACTAATGCAGAGAGAAGCACTCACTAATACTGCCCATGCTATACGTGATCTATGTGCATGAGGTGAGCTTGCACTAATGCAGAGAGAAGCACTCACTGATACTGCCCATGCTATATGTGATATATGTGCATGAAGTGAGCTTGCACTAATGCAGAGAGAAGCACTCACTGATACTGCCCATGCTATATGTGATATATGTGCATGAGGTGAGCTGGTACTAATGCAGAGAGAAGCACTCACTAATACTGCCCATGCTATACGTGGTCTATGTACATGAGGTGAGCTTGCAATAATGCAGAGAAAAGCACTCACTGATACTGCCCATGCTATATGTGATATATGTGCATGAGGTGAGCTGGTACTAATGCAGAGAGAAGCACTCACTGATACTGCCCATGCTATACGTGATCTCTGTGCATGAGGTGCACCTGCACTAACGCAGAGAGGAGCACTCACTGATACTCCCCATGCTATACGTGATCTATGTGTATGAGATGCACCTGCACTAACGCAGAGAGGAGCGCTCACTGATACTCCCCATGCTAAACGTGATCTATGTGTATGAGATGCACCTGCACTAACGCAGAGAGAAGCACTCACTAATACTGCCCATGCTATATGTGATATATGTGCATGAGGTGAGCTGGTACTAATGCAGAGAGAAGCACTCACTGATACTGCCCATGCTATACGTGATCTATCTGCATGAGGTGAGCTAGCACTAATGCAGTGAGAACTACTCACTAATACTGCCCATGCTATATGTCATATATGTGCATGAGGTGAGCTTGCACTAACGCAGAGGAGCACTCACTGATACTGCCCATGCTATAGGTGATCTATGTGCATGAGGTGCACATGCACTAACGCAGAGAGAAGCACTCACTGATACTGCCCATGCTATACGTGATCTACGTGCATGAGGTGCACCTGCACTAACGCAGAGAGAAGCACTCACTGATACTGCCCATGCTATACGTGATCTATGTGCATGAGGTGCACCTGCACTAACGCAGAGAGGATCACTCACTGATACTGCCCATGCTATACGTAAATCATGTGCATGAGGTGCACCTGCACTAACGCAGAGAGGAGCATTCACTGATACTCCCCATGCTATACGTGATCTATGTGTATGAGATGCACCTGCACTAACGCAGAGAGGAGCACTCACTAATACTGCCCATGCTATATGTGATATATGTGCATGAGGTGAGCTTGTACTAATGCAGAGAGAAGCACTCACTGATACTGCCCATGCTATATGTGATCTATGTGCATGAGGTGCACCTGCACTAATGCAGAGAGAAGCACTCACTGATACTGCCCATGCTATACATGATCCATGTGCATGAGGTGCACCTGCACTAACGCAGAGTGGAGCACTCACTGATACTGCCCATGCTATACGTGATCTATGTGCATGAGGTGCACCTGCACTAACGCAGAGAGGAGCATTCACTGATACTCCCCATGCTATACGTGATCTATGTGTATGAGATGCACCTGCACTAACGCAGAGAGGAGCACTCACTAATACTGCCCATGCTATATGTGATATATGTGCATGAGGTGAGCTTGTACTAATGCACAGAGAAGCACTCACTGATACTGCCCATGCTATATGTGATCTATGTGCATGAGGTGCACCTGCACTAACGCAGAGAGAAGCACTCACTAATACTGCCCATGCTATACGTGATCTATGTGCATGAGGTGCACCTGCACTAACGCAGAGAGGAGCACTCACTGATACTGCCCATGCTATATGTGATCAATATGCATGAGGTGCACCTGCACTAACGCAGAGAGGAGCACTCACTGATACTGCCCATGCTATACGTGATCTATGTGTATGAGGTGCACCTGCACTAACGCAGAGAGGAGCACTCACTAATACTGCCCATGCTATATGTGATATATGTGCATGAGTTGAGCTAGCACCAATGCAGAGAGAAGCACACACAAATACTGCCCATGCTATATGTGATATATGTGCATGAGGTGAGCTAGCACCAATGCAGGAGAAGCACTCACCAATACTACCCATGCTATATGTCATATATGTGTATGAGGTGAGCTTGCACTAATGCAGCAAATAGCACTCACTAATACTGCCCATGCTATACGTGATCTATGTGTATGAGGTGCACCTGCACTAACGCAGAGAGGAGCACTCACTAATACTGCCCATGCTATATGTGATATATGTGCATGAGGTGAACTAGCACCAATGCAGAGAGAAGCACTCACTAATACTGCCCATGCTATATGTGATATATGTGCTTGAGGTGAGCTAGCACCAATGCAGAGAGTACCACTCACTAATGCTGCCCATGCTATATGTCATATATGTGCATGAGGTGAGCTTGCACTAACGCAGAGAGGAGCACTCACTGATACTGCCCATGCTATATGTGATCTATGTGCATGAGGTGCACCTGCACTAATGCAGAGAGAAGCACTCACTAATACTGCCCATGCTATATGTCATATATGTGCATGAGGTGATCTTGCACTTATGCAGAGAGAAGCACTCACTAATACTTCCCATGCTAAATGTGATCTATGTGCATGAGGTGCACCTTCACTAATGCAGAGAGAAACACTCCCTAATACTGCCCATGCTATGTGTCATATATGTGCATGAGGTGAGCTTGCACTAATGCAGAGAGAAGCACTCACTAATACGGACCATGTTATATGTGATATATGTGCATGAGGTGCACCTGCACTAACGCAGAGAGGAGCACTCACTAATACTGCCCATGCTATATGTCATATATGTGCATGAGGTGATCTTGCACTTATGCAGAGAGAAGCACTCACTAATACTGCCCATGCTATATGTGATCTATGTGCATGAGGTGCACCTTCACTAACGCAGAGAGAAACACTCACTAATACTGACCATGCTACATGTCATATATGTGCATGAGGTGAGCTTGCACTAATGCAGAGAGAAGCACTCACTAATACTGACCATGTTATATGTGATATATGTGCATGAGGTGGGCTTGCACAAATGCAGAGAGAAGCACTCACTAATTCTGCCCATTCTGTACATGTTCTATGTGCATGAGGTGCACCTGCACAAACGCAGAGAGGAGCACTCACTAATACTGCCCATGCTATATGTGATATATGTGCATGAGGTGAGCTAGCACCAATGCAGAGAGAAGCACTCACTAATACTGCCCATGCTATATGTGATATATCTGCATGAGGTGAGCTAGCACCAATGCAGAGAGAAGCACTCACTAATACTGCCCATGCTATATGTCATATATGTGTATGAGGTGAGTTTGCACTAATGAAGCGAGAAGCACTCACTAATACTGCCCATGCTATACGTGATCTATGTGTATGAGGTGCACCTGCACTAACGCAGAGAGGAGCACTCACTAATACTGCCCATGCTATATGTGATATATGTCCATGAGGTGAACTAGCACCAATGCAGAGAGAAGCACTCACTAATACTGCCCATGCTATATGTGATATATGTGCATGAGGTGAGCTAGCACCAATGCAGGGAGAAGCACTCACTAATACTGCCCATGCTATATGTCATATATGTGCATGAGGTGAGCTTGCACTAACGCAGAGAGGAGCACTCACTGATACTGCCCATGCTATATGTGATCTATGTGCATGAGGTGCACCTGCACTAATGCAGAGAGAAGCACTCACTAATACTGCCCATGCTATATGTCATATATGTGCATGAGGTGATCTTGCACCTCTATGAACCTAGCCACACCTCTCCTCTCTCCTCTTCTCCAGCCCCCCTTTTGCCCCCCCTTTTTGTCTGACTGGCTACCACCTCACGCACGCCATGACCAACACTTTAGCTTCTTGCTCACCCACCATGACCGCGAACACACCACGCTGTGCCCACACCCATACGCTCGCCCACCCCCTGATCACTCTTGCTGCCCGCCCCGCTGCCATTGACAATTCGCCGCCCTCTCCACCCCCTCCCCCCGAGCTCGCTAACTACGGACCTCTCATCACACACCATGCTGATCACATGACAGTTTACTCACTACCGCCCCGCTATTACTCCACAGTTACGCATATGCCTATTGTTGTTTACCCATCGGTCATGTTCCCCGACCGAACCTTATGTTGCCATAGACAATGACGTTCCACATGCGGTGACACTGCTACGGGACTACGAGAGCATACAGGCATGATGCACACCCAACGAGACACCTACAGGTCCTCCCCTGTATACACACACTGCACACCATGGTGAAAGACGCTCTCCCCCCCCTTTTTTTCCCCTGACGCTGCAGGATTAACCATGGGAACAAACTTGCGCCACTGCTGTGTGCACTCTCATGACTACTGCTGAGAGGTGCCGCAGATGTTGGACTGACAAATATCCCAGCCCTATCTGTACTGGCCAGGCACTGCCGTCACCAGCGATGCAAGTTCATTTCCTCGCGTTAGTGAGCTATACTACTATTCCCCGCTCACTTCATAGCGACCCTGCATGTATGGCACCATCAATCCCTCGACAATGTAGCCACACCATGCTCAGTACTTACCTCTGTCACTACACACACAATGTGGATATAGATTGCTGTAGGAATGTTACAAGCGTCATGGGCGCGCTGACGAGCCACCAAGACTTATTACAGAAAATGGGAAAATGTATGGACCTAATTACCTGTTGTGCCAAATGCTATACTATGTCCGCATATTCTCCTTACACTACGCCGCCGGACCCCCGGGTTGTCGGCTGAATGGCTGTCTCATCTTACTCAACACTCCCTGTTTAACAACGATTGCGGCCGGCCCTCTGGGTTGTAGGCTAAATGCTGTGTGGATGCGTGATGGACTGTCTAGAACAATAAAGGTCTTAAAAAAAAAAAAGTGATCTTGCACTTATGCAGAGAGAAGCACTCACTAATACTGCCCATGCTATATCTGATCTATGTGCATGAGGTGCACCTTCACTAATGCAGAGAGAAACACTCACTAATACTGCCCATGCTATATGTCATATATGTGCATGAGGTGAGCTTGCACTAATGCAGAGAGAAGCACTCACTAATACTGACCATGTTATATGTGATATATGTGCATGAGGTGCACCTGCACTAACGCAGAGAGGAGCACTCACTAATACTGCCCATGCTATATGTCATATATGTGCATGAGGTGATCTTGCACTTATGCAGAGAGAAGCACTCACTAATACTGCCCATGCTATATGTGATCTATGTGCATGAGGTGCACCTTCACTAATGCAGAGAGAAACACTCACTAATACTGACCATGCTATATGTCATATATGTGCATGAGGTGAGCTTGCACTAATGCAGAGAGAAGCACTCACTAATACTGACCATGTTATATGTGATATATGTGCATGAGGTGGGCTTGCACAAATGCAGAGAGAAGCACTCACTAATTCTGCCCATTCTGTACATGTTCTATGTGCATGAGGTGAGCTTGCGCTGATGCTGATGGAGGCGTCCACTGATACTGCCCATCGGGTACCAGGGGGACGATAAATAAGAGACCCGCCCAATGTGAAATGGGCTGAGAGCTTTACACTAAAATCTAGAGCTTCACACTCACCCCAAAGGCTAGAGGTTTCACTATGAAGAGCCCAATTCGCTCTATACATAATAGCAAGGCCACCTCCCCTGCCGACAGAACGATCAGCCCGATGAACTTTATAGCCGGCAGGAGTAGCCAGTGTGACAATAGGGTTTGATAAAACGCCCAGCCACGTTTCAATAATAAAAAGAAAATCCAATGCATGATCAGAAACTAGTTCAAAAATATTCACATAATGCTTCTTCATGGATCTGGCATTAATCAGGGCAGCCTTAATGGGCGGTGACCTAGATGAATTTTTAGGCAAGTTGCTCAGAGAAGACACACATGTAGGCCTAAACCCGCAATCCGAACAGACAAACGTCATATTAGCCAGTGGCGAGTAGCAACAATGTGAGGGGCATGGAGGGGGTCTACAATTTATAAGAAACTCACTATTGAAATGCATTTTCTCTCTGCTTGCAGGCCCCTCACGAACAGCATTTGGCGCGGACGGGTGAAGATGGGCTTGCATTAGGCACGCCTTCGGCGCTCCTTCGGCGCCCCCGCTGCGGGCGTCCAAGGAGAGTATGAGCAGCATCAGTGCACGCTTCCCACTGCATTAGTACAAGCTCACGTCATGCCATAGATCACATACAAACATCATGGGCAGCATCAGTGAATGCTTCTATCATATGTACATAGAGCATATACAGCATGAACAGCATCAGTGCACGCGTTCCAGTGCATTAATACAGGCTCACATCATGCACATATATTGTGTAAAGCATGGGCAGTATCAGTGCACGCTTCCCACTGCATTAGTACAAGCTCACTTCATGCACATAGATCACATACAGCATGGGCAGTATCAGTGCACATTTCCCACTGCATTAGTACAAGCTCACATCATGCACATAGATCACATACAGACAGCATGGGCAATATTAATGAATGCGTCTACTAGCATTAGTGCAAGCTCACTTCCTGCTCATATAGAGCAGGTATGGCATGAGTAGCACCAGTGCACGCTTCCCACTGCATTAGCACAAGCTCACCTCATGCACATAGAGCAGATACAGCATGAGCAGCATCAGTGCATGCGTTCCACTGCATTAGTACAAGCTCACGTCATGCACCTAGATCACGTACAGCATGGGCAGTATCAGTGCATGCTTCCCACTGCATTAGTACAAGCTCACGTCATGCACATAGATCACATACTGCATGGGCAGTATCAGTGAATGCTGTTATGAGTATTAGTGCAAGTTCACCTCATGCTCATAGAGCAGATACAATTGTTCCAAACAGTAGTTCAGGAGACAGAAAATACTTCAGCACATTTTCAAGAAAAATTCAGTAAAGACTGAAAATTAGTTAAGTGAAAAGATGAAATAAAGTAAAAAGAAAAAAAGAAAGAAAAAGAAGAAAAGAATAAAGGGACAAGGGACCAGAAATGACAATTAGTGCATCAAGAAAGATCAACAGAAGTTTTTGAAAAATATCAAAAGTTTATTAATCTAAATAATACGCTCATGAGTTAGTTGTTGGTTGCTAAAAATACAATACATCAATAAAAGCCAAACAGGTGGCGAACACTACTTCTGTTCGAATAGAAGGGTTTCAATGTAAACATCAAATTATGAGCCCTCTATAGTTTGAGTGCCACCAATGCATCGACGGCGTTTCGACCACAGTAGAAACTTGCGGTCATCATCAGGACAAAGAAAACGTAGGAGCGTGAACAATTCTGTAAACATAAATACATAATATTACTTAATTTGGGCTCCCTTGGAGAAACAGCAAGAAAAAGAAAAAGAGAAGAAAAAGAAAAAAGGGAAAGAAAAAGAAGAGAAGTGAGTAAGTGAATTTATGTGGCTAACGTGAACCGAAAAATATGACCATGAGCGAAAACAGAAATTCGTGACAAACTTCGAAGTGCATGCAGACCACCACCATCATAAGTGAAAAGTGCCGGATAAAATTCGGGCAAATTAAAAAGGGGGGGTTTCACCTCATAGTTTCTAGGGAATACAGCGAAATACCCACATTCAGTTTGGGTATATTCGTCTGGTTAAAAGGTGGTCGAGTCACTCTAGAGGGAAAGAGGGTAACATTAAAACCAAATTCCTAACTTAATAGATTGCAAATGGGTGCTTACTAAAAACCGGGACTTACTTTTATAAAAAAACAGGTCTACAACCTAAATTGGTCCTGCTGATCGAGCTCAATCGTTAAGGGCTGTAGTATGGAACAGCCTGCCTGGACATAAAAACATAGTCTACTTGTCCAAGGGAAATCTATAAAGAAGAGACAAAGACAATTGACAAGGTCACTTAAAATGCTAGAAAGGCTAAAAAGCGCCATCTAACCGTCAAATTGAAAAACCATATAGGCTCCTCGTGTAGCTACCATGGAACTCAAATGGCAGACATACACAAAATAACCGATAGTATAATACAAATAGCCACAAAGCTGTACATAAAATGACGGGCTATATCAAGACAAATTTAGACAAAAAGCCGGTACTACAACATAGTGCAGTATACGCATCATGGCGATGCTGAATGGAAAATATCGCCCGCACCTACCAGGGTGCCGATGTCTCCGTCTAAAGGAACTTAATAGGGCCTCTAAATAAAAGTAGCTCGGGCAGCAACCGGCTGGGATGCGCCGAACATTCTAGCCACACTGTCGAGGTGCTGTCGAAAAGAAAAGAAAAGAAAGCGCCTGAACTCTTACCTCATTCCATTAATGTGTCCTGCCGAAAATTGCGGAAGAGCAAGACAAACCCCCAACACGCCGAATTTAAACGGCAAAGATCATCACAATAGAAGGAGGACTACTGAGCAAGCCAGACGCCGGCCACCATCGTCCTCAAAATAGAGAGAGGACTACTAGGCTCAACAGTCGCCAGCCGTGTTATTGTGGCACAGAAACACTATGTGGAGGAATCCCTGCATAGTTAGTTTCCGGGTCAAGGTGACAAAAATGCACCTAACTCGTATATGAAACCGGAGGCATATCATAATATATAAAGACCCTAAGAATATCAAATATTTTACTGAAAGGGACCGCAAACAAAGTCGCGGCCATATTGGATTGGGCAATTCAATCGGGTAGAGATCGGGAACCCTGCTGTGGTTTCGGAAATCGGCCTGATATCGGCCAGATGATGTGAGAAATTGCACAAGATGTAGCATTACAAAAATAAAATAATAATAACTTTTCTACCAAGGCAGTCCAATTTCACATAAAGGAGTGTACATAACAATTACACAATCAAAAGATATGGATAAAGTAAACACTCAGGGGTCGATTAGGATGGCGGACGGAAATGGGTACTGTCCGCCATGGTGGGGGAAATATTACTCCCGGCTGCGCCGCGGAGATTCCGCGGTTGGGATTAGGATAATCATGTCACGAAACTCCGACCGCGGCGGACGGATCATAACCAACACCGTCCGCGGTGGACGGAACACATCCAACTCCATCCGCGGCGGACGGAGTCCAATGAACAACCACTGCCGCGGACGGAAATGACCGTGGAAAATAACACATGTACCGCCATACCTGTGAATACTCCGTGGCCGCAATTAGGATAAATCCGCCCGTACCACGGAACTCACAGCCATCCACGTCCGCGGCGGAAAGAATGCTACGATAACCACAGCATCACTGCGGAAGGCCAACACGCACAACATCCCTAGCGGCAAACAAATGTTAGAAAGTGTACCGCAAGTCCAAAGCAAACATACGAACATTGACAACGCCCCCCCCACACACCAACACCAAGCACAAGCCACCATGACACGTCCCAATTATCCAATAATGCACACTAGTCAACACGCCCACCTACCACCTGACTGCCAACAACCATTGAGACACGACTATAAAATTACACCCACACGCTACCACAATCCTTTGAATCACAGCATTGCTGCTAGCAAGAGGCCCAATTCGAGATACTGCAAACTCACATAGAAGACACCCACCCACCACCCTACCACACCCAACACACAAACACCCACCACACAAATCCTACACATCACACACCACACACCTGCACCCCCCAACTCACTCAACTCACACACTGAGCACCACACACCATGGCACCCAAAAAAAAAACTAAATTCACGGAGACAGAGTTGAGGGTAATGGTAGATGAAATAATCCGTGTTGAGCCCCACATCTTCGGGGCCCAAGTCCAGCAGACGTCCGTGGCGCAAAAGAACCACATGTGGGACAGGATTGTCACTCGGGTGAATGCGTCGGGGACTGTGCCGAGGACGAAGCATGACATTCAGAGGCAGTGGCATGACCTGAAGACCAGGGTCAAGGGCATCCGAGCTAAAAACTTTGCTAGAGCCAATCATACTGGCGGTGGCACACCCCCGGAGCCCATACCCTACACCGATTGGGAGGAGAAGGTGCTGGTGATACTACACCCAGAGAGCCTAGACGGACTTGACGAAGGAGAAGAGACTGGTGAGTACAAACCAAGCACCACGATCAGCACGACATGGTCAGGCTCACACAACTGAGAAG
The DNA here is from genome assembly GCF_964261635.1 of Lissotriton helveticus. Lineage (NCBI taxonomy): Eukaryota > Metazoa > Chordata > Amphibia > Caudata > Salamandridae > Lissotriton > Lissotriton helveticus. The sequence goes on along the minus strand of NC_136062.1, from coordinate 190,282,843 downwards.
AAACATCTCCTACGCCCCAACCCATGCACGTTGGACACCAACTCACTAACATGTCCATGGCTCCCAACAGGCCCCCATGTTCACGGGGAGGGTGGTGTTGGTGGTGGTGGAGGGTGGGGTGTGTGAGAGGCCCAAACTACAACTCCCAACAGGCCCCCATGTTCACGGGGAGGGTGGTGGTGGTGGAGGGTGGGGTGTGTGAGAGGCCCAAACTACAACTCCCAACAGGCCCCCATGTTCACGGGGAGGTTGGTGGTGGTGGTGGTGGTGGAGGGTGGGGTGTGTGAGAGGCCCAAACTACAACTCCCAACAGGCCCCCATGTTCACGGGGAGGGTGGTGGTGGTGGTGGTGGTGGAGGGTGGGGTGTGTGAGAGGCCCAAACTACAACTCCCAACAGGCCCCCATGTTCACGGGGAGGGTGGTGGTGGTGGAGGGTGGGGTGTGTGCGACAGGAAACAGAAATGTCTACAAATCTACATAACCATGTAATGTCCACATTACTGACCAGCTCTATCTTGTCCCTCAGGTGATCGTCAACTGACTGGGGAAACCAGTACCCGGCCGCCAGCCTCGCCTCCCACACCTACAGGACTCTCTGGTGACGAGGACACAGGCAGCTCCGGTGCGGAGGATGGAGCGGGACCAAGCACGCAGCCAGGGCCATCTGGCTCACAGGGACTCCCGGGACCGACCAACGTCGCATGTGTGACTCCAGCGACACCTGTCTCTGTGATCTGCACAGTCCCCACCACCACCAGTACCACCAGTACCACCACTACCACCACTACCACCAGCACCACGACTCCTGCCGGTGCCACCCAGCATAACCCAGCGCACAACGCTGGTCCATCGGCCTCACACACAAGCAGGGTGAGTGGGCCACAAACACAGGCAACGGGACATCAGCCAATCAGGCGAGCCACACACCGCCGTGCAGAGGAAGGACAGCTACCCCATCCAGTGGCACAGTCCCTACAAGCCCTTGCCAGGTGCCAGGCGTCATACGACCGGTCCCAGGCAAACGCTGATCGTGCACACCAGGACTCAGTGGACAACACCAACATCCAGCGCGAAATCTGTGGCATCCTTGGCCAGATGTTGCAGATCATGGGCCAGCAGGCAACGATGTGGAGGGAATGGGTTGGCCGGAACAACCCCCCCCCTCCACCAAGTGTCGTAGCGCCACCGTCACCTCCGCCTCCACCGCCACCTCCGCCTCCCCCGCCACCGTCACCTCCGCCTCCACCGCCGCCACCACCACCTGTGCCCCTGGCGACGGATGTGGCCCATCAACAACCTGCCCTCCCAGCTGACTCTGTTCCACCTCAGAGACGGAGGGGCCGGCCGAGGCAGGAAGTGGCTGAGAGCAGTGTTGGAGCGCCATCCACACGCTCCAAGAGGGGACGACCATGACAATGTCACTGCCTGTGCCAGACATTCACCCAGCTAAGTATCCTGTCCCACAGACAATCATTCCCACTGGTCTGCTGGACTACCCTGACACCCCCCCAATGTGGTGTCAGCACGGACATTTCATCTGCCATTACCTTCAACTCCAACTCCCTCCACCCCACTTACTTGTAAATATTCACCAGCACAGAAGCACAACCTGTAAATAAATTGCACTTACTCACACAATGATGTTTTGCCTCCATGTTTATTCACATGATTGCCTTCAGAAACAGACGTAAACAGGTTCAGGGATCATAGTCGTACATGATCATGGCGCTGCGGGAGTGACCTAGAGAAAATCAGAGACAGCAAACACACGTCAGGAAACAGATTCACACACATCACAACACAATGCACAGCAACATTACACAAACGACAACCATCACAAAAGCATGGGATGAGAGCACACACATCATGGAGACTTGTATGTCCAAAGACATGAAGACACACATATGCAACCATCACAAACAACACCCAGCTGATGAACCCCACATCCACACAACACCAGCAAACATACATGAGGCATTGTCAACCGCCACTAGAGGTAGTTACTCACATTCAAGGGAAGTAGCGATCTATGAGCTGGCGCCTCTGGTCCACACCTTCCTCCTCACCACTATCCTCATCAGTCGACATGGGTGGGATGGGAGGCCGAGGAACTTCTTCGTCTTCAGGGTCCAAGTGCAGTTCAATGTCATTGCGTACTGCCAGGTTGTGGAGCATGCAGCAGGCAATCACGATCCTGCATACTTTTCCTGGTGAGTAAGGCAGGGCCCCTCCGGTCTTATCGAGGCACCGAAACCTAGACTTTAGCAGTCCAAAGGTACGTTCGATGACTCTCCGTGTCCTTCCATGTGCTTCATTGTACCGCATTTCACCCGCTGTTCTAGGATTACGTAGGGGACTGAGGAGCCAGGGCCGGTTTGGGTAAGCCGAGTCGCCTATGTAGGGGGATGACAGACACAAACATCACAACAAGATATGGTGGGTACCCCATGCAACACAGAGATCACAAGAGTCCCCACTGCACACTCACCAACAAGCCACGCTTGACCGGGTCGCAGATTTGCCATGAGTCGTGGGACAATGCTGCTCCGCATGATGTGGGCGTCATGTGCGGATCCAGGAAATCTTGCACACACATGGGAGATGATGTTGTTTGCCAGGCACACCACCTGCACGTTCAGCGAATGGAAGTGTTTGCGATTCCTGAACACTTGTTCCCGTGCCCGTGGTGGAATGATAGCGATGTGTGTGCCATCAATTGAGCCCACAACGTGAGGTATGTGGCCCAGTGCATAGAAATCAGCTTTGACAGCTGCCAACTCTTCCGGCCGTGGGAAATGTATGTAGTCATTCTTGTACAGCATCATAGCTGTTAAGACATCCCGAAGAACCGTGCTGAACATGGCCTGTGACATCCCCCTGGCATGTCCAACTGTGTACTGAAATGTGCCAGTAGCAAAGAAATGTAGTACCGCCATGACCTTTGCAGTGGGTGTAATCGACCCAGGATACGTCCTACGTGGCTGCAGATGAGGAGACAATTGAGCCACAAGCTCCAGCAACCGACGTTGATCCAGCCGGAATTTCCGAATCACCTCCTCGTCAACCATATCCTCCAGCACAGTGTATGGCCGATGCACATTTGGAGCCCTCCTGTGTGGGAGAGAGATGTAACTTAGGTCAACTTACAAACGACGCATACCTGTACAACTCCATCACATGTGAACCTTACTGACAAAACTTCAGTCTTCACCCTAATGTTTAGTAGCCACATCACAGACACACATGCAACTGCATGCACACAAACGATAATTATACACACGCCATGTCATCAAGCACAAATGCCAACACCAATAATGATGTGCATACGGTAATTACATGCATGGTGACACAACGTCCAAAACACATACACGGAATGCATGTGTACCACCACCACTGTAGTCACCTCGCCAGAACAAGACACTGACAACAGATGCATAATTTGGCCATACAGCCGTGATGTACTGTGTAGTTGTGAAGATGTAAGAACGTCTGTAGGGTCACACCCGACGTCAACACGTACAAATGCACATCTGTTGCCCATTGTGTGCCGACCGATGGGCATTGTATGGACACACATGCTATATTGTATGACATATGACCTTTCCCTATCACGCTCACATCCCTCATGACGCAACTGCACACAACACATCACGGTGCAGCGTCTGACAAGATAACATAATTGGCGCCGCCATGGCGGTGCTCAACTTCCGCTACTTCCCAAAGGCCATACGCGGCCAGCGTCCCTCTTCCCATTGGCTGCATGTGCAGGGACCGTCACGGGCACACATCGGCAACCGCACGTGCAAGCCTCAGGCACGGATGCTTCAGTTGCAACAATGTTCTATCACTGGCGCCTCCATGGCGGTGCACGTACTCAGCGGGGGAGGTGCAGGCCTATACACCCTGTAGATGTACTCAATGGACATGCCAGTTCATGACCCCCCTTACAGTCACCTTGCATCATCCACCGTACACCGGCCGGAGCGGCCGGGCCTAGGACGGCCGTGCCCGGCCATGTACACAACCGCCGTGCCCGGCCATGAACACAACCGCCGTGGCCGGCCATGTACACAACCGCCGTGCCCGGCCATGTACACAACCGCCGTGGCCGGACATGTACACAACCGCCGTGCCCGGCCATGAACACAACCGCCGTGGCCGGACATGTACACAACCGCCGTGCCCGGCCATGAACACAACCGCCGTGCCAGGCCATGTACACAACCGCCGGGCCTGGCACGGCGGTTGTGTACATGGCCTGGCACGGCGGTTGTGTTCATGGCCGGGCACGGCGGTTGTGTTCATGGCCGGGCACGGCGGTTGTGTACATGGCCTGGCACGGCGGTTGTGTTCATGGCCGGGCACGGCGGTTGTGTACATGGCCGGGCACGGCCGTCCTAGGCCCGGCCGCTCCGGCCGGTGTACGGTGGATGATGCAAGGTGACTGTAAGGGGGGTCATGAACTGGCATGTCCATTGAGTAGATCTACAGGGTGTATAGGCCTGCACCTCCCCCGCTGAGTACGTGCACCGCCATGGAGGCGCCAGTGATAGAACATTGTTGCAACTGAAGCATCCGTGCCTGAGGCTTGCACGTGCGGTTGCCGATGTGTGCCCGTGACGGTCCCTGCACATGCAGCCAATGGGAAGAGGGACGCTGGCCGCATATGGCCAATCGCAAGTAGCGGAAGCAGTGCACCGCAACAACAGGGCCAGTCATTGGCCCATTTCACGATCACGCTTCCAGGGCTGACCAATTGCTGGCGACGTATGCCACTGACACGTGCTGAGGGCCCTATATATGTGTGTTGGCCAAAATGACACTTCCTACCCTGGGGACCAGTGCTGCCTGTTCACCTCGACCTGCTGCTGCTGCTGAGCTGACCACCGACTGCTGCCTGTGACCATCACCTCGACCTGCTGCTGCTGCTGAGCTGACCACCGACTGCTGCCTGTGACCATCACCTCGACCTGCTGCTGCTGAGCTGACCACCGACTGCTGCCTGTGACCATCACCTTGACCTGCTGCTGCTGCTGAGCTGACCACCGACTGCTGCTCTAGTGCCATACTCCGTGATCTTGCCATGTCGAGAGGCAAAGAGATCCGGTCTCGACCCTTCACCGCCGCGGAGCTTGATGTCCTCGTGGACGGTGTACTCCGCAACTATGGACGCCTCTACGGCGCACCAGGACGGGTGGTAAGTGCAGTGTGGGACATGTTGGTGTGCATGAGGGGGCCAAATAATCAGGCCTATTTCTATCTTAGCTGTGTAGTGTGGGCTAGACATATGTTCCTGATTGTGCATGGCTGCTGACAGTTACGTCTTGCCCCTATGTGTGTGACAGGCCACCTGTCCACTGACTTAAACCCTTTTGTCTCCCATCATGGTAGGTCAAGCTGCACCTTCACAAGGACCTGTGGAGGAGCATAGCACGGGAAGTACGGGCATTGGGGGTGTGCAACAGACGACATACACACTGCCACAAACGCTGGGACGACATTTCCAGGCTGAGCAAGAATGTAGCGGAAGTAACACTGGGCCTGATTCCAAGGACGCCCCGTGTGGCACGACGCTCCATGACCCCTCTCATGCACCGTATCATTGCAGTGACGCATCCTGAACTGGCCGAACGTCTGAGTGCCGATCAACAGCAAACTAGTGGTGAGCATACTGTCTGTGTAGGAAACCTGTGAGTGCTATGCATGTATTGGTGCACAGACACAGTATTGAGTTCCGTGTTGCGTATGAATGTCTGTGATGCCATTTTGGTCCCATTGGGTGGTTCTCATTTGACATCCAGGTCCGCCATGTTGACACGCCACTTGCTTAGTAGTTGAGTGTTGAAGCACATCCCCTAGTGGTCCATGGCCCCATGGCAGGAAATGTGAGGATGACTGGTAGAGGTGGGCCGTGTGCAGGATGAGGGCTACAAAATCTTTGTCAGCTATGTAATTTGGCAATCCTGGTCCTTCTGTACGTCAGTCTGCCCATGACTCACACATCTTTTATGTGCATTTCAGCTATGACAGAGGACACTCAGCCACAGACGGTGGAGAGTAGTCGAGGAAATGAGTCCGGCTCAGACTTCGCACACACGCAGACTGACACAGAGGAGGCCAGCGCCGGAGAGGGGGACAGGACCGTCCCTGAGGACTCGCATGTGGAGACACCATCGTCCTCCTCGTCGGACACTCTTGGTGAGCCTGCACTGTTGTCACAGACTGGGAGTGGGCACTCATCACCTTCTGTCGGAAGACAGCACACAGGGCCCACACTTCCGCCAACTGCACCATGTACTGTTCGTGGCCGGAGGAGTAGGGGGAGCAGAGTGGCGTTCGGTGCAGGCACCGCTGCCCCTGCCACGGTGAGCCAAAATGCACTGTGTGCTGAGGCCGTTGATCTGCTGCGACAGCTGTGTGTGGGGCAGACCAATATGACAAATGCTTTCCAGGACCATGATAGGAAGTTGGGGCAGGTGGTGGCATTCATGGAAGGGATGCATGGCGATCTTGCAGGTCTACACAGGACAGTGCAGTCATTGGCAAGCAGTGTGTCGTCTGCAATAGTACAGTCGCATGAACAGGGTGCTACTTCTGTTTCCCCATCTACACCACTGGATGTCTCAGGGGGTAGTGATTATTCTGAGCAGGACTCAAATACAGGTTATTGTACTAGAAGCAGCGCCAGACAGCACGTCAGGGCACGCAGGGCACAGACCCCATCCCCTAGATCAGCTAAATCTGTTCACGTAGACGACGTCAGATACACTGGAGTACACACACAGGATCCACAAGTGTTGTTGGGGGACATGCCTTCAGGAGCTACACAGGCATTCAACACAAAAGGTACTCCCAAGGCAAGGGATACTCACATGTCCATGGACTGTACCTTGGACAAGGCCAGTCAGAAGACAAAGGCACCTACTAAGAGCAGGGAGACTCCCAAGGGCAGGCCCACAGCAGAGGAAAGGGACACTCCCAAGGACAGTGACAAGACAAAGGCACCTACTAAGAGCAGGGAGACTCCCAAGGGCAGGCCCACAGCAGAGGAAAGGGACACTCCCAAGGACAGTGACAAGACAAAGGCACCTCCTAGGAGCAGGGAGACTCCCAAGGGCAGGCCCACAGCAGAGGAAAGGGACACTCCCAAGGACAGTGACAAGACAAAGGCACCTCCTAGGAGCAGGGAGACTCCCAAGGGCAGGCCCACAGCAGAGGAAAGGGACACTCCCAAGGACAGTGACAAGACAAAGGCACCTACTAAGAGCAGGGAGACTCCCAAGGGCAGGCCCACAGCAGAGGAAAGGGACAATCCCAAGGACAGTGACAAGACAAAGGCACCTCCTAGGAGCAGGGAGACTCCCAAGGGCAGGCCCACAGCAGAGGAAAGGGATACTCCCAAGGACAGTGACAAGACAAAGGCACCTCCTAGGAGCAGGGAGACTCCCAAGGGCAGGCCCACAGCAGAGGAAAGGGACACTCCCAAGGACAGTGACAAGACAAAGGCACCTCCTAGGAGCAGGGAGACTCCCAAGGGCAGGCCCACAGCAGAGGAAAGGGACACTCCCAAGGACAGTGACAAGACAAAGGCACCTCCTAGGAGCAGGGAGACTCCCAAGGGCAGGCCCACAGCAGAGCAAGGTCCATCTCCCAAGGGCAGGGACACACACACAGAGCAGGTGTCTACTGGAGACAGGTGCACCACAGACGACAAGTCTGCTGGCAGGAACAGGGCGGCGACCAGGGCACAGGCTACATCCAGAGACAACACTCCACCTAAGGATAAGGCACATCCTACGGACAAGGCATCTAGCATGGACAATGGCGCAATCAAGGACAGGCATACTTCACCCCTGGCTGCACTGAGGCTGATGTTTTCTACTGAACGCCAAACAGATGTCTCCGCGGCGGAGTCCCCCCATACCTCCACTCCCATCCAGGCCAGTCAGAAGCAGAGGAGGGTGTCCCCTGTTGTTGCATCCCCCATTACACATGATTCCGAGTCCAGGCGGCAGGCACAGAGCAAACGACAAGCAGGCTCCAGCACGTCCCCAGAAACCAGATCCCCGGCTGCAGATGCTCCACCTATGGTGGGTGGTGATTCTTTGGAGTCCCCACCACTTGCCAGTCCTGTCCTGTCCAGGGTGCACTCACACATCCCTAAGAAACGCAGACACACACCATTGACACCTGCCAACCCCGATTTGGCTCTAGGTCAGCTATCCCCAGCTCCCAGGCCCACCCTGCCTCCTGGCCCATACAGCCCTGTGGCTCATCATTTCAGTTGTCCCAGTGGCGCTGGTGCAGTTGACTCTCATGTATCAGATGGTGGCACAGTGTCAGTTGTGCCCTCTCCTGTTGCAGGTCCTGGCAGTGTATCTGGGTCTATGGCTCACGTGTCAGTTAGAAGATCTGTGGCTGTGTTGCACACTCCTGTTTCTGGTGCTGGCAGTCTGTCTGGGTCAGTGGCTCACGTGTCAGTGACTACATCTGTGGCTGTGTCTCACACTCCTGTTGCTGGTGCTGCCAGTGTGTCTGGGTCCGTGGCCCATGTGTGTGTCACTCGGGCTGTGGCTGTGTCTCACACTCCTGTTGCTGGTGCTGCCAGTGTGTCTGGGTCCGTGGCCCATGTGTGTGTCACTCGGGCTGTGGCTGTGTCTCACACTCCTGTTGCTGGTGCTGCCAGTGTGTCTGGGTCCGTGGCCCATGTGTGTGTCACTCGGGCTGTGGCTGTGTCTCACACTCCTGTTGCTGGTGCTGCCAGTGTGTCTGGGTCCGTGGCCCATGTGTGTGTCACTCGGGCTGTGGCTGTATCTCACACTCCTGTTGCTGGTGCTGCCAGTGTGTCCGAGGCAGGTAGTTCACGCAGTCCCCCTGATTCTGTGATGTGAGGTGCTGAACACTTCACTCAAATGTTATTTCACATGGTGTGTCCATTGAGAACTGCGTGGCACTCTTGTGGTTCCTGTGACGGGTTGGTAGGGACACGTACTTGTGCAGCCTCTGATGTACCTGTTCTGTACTGCACAATGCCCTGTTGATGCTCTGATACTGCATTCTGCCCTCTCGTTTACTGCCTATGATGTACCTGCTCTGTTGGGCACAATGCCCTGTTGATGCTCCGATACTGCATTCTGCCCTCTCGTTTACTGCCTATGATGTACCTGCTCTGTTGGGCACAATGCCCTGTTGATGCTCCGATACTGCATTCTGCCCCCTCGTTTACTGCCTATGATGTACCTGCTCTGTACTCTACAATGCCCTGTTGATGCTCTGATACTGCATTCTGCACTCTCATGTGCTGCCTTTTATCAACCTGTTCTGTGCAATGGACTGTTGATGCACTTAGCCCCTCTCACGTGCTGCCTCTGATGGACCTGTTCTGTGCAATGGACTGTTGATGCACTTAGCCCCTCTCACGTGCTGCCTCTGATGGACCTGTTCTGTGCAATGGACTGTTGATGCACTTAGCCCCTCTCACGTGCTGCGTCTGATGGACCTGTTCTGTGCAATGGACTGTTGATGCACTTAGCCCCTCTCACGTGCTGCCTCTGATGGACCTGTTCTGTGCAATGGACTGTTGATGCACTTAGCCCCTCTCACGTGCTGCCTCTGATGGACCTGTTCTGTACAATGGACTGTTGATGCACTTAGCCCCTCTCACGTGCTGCCTCTGATGGACCTGTTCTGTGCAATGGACTGTTGATGCACTTAGCCCCTCTCACGTGCTGCCTCTGATGGACCTGCTCTGTACTGCACAATGCCCTGTTGATGCTCCGATACTGCATTCTGCCCTCTCGTTTACTGCCTATGATGTACCTGCTCTGTTGGGCACAATGCCCTGTTGATGCTCCGATACTGCATTCTGCCCTCTCGTTTACTGCCTATGATGTACCTGCTCTGTACTGCACAATGCCCTGTTGAAGCTCTGATACTGCATACTGCCCTCTCGTTACCTGCCTATGATGTACCAGCTCTGTACTGCACAATGCCCTGTTGAAGCTCTGATACTGCATACTGCCCTCTCGTTACCTGCCTATGATGTACCTGCTCTGTACTGCACAATGCCCTGTTGAAGCTCTGATACTGCATACTGCCCTCTCGTTACCTGCCTATGATGTACCTGCTCTGTACTGCACAATGCCCTGTTGAAGCTCTGATACTGCATACTGCCCTCTCGTTACCTGCGTATGATGTACCTGCTCTGTACTGCACAATGCCCTGTTGAAGCTCTGATACTGCATTCTGCCCTCTCGTTAACTGCCAATGATGTAGCTGCTCTGGTGCCCACTTTGCCCATGCTCACGCATACACTGTGATTATACCCCTATTTTGTACAATAAAGGTAGTCTATCAAGTCTCGTGGTCTGTCGTTGTCATTCCTGCTTGCGTACTACAAATGTGTATTCGTATATGCTTCTCATCAGTGGTTTCGGTAACATGACACTCCCCCTCCCTACGTCACGTCCCTTGCTGGTATTCCCCTCCAGACAGCCAATGGTTTGTGCCTTACCTGCGTCGTCGTCCATAGTGGGCCATGACTAGGACGTGGTGGATCGCGAAGAGCATCGGGAAAGCGTGTAGCGCTGGGTCCATGGTGGTGGTCAGCTTGCGGTGGGTATCTCTGCTATGTCACCTATGTTCGCTGTGGGGATTCCGCCGTGTTCAGACAGGTTGTTTTTCCGCTGCGGTTTTATGTGTGTTTTCCGCCATCTTGATTTGGGGGACGGTCTTAGACGTCAGTATGTATGGCGGGGCCTCCGGATGTGTTCCGTCCGCCACGTGGTCGTGTGTAGTTCGGCGGCGGTGCGTGCTTTTCCGTCGCGGACGGAAATTTGACACGTTTTCCTATCCTGATATGGCGGACGGAGTATCCGCGGCAGGCGGACACGGAAAAGGCTTTTTCCGCCTACTCCAGGGCCGCGGTGGCTCTTCCGTCCGCCATCCTAATGAGCCCCTCAATTCCAAAAAAATACATATACTATAAACATACATTAATCAACTAAAATCATTACACAGATCAAAAGGAAAATTATACCAAACATTGACCAAACAATACATCTTGCATACAATGGGTTAGACAATCCAGTATAATAAATCAATTAGAGGACATGACAGAATTACATCTTCAACTAGCTTGCGATGGAAATAATACATTCTGATGGATCGCATACAGTTGGCAATCTATTTGCATGCATTTTTTAGAGCAGATACAGCATGAGATGCATCAGTGCACGTGTTCCACTGTATTAGTACAAGCTTACGTCATGCACATAGGTCACATACAGCATGGGCAGTATTAATTAATGTTTCTATCAGCATTCGTGCAAGCTCACCTCATGAGCATAGAGCAGATACAGCATGCGCAGCATCAGTGTACGCTTTTTCCTGCTTTAGTACAAGCTCACGTCATGCACATAGGACACAATGGTTAGAGCGGCAGACCCTGATGCAGAGGTCTAGCCCGGGACCAGGGTTCAATTCCCTGCCTCAGCGGGTCTTGGGCTCAAAAAATTCCACGGACCTGATAATTCTCGCCTCAGTGCCTATTCCAATCATGGAGTCCCACTCTGCAACACTGGGCAATAGCTTGCTTAATCTCCACAACGGCCCCCACAACGCTAAGGATGCCTGGCCTCCACCTTGGGGGAGCCCAGGAGTGGACACTTCACAGGGAAAGCCAGGATGGGTTCCACAGCGGTATTCGTACAAGCGCATTGAGACCCTTGCGGGTGAGTAGTGCGCTATACAAGTATCAATTTACAATTTTACATTTGTTTTTGTATCTTAGTGAAGTTAAGAAAACATGCTTCTTTTAGAGAACCCCCCTCCTTTTTTTATAATACTTAAAAAACTGAAGCAGTGTTTTGTGTAAATGGCCAATCCACAAATGTGGCCCACTTCTTTATTTAGAGTGCCAGGGCCTACTTTTATCCCAATTCAACCCTATCACTGATACTGTCCATGCCGTATGTGATAATGGTGAGCTTCAACCAATGCCAAGGGAAGCGTGCACGGATGCTGCCCATGTTGTACGTAAACTATGTGCATGAGGTCAGCCTGCACCAGTTCCGGGGGAAGCGTGCACTGATGCTGCCCATGCCAAACTTGGTCTATGTGCATGAGGTGAACTTGCCCCAATGCCCGAGGAAGCTATACTGATGCTGCCCATGCCATATGTGATCTGTGTGCATGTGGTGATTTTGTACCAATCCTAGAAGAAGCATGCACGGATGCTGCTCATGCCATACGTGATCAATACGCAAGAGGTGCGCTTGCACCAATGCCGGGAGAAGTGTGTACTGTAGCTGCCCATGCCGTACCTGTACTATGTACATGAGGTAAACTTGCACCAATGCCAAGTAAGCTGCAGTGATGCTGCCCAAGCCGTACGTGTTCTATGTGCATGTGGTGAGCTTGCACCAATGCCGGGGGTAGCTGCAGTGATGCTGCCCATGCCGTACGTTATCTAAGTGCATAAGGTGAGCTTGCACCAATGCCAGGGGAAGCATGCACTGATGCTGCACATGCCGTACCTAATCTATGTGCATAAGGTGAGCTTGCACCAATGCCAGGGGAAGCATGCACTGATGCTGCACATGCCGTACGTAATCTATGTGGATAAGGGGAGCTTGCACCAATGCTGGGGGAAGCGGGCAATGATGATGCCCATGCCATACCTGTTCTTTGTGCATGAGGTGAGCTTGCACCAATGCCAGAAGGAGCATGCACGGATGCTGCCCATGACGGCTGTGATCTATGTGCAGGAGGTGAGCTTGCACCAATGCTGGGGGAAGCGTGAAATGATAATGCTCATGCCATACCTGTTCTTTGTGCATGAGGTGAGGTTGCACCAATGCCGGGAGGAGTGTGCAAATGCTGCCCATGCCGTACGTGATCTATGTGCAGGAGGTGAGCTTGCACCAATGCCGGGGGAAGTGTGCACTGATGCTGCCCATGCCTTACGTGATCTATGTGCATGAGGTGAGCCTGCTTGGCTATGCATATGGAATGGAATATGTGTATGTGTGTGTACATTATTCAAGCGTGTGCTGATGCATACACGTTCTGTATGTGTGAAGGAAGCTAGCACTGCTGCACCTTGTGTAGTATCTGAAACCACCACGTGTGTGTACTACCTCTCTGACACCCCAAAGTTCCCTTCAGTTTTTGAAATTCCTTCAAACAACCATGTCCATCTCGACCCCGACCCTGAACACTGGAGCATCCCACCTTCCCCTGCTGCTGGACGTTGTTTCTGCTTGTTCGCACTAAAGACCCTATCCCTCATCCACCCCTGTCCCTGCCGCTCCTTTGACGTCACAATTAACTGGGCTTCTGTAGAACATTCCCCCCATCTCTAGCACTCAAGTACAAAGGAGCTTTCGCCGTGGCAGCATGCACTGCACACATCCCCCTCAGACTGTAGTAGAACGTAAAGTAGTGTACCTAATTTGAGGCACAGACGGGAGTGCGACAGCGGCGTGTGGGCTATTTTAGGAAACGGTCTCGAGGGGGGTTGTGTTGTGTAACGGTCGTGTTATGGAATGCAAGGGCCCGAGTGATCTGCAGATATTTCTGGAATAGTGCGTGGGGAGGTTGTGAGAACTTCATATTATTTTAAAGAAGGGTTCTACGGGGCTATTTGGAGGACATATTATTTTTAGGGAGGACATATTATTTTGAGGGTGGGCCTGGGGTAGATTGTTCAGTGACTGGACTGAAGGGGATTGTGGTTGACGATTGCTTACGAGTCGACAGGACCTGTGGTGACGTGCGGGTTACTCAGAGGTTCAGCAGTTGGAGCTGTGCGATGGATGAGCAGGGTCAGAGGCTGGTGTTATGGTTATTTGGGTGAATCGTTTCTAGGCTGGTGGTGGTGATACTCTGTCCAGGGGCGGCCTCAGGCATGTGCAAGCTGTGCACCTGCACAGGGCCACCAAACTCCAGGGGCCACCACGCCAACATATATCCTTAATATAATAATCCTCTGAGGATGGATACATATTTGCGTGGCGGCCCCCGGCAGGGATTTGGCACCTCCGGCTCTGTTCCACTTCCAAACACCCTGACCCCCCCTCTTCACTGGCCTCCGCGCTCCGCCGCACCACCTCTTCCGGGGCCCCCTACGTGACGCTCCCTGCCCAGGGCCGCCATGAGCCTAGAGCTGCCCCTGCTCTCTCTGTTTCAAGGGAATGCGCTGCAGTATGTGACTTGCCGATTATTTGGGGGACTGGGCTGTGGTTGGCTCGCGCCTCATGCTTATTATATTGTCTCCATGAGCTTTACCTTGGCTTGTGAAGCGCACGTGATTACTAGAACGTGCTAGACGACAATGAAAACGGCAATGATAACCAAACCCGCCCCAAATCCCCCAGGCCTGCCCTTAGCACGTTTGAAGTTTTTTATTCTCCCCCTTCACCCCATCATCAAAGGGTGCTCTGCCTCGCGCATCTCCCGGCCCTGGAGGGGTGGATGCAGCGTGGTTGCCATGGCAGCCCGACCTTGCCCTCCCTCCCCCTTTACGTCCTTCCCCCTTCCACCACGTCGTAATTGCCGCCCAGACCCCGTTCCCGCCCCCGCTGCCAGCCGCTCTCGCCGATTGGCCGCCGCTGCCTCATTATGCAAACTAGCCGCGCGCCCAGCCGAAAAGGGGCAGCGGGCTGACGTCAGCAGGCCCAGGAGCAGCTGCTGGAGACATAGAAGAAAGAGCGGAAGAAAGAAAGAGGGGACGCGGGGAAGGCAGGGGCGCGAGGGCAGGAGGGCGGGCACTGCCACTCTGACAGGAGGGGAGGCGGGCAGGCAGGCAGGGGCACGGGGAGCCGCCAGGGAGCCGTCCACGCCGGGCGGTGCTGAACATGGCCACGGTGGCCAACGGAGAGCTCGCTCACTTCAGCACCGCGGCCAGCTCCCCGCGCCGGCCGGGCACCATCCCCATGAAGGACCAGGATGCCATCAAGCTCTTCGTGGGGCAGATCCCGCGCAACCTGGAGGAGAAGGACTTAAAGCCTCTCTTCGAGGAGTTCGGCAAGATCTACGAGCTCACCGTGCTGAAGGACAGGTTCACCGGCATGCACAAAGGTGGGTGTTCCCGCTGTCACCTGCCTGTTTGCCTCGCCCTCCCTCGCCCCTCCGTTCTGCACAGGGCACCAGGAAACAAAGGAGGGGGTGCAGGGAGGCGGCAGGGAGTCTCCCTGAACTCGAGGGGGTCTCCTTATTCAGGCTGTCCGAATCACCCATTGTGATGCTGACTCCCTTTCTCAATGGACACAGATACACCCTATACCTGGAAATGACACAGCTCTTCACTTCTCCCTATACAGGAAATATGGCGCATGAAAAATATATTTGGTTGAAAAATTATATAATTGTTTTAATAATAATATTCCATTACAAAGGTCTCTGTGAAATGAGTTGTCCAAACGTTGGCTGCGAGGAGAAGGGGCGTATTCTTCTTAGTGGTTGAAATGATATGGCACCCAAACTGGCGATCTTTCAGTTGTTGGACTGTATGAGCAAAAATAACTTCTTTTTAGTAGAAATTAACCTTTTCTCACACGCCGTAGGGCGCACGTAGGATACGTGTTCCGTCCCATTGTTTTTTTTAAATCGAATCAAAGACCCTCTCATTTTAATACCCTGCAAGTTTTAGAAGTACTTAGGTGAGTCGGTTTACTTAATAGGAGGCACATCACGTTTTTAATGCTGCTATTCATACCGAGGGTGTGCCTGTTTGCACGCGCTTTTTGCAGTTATGGAAACTGACATCGATTTGCTCACGATCACACACTTTTCGCAAATTGGCAAGCTGGGATAAAAACGTAAGCTTCCAGTTTACACAGTCGACATCTAAGCAGCCCCTAGACTGGATAAACTTTAAAAAACAAAACAAATTAAAAACCCACTCGTAAACACGTTATTCCACAGGGCGTGCAGCTTGGGTTCATGTCAGAAAAGATGAGACTCTGTGCAGACCGTCCTTTCTGATAGTGGTTAGCACCCCTGGGCCAGCCCGACTCCGGTGGCAGCTGGGCACGTCACGTGCTGATGATGAGACCCTGGGCGCCTCTCAGCCAGCATAGCTGCTGCCACCCCGGGTTTCTAAGTGACGTCGAGGAATAGGAGAGGGAGGGATGTGTGCTTGATTTAACCAGGGCGTTTGTGTGTAAGGTAATGGAACGCATATCTCTGTGTGTTTATCTGTGTACCCCTTCATGCTTGAATTAGTATGCTAGTGTAGTTAGTTATGCATATTTGAGCGCGTGCCTGTTTAAGATGTTTAAGAAAAACGCGTTTTTTGTTGCTAGTTGCATGCAGTAACATTGATGCTGATTGGTCATTAAATAGCATACCTGGAGTTTCAGGAGTTAAATCCGTGTATTGAGATACCATATCGGTGCACCGACGTGCATGTCGGCACGTTGACTAGGCCATGGGGTTAGGTGTGACGATGTATGTTTGTGTATGTGCACGGTGGGTGTGTCTGTATGTGCTGTGTGACTGAGAGGCGCTGTAGTAGCAATCATGCAGACCTCTGACATCAAAGATGTGGGGTGAAATCACTGGATACGTCCCTTTATCGCCTTTTGCCTCGGTCCTTATCTGCACATTTGGCCCCCCCAAAGGCGATTCACGTCATTGGTATGTAGTGTGTTTGTTTGAGTGTGCATATGGTGGGTCAATATAATGTAAACATAATATGCAGTTGCAGGATAAGGCGTGCACACTCGCCCACGCCCCGCACGACGATGTCATGCAGGATGAATTGGCATTTCATTGCCCCCTTACTTTTGATTTGCAAACGTTTGCTTCTTAGTGCTGTAATGGTGATATTTTCGAAACAGTTTGTTCAATCACGCATTTTTTCAATAGGCAACATATGGTATGATTCAGAAGCTGTTGCGTGCAGCGCAGTGGATTTCCCTCGTCTTCTAAGCACTGTGGGCTGTCTTCCCATAGAGGCCCCTTTACTGCTACCGCGTTCCCATTGCATGTTCAAGGCTGTCTTTGTAAATATACTGCAGAGCTTCAGTGGTGACTCCAGCTAGAGGGTTTTCATTCTAGCCGAGGCATCCTAACAATAAGGCCAACCACTGATTTTGTGTTTCAGCTTTTACATAACGCTACCTACTCCTGACGAGGCCAGAAAGCACTTTGATGGTGACTGGCTAACCGTGAAGCCATTTCGAGTGTAGGGTTGGAAAGTTGGGGGGGTCATTGTATGCTCTTTGCAAGAAGCATTGGGCTTAGTGGATGTTTTTCAGGGACATGCTTCATATATGTCGTACTCGTGGTACACATACAACAGTGCTACATTAAGCATGAGTTGGGTCAGGAATGGGTGAGAACAGATATGGTCACGCACGCAGATACATGCCTTTTCAAAGGCATTAATGAATTGCAAAGAGACCTTTATTAACATTTATTGCAGATCAAAATAATTAGATACATATAATACATGGGATTCTGCAAACTCCTGTCTGTAATTTCTTTTTAAGCGACGATCTGTGACATACTTGTTTGCCAATTCTAAATAAAAAGACGTCAGCACTCATCTGTATTACATTAAAATAGTCAACATCTGATGTCACAATGCCTTAGATAATTATAGAAAAGTTAAAATCTTTCAAAATGTTTCTACACATTCTGAACTACTGCAGCTTCTTCTTTTTTTGTATTGAACTGTTTCTAATATATTCTTTTTTCAATTCATTTCTAATAGTTTTTTTTGTGTTTAATTATTTTGACCTAGAGGCTCTATTTTCATTCATGTTTGCAAACATGCTCTCTCTTTCAAGTAAAATAACTATAAAGCAAGGCTTTGAGTGGTTTGTAGGAAAGATGATGTTGTGACCATGTACTGGGATAAATTAGCACCTGCCGTACGTTATGGAACTCCTCGGTGACTTGCAATATCCTAATAATGTACAGTGGGGGTACTTTATTCCTTATATTATAGGTAGACCTAAATGTGGGAAAACCACAAGGCCAGTTCACTCATGTCTTAAAGATGTATGCACATAAAGGTGAGGGAGGAGTGAAAAGAGGAAACTTTAAAATGAACACAGTTGAAGTCCTCTTGTTAGGCTTTAGGAACATGTCCCGCCAGCCTCTCCCACCATTCCCTTCTTCTTCAAGCACTCTGCCACTCTACCACCATCCTCATTTTCTTTATGCATTCTGTTACTCTCTCACCGTCACCATCTTCTTTGAGCACTCTGACATAGTTGCACGCCTTGCAAAAAAAGTTGAGTATCCTGGACACGACCTCGGTATACCTACTCAATCATGTGCAGCAACAAAAGCAGCATTCTCACAAAAAGACATCTGAAGTGTCTTGTGTAATGAGCTCCAAACGTCTGTGGTGAGTACTTTGACCACATCTAGCCATGTAACTGAAAGGCCTGGTGCGCCGGCCGCCCTCCGTAATAGCGGACCTAAGCTTTAAAGATGACCTATTAGAACATTGGAATGTTGAGAGCTCCATTTAGGACAATGCAGTGGCTCCGAGCTTATAATAGCCAGCCACAGCCGGCAGTGGGAGGAAATGCAGGGCGGTGACGTGGGGAGGGGGAGGGGCAGGGTGGGGGTTAGTATTGTATGAATTACGGAGTTTTACAGGTAAGTAAACATTTAAATAAATAAAACGAATTTAGTGGAGTGCACTGCATCCCAAAATGCGATGCAGTATGCGCAACAAAATTCGTTTTATTTATTTAAATGTTTACTCACCTGTAAAACTCCGTAATCCATACATTACTACCCCCCACCCTGCCACTCCCCCTCCCCCTCCCCACGTCACCGCCCTGCATTTCCTCCCACTGCCGGCCGCGGCTGATAATAGCTGATAAAAGCCTTCTGCTCCAACAGTCCAATGTTTGTCTTTCTGTTTCTCCATTTTCAATTTGGAACATTCTACTCTTAGGTGGTGTAATATTCTAATAGCCTTATACTAGTTTATACAATAGTTTATACCATATTATAATAGCCTATACCAGTTGTAAAAAGACCCTCACCCTCTTTATAGGCCCTTGCCCCTGGTTCCGAGCCTTTAACAGCCGTTCTAGCCTGCAACAGAGGACTATAAGGCTGTAGTAAATGCAGATAAGATTTCTATAACATTCAAAACTCGTTTAACCGTCCACGTTCCACTACAGTAAAAATACAATCTGCCTCACTAACCCATCTATCTCTGGTACCTCTGTAGTAAAAGCAACAGCTTGCTCCCACACCACATACCTCTGTTCTACTAGCCACTTCATTCTGGACACAGTATCAATTATAGTATGTTTAGTAATCTTAAAATACCTATAATTTAAATATTCATACAACCCAAATGAAAAAAAAGTTGTACCCCATTGTTGAGCTCTCTCCTCTCATGGATGAACTTGCAGATATTTTCCGTCATAATATGTGCATACATTTAGTGAGCGTTACATAAATTACACAAAATTGGCCTGTAAATTGAACAAGAGGGCATTCCTTGCACACAGAAGCAAAACAAGATGGCGGTGGGAGACATTTTCAGCTCAACTCTGTCTCATGTGGGTGAAAATATTACAAAAAAAGTGAAAGTAAGAAATGGGAACATTACACAAATAGACATAACATGAAAAAAGAAATTACAGATAATTTTGCTCAGAAAATAAAAAATGTTCTTCTAAGCTCAGTAGACCACCATCTGCAATTTGCTAATGAACCATATTGGCAGATATCCACAATTATTCCCATGCTCCAAATAAGAATGTTACATAACTTAAAATAACTTAAATTTAACATCTTAATCTGTGACATGATCCCTTTTAGACAGTGTGTGGGGTTATTTATCAAATTTAAACGCAAGACTTTTCGTGACGAAAATTAGAAAATAATTGTCATGGGTCGCAGTTATGAAAAAGCAATTTTATTCTTTCTAACAAGCTGGAAGTCTACTCCCAGATGTCTGATACAGTGTCATTTTAAGGATTATTATTTTTTAAAAACGTTCTTTTTATTGAACATATGCTTACTATACCAATATAGTCATCGCATAGACATAGTTACAGTATTTTGGTGAATTGGAGGAAGGTTGTTTACCAATAGAAATGAAATTAAATGAAATTTAATTTATAAAGCGCATGGCTGCCCGAGAGAGTCCCAGCGCTGAAGAACAAAGAGCAGACTGAAGAGGGTACCGTTAATTAGGGATCACTGGGAAAAAGAAATGTTTTAAGAAGCTTCCGAAACTTCAAATAGCTGGGTTCAGTTCGAATCTTGCCAGGAAGGGCATTCCACAGCCTGGCCGCATTAACCGATAATCGACGGCCCCCAGAGCGCGCCTTCCTCACTCTGGGGACCTTGGCCAGATTTCCAAGGTCAGAACGGAGAGTCCGAGAAGACTTGTAAGGGCAGATCAAATTCCTAAGAATAGGGGGTCCCTTACCCTGAAGTGACTTGTGGGTTATGCAAAGAGATTTAAATTTAATTCTTTCACGTATCGGCAACCAATGAAGAGATCTCAGTGCAGGCCTGGCCGAGGATCTTATTGAGGAGCCGGTAAGCAACCTAGCTGCTGAGTTCTGAACACGTTGAAGGGTGTTGATGGTTGCTTCGGGTGCCGCCAAAAACAAGGCATTGCTATAGTCCAGTCTAGATAATATTAAGCCCTGGATTAGCAGCTTCCTGGAATGGAATGGCAAGAGTGGAAGAACCTTCCGCACAGACCGGAGTAGGCCATAACATATGCCTGCTGTTTTCTTCGCTTGGGTCCTGAAAGTCAGGTCCAGCTCAAACCACACCCCTAAGCTTTTAATTTGGTGGCCCAGGAGCATAAGCTCTGTTTTGGCTCCATTCAGTTTGAGCTGAGAGCTGGTCATCCAGGAATGTATTCCCGAGAGGCAGGCAAATAGATTTTCCGAGCACCTCTCTTGTTGGGATAGCGAGACGACTAGTTGGGTGTCGTCCGCATAGGTAACTATTTTAATCCCAAAAGGATTAACCACATCCTCCTGTGGGGCCATATAAACGTTGAAAAGAGTAGGGCTCAATGAGGAGCCCTGAGGCACTCCACACTGGAGGGGGATAGATTTAGAATGTGCGCTGCCTTCCCAGATCTGAAAGGTTCGGTTGCTCAAAAAAGATGAGAGCCATTGCAAAGCCATGCCTGATACTTCCAATCTAGCGAGGCGCTGAATTAAAATTCCATGGTCCACAGTGTCAAAAGCTGCCGTACATTACTGACTTAGGAACTTTACATAAAACCACTTCCCGCTGCCTGTATTCCGACTCCACCTGTGCCACTGCTTATTCCCAACTATCTTCTACTGGTGTCTATATTCCTCCAAATGGGTCCAGATCTTTTCCCCTTTTTGGAGCACCCCTACTTGGATGGCTAACTTTCTCCGCCTGTTGGCACTAATCCATGTTGTGCTCTCAGTCTTGTACCTGGGGGGAGGCTGCTGCACTCCATGCACGCGCAATATTTTTCTTTGCCACTCCTGAGGCTAGCAGGAGCCATGTTCCCATGTGCTTGGGCCATCTCTCCTCCCCCGTGAACCCCAGTATATGCCATCTGTCCTCCATGGGAACCTGGAGACCAGTAGCAGCCCATGGAGGGAGTTCATCGGTGCGGTGGAGCAGGGCAGGGGAGGGGTAGGGTAGGGGGTAGTAAACTCCGGCTCATGCCCAACCAGAGTAATGTTAAGAAATAAAAAAATAAAACAAATTTTATTGCGCGCACTAAAACGCCAAATGCGTTTCAGTGCAAGCAATGACATTCGTTTTATTTATTTATTTATTTCTTTACATTACTCCGGTCGCCCGTGAACCGGAGTTTACTACCCACCACCCTACCCCTCCCCCGCCCCACCCCACACCATCACGCAGAACTCCCTCCACAGCCGGCTGCGACTGCTGGAGACCCATCGCCTCGGCCATAATTCTGAAGACTCCCTCCCAGTATTGTTGAATATTGGGGCACGCCCATATTATGCGAAAGAACGAGCCTTCTTCCACACCTCCAGCAACACAGGTTCGACTCACAGTGCCCCCATCGTTGTTGAAGCATCCAGGAGGCATATGAACCATGCAAAAGTCTCAGTTGAATCAGTCGGAAGCGCACCCTTATGGTCATATCGCTAGGGCATTAAAATGCATCTGCCCCGTCATCGTTCTCCAGGAGCCCCACTTCTGATTCTCACGCCTCTTTTAGGGGGGCCAGGAGGCCTGGAGAGCTATTTATGAGATTAAGGGACGTGAAAGAAATGGCCCTCTCTACCATCAGGTCTCAGAGGAGCCAGTCCTCCAGCTGTGAGTATTCAGGTAACAGTTTTCTGGCTGGTATATGACATCTCAGGGAGTGTCTTAACTGTAGGTACTGAAAGCAATCACTTTCCACTATTTGATAATCAGTTTGAGGTCCTTGAAGGCGATCATTGCTCCACTCTGCCAGACATCTCCAAGATGTTCAGTTCCAATATTATTCCATACCCGGAAACCCTGCAAGCGGCACACCTGACGCAGCCCATCACAGTCCCAGAGCGGGATCCGAGCCGTCAGCGTGTTGTCCCATCGCAGTAATTTTGTGGCCTCACACCATGCCTGCATCCCTGTCTGTGTGTGCGCTGCGAGCTGTCTCTCGCAACTCATCCGATAGAGCGCCTCCAGGTGACCCCCTACACCCACGGCATACCGATCCACACGGTATGCCGACTCTGTGATAGCAGCAAAAATCCAATCATTAATATTTATCAATTGGGACATCAGATAGTAGTATCTAACGTCTGGAACCGTCAATCCCTTATTTGAAATCCTATAGGAGGTATTCTGGAACACATATAATACACACAGGAGGACCCTCATATGAAAGAGGATGGCTCTACCCACCTAGGATACTGGAAGCTGCCACCAATGGATAACATCCCCTCCCAATCTCTCCAGCTGCGGTAGAAGGTTGAGAGACACGACCCCCCCCCACTTAGTTATACAAATACTCAGATATTTGAACTCTTCCCTTCGCACCAGCGCCCGGCAGGCTGTCATCAGGGGGGGAAGCACTCCGGCCAGTGGAAACACCAAGGACTTATCCCAGTTTATCTGGTGCCCAGAGCAGCTCCCGAACGGGAAACGGGCAATACAACGCGGTTGTTTCCACGAAAGGCTTTACCACGCATACATTAGAACGCATGCGTGGTTACCACTCAAGCCTTTACCACACATACCTTTACTACGAGATGCGTAGTAAAAGCATGTGTGGTAAAGGAAAAAAAAAAGGGGGGCATCGGGGCCCTCCCCTAAAAAAAAAGTGAGAAAAAAGGGGTTTGGGGGAGGTCGGGGGGGTCTCCCCCCTCCCCAAAAAAGAAAATGAAATGATGAAGCAAAGTGGAGACAATCGGCGTCGTTAGAGAGGAAACGGAAAGTAATTCCGGATTCCTCTTTACGACGTAGGACATCATCAATGAAGATGAAGGAGAAGAGATGACGACGTGAAGTGGTAAGGGGAATTAAAAAAAAGATAGAGGGTTAAGGGCAGGGGTAAATAGACGAAGGTTTGGGGCCTGGGGGACACGTAAGGCTACAGGGGAGGGGTATAACCTTTCCCAAGAGTATGCCCTTACCATGCATAAATTAACAACGAAAATCGTTGTTAATCTATGCGTGGTAAAGGAATATTCGTGGGAAAGGTTATGCGTAAAAAAAGCATTCCATTGTAACGCATGCGTGGTAAAGGCATGCTTTGCACCGGAATGCGTTGTAACGACATACAACCCTCCCGAACAGCTGGAATATGTGCAGGAGTCTATGGATTGCCTGTCGAGGTCTGTGCGCATATAGGAGGATATCATCAGAGTACAGGGAGATACACTCCTCCAATACTCCCACTCCCACAATGCTGTGAACAAGGGGATCATGTCGCATCCACGCTGGAAGTTGTTCTAGCGCAAGCGCAAAGATCATATGGGACAGGGGCATCCCAGAAGTGTGCGCCTATGCAGCAGGAAAGGAATGGAAACTGTTCCATTAACCCTGACTCTCCCCATTGGTTCGCATTACAACAGTCTGACCCACTCACAAAACTTGTCACCGAAGCCCATTCTGGACAGCACTGCAAAGAGGTACGGCCACTCTATGCTATTAAATGCCATACGGGCATCCAGCGAGAGCAGGACAGCAACCTCCTACGGGCGTTTCGCTGTCATTTGCATGACTCCATAGAGACGTCAAAGATTTAGCCATGTACTCCTCTGCAGCATAAATCCCGATTGGTCGGGATGGACCACTGACAAGATAATTGGGCGCAGTCTATTAGCCGGTGCCTTGCCCACATTTGAAAGATTATTGGGGCCCCGTGCAAGACATATTTTTGGGGGGCCTGTTCAGAACAACTCTGAATGTTATTACCCGTTTCCTGCTATTTCAAGCCCTCGTCATGCCAAACAATACTGAATATATGTTAACATTTCAGAAACAGGATCACACTAAAACAGTAAAACCGTATCTTGTCCAGTGCCCCAAAAACCCTTGAGGTAACACTGGGTAGAAAGTGACAAGAGTTAAAGGCAGAGCGAGAGAGGGAGAGAGTTTCTGATAGCAAACTAGAAGGTTAAATAGAGAGAAGTTCACCCTCTCAAGGGGCCCCTTGGAAGATGGTGGCCATGGGCAATTGCCCATGCCCTAAAAAATCACTGATCTGATGCATTAGCGGTTCTTGGACATAATTTAGGGAATTTCTGATCCTGTCCACTTGTGTATAATGACTTATCACAGGAACTCAATTAATCGGATAAAGTCTTCTAGACACACCCCCATGTGTTATTGTCACTTTCCTGACATCGTGGGGTTGTTTGAACAGTAATGCAAGGGCTAATTTTCTTTTGCTGTCCAGCCCTGATCATATGGATTTCTCAGCATCACCAGACACCCCTACAGGCCTGCCTGGTAGTGTGTGAGAAGGTCAGTGCACTTTGCAGTCCATAGTAGGCAATGGCTGTTCGCATATTGCATGTTCAGTGCAAGCGGTCTCCTTGTTGTGCATCTATGCCCGTGCTGTCTTAAGGGACATGTAAGAACATTGATGTCACAGTGGCCTGATGACATCAATCAATCAGTCGATTGGTATAGTGTGACAAATCACCCCCTGGAGGGTATCCAGATGCTTGAGGGTCGTGAGAGTTTGGTGACTCAGTTCAACAGCCAGGTGGTGAGTGCCTTCCGGAATTCCGGAATTGAGGTGGAGGTTCGTCGCTGCAGGGGTGGTCATTCTAAGTTTTTGTCGCGAGGTGGCAGAAGGAGCATCCTCTGCTGTTGCTTTGGTGACTGCAGGAGGTGTGGGCGAGTGAGAGGGATGCAGAGCATAGTTGTTTGGTAGGTCGGTGAAAATTCAGGCAGTGGTTGATGTAAGCTTGTCCTTGGTTGTGCAGAACTTTGTAGACGTGGATGGGGAGCCTGTGGAGCTTCAGGACATGCTGCGCATAGCCAGCCCAGGGGGGATTTTTGCTGTCTACTTCGCTAGAATCCTTCTTTACCATCCACCCACACCTTACCTTTGCTGTCGGATAGTCTGCTGGGTTTAGGCCTGCCTCTAGACTTGATGGTGTGCTGGCTGAGATCTGGCTGTGTGTATTTAATAATGGCATCCAGTGGTCAAGGAATAAATGTAGCTGAAACAAAGTGAGAGAGCGGGAAAGAGAGAGAGGGAAAGAAAGAGAAAGAAGCAGAGAGTGAGTAAGAGAGACAAAGAGAGCAGGAAAGTAAGAGTGCGATCAAGAGAAAGGGACCAAGAAAGAGAAGCCAACCATCTTCCTCTTTACTTTTCTTCCCCTCACATAACTTCTTCTGGGATCCCTCGGAGATCCACATTTTCCTCTGTCTTGTTCAGTCTTTACTTCAGGCCCTTTGAGCCCTGAACTACCCACACAACGCTCTGCCTGAACCCGCAACACTAACTCAAATAAGATCCGTGTATTCTTGGTCCTCGTTTCTTCACAGCCAACCACTGTGTGACCTAGAACTATCAGAAACTGAAAGCCATCAAGACGCAAATTCTGACATTGAGCAGCTGTTTATACCAGTGTTTCCTGATCTGGGGAGTCGCAAGCTGATTTCTGGTGGTTCTCCAAAGTCCAGGCAATAAATGAAACTACCTTTAAATTCTGCATTTCTCTTGTCACATTTGGTGCACTTGAAAGACCGAGGTCAAATGCCAGACTATGCCTTCTGCTGCTTTTTAAACACAGAAACTGGTGTTTATAAACTCTCATTGCAGTCAGAAAAAGAAAAATATAGTGCATTGGGTGACAATCCTGCTGGGGTACATGATATGTAAAAAGAAAGCTGGAGGAATATATGTCATTATCTGCAAATTAACTATACACATTCAGCAGTTAGGAAAGCAAAATGAAGCATATTATTTGTAATTCTGAAGTGTTATGGAAACAAAGATTTCAGTAGGATCAGAACAATTCAAGACAGTTTGTGATGAACAAATACAAATATTAATTGAAACCCGATTTCTACACATTATTTCATTTGTGTGGAATATAGTTTTATTTCATAAAACGATATGTCTATGCAAATTATGGACCATTTCGATGGTAAATGTGATGCCTGTGAATAACAATGTGCTACCACATGATGCTTTATTGCAATAGGAAATCGTCCGCCTCGTGTCCATTAAAGTTAGGTGGGTCGCGAAATATTGTCATACTAAAAAGTGAGTTGTGGTTCCAAAAAGTATGGGAAGCACTGGTCTGTACTCTAAACCACCCCTACCTTGGGCTAAGGAAGTGGGCTCTGCGCAGGGCCAGACACAACATTTTTCTACTTTGCATTCTCCTGGCAGACTGTAGGCATGAGGGCAGCTTTGATGGCAGGATGGACAGCTATCACCAAATTAAGTCCCCCCCAAGCCTTTGTTTCTAGTCATGCCTTCCTGCAGCATGGGGCCGTTTTTAATATTTTTGGCAGGGCATATTT
This sequence comes from Lissotriton helveticus, assembly GCF_964261635.1. Taxonomy (NCBI): domain Eukaryota; kingdom Metazoa; phylum Chordata; class Amphibia; order Caudata; family Salamandridae; genus Lissotriton; species Lissotriton helveticus. Next base: position 190,255,890 of record NC_136062.1, on the reverse strand, counting down.
TTGTTTCCAGTTTGGCCCTGGTTCTGCGTCTTTCTCAACCACCTGTGTAGGAGTCATCATGTATACAGGCCCAGCCTACAAGGCTTCTCCTCTCTACTCAGACTCCTAAGGGCAATCATTTATTTATTAAGGTTACCAAACCCAGTACAAGCCAGTCTAGATTTGGACTCTCTCTTCTGGACTGCACCAACGGGCTCTACCTCTGGTCACGCAAATATTTACTCCATAAACTCCTATGACTTTAAAAAAGTCCCTCCAAGTCCGGTCCCTCCAGTCCTCGTCCTATTCCTTACAAAGTGGAGATGACCATCCCCATGGCAGAAAAAAAGAACAGGAGAATGCTGGGACACCAACCCCACCCTTCCCACTGGGAGTACATAAGCTGTACCTACCCAGCATTCCACCTGTTTTCTATTCTGTCTTCTGACAGAATGGGACATGGAATGGACTTGCTGGTTGTACTTACCTGCGGCTGCTTCTTGCTGCAGATTTCTCTGGATGTCTTTGTCGGGCTGTTGCGTGGTCTCCTCGCCCGCCGTTCTTGCCAGGAGCTACGTGTGTTGGCTGCCGACCCTTTGTGGCTGGGGCAATGGTCCTCCTGGTCTGTTCCGGGTTAGAGGACGCATCTTCCTGTGGCTGGGCCGATCTGGAGGACGCGCTGCGGGGTACCTCAGACCAGTCTTGGTGGTGCCCCTGGAGTTCCTGGATGGCCGGAAGCCTTTTCCTCCTGCGGCCTTGCTCCCTGATGGCTCCTGTTCTCGTCTTCTCTCTGCAGTTGTGCAGCAACGTGCCTGGTTGGTTCCTGGATGGGACTGCACCTGGGACTTCCAGGTGCTGTTGGTTTTCACGATTGGGTTCACCTGAGACTACCGGTTGCTGCAGGCTTTTCATGTTTGCCTGGCGCTAGGCTGTTGGAGGGCACCTGGGCTGGGTGGGGGGGAGGGGCAGATGGTGTCTGCCTACCCCGTGGGTAAGTGCAGCATAGCGTTTTTTTTCCGATCTTGGTTTTACCTGAGGCCTTTCGCCCTTCTTTCCTGTATTCTGGTCTGGTCTCGGGTTTGGGCCTGGTTGGTGCCTTCCCACGGGGGGGGGGGGGTCGCCTCTGGGACTGCCTGTAGATGTTGGTGCTCTCTGGCCTTTTGGTGCCCCGGCATCCTTGTTGCTTGATCTGTGTTTGTGTCTCTGTTGTCTCTCTCTCTTTCAGGGTGTCTTTCAGATGTCCTTCTGCCAGGCGCTGCACTGATTGTCGGTTCCTGGGCGGCCTGGTAGGGGCTGGAGGTGTGTTGTGGTGTCTGCCTGCCGCGGGGTAAATACAGCATGGTGGTCTGTTTCCTGTTCTGGCTCTCTAACTCTGGCCTTTGGGGTCCCTGGCCTCCCTGTTGGTTGTGTACGTGTTTGCTGCCTTTTGCCCGGCGCTGCATTGGTGTACTGTGTCTGGGCTGGCTGGTGGGGGTTGCCAGGGTTGTGTGGCATCTGCCTCCCCGGGTGGTTTTTTTCCTTCAGGTTTTCCTGTCACGTTTTTTGCCTCCTGCGTCGGGCTCTTTGAATTCCCAGACTCCCTTCTTCTCGGGTTCCTTTCTTGCTTGGGGGAGGGGGGGAGGGGTGATGTGCCCTCCCTCTCGTCTAGCGTGACCCTTGGCGCAGGTGTGCTGTGCCTCTGCTGCTACTCGCTGGTCTCCCACAGCTGTTCGTGGTTGGCTCAGGGTTGCGCTGGTGATGCCCATGGTGGGCATGGTTGCCAGCAATGGTGTTTGCCTATTGCCCAGCGCTGGGTTGTGGGTTGCGCTTGGGCTGGCTGGTGGGGGTTGGGGACCATGGTGCTGTTTCCGTCTCCCCTCTTTGGTTCCTTTCGAGTTCTTTCGCCCCTTTTGGGGGTCCTCTGCCTCTCTGTTGCCAGTTCATTTGCTGCCGGTGGGGGCTGGATGTTGTGGGCCATCCTTCGCCTCTGCGACTCCTTGGTTTCTCCCCTGTTGCTTCTGTCTGGCTGGTGGGGGTGTTGGTGGGGTGACGGTTGTGGTCTGGTGTCTGCCAGCCCTGGGGTGCGTGCCACCTTGCGGCTTTCCGGTTTTCGCTCTTGCTTGACGGGCTTGTTGTTTCCCGTTTCAGGGCAGTGTCTTTTTTTCTGGTTGTCCGCTCTGGTTCAGGGGCTGGTTTTGGGCGTATGCTCTGGTTCCAGTTCTTCTGGTTATTTTTGGTAGTTTGCTGTTGCGGGTCTGCTGGGGTTCGGTTTCTCCCCTGTCCCTCTTCTGGTGGGTTGTGCACCTGTGGGTTCTCCGGGCTCATCCCTCCTTGAGTTGTGGTGTGGCCTGTAGTCTTCAGGTCTGGTGGTAGGTCCTTGGCTTTGCCTCTGTCTGTCTTGACCTCACTGTCCCTGTGTTTGGCCTCTCGTTTGCCTCTGCGGGGTTGGTGGTGCCTTTTCTGCCTGGTTGGCTCTGGTTCCCGCCTTGAGGTCCTTGGTCCCTTGGGGGTCACCTTTGGGTGTCTGCCTGTGTCCTTGTCTAGTATTCCTTTCTCTGGTCGCTTTGCGCCTATTGTGGGTCTTTCTGCCTCTAGGTGGTTGACGGTCCTGTGCCTGGTGTTGCTGGGGACCGGGCCGGCCTTCTTTCCACTTTCTTTTGGCCACTTCTCTGCGCCTGCCTGGTGTGGGCTGGGCGTTGGCGTTCAGGTGTGGGCTGCTTGGATCCCTCCTTGTTCTCCTGCCTCTTTGAGTTCCCTTTATGGCCTGGCTGTGGCTGGTTCCTGTGCCTTTCTCTGTGCCCTCGGTGGTTGGGGGTTTCAGGGTTGTGGCAGTTGCCCTGTGCCGCTCCTTCCGGGCCCCTGGGGGTTTCCCCCTTCCCTTTTCCGGGTTCTTCTTCTCTGCCCAGTGGCTTGTTTTTCCCCGGTCTTGTGTTTCTCCCCTGTGGTCGACCCCCGGGTTTCTGGTTGGGGGTGTCGCCCTTGGTGGGAGTTGTTTGTGGCTGCTTCTTCCCTGTTGGCCCTGTTTGGTCTTTGGGTTCCCTTGATGACAGTGGCCTTGTGGGTTTTGCCTCTCTTTGCTCTTGGTTTGGTGCCCTGGTCTGGTTGAGGGTCTGCTGGGGCCCGTCCTTTGCTTCCTTGGGCGGAGTCCTGTTGGCCTAGGTTTGGTGGGGGGGGTTGTGCTTTGGCCTCTCCCTTGCCTTCGTTTGGCGGAGTGACAGGTTTTATGTCTCGTGCCCCTGCTTTCGGGGTGGTTGACTCGATCCTAGCCTGTTGGCCTGTCCCTGTGCCCAGGGTCCTTCTCCGGGTTTGTTTTTTTTGGTCTGTTGTCCAGTGACTCCACTGGTGGTTGGTGCTGGAGGTTCCTGTCCCATGGCCTGGTCCGCCTCTGGGGGTTTCTCTGGACTCTTTGTTGCCCAGGGCTGTCGGGTTGGGCGGGGGGGCTTGCTCATGGTCGCTTCTCCCTCTCTTCCTGGTTTGCTCTGTCTGGGCCTGCCCTTGGTTGGTCCTCTGGGTCGGTGCCTTGGCTCTTTTGGAAGGCCTTGTCCTCTTGTGTCTGGGCTGCTCTGCTGAGGGCCTCCCCCGGTGGGTTGGGGTTGGTCCTGTGGTTGGTCTTGTCGATCCTTTGTCTTTTGCTTTGGGTGGGGCTAGTTGGGTCTCTCCTTGCTCTCCTCTGCTTTCTGGTGTGGTCGTTGTGGGCTGTTTTTCTGCAGGGTGGGGTATTCTTCCTTTGTCTGCGGAGGTTCGCTCTCTGTCATTTCTGCTGCTGGTTCTGGGCATTGCTTGATGTTCCTGACCTTGGCAGCCTTCTCGTGGATTGGGTGCCCTTCTGGGGTTATTTTGCCCTGCGGGCACGTCCGCTTCTTCTGGGCCCTCTTCTGCTGGTTGTTTTGAGTGGGTCCTAGATGCTTCAGCCCTTCTGGTAGTTACCTTTGGGCTTGGATCTCTGTGCTTTGCCTCCTATCTGGCCTTGCCTGGGGGTCTTGTGAACCTGTTAGTGTGGCCCTGGCTTCTTGCTTTGCCTTAGGTCTTTTTCAGTGGGTGGCCTTGTTGCTGTCCTTCTCGTGGGGTTGGTCTCTGGTCCTTTGTGGTTGGTTCAGGGTGTTCCCCATGTGGGTTGTCTGCCCTGTGGGGTGGCAGCTCTGTGGTTTTGCTCCTTGTATTAGTATTCTTGGCCGTCGTCTCCTGCTGGTTTTGGGGCATTCAATCCTGTTGTTTGGTTTGGGGCGTTGCGGGTTGTGCACTCCTGCGTGTGTTTTTTTCCTTTGGTTCTCCTGTATGCTTCTTTTGGGGATGTTGCTTTCGGTGTGGTGTCCCTGGTGTTCATGGGAGTCCGGAAGGGCGGGCTTCTGGCCTTCGTATGCTCTACTTTGTAAGGAATGGAACAAGGACTGAAGTGACTAGGAGGTAAGGCCCTATTACTTACTGGTAATCTTCATTACATCTGGTCCCTTTGTTCTGATTCAATTCCTTACGCCCCTCCCTGCCGGCCTTCCTGTTGGTGGCTTGGTAGTTTAGGAGGAATGCTGGGTAGGTACAGCTTATGTACTCCCAGTTGGAGGGGGTGGGGTTAGGTGTCCCAGCATTCTCCTGTTCTTTTTTTTCTGTCATGGAGATGGTCATCTCCACTTTGTAAGGAATGGGACGAGGACAACGGGACCAGGAGTAATGAAGATTATCAGTAAGTAATAGGGCATCCACAGCCAGCTCTAGGTAGGCACAGATGACGTTGGCATTTGCCTTTGGTGTCACCAGCTAAGGGTCATCACTGTTCTGCCGTGCTGGTAGTGGCTTGAGTGAGAGCTGCACTACGAACCTCTCTGGGCTGCAGTGTTACGTACATGTTTACTTGTAACTCCTTTTAATACATTATTGCATTTTGTTGGCAGTAACTGTACACTTTTACACTAGCTATTTAAATTGAAAAACTGCTTTCCTATATATTTGCTCAACGAACTTGCAGTGCATCGCAGCCTATAGCACCTTGTAAGCTTTAATTATGTTTGATTTTGATGTAGCTATTCATAGCTGCCAGTGGACCTTTGCATGGCATGACAAAGCCAGCCCCAGCTTTTTAGCTAACAAGACTTTGAATGGTGGGATTTTTAAAATCACCTCCGTAAAGGTAAACTGAAACTACAAATCCCAGTGACATGTAAAGGTAAAGTGAAACTACAAAAGCCAGTGACTTGTAAAGGTAAAGTGGAACTACAAATCCCAGTGACTTGTAAAGGTAGAGTGAAACTCCAAATCCCAGTGACGTAAAGGTAAAGTGGAACTACAAATCTCAGTGACTTGTAAAGGTAAACTGCAACTACAAATCCCAGTGACATGTAAAGGTAAAGTGAAACTACAAATCCCAGTGACTTGTAAAGGTAAAGCGCAACTACAAAGCCCAGTGACTTGTAAAGGTAAACTGAAACTCCAAATCCCAGTGACTTGTAAAGGCAACTGAAACTACAAATCCCAGTGACTTGTAAAGGTAAACAGAAACTACTAATCTCAGTGACTTGTAAAGGTAAACTGAAACTCCAAATCCCAGTGACTTGTAAAGGTAAATTGAAACTACAAATCTCAGTGACTTGTAAAGTTAAAGTGAAACTACAAATCTCAGTGACTTTTAAAGGTAAACTGCAACTACAAATCCCAGTGACATGTAAAGGTAAAGTGAAACTACAAATCCCAGTGACTTGTAAAGGTAAAGTGTAACTACAAAGCCCAGTGACTTGTAAAGGTAAACTGAAACTACAAATCCCAGTGACTTGTAAAGGTAAAGTGAAACTCCAAATCCCAGTGACTTGTAAAGGTAAACTGAAACTACTAATCTCAGTGACTTGTAAAGGTAAACTGAAACTCCAAATCCCAGTGACTTGTAAAGGTAAACTGAAACTACAGATCTCAGTGACTTGTAAAGGTAAACTGAAACTACAAATCTCAGTGACTTGTAAAGGTAAACTGAAACTACAAATCCCAGTGACTTGTAAAGGTAAAGTGAAAGTCCAAATCCCAGTGACTTGTAAAGGTAAACTGAAACTACTAATCTCAGTGACTTGTAAAGGTAAACTGAAACTCCAAATCCCAGTGACTTGTTAAGGTAAACTGAAAATACAAATCTCAGTGACTTGTAAAGGTAAACTGAAACTACAAATCTCAGTGACTTGTAAAGGTAAAGAGCAACTACAAATCTTAGAAGCAAAGACTGGCTAAACATGTCACTCATGACATGGATCGACTTGGCAGCTATGATGGTCACTTGAGATCTGTGTTTGATAAATTCGTTGACTGCCATGAGCACTTAACTTAGACATAAAGTATAGTTCTCCATAATGTACTGACAAAATATTGTGTTTTACATATCGTCCTACTAAAGTACAGTAGGCAGAATATCGACTACTAAAATATTGTGAATTTAAGTATATAAAGCGGGAAGTATAGATTTACTATTTATAGCTGCACATATGTGTGCCCTGACAATCTCTGTAAAATGCGCCAAGTGCCACAATATTTGTGAGATTTATACATAGTGTAAAAAAATGACATATTCTTCATATAACCCTTTGTATCACGGTTTTGCCCTTGCTAAGCCTTGAAATTGCAATGTGTTTTAAATTTGGACTGGATGCTTTGAAGGAAATTAATTGGCAGGCTTTGTTTTATGCAGCTGGTATCTTACATAGGGTTTGTTGTGTTGATTTATTTGTTCCACAGTGTGATGATGTGTGGAGCTGTATTTCATGTTAGGGTAAATTTAAGAGGGCTTTTTTTTATTTTCTGCTGATTGTCCACTCCAGAATATTCGCTGCAGTGTTATCCGATGACACATGCGCAGAGATGTGAGATGTCATAGGCCAGTTGCAGGAAGTCAAATCAGTACTACAAATAGTGATCGGACATCACCAAACAGACATTGTGGCTTCCTTGAGGGGTTTGGCGAGCAGTGGATGCATGAATAAAGGTTATGAAGACCCTAGAGATCCCGTTCAAAGGTGACGGCTGTGTCCTGCATACTTCAGCTATAAGGATGGACGGCGTCCTTTTCTTCTCAAAGCTGACTTGCACCAACATCATCACTGCTGTCCTCAAACATATGAGTTGCCAGCTGAGGCTGGCTCCAGGGCTGGCTAGTGTGATTTCCAATATCTGCGACCACTACATTTCCATTCAAAACCTCAGTGATTACACATTAAAGAGGTACATATGATACTAGCCCGGAGACCATGGACAACTGGCTCACTGCGATCCCCGCAAAAGAGCACAGTGACTTTAAAATCATGACTCTGATTCCCAGAGCCGGTGAGAGAAAAAACAAGTTTCTACAAGGCTGGACCCACAATTATCATCCCTCTGGGGCCTTATGCTCTATTCACATATTGCCACAATTCCTCAAAAACAAAATTTTTCAGGCAGAGCTATACTAGTTTAGAACATGCATTCCAAGATTTATAGAACACTGGATTTTTTCACATACCATTGAAAACCTGCAGTCATACAGCGCCTAGAACCTGTGTCGGTAGCGTAGGCCCTGCTTCCAGACTTTCCAGAGAAGGAGACCTGGCGCTGCACATGATGGCTTGAAAGCGTTAGCTTCTGGCAAGAAATGTCCTATCTGAATGGCCAACGACTACAGTGGCAAGGGTTTCTTTCAAAGTCTGAGAGATTTTTTTCAGTTTCGCATCTTTTAGAAATGAAATGTTCTTACTCAAAAGTTGTGATCCTGGCACACTCTGTGGAACGGATATGTCTTGACCAAGAAAGACACTTTATTGAAATCTTTTGGTACTTTTGGACCTATCCAAAGAACCTCACTGGTCGGTTCTAGGAAATACATTTTTCGAATTTTAACGTACAGTTTGTCAAGGTGTAGGCATGTTAATGTTTCTTTTACAGGTGTTCTGTGTTGATATAAGTGGAATATTATGTCATACATGTGCACTATAACTTAAAGAATGTTCCTACATGCAGTGCAGTCCAATTTGTGGAATCTTAGTTGGGCGTTGTAGAAATGTAAACAGTCTTCTAAATGCTGGTAATGGCTTGACCCCGTTGTGAAAAATAATGTTACATTTATCTTCTGATCTGGTTAATGTATTATTGTTTGCTCCACTTAGCTATAACTTGACCGACAGAGAAGGAGCAAGTTTGATGGAATAATTCTTTGATACGTTTTTTGAACGTGACAATGTCTTATGCACAACGCATAGTCTAAAACGTATATTTTTTCAGGTATTCTATAGATGGATATTACTGTGAATATCCATGAATGACATAAAATACTCCAGGAATGTGATAAATGGACTTATCATATGGCTCCTATAGGGATATAGCCTAGTCACATTGAAAACATCTCAAAATGAGTGCTTTTTTGGGGAAGCCCGGACAAGGTGTCTCTTAGTCTCGTTGCTTATTTTGGTTGCAGAGAGTGACTAAATAGAACAAACATTGCTTATATTTGTGGGAACACTATTTGGTACTTGGAGTTATATGATGTGAATAATGTTTGCTGTTCAGCGGGCCAACTGTATATCTGGGAATCGCTTTTTTGGGTAATTTACCACGCAGTACTTTACCATGCATGTAAGTATTTTTCAAATGATATACTAATTCAGTAATTTAAATAAGGGAAATTTAAGGTTCAGAGTAGGAATGATTTTAAAGTGTTTTTGGGGGTTTAGGAATGGGTAAGATACAGGGTAGTAACAGGTTTTTAGAGTTCAGACATGGGTACTGGGTAGTAATGGTTCTAGGGATATGGCGACGGGTATGGGGTAGTAAGGGTAATAAGGCTTTTTAAGGTTTACGGGTGGGTAAGTATAAGGGGTAGAAAGGGGTATATTTAAAAGTGGGTTTTACATATAAATATGTATTTTTTGTTTTAAATATATATATGTATGTTATATATATATATATGATACATATATAATATTTCATATACACATACACACAAACACACACACACCCCACACACACACAAACCCCACCCAGTCAATATCACTGCAACTGGGTGGTACGGGCATGCATAGTAAAGCCCTGCGACGTATTACAACACATTGTAAAGTTGAAAGCATTGTAAAGCCCATGGGGTAAAGGTATGCATGGTTAAGCCATGATATTCATATTGACTGATTTTCGTATGGGACAACTCACTCAGTGAGTAGTTTAAGGAGAGCAATCATTTTTTATACAGTGCTTCATACACCTTTTCCCATTTTGAAGAACTGTAAACAACAGGTGTTTACATTACCCAATTTTATATTATTTTACTTGTGAACTTGGAAAGGGTGGACCTGAATTGACTTTGCTTGGATGCAAACGTCCCATCTGCAGGTCACAAAGAGATGTCAGCGCAATACTCTTAACTCACGGTGCCATCTTTTTCTTCCCTGAGTTCCAGTAATTCAGATCCTGATGATCCATGTGGCCCTCCCGGCATGGTTGTTTTGGTAGATTTGGCTGATCTCTCTTTTAATGTTGAGTTTACCATGAGTTGTCTGGTGACACATGTAAAGGGATGTCTGGTGGTCTGTTGCACGATGTGTGATTCGAGTCAACAGGAGCCGGACGACAGCCTGGAACATTAGGGTGATGTTGGTGAAGCTGTGGGATTGCATCAAGATTATAATGTTGATGCTTGTTTTACATATGTAGCATGCAGGGCTTTCCGAGTGCTTTTGAGGCAAAGTCTGATGATCATGTTATTATTATTATTATTATTATGTTTCTTATATAGCGCCTGAATCGACCCCCGAAGGGGTATCTCCGCGCTTGCCTTGGGAACCCGTCCTGGCTTTTCCCTGTGAGATAGCCCCTCCAGGGCATCCCCAAGGTGAAAGCCAGGCATCCCGCCGCAGGGGGGCAGTTGTGGAGATTAAGCAAGCTTAATGCCCAGAGTTGCAGAGTGTGAACCCATGATTAGGTCAGGCACCGAAGCGAGAATTATCGAGTCCATGGACATTTGAGCTCAAGACCCTGCCGCGTCGGGAATTGAACCCTGGTCCCGGGTCTGACCTCTGCTTCAGGATCTGCCTGCTCTAACCAGTGAGCCACACTTCTCCATTCATGTAATTGACATGAGGTAAGGCTAGTGCAGACTTTCCAGGATTTAAAGGTGTGCCTAGCACGTCTCAATAGATTTGTGCAGCAGCTCTGTCACTGGGTTCCAGATCCTGGACATGGTTGGGATCTGCTGTCCCGTATTCATCACTTTGCCACTGTTTCAAGCAAGCCGGGCTGAAGACGGCTGGAATGCCAGAAACCGGTCCTCGGAAGCTTGTTTCCAGTCCAGGGAATGCATGGCTTGGCAGTTCGGGCTGGACTGTTCCCATGAGGCACAGGGTCAGACTGATGTGCATATAGCCATGTCTGAACTGGGGTGGCAGAGTAGGCTAAAGAACGGTGATGGATCAAACCCAGATCTTTTGACTGGGTGTGAGTGTTTGATTAGTTCAGATGCTCCGTCCATCACCACCCCCTTTTGTACCGTCCCGTATTCATAACAGCATAGTTGTGAGCTGGCCTAAGGGTACTCACACTTGAGTAGAACTGCAACAGAATCAGGCTAACAAGATGCATAGAAAGCAGAACCCTAAAGAGCCAGTGGAGATCAGTCAGACAGGCAGAGCCAGCTTCTAGAGCAGGTTTTTTAAAATCGCATCAGCCCGTAAGGATCAGGCACTGGCATACCCGACAGGCGGAGAGAGACATGCACCGCAATAGCCTTTTGAATCAGGAAATGGGTTAAAAGTTAAACCGTCTAAAGATAGCAGTAAAGTAAGGGTGAAATCTCAAAATTTGTGAAGTAGCTCCTTTCATTATTGCTCTGGTGTTCCGGGAGCTTTAAACAGAATACTGCAGTAGTTCTAGGATAAGTTCTAGGATCAGTGAACGTGGCTCCACTAGACCTGTGATGCTCTTGGAGGAACCAAACGATACCCCACCTCCTTATAAATGCAGATGGCTGTCCAGGAGCAGACCCACCAGACTCCATTCAGATCTCTCATGAAGGGCCTCCTCGTGCAAATCTGCTCCTCGCAGCTACTAAATATAAATTAGAAATGTACTGTCTCAAGTCAATAGCAGATTACCTTGTTTCAATGACACTTACATCTACCTGGTATTTGAATAACATTTGCTGGCATAGAATAAACTTGCAAACTTGGTATTTATCATTCAAAATAGGTTCCTTTCGTACACTCTTGCTAATGGGATATTCTGTATTTATGTTGGCGAGGAGAGCCACTCCACTTGGAGAACTACGGTTCTGGAAAGAGCACGCGTTCCATTTGGGTGCACCTGAATGCAACGCCCTGCTGCACCGAGGCAATCGGCTCTCCAGTACTAGACATTTGGCAATGGGACACTTTGCACCAAAACCCTGCACTACCTGTAGGCAGCAGCAGGCCTGGCCTGTGTTGGTCCTTTTTTGAAGCAAAAGGTTGCATTTCTACTCAGAAGAGCAAGAGGGTTGGTGTAGTATATGAGCCTCAGACCTCTTTGGATTAAAAATCAGCGAACAGGAAAGAAAAAAAATCAAAAGAATGCAATATCCTACATCATGACCGCAGCTGAATCTCTCAGACGATTCTCTAAACTCAGGGGGGGTTTCACCAGTTATACAGATGCTTTCTCAGACCTGTCACCAGGGTCCAGTACTAAACACCAGGCTAAACCCTCAAGCAAGCAAGTAACTTCCATGACCAGGAAATTTGCCTTTGGTAATCCTGATCTACATCTAGGCGCAGCATCATCACGTGTGCAACCACAATCGACTTCTGTTCTATCGCCTGTCTCTGCGCACCCACCTTGGAGAGAATGGAAATGGTCCAACGGCCCTGATGGCAGCGGGGTGGGACAGTAACAGCCTTGATACTCAACAAAGCACGCCTAGAGGAGGGGAAGGGTGTCTTGTGGGCTTCTTTGACATCCATTGACGCCCACTGGGCTCCCTCAAAAAGTGTCGAAACATGTACTGCGGGGCTAGTTTGTTTACCGTGGAGGGAGCAGACTCAAAGTCTAAGTTAGCTGCAAATAACCTCTTCTGCATCCACTTTCCTAACAGATAGGTTCAGCAGAAGTGACTCTGGAGCCTCTTATGACTATTATGCCCTCAATGCATAATCATTATGGATATACACTTCTATATTGACACTCAGGCTTCCTTCCTTCCATTCCTTAAGGGTATCAGTAGTTCAAGCTTTCCGGCTCTGGAGACTTTTCACAAGACGTCCTCATGGAACACTAGATTGTTCCTCAGGAATGGCGCAGGGCCGTCTTCCAGAGGTCGTGTAACCCCGTTGGATACTTCAGAGCTTCTCCTAGGACAAGGCAGGCAACTCTTGGCACCTTTCCCTCTGAGGAGGCTAAACAGACAGCCATTGCAGCCACCAAAGACACAATTATAATAACTATATATTTTGCTCAAAAGCTAGTCCCGGGACCAGCAGGAGACACCCCCTCCTCAGATTTCCATCTGCATTACAACTTATGCATTATTTTAGTTTGTGTATGTTTTCCACTGAACAGTATTTGTCACATAACATGTGTGCCCATATCTCAGGATAAATAAAATCCAAGCCAGCAAATGGAACCCCCTTTCTATGCACCTGGCACTCATCTTCCTCAGACTCATCTTCACTCCACTTTCTTTATCTGTTTTGTTCATCTCATTCTGTCTCTGCTTCATCGAAGCATAATAGCTGATAGTAGATAACAATTGGCAGGCGTATCAGAGCACCCACCCATTCACACAAGATACCTTCCTACAGAGAGAACCTTCAGGTTTACCCTTTAAAACACTAAAAAGAGATAAGTAACAGGTTGACGTCTATGCTAACCCATCCCCCCAACCAAGGTCCTTCCCAGCCTTTCTTCATATCCTGAAAAAACGTACATGGGCCAGATGTACGACCGTTTTTTGCGGTCGCAAATGGGAAAACGTCCCGTTTGTGACCTCAAAATATGTCTGTGCAATGTACAAACCCTATTTTGCGATTCAGTAACCTACTACTGACTCGCAAAATAGGGTTTGCGACTCACTATTAGGAAGGGGCGTCCCTTCCTAATAGTGAGTCGCACTTCTATGTATGATTGTTTTGCGACCGGAATGGCCTATTTAAAAAAGGTGGTAAGCCACTCACAAACGGGAGGGTGTCCTCAGGGGAGCCCTTACCCATCGTCACTGGCAGGGAAAATATTAAACAGAATCGTTTCATTCTTCTTTTTTAAATGCAGCGCGTTTTCCTTTAAGGAAAACGGCTGCATTAAAAAAAACTGCTCTATTTATAAAGCAGTCACACACATGGTGGTCTGCTGACCCCAGCAGGCCACCATTCCTGTGAGTGCTGCCCATTCCCAATGGGGTCGCAAATTGCGACCTGCCTCATGAATATTAATGAGACAGGCCCTTTGCGACCTCATTGGGAATCGCAAACCGTGTCTGGACACAGTTGTACATTCCATTTTGCAAGTTGCAAATTGCTAGTCGCAAAATGACACCATTTGTGACTCGCAAAATGGAAGGGTCGTACATCTGGCCCTATGATCGTTAATCAGACGTAGTGCCTTGGTTTTTCATACAAAGACAGTGTTGCTGAAATAGTTAATGGAAAGGGAAATATGCAAGATTGCTGCATAACTGTTGACTGCAGTATAGAGATGAGTGGGCTACTTAAATCTCGAGCCGGAGGCCTGAATCTGGCTCAGCGCTAGGTTCTCTTGAACCCACACGGGCCAAGCATTAATGAGGATTCTCCCTCCAATGCTCTACCATCATGTGCCAAGAGTTAAAAACAAACCTTTGGTGTTAAAAAGGAGAGAAAAAGGTAGCTTGTGGATGAATTGCAAAATGTGAAACCAAAAAACCTGTCTGGGACTAGTTCTGTCTTGACCCAATTGTGTGATCCTAGGCAAATCTTGTATTTTACAGAGCCTCATTTTTCTTCGTTATGACATATGAGAGCACCTACCAATACAAAAGTTAGGGTGTGAACTGTACAACAATAATCTGATGTATTATGGTGAAACACTTCTGCACGTTAATGGGACACTTTTTTAATATTAAAGAGACAATCATATTTTACGTGACATTTTTTGCATGATCTGGATGCCAACTATTTTCAGACCTCGACTCGTACACGGGTTCTTATAGTCCTGCCAGTCCCTTGACTTGGCTGTAGCTCGGTTCTCTCTGTTAATTTTTTGGCTCGCCCAACTCTACTGCAATTAAATTAAATTAAATTAAAATGTATTTGTTAAGCATGCATACTCCCAAGAGTGCCCAAGCGCTGAAATGTAAGGTTTCCTGCAGAACAGTGATGATCGTCCTTGTTGAAAAAGCCAGGTCTTTCTTTTTTTCCTGAACACGGCTAGCTCAGAAATGGAATGAAGTTCCAGGAGGATCCTGTTCCAGGCAGGGGAATAACAAGCCCCAGCAGCCCCAACATTGTTGGGGGCCCCTGTGCTACAGGGGCCCCCTCCGCGGTCGCACAGCAGTTAGCACTACACACATCGTCTGGGATGTGAGTTATATAACTTATGTTACGCACGCTGTCGTTAACTTAATGATGCGCGGCTGTGACTGCGCGGCCTTGTCTGCGCGGTCCTCATCATTAGGGTGGAGCATAGGGTGGGGCTGGTCATTGTCATGCGCATGCCGCTTTCCGCAATTAAAAGTGCGCATGAGGTGCGATGGCTCAGAGAGACCGTGCAGCCGTAATTTAATTATTGTAAGGCCCTGGCTAACCTTGTCCAGTCTTCTGCTGCCAACTCGAGCCTGCCACTGAAGCTGCAGGCCAGGCCTCAGGTGAGTCTGTCAGAGGAGTCTCAGAGGGTGGGGTGGGCAGCATAACGGACATGCCAGTCACATGCATCATGGGGCCTGGCGTAGAACGTAATATAGGCCGCAGCCCCCATGTTCCAGCCTCTGTGGTCCCATCAGCGCAGTAGTTGTAGCGCGCATGGGTGCACCAGTTGGCTCATAACAGTCCTGACCTCATAAATTAAATGGTGCACTTCTGAGCCTCTCAATAGTGAAGATGGGTTGCCCCGCTCCTCTCTCTTGTTTACCAGCCCAGCATCATCGTCTTTGTTGTAGCACGTTCCGATAACCAAGTTATAGATAGAGCCACACAACTATAGAGGCAGCAATTACATGTTAGGTTACGATATTCATGTTAATGTACTGCATTCTATGGAAAATATGGCCCACGGCCCAAATGTCATGTCTGTGCTTGGTTAGATGTAAGCAAAATGTTCTATTTAATGTGTTGTGTTCGAAGTTTGTGTGTGTTCCATGCCATTGAAAAGTGCTCTTCCGGGCCACATTGCAGCCAGCTGTATAGTATATCTATGCTTTGTGGGGTGCATGCTAGGTCTGTCCAGTGTGTTCTGTTCAATGCTTGCGTGTGTTTTATACTACTTACAATGTACTTGGGAGCTGCGTGCCATCCAGCTATATGGTATTTCTGAGCTAAGTGCTATATAAGTTCTTCCCAGTGTGCACTATTACATGTCTGCTTGTGATGTACATTATTGAAAAGTGTTGGGTGCTACAGAGCATCACAACAGTCAGCTGTACGCTCTATCCGAAAGAGAAATTTATAAATGAAATGGAAAAGAAATATATAAATCGCAAACCAATTATCCGAGGGTGTCAAGGCGCTGTTTGAGATGCACAGTCAACATACCTTTGTAAACTGGTTACAGAGGCTTACTTTTTTTCTGGTTCCATTACCCCCTGGGCTCCCACTCTGCCTATTTCTTGCATTTGAAATTTACATTTACTGCTGTAGTGTGAGAATGCATTTCATGAAAATGAATATAAAGTAGGGTTGCCAAAAGAAAAATGTCAGCCATGTGTTGTTTAAAGAGCCAGGAAAGACCTTGTCTTGGCACTAAATAGGGTCACAAATAAAAAAGTATGTATTCATTTATAATGTGACTTTTCTGTCTTTGTTCCCTTCAATTATCAGTCATGGATCTCATCATTCAGGAAGCCCTAGAACACAATCAAATGTGCTTTCGATTTATATTTACTGTTCAAAGTATGCACAGATACGTGCTAAAAATATGGCTTTAGGTGACTGCTTATTTTTAGTCCCGTCTGGGACATCAAAATAATGAGCTGGCAACCCAAATCATACGACTGGAAGTTTGTTGTAGGATCAGCACATTATTTATTTCCTACACCCTCGATCTCTGATTAAAAGCAATAGTTTAACTTATATATGAAACCCTGTGCCACCATCAATAACATGTAGAGTTACTTCAAGTGTCACCCTGCATTAAGACAACTCACTCCTCATTCTCGCCCTTTCGTTTTACCCTCACCCTGCACTCCCAGCGATCACAATGCACTCACACTGATCACCATGCACTCACACCATTCACCCACTCACCCTGCACTCAGTGATCACTCACAATGCACTTGCGCTTTTTACCCTGTACATCACCTTGCAGTCACATGAGCACACTACTCACCCTGCACTCATGTGACACTTCACACACCTGTCCCCCTCACTGCTCAATCTGCAATCTCACTCAAACAAGCCCATCACAAACCATGCATTCTCTTTTGTCCCACTCCGCACCCAAATTCATATGGTTACCTCACTCATCCTGCAGTCACTCCTCTTAACCTACTCTCACACTATCACTTCACTCACCGTGCACTCACATGGGCTTGCTACAAAGAACGTGTACCATGCAGATCACAGAACTGAATGTGCGTAAACTATGAGTAGCACTATAAAAAAATTAATGTTTTTCAGAAAGGTGCTATAGAGAGATGAGGTGCATTGTTGGTGAGTGGTAGTGAGGGAATTCATGGAGTTGGAGGAAATGGGGAGTGGGTGACAAAAAAGACTGTTGCACCGTGTGCGAAAAGTTCTAGGGAAGTGGTAGCCACCACTCGTACCCCTTGAAATTTGGGTCTAGTTGCGCCCCCGCTTATAATCCCCTAGCCAACTAATGACTTTCGTTCTCGCTTCTCTGATTTATTATATTTATTTTATTTATAAAGTTTTATATAACGCGAACGTGACCCGCAAGGGTATCAGAGCGCTTTACAGTATTCAGTAATAGAACACAGATGTATGAGAAGGTATACACACATTCAAATGTGTCAATTCATACAATCGAGGTATAAAATCAATGGATTACAAACATAGAGGACAGGGAATCTGCAGGACGATGTGCAATATACTGTTATTGAACAATTAGGTGATTGTGCTAGCCAACAAGGGTAAAAACCAACTAAGCATCTAAGCATTACACTCTATACAGTTATTGAGCATTTAGGGCTAAGGTATTAAACCTACATAAAAAGAATTATATATATATATATATATATGTGTGTGTGTGTATATATATGTTTGTGTGTATATATATATATATATATATATATATGTGTGTGTATATATATATGTTTGTGTATATATATATATATATATATATATATATATATATATATCAAAACAAAACCCTTTCAGGCATAGAGTGACGCATAAATTATGCAAAAAAGAAGGAGAGAACTCTGGGTAGGTCTCAGTTTAGTTGGAAAGCAGCTCCTGTTAGAGCACTCTCAACACCAGCGACACTCTAGATCTGCTCACCTCAAATGTCTGTTTTTCTATTAAAGTTCTTTAGCATAGGATTAGCACAGTGCTATTCACACCGAGATAGAAAATGACAAACCGCTATATGTATCAACAAACCATTTTGCATTTCCTAAATAGCGAATTTTAAGGAATCGCTATTTAGGAAATGCAAAACGGTATGTATGTACAAAATCGCTTTCCAATAGCGATTCCTTAGCATTCCTTAATTTGAGATTAGCAAATTGTCAATCGCAAATTACCCCTTCATTTCCATGGGCCAGGAGGCCCATAGGAATGAAAGTGCAATTTGCAATTAGCAATTTGCTGATCGCAAATTAGGGATGTTTCCAAGGGTGCAGGGGTGTCTCAAGAACACCCTGCTGCACCCCTGAAAAAGACATTTGGGGGCAAATGGCGCCCATACATGCCCTAAGGGCATGTATGGGCGTCATATGGCACCTTTGGTTTTTATCAAAAAAGATTTTTGATAAGAATTCGCAAATTACCACCAACTAGAAGTTGTGGTAATTTGCTAATCCTTAATGGCATTTTTTGCATTTTATTTGTTTGATACATTGCATTTAAGGAATCGCAAAATTTGCAATTCCTTAAGTGCAATCGCAAAATAAGGATTAGCAAATTTTGCTATTCCTTATTTTGCATCAAACTAGTTTGATACATTCCATTTGTCTAATTAGCATTCGCCAAGGCCGAAATTCGCAGAATTTCGGCCTTTGCGAATGCTAAATAGCTTGATACATATAGCGGGTAGTCTTTTGCCATTTAAACAGCAAAGTCTTTAAGCATAGGACTAGTACAGTGCAGTCCTTGTCAAGCTGTAAAATAACAAAAGCCATTTATCACTCCAGGCACAATATTACAGCTTTGACTTTTTTTTACTTATACTGGGTGCTCCCTTGTGTCTGGACAAAGCTATACCTCTCTGAAGAGATCTAATTAGAGCCAAACACTGTGTCAGGGGTTGCTTTTACTCATTTCAGGTTGGCTTGAGTTGGTATTTTACCAATTCAAAGCTGTAATATTGTGCCTGGAGTGATAAATGGCTTTTGTTATTTTACAGCCCGACAAGGACTGCACTGTTCTAGTCATATGTTTAAAGACTTTGCTGTTTAAATGGCAAAAGACTTTGTCATTTTCTATCTTGGCGTGGATAGCACTGTGCTAATCCTCTGCTTAAAAACTTTGATAGAAAAACAGACATTTGAGGTGAGCAGATCTAGAGTGTCGCTGGTGTTGAGAGTGCTCTAACAGGAGCTGCTTTCCAACTAAACTGAGACCTACCCAGAGTTCTCTCCTTCTTTTTTGCATATATATATATATATATATATATATATATATATATATATATATATATATATATATATATATATATAAAATAAAAATAATAAAATATAAAAAAAGTCTGATTCATTCCACCGGCGGTAGGCAATGATAAGCGAGTCTTATAGATGATACAATGGCCTCCTAGTATTAAGACTTAGGCAGTGAATTTGTTCATTAGAAGTATTTTTACTTCTTTTTTTAACGCAGTAAAGGAAGAGATTCCACGAACGGCTGGAGGTAAGGAATTCCAATTCTTTGGAGCGATCCTCGAGACAGCTCTGCAGCCAGTTCTCTTCTTTTGGAAGGATTGAGGTTTCAGGATGAAAGTACTCACACTTCATAGTTGTCTGCAACCTCCAGACCTTTCCAGCTTTAGGGCCACGTAACTGGGTGTATTGGTATGAATTGCTTTGTGTGTCATGCAGGCCACTTTTAGGTGAATTATTGCCTCGTACGGCAACCTGTTCAGGGCTTTCAAGGTCGGGGAGATGTGACTGTTTCTTTTGGTTCCTGATACCAGTCTAGCCGCTGCATTCAGTGATGCCCTCAACGGAGCCAGCATGTATTTGGGGAGACCACAGAGAGTTGTGCTTCCTTAGTCTAATTTTGGCAGCACTGGGGCTTGTACTGCCGTTTTTAGATCAGCCTGAGGGAGGAAGGGTTTGAGTTTCCTTAGTATGCTCAACTTGTGGTTAGCTCCCTTGGTGGCAATGGCGATGTGCGAATACATATTCAGTTGTTTGTCTATGGTGATACCTAGTGATTTTGCTGAGTCAATGATGCAGGGAACACAGTCAAAGGAGGTTAGGTGTTTTAACCATAGGTCTAACTTCGGTGTGTGGTTCGGTGGCGAGATGAGGATGTATTCCGTTTTTTTGGTATTCAGCATAAGGTGGTTGTTAGAGAGCCAGCTTTGAGTGTTTATTAGAATCGAGTTGAGGGCAATGAAGTCTTCTGGGGTGGAGATTTTCAGATACAGCTGGGTGTCATCCGCGTACAGGTGATATAGAATGTTCGCTGATTTCAGTGCATTCACCAAAGGCTTCATTAGGAGGTTGAAAATAATGGGTGATAGGGCTGATCCCTGAGTGACACCAAAGGTGACCTCAGAGGGTTGCGAGAGTGAATTGTTCATCTTGATTCTTTGGGATCTGTTATTCAAGAAGGAGGAGAACCACTGCAACACTGTGCCCGAGAGGCCCAGCCTTCGTTCCAATAGGGACAGGAGGTTGTCATGCTTGACCGTATCGAAGGCAGAGGATAGATCAAGTAGTATCAGTAGGCATGATTTGTTGCGGTCAAGCATTTTTAGTATGTCATCCATAATGTGTGTGAGTGCAGATTCTGTGCTGTGACCTTGGCGGAAGCCGGATTGGTGACTGTCTAAGGGGTTGTAATTCTCAATATGGTTGCATAAATTAATTTGTACACATTTCTCCAACAGTTTCGCCAAAGTGGGGATGTTGGATATAGGACGGTAGTTGTTGAGATCAGATGGAGTGGCATCTGCTTTCTTAAGTATAGGTGTGTCCTGCCCTATTTTAAGGCATTTCCCCAGGTTGCTGATGGTCACTGGGGAAGCAATGGGCAAAGCCAATCTGTAAATGGGCAGAGGTGTGCCACTCCCAGGGCCTCACCCATTTCATCTCCATAGTATAGATATGTGTCCATCTATGGACATTACATGGTACGTCCCGCATTTTGAACCATGACTGAAAGCTCACGGAGTTAAATATGAACTTTTGATTTTTTTAAGCATACTGCTATGCTAATACCGAATTGTCAATCATGTTGAAAATAACGAGTTGCTCGAGTCGAAAATTTATATTTTTTGTAGACAACAGTGTGTATACTGTGAGGGCACATAAGTCTCTTACTCCTCTCAGTATTGATGTTAATTATTCACTGAATGGGCAATATTCATCTACATTTTTGAAGATCAGGGTTTCATCTTCACAATAACCTCTCTATGGAAAAAAGCATGTGCTCATCACTCTGCATAATGAACCCATTAATATAGTTTGCTTTACTCCCTTCTAAAATCCTATTGCATTCATTGGCAAAAGAGAAAGGAAGATGATCGGAATCTTACTTTTTCCTTCAACAACTAACCACGTTATCAATATCATCTCCAGCTTTACTCTGAACATCATAAAACACTTCAGTATAGACTTGCTCAGATGGAGACTTGTTACATGGGAAAGTAGTGAATTGAAAAAAACATGTTTCCACATATTTTAAAAGCAAACTTATAACTAGCTACTATTTGTTAGAAATCATGTGCCGCTGGTGCAGCTTTGGCTGCTTCTTACTAAAATGTACATGCCTTTGGTTTTCCAAGTTGTGATCCAACGTGAGTCGCTGCATGACATCTTTTCAAATTATTTAGGTGCGTGGGTTTTGGTGCCACTTTGCCTGCAGGACTGTCTCCGGCCACCCTGTTAGTTGCATTAACATGCTCACCATTTTGTGATGGGCTGCTATCTTCCCTCACACTTCCTTTCACGTACAGTAAATTCTCAGCTCCTGTTCCATGCCAGGGCCCAGGCCTGATTCTGAGTGCTCTGTTACTTGTCCTGTTTGTCAAGCAATATCCTTAGGATCACCTCTTGCCAGGGCCTCCTTTACTTTCCCCAGGTCACAATTGCTGCCTCAGAAGCTGCCATTACTGAATGGGAGATTGTTGCATCCATTAAAGGCAGATGCCATACAGAGACATTTTAAGGCCAGGGCAAAGTGGGCTCTGGCCCAGGTCCCCAGACTTTCAGGTGGCCCCCTGATAAAACCAGCTCTGTTCTGCAGAGGCTTGCCCTGATGGCATTACATGATTTTTGAACAGATTGTTTTAAATACCACTTACCTTTGCTTTTTTCAATATTGGTGATGCTTGTGTCTATTACAGACATTTTGTAGAATAATATTGTGTTTCATGCAACATCTATAAATAGTTTCTTTTGGATCAAATTAGGACCTCGCACATATGAGAAATGGGAGTGTGTCACAGAGATTATGTGCAATATTATTAGCGAGCAGCTGCTGTGTTACAATATTGAAAACACACATCACTATCCCTGAATATTACATGGAAACACATTTAGAATTTGTGTCTAGTGTGTCTGTGACGCTTTCTGTGACCCTTGACAGTGGCTAGTGTGTGGCATGCAGATCATTCACCAGTCTATTTCTCTTAAATTTCACAGGATACTGAGTTATATCTTGTGTACTTCTCATGTATATTGTCAGTCGAGTCTATGGAATTGCAGGTTTGGGTTTGTCTTTCAAAGTTTCAAGTTATTGTCCATTAATTTCAATTCTAATTCAGACCCTTCGTAGTTGTTTTTTGTTCTTCAGCCACAAGCAGTTCCTGAGACAATAGGATCGCTCCTTGGCATTGTTCTGATTGCTGCCTCAGTTAAATAACCTGCTTTTGACAGTGTTGTTACAAATGGCGTAGTTTATATATTAAGAGTTTTTCTCACTTTCTCATTAGAACTTTGAGCAAGACAATATAGAGGCATTTCATTAAATGTTGGAGGTTTCAAATCAAAATACACCAGATGTTTGGGCGTTGGGGAAAGGTGGTAGGTGGTGGGCCGGGCTGCTGGGGTGGGGGGCCCTCCCTGTGCTTTGCAGGGGGGGGCCCTCAAGTTTGGTTCCGCCACTGGTGCCAGGCCACCGAGCTACGGTAGGAAAAGGATCTGCCTCCTGTTCAAGGTTCTCAAATCTGGTTAAAAGTGAATAGTATTATTTCATACACTTTTTAAAAAATAAAATGCATGAAGTGTGTCCTAACCTCAGGACGCGTCACAATATTTAATGTGATTAAAACCAATACTTGATAATACATTAGGGAAAATCTAAAAATACCGAAAAATGGAAAGAATAATATATTTAAAAGAAATGAGGAGGGAAAAATATATAAAAAGACGACAACAAAGAAAATTGAAAAGCAATTGGAAAAAAGTAAAGAAATTCCTATCAATCTGAATAAAAAAATAGCACGAAACCACAAGCCTGCACAGTGGTGCCATAAGATAAGGGAAAAGCTAAACAAAATATGTACACCTTGTAACATCTCCAAAATTAGCCCATAATGCAACCTCACAAATCATAAATATGCATGCTTAGGAGTTTTGGAAATGTCTTTGAGTGTATAAACAACCTACAATGAACATAAGGCCTGATGTATTATTCCCATTGGTAATCCAGGGATGTGCAGTTTGCACACCACTGGTTTGCAAATGGGAATGCAATTGGCGCTGTGACTTATGTACTAATAAGTCGCCTTGCAAATTGTATATTCGCAGGGGTTGCTAAACGACTTGCTTTATGAATGTTAACTAGGCAGGTTGCAATTTGAGTCCCTCTGTGAGAGGTCTCAACTAAAAACCTAAGGGGTCATCATGTGAACATAAATGTACGCTTTGTCTAATCCTTGTGTCCTGAAAAATGCTTTCAAGCAGCTCAATGCCCAGGGAATAAAGCTGAACTGTATATTTTCTGGAGCTCACATTTATATTGGATTAATAATAAATACCATATACTTTTATGGAGCAGTTAATATGAACACCCCTGAGGTCATTCGCCAAAGGTGATACTGAAAAAGAGGGTGATATTGAAAAACACCCCGGCATAGAGAAGGTTTCACAAAAAGACGGCCCCAAAACAGCTCAACACATGAATGAATGAATCCTCATTTCCTCCAAAACAATTCCATTTTGCTGATTACCCTATTCAGCCACTGCAAAACGCTTGCTTACTTTCTTACTGTTTGGTTCAAACAATCATCATTTTTATTGTGACTTGTTGTTTCTGGGTAAACACTGACGTCATCAGTACTAACCTCTGTCAGGGAAAGAACATGTCTTCGAGCCTCTTGAGAAACAGTGTGAGGGCAGGCTGGGCTAGATCAGATCCGTGCAGGAATAAACAAAGGAAGAGAGAATTTGAGCTGCCTTGTTGAATTAAGGGTGGCCCATGGAAGAAGAGGTGACAAAGGAGGTTGGTCATAAGGTAGGAGAACGATTTCCAGGGAGTGTAGTTAATGTTTGGGCAAGGAAAGGGGAGGTAGGTTCTCAACACAGAGGTTGGTGGGATTTAATATTAAACAGGATAATGTACTCCATAAATACATTTGTGAATTTCAGTTGTCATGTGCGAGTGCTGGAACGTCTTCGAAGGTATTTGTTACTTAAGAGCTCATTGTGTGATTTTTTTTCCTCCAGAGAAAGGAAAGTTTACAATGCATATATCTATTACAAATTAATAAACAGCTGCATGTGGAAGGAAAACGTGTTAAAGTGCTATTAATAATTCCATGAGTTTCCAAATCTGCCCTACAATAATTCCATTCCTTCTTGCCAGATAGATCTCAAGTGGTCACTCTCCCTCCTTCTCACTCCACGATATCAAGCTGAGCTGCAAACGTCCATAGGACTCCCACACTTCTCGTGTGCTTTTCAATATTTATGTGGAACCCCCGGGGCAAGATATTTCGACTTTCAGACATCATGTTAGGCTAACAACATGCAACCGACCCTTTAACCTCAACCATCACCATTTGTAGTCTGTAAGCAACTCAGGGGTAGATGTCTTCCAGTTACTTAAAACTGAAACAAGAAAAGGAAGCTATCCTACTGGTGGGACCTAATAGGTTGCATGGATGCACTTTTGGCAGGAGGAGCAAGAACATTTTCCCTGTCCTGTGCCCTCTGTTAGAAATCTTGGGATCACCTTTGATTACAATTACTCATTTAACCCTGAAATTCAGAAGGTTTATCCAAAAGGATTTATGTAGCTTGTGGTCAGAGCTTATGCAGTGTCCAGTGTTACTGGAATTATGTGAATTTTCGGCCATGGTGTTTATCGCATTATTTTGCATTTGCTTGATTTGGAACATAATCCATCATCTGCTGCATAATTTGCATATTTTACCCAAAAAATGTGTTTATAGCTCAAACAGATCAAGAGTTACTAAAAACACAGCGACGCGTTTTGCCTCATGGGAAAAGGCCCTACACAAAATTAGACTGGTCAACTGCCTTTTGCTGCATTTAAGTTTGAAACCGTTACTAGTCAGGTGGAACATTTGCCCAGACAGAGGTAATATTTGTAAAAAAGAGAAAATAAGGCAATAACAATGTCGCAAAATGTTATGCAATGACATAATTTGTTTTTGCTTGCTACATAATTTAATCAATCCTGCTGCCTAATTTGGTTCTCTCCTTTCGCATTATTCCAGCAACCCTGGCCATGTATCACATGGAATATTGTAATCAAGACTGTTTTGGACTTGCGGCTAAGATCATTATTAAATTGTAGACGCGTCAGGAGATAGCTTTGTGCCCGTCTACACCCAGAGAAGGAGAGATCATGCTAAGTCTGGCCCTTGTTGCCTGTCAAGGAATTATTACAAATCAAGACACACTGCTCGATCCATCGGGCCTTCAAGGAGACCAGCCCTGTCTTACTGTCCAGTCTGATATTTCATTATGTTCCAGTCGGGACTCTCAGATCCCAAAAATTACTTCTCCTTATGGTCCCATGTTTCAGTCGGGCCAGAATCCCTACACACCCCTTCAGGGTATGGATACATCAACTGTGGAATGCCCTTGAGGTGACCCCCCTGCTGCCTGTGAAGAGTTTTGCTAATTCAAGAAAGAGCCTCAAACTTTTTAATTCTGCTAGTTTCGTATTTGTGTGTTAGTACTCCTAACTGCAAGATACCTTGTGGTGTAGGTGCCTTATTTAAAAAGTACATGTACAATGCATGTGTGCCTTAATAAGGGTGGTTTATTGTGCCTCTATGCATTCCCTGAAGAAATATTAAACTCCCCATGACTACATATATGTCATAAGTCCGTTTTATTGTATGGTTAATAAAAACCTTTATAAACAGTAAAAAGCATGGGAATGTACAACATTAAGATAAAACCATATGATAAAAACATTTCTGGGTACCGACGGAGAAAATTCATACAGGTCCTGCTTTCCTTGCAGGTGGAAGCACATAGAGCATATAGCCAGATGAACCTTTGTGAAAAGGTTTTAGCAGTAGGCCTATTGCTCAAAACACAGAACCAAGTGCTGAAGAGGTGGACAGAGGGAAAAACTGGTCTTGTTAAAAGTGATTGAAACCAGCAGGCAAAGCATAAAATAAGACCAGCTTTACACAAAAGTGTTTTAAACAGTGTGCAAATTTTGCAAAGCAAAGGCCTAAGTGTAGAACAGTTGGCTAAATGGGAATATGAAGCAAAAGTTCTAGAAGGTCTGCAGACTATTGCTTTTGCAACCTATTTAAGGCCAATCTATCCTCAACAGTTTTCTCTGTTAGAATGCCATATACAAGATCTTAGTCTAAATAAAGATAAATAACGATGGATGATAAGAATGCACACATTTACATGTATGTGAGCTGCAGGTGAAGCCACACTTCATGTATAATCTAAAATTTAAAAACAAGTGACATATGCCAGTTATGGTGAGCGCCTTATACTCTGTTCATGACCTTACACAACATGATGCATTGATTGTTCTTCTGTGATGCTGCATATAATGGGACTGATAGTGTCATGATCACCGCTTACTGCAATGGCGTATACGCCAGCAATCCGAAAGAGATCTTTTTACAATGATAATGTACATAACACGGTTGTCGAAACACTGGCCAAAATGGCAACGAGACGACAAATAACAGAAGTCTTGATTATATAGAAGTGTAACATGACAGACCTTTGCAGTTTCTTTAGATAAAGAAGCTGTCCCCACTACCAATAGCGGGGACTAGATTTCACCTTTGCTACTTTAAATCGAGGATCCAGATCACAGTCTCGCAGACCATTACTGGGCACCCCTGAAATTGTTTTAGATACAGAGTCTAGGCAGCAGTACCACTTACCAGTTTCCGATGCCCCTGCAGATGATAATAGGTGATGAAATCCCATTACATGATCTACACAGCATTGGCTCCTCTGCTAAGGCGGAGGAGCGTCGCCCAACTGCTCTAAGAGCAGTGCAATGGAAAAATAAAATGATAATAACAGAACTTTATTATCATTTTATTTTTAGTCTGGATGCAAGCTCCATGTTAGGGTGGGGCGGAGCTGGGAGCGAGTGATGTCAGAGGGAGGAGAAGTGGTTGATGGACCATAAGTGCGCATGGCAGTTTGACTGGCGGTCTTGGGCCGGCCAAACCGTCATGTGCACTTAGCATGTTTTCCATCAGCTGTATTGCACAGTCTGGGTGAAGAACATGCACAGCCTCCAACTCCCTGTCTTAGATCCAAACCACTGCGCTCAGACCAACCACGATGCTGCTGTCATTCTGGTGACAGCAGAGCCGTAATTGTCTAGAGGAGTCTGGGAGCCTAGATGCTGCAGGAGGCAGGAAAACAGTGAGGACAGGGGAGAGGCAACGGCTGGCGACCGGCAGTGAAGTCTTCTTTTGAATTTATTTTTTCTTACCCTCCCTCTAGCGCTCTCTACGAGCCACCACTGGATCTGTATGATATCATATGTAGCAACAATGCTGTCTTATTCTCCAAAGGTTCATATTTACCCAAATGGTGTTACTATAGAATCAGAATGTGCAGTTATGTACCTTTGGAGCGTTCCAGTATCTTCAAATACTGTTGACATATAGCCCAGTGACCACATTATGGATTTAGGATTGGCCATCCTGTTTTGAATAATATCATTTTGCACCTTAGTAGTTTCATAATGGAGACTTAATATTATAAATATACAGATACTGTTGTAAACATATAGCCTTGTCCTCCCTGGCTAGCACCTAGTGGTTGTAACAGCGTACATTAACCATCATGTGGTATAATCACACTTTTTATAAAATTGCCACATGAAGGCCTAGTAATGATTAGTTGCTTTACAGTCTTTCTTGTCTATATATTATTGTATTGAATATTATTGAAGTGAGGGCACATGTAAAAAATAAGTGATAGTGGCTTGTCTTGTTATATAATGGCAAATTAGTGATTTCATTTATTTTGCCATTGATCACATTGTATGTGCTGTCTTCCGAGATGCTATTTTTTTATGTTATCGCTGATGCAATATTTGCTGGCATAAGTACTGCATGGGGGAAATTTGCTATATAGCTCAATACAACCAGTTAGATTACTGGATTTTAGGATTTGAATCATACCTATAAAGTCCCTTTAAGTTAATTTTCTCAAGGAAATATCTGAGATTGTTTAAATAATATTGAAAAGTAACTGATCGTAGTATCGTAGCATAAAGGTGATTAATATGAGATATTTCCACTTTTTTAAACACACAGGAGCTCATTACAATGTTGGGCGGAAAGCCTCCGCCCGACACCTTCTCGGAATAGGCACCGACCGACTTGCGGTCGGTGGTTCCGACCGACGGATTACAATGCGACCGAACACTGTTCGGTTAGATCCCCATTGTTCCCATAGGGAATGGGAGCCTGTGTTACCGTAGAACCGGCCGTAACACAGGCTCCTATAGGAAATAGGGTGTTTGCATTAAACCCAGCAACTTGTGGCAGGCACCCCATGGTGCCTGCCACACAGTGCAGGGTTGTGAAAGGGGGTCCCTTAGATACCCCCTCGGCCATCAACCATCAGCTGCGGGGCCAAGAGAGCCCCGCTAGGGGCCCTCAAAGTCACTTTCCAACAGCTTTTCTGTGTCGGACAGGCAGACACGGAAAGGCTGTTGTAAAACAACATCGTAATCCCGTGGGTGGAGACGCTGTCCAAAGGGGTGTACGATGCGGTTCCAACCTACATGAATACTCCGGGAGTCGCTCTGAACCGATTTGGAATGACCGAGCGGTTTATGTTCCGACCGCGAATAACGAAATTGGGCAGTCGGAATTTAAACTGACCGAGTTGGTCGGATGGACTCTAACGAGGTAGAGGAGATTCCAACTGTCAGTAGGAGGCTTTTCGCCCGACATCGCAATGAGCCCCTATGCACTAATATATTTTATGAAGCCCAGTGCCACTGGCTGAAGTACTCGTTGGACACAGCGTTATACCAGACTGAGCAGCTGCTCAGAACGGAATGTAGCCATAGCCACCAAAGCTTAATTTGTAATAAAATATGGGCCAGGGCCCTTGTCGGGGGGCCACTGGAGCTTTAACTGCCCATTACCGCTGCCAACGTGATACCTACACAATACTAACCATAATACTCCTACAAGTGTATTCATTAATTCTATTCCAGGCTCCCTAAGCTAGAAGAATGACTTAAGCAGCAGGAATTAATCATTTGTAATGTATATTAAATATATAAACAGCTGTTGGCCTGCTCATCTCTAAATTACACAGCCAGCCCCCACCATGTGGCAGACTGCCATAAGTGCAAGTGTTCAAAATTAAGTGCCGGTGCTGAGCACCAGAAACTACCAGCTAAAATTAAGCACTGATAGGCCCAAAACCCTGTCCAGGTATCCTTATGATTACAGCCTTTGGCTCTGCTCAGTGGGTCCTGGAAGCAGAGTATAATCTGTGATCAAGCCCTTTGTGCATTCTCTTCACCCCCAAAACTAGGCTTACCTTGTGCCAAGTACCCAGCCCTGAATACCCACTCAACACAGCCTCAGGCTTTTTCCAGCAGGTGCGGAGCACAGGGAATAACCAACGATCATGTCCTTTGGTCATTCCCCATTTACAGTGCAAACTAGGGGTGGTCCTCGGGCATGTTTTTTGTGTGTCCTAGTTAACATTCATTTCTTTTTTGACTTGCAATGAAAAATGCAGCTTTGGAGACCCCACTGTCACTTTTGCCATCTAGGCCACTCACAACTTTTCAAAATCAGACATAAGAGTTCATATTGTGTTTATGGGGGCTAGTGTACATTTGTCATAAAGGGCCAGAATTATAAGCAATCCACAAATATGTTTCCTTGACTGCCTGCAGTACCAGTGTTTACCAGTGCCTTCTGCTACTGGCTAAATGACATTGTCATGGGTGCAGTACATATTAGTGCCAGCACAGTGTTTGTTTAGGAATAAAGGGTAACGTTACATTATTGTAATCTCAACTTTGCTCTGAAAAAAAGAAACATTTTGTAGACACCTGTGTCTGAAAGTAGCCGTTTTGTATGACCGAAAATGGCTTTTTCCAACCCTCTAGAGTTGCCTCTTCCCCTCCTTGAGCGTGGGGTGTGCCAACACTGCCCCCAAGGTCCCTGGACCGGAGGGACGTCTGCAGACATGATGCAACATTACGAAATGGCTGACAGTTGCGATATTTTTCTCCAAAGAGCTAAACAAATGCCAAAACTTTCCATAAAAGTGAGAAATCTGCAAATAGAACTTCAAACGCTTTTGCCTTTTAAAAACTGCAGAAAAAGTACAGAACGGATTTACTGCAGATGTGAAAAGATACTTAAAGACATCTCTGCAGGCATGCCAGGTTTGGTGTCATTGTCTCCACAATCATCGTTTGCAGTCCATCCCAAAACTGCCCTTGTAAGTTAAGAGATACAGGGCATGTTTTGTGACTCTGTTGATACGTTTTTCTTCCCTCTTAATTGATCAGCTGTACTAGAAAATAGACCTTTAACATATATGGATAAGTCAAATTCCACTTGACTACATTAGTACAACCTTAGTCTTGAGAAGTCACTGATTCCTGCTTCATCGATTCCCCGTTACAGTCACACAGGGCCAGACTGGCTTTGGTACCACTCTGGCATTTTCCCAGTGGGCTGCAGGCTAGGAAGCTGCTGGCAAAGCTGTATAGGCTGCCATGACCCATACATGAACGCCTCCATTCCATGTTTAAAGTGTGGTCTTCTGCACTGTAAAGCTGATTTGAACATGTTTTCCAGGGTTGCTTTTGGTTCCTAGTTCGGCTCTGAAATCACTCTACACAGGAACATAAAGGGGATCATAATCGTATGTCATTGAGGGACTTGCAGAGTGTGATTGAGTAAAGAAGCAGGTCCGAATGCATGTGTCTTAGTGAGTATATGAGATTGAGTCTGCGTACGGCTGTAAAAGTCTTAGGGCCTTATTACGAGTTTGGCAGTCCCATGGACTGCCATTTCAGCGGTCCAAGCATGATGAACTCGGCGGTCCGAATGCCGTATCACGAGTTGGGCAGATCAGCTTTGTGAAGCTTGCCACTGGACCACAGAGACTGCCAGCAGACTGCCAACTGCTGGGATCGTGCTCGGGAAAAGGCAGCCACGATAGGGTGGTATGGGGAGATGCACCACTTAAGTATTACGAATTGCCTGATCCACGTGCTTCAAGGTGCCAGTGGAGAAGTGTGGCTCAGGGGTTAGAGGCAGCAGACCCGGAAGCTGAGATCGGTCCTGGACCAGGGTTCAATTCCCCGCCTCGGCGGGTCTTGGGCTAAAAATTCCACGGACTCGATAATTCTCGCCCCGGTGCCTCCTCGACTCACGGGTTCACACTCTGCGACTCTGGGCAATAGCTTGCTTAATCTCCACACGGCCCCTCGCGGCGGGATGCCTGACTTTCACCTTGTGGATACCCTGCTATCTCACAGGGGAATACCAGGAAGGGTTCCCTAAGCAAGCGCCGGGACACCCACTGCGGGTAGCTGTGCGCTATATAAGCTCAACTACATTTACATTTACATTTACATTTACATTTACAAAGGATTTGGGGTGCATACTCACCCCTTTCTTCCTCTTCATGGCAGATTCCAATGTGGATCTCTTTCTCCAGGTCCCCACTGCATAGCAGGATCTTACCACAAGTATTTCAAACCTGTTTGCGCTGATCTTCAGGTGAGTCCTTTTTGAACCATATACCCATTGCCAGGACTGCCGACTTTTGGGCTGAACCCCGGTAATGGATATATGGTATTTTTCCACATATATCATGCAGATGTGTGCATATGATACATATGCAGTCGAAATGCTCACACAGGCAACAATATATCTGTGAAAAATACTCACCCCTGCTGCAAGATCTCCCCCAGTCCATTGTTCAACTAGTAATACGGCAGTCTTTGGACCGTCAACACAGTGAGCTGCTGGATGGGGCGGACACGGTCCTACGGCAGTCGGACCGCCAAACCTGTAGTAAAGCCCTTAGTTACGGAGTATATTGGAGCTCGATTCACAAAAAAGAGTTTACTAATAGATGCAGAATTCTACAACTCTGCCTAATTTTACTTTGACACTTTTTTGGAATTCACAGGTGTAACCTTATACCCAGAAAAGCACGCCAGGCACAGGTTTTCCAGCCTATTTGTGGGCTTGTCATTTAACTTTTTTTTTAGGCGGCCTATTCTCCCTATGCAATATTAAGTAGTATACAATTCCACATACTGGGAAGAGCAGCTGAATGTGCAAAAGCACATTTTTGACTTTTCATATCTTTTGTCCACAAAGTGAATCCTCTTCCCCATGGAGAAATAATTTCCTCTACTCACCACCAAATATGAGTGTGTGCCAGTCCTCTTCGAATCCAGGAACTGGAGTAAATCAACAACCATTCTATGTGTGTAAAAAGGCTGGATTTCCGTTTGTGACGGTCCACAAACATAAAAGATTGTGGGTTTTCACAAACATCTCAGGCTACCCAAGCCTCATTCTGTTCACTTTCTAGTCTTTCCATGGGATTTTACTACTGCAGATTTCTTCACACTCTTGGCTGATAGATCTGCAGTAGCAAGATCATTTATTCCCTTTTGTAGGTTCCTTGTAGGCATAAATGGAGTCACTGTAGGCAGTGGCGTAACATTAGCTTTGTGGTGTGGAGGGGGGCCCCCAAGCTCCAGGGGGTCCTGTCCGCCACTATGCATATCCAGGGGACCCCTGGACTGGGAGCTCCCCACTGAGACCGGGGGGAGGGGAATAACATGTACTTTTTAGGTACCCCCCCCCACCGCTCTTTGATGCTGCCTCAGTGGGGCAGCTAACACGGGGACCGCCACGGGCGGCCTAAGTGCCTGCTTCGTCACTGCCTATGTATAAGTCGTTGAGTGAGTTAACCAGTCACAGAGGCAGTCTGTGATTCTCACCTAATGTGCAAATTGCAACTATAGATATTTTCTAGAAGCCATAGCTACTTCACAGCAAAAAGATTGCACATCCCTCCCTGAATAGTATTTTGCTTATCTCAGAAAGGAATGAAGCCTATTGTTAGTTTGAGGAGATCCAGCTTCCCCATTGGTCCTCAGTAGATTCTATTTGGGAGAAATTCAGTTTCTGTCGAATCAGTGACCAAGATGGTCTGCTCCACTGAGATCAGATGGGTAGGACAGTGTGCTCTGCAACTAGAAATACTCATTTTAAATCAAATGAGCATTGAAATTGCACTTCTTAAAGGCTTATTTACGTTTGAAATCATTTTACTGGGGATATGATCTTGCTGGGCTGCTGACACACAAAGTATAGTTTTTATAAAGGCAGTCAGGAGAAACGTAGTAAAATGTCATTCTCCTAGTCTGTGAGCCTCTCTACCAGGCACAGAACGTTCTCATGCCTCTGAACTCTCGGTGAACTTACTCTATGGAACGCATGCGCACAAAATCTTTTTTGCCTTCGTTCGGAGTGTGGACGTGATTTTTTGATGGGCGAGTAGACTTACTCTGTGATGTGCATTTCATGGGGTGTGGGGTACCCCTGATCCTCGCATCCTATGGGAGTGGAGGCACATCAAGTGTTCTGAGTCTCGCCAACTCAAGCCTTTCATTGGATAGAGGTCATCATTCAACACTTTTTTCCTGGTCAAAATGTAAAATGCAAAGCTGTGGTTACGGAGGGAGATGACGCTTGTCTTGCTGTGGGAAAAGATTTATGCCCAGATGTACTAATATTAGGAATACCGATTTTCTAATTGCGATTCTCTCTGAATCGCAATTAGGATACCAGCATACAGATTGGAGGAAACTCTTTTGCGTTTCTTTAGCGTTTCGTATTGGGTCGCAAATATACTAACCACATGCATATTAATGAAGTAGGCTGGATTTTGTGACCCATTAGTGATCGCAGCCATCCCAGGGATGGTGGTCTGCTGAGGTCAGCCGACCACCATGTCTGTGACTGCTTTTTAGGTAAGCAATCTTATTTTGAAAATGCAGCCTGTTTCCTTAAAGGAAACCAGGATGCGTTTAAAAGAAAACATTTAACTTTACAGTTTTATTTTTTAAGAGCAGGCAGTGGCTGCTCTTAAAAAATATTTGTTTTCAAGCCGGGGTATTATCTTCACAACAAGGGGTTCTCATTGTCTTGCTATATTCAGATGATATCACATTGTATGTATGCGACCCGCAGGAAAGCCTCTACCCCATAACACGCAAGGTAATGCATTTCAGCGATTTGCCGGTACACAGATTAATTGGTTCAAGTTTGTCATATTTCCTCTCACAGAAAGTACAAAACCATTCACCTCAGAATACCCTCTAAAATGGGCAGCTGACCCTGAGCGGTACTTGGGCATTTGGCTCGGCTAGGATCCTGATGAACGCTGGCGTGCCAACTACGGCCGCGCTGTTGCATGGCTGGAAGATAGACTTACGGTCTGTTCTAAACTACCTCCGTCCTTAGTAGGATGCATAGCCGTTGCAAAGATGGTAGTCCTGCCAAGATTCCTCTACATTTTTCTCAACATACCTATTCCACTTATGGCACAGTCTTTCAAAAAGTTTAAAGACCCTCATGATCTCTCTGGTCTGGGCCGATAAACAACCACGGGTGTCGTGGGATCTCCTACCTTCACCACCTGCCCAAGGGGGTTGGGAGCACCTGACATGCTATTGTATGCCTCATGTGCGCAAGCCTAATTCCTACACTACTGGATTCACCCAACACCTTTTCAGCCTCACATCGCTACAGAAACAGACGGGGTCGCCCATGGCTACTGACCACCGCACTTTACATGCTCTACAGGGCACCGAACGTGGACATAGACATTGTCGAGTTTGTCCACTGGGCTTGGAAGAGTTTCAGAAAGAGGGTGAGACTACCCTGCCTCTATACCCCTCCATTCCCCTCAGCAACAACTCTCAAATTTCACTATTGCAAGACAGGGGCACCAGATGACGGCGTGTAGTCTCATAACTTATTCAGACTTGTACCCAGACGATCACATTATTCCACCCTTTGTGTCCACATCATCCCTGGCTACCCACTATGCTGGGCACTTGATCTACTTTATTACCAACTCAGAGCCACCTGCCACGTTTTACATGATACGTTTCATGTCCCGCGCCGCAGCTCCCTACATTGGAACACATGTCCACCAACACCCAGCCACGTAAATTAATAACTCGCCTTTACACCAAAATGCTGTCCTCTGCGCCACTCATAGTGCCGGTGGCACGAGCGGCGTGGATAGCTGACACGGATCCGCCATAACAGACACTCAATGGTCATTCTGTCGCAGTCAGGTGCAGACACTTTATCCAAACTACAGATTACATTTAATACATTGCAAATTCCTTCACGTCCTCTGCAACACCCCTTGCAGCTCTTCAAATCGGACTTGTCACTGACTGGCGAAGCTTTAGAAGCACGTCACCACAGGCTTGTTTCATTCATCTCGCCTGGTACTGCCCGAAAGAGTCAGCTTTCTAGGAGGGGGTGTTCTCGACACTCCATACAGTCACAGGGCATCTATTCCCCCACGTCCCCCGGGTGGGTCTGCTGGGTTATGTCAAGGGCGCGCCGGCTGGCATCCACCACCTCACCCTCATGTTGCTTCTCCTGGTCAAACGAAGGGTGGCCATGCATTGGGGTTGGAAGTCCGCTCCCACTGTTAAGACATGGCTGCAGGACGTAGCATACTGTATGGAGCAACCATCTAATTGCTGGGAGTTCATGCGTATACGCTCACGCACTAAGGACATATGGGAACTTTTCCTCGCCTTTTTGCGTCAAATGGACTCCCCCTCGAATGAACTGGGAAATATCTAACCTGTGGGTCCTCCCATAGTTACCTCAAGGCCACGAGCATGACTGAATTGACATGCCGAGTCCTCTGCTGCACGCACACCTAGAGATGCAGCACTGTCTGTGTTTGGATCTCATGGTAGGTCCACGGTTGCATTCCTCACAGGGCAGTTTAGGATGGTCCTAATGGCTTTTTATGCTTCTTTTGGTTTGCTTTTCTGTTCTGACATGTAGCGAATGACACCGTCAAATGCGTAGTATTCATTGTCTTGCTATGATGAATAATGCCCCCTCCATTATTTAAGTGGATACATATTTTGCATAAAATGTTAATACCAGGGGCGTGCCAAGTTGTAACTTCCATCAACACAACTTCAGAAATTTTAAAACTTCTCAAGCTGTGCTAAGTACGACGCTCAACATGGTATATATATTTTTAAATTAGGAAGTGTCAGTGGCCCTATGTGGCTTTTGGAAACAGTTCCTTCTGCCGCGAGGGCCCATCATTTCACTTCCGTGGCGAAGGGCTGCAGGTGTGCAGTTGCTGATCTGCTTGTTTACTTATTTATATATCCTGCATACTGGCAGCATCTCGCTCTGCCGTCACTTCGCAGTAGTGATGCCCTGAGTGTCTGGATCTGGTGAGTGGGGTGTCTCCTTGAAGCCGGGCAGTGATAATACTGCCTAAGAGGTTGGGAGTCTTTGAATGTATGTCTTGACATTAGGGAGGTTTGTTAATACTATGATTAGCCGAGGGTCGGGTTTATTTTTGGAGTAATGGGGCAGGGGGAATGATGAGGTCTTTAAATATGCCGAGTGCTGCTTTAAAAAGGAAGTTGTTTGCCATTGAAAGGGAGATTGCACCTGGCATCTTTCATCTGCTTTCCCTTCAAAGCATTAGGTAATAATTTAAAGTCGCTGTACTACCGCATAACATCTGTTCCACTTCATAGTCAGAGCCTGCACAGATTCTTGATCACTTGTTTTTAATGAAAACAGTCTTCTCTGAGGCTTTGAAAATGGGTGCATGAGGGCATCAGACGGAACAAAAGTAGGTGACAGGAAATCAGGTGCATTTAATTTTTAATTTATTCATAGACACAGCATAGGAGATGAGGCCTGTAGGAGTTAAAGCCATGTTGGTCATGGCTTTCTCACAACTCCTTCATCCCTCCTCCACTGAGGACAGGTGAAGATCATTTGTGAGGCTATTACCAACATAAAATTGGTTAGCTTTTGATAAAGTAGAGTTTTCCACTTTGGGGCTCCAAGCAACCTCATAGATAACTCAAGATTAGCTCTTGCACTCAATCAAAATGAATGACGGATTTATAGAGTACTGGACTTACCCCCCAAGGGGTATCTCCGCGCTACAAAAGGAGGTTAGGAGGAAGGAACAAGCGATCAGTTGTTAAAGAGTTCAGGCACT
Organism: Lissotriton helveticus; assembly: GCF_964261635.1. Classification (NCBI taxonomy): domain Eukaryota; kingdom Metazoa; phylum Chordata; class Amphibia; order Caudata; family Salamandridae; genus Lissotriton; species Lissotriton helveticus. Next base: position 190,218,707 of record NC_136062.1, on the reverse strand, counting down.
TGCGTAAGTGAAAGGGGAGCAAGTTCCAGTATTGAGGGGCAAGATAGGAAAACGTTTTGCCACCAGACCGGAGTTTGTTAAACCGAGGGACAACAAGCAGAGCCTTATCTCCAGAACGCAGAGATCTGCTAGGTAGGTAGTGAATGAGTTTTCCACAAGGTATATAGGACCCCTATCATTGGTTGTTTTGTGGGCCAATCAGCAGATTTTAAACTTAATTCTTTTACGAATGGGGATCCAGTGAAGGCGTCTCAGCAATGGGAGAGATGCAGTTCTAGGAGGTATAATAAGGGCCTGACGCGCTGTTCTGTTCTGTACCACTTGGAACCTGCTACCAAAAGGGCATTACAGGAGTCAACGTGACTGACTACCAGGGTTTGCATCTCAGTCTTACGCACTGATAAAACGTGGAGGTGGAACACTCTCCGTTAGAGCTTCAACATATAGAAGCATGTGACTGAGGTAGTTACTATCTGATCTCTCTTAGATAGGGAGTGGTCCAGATAAACACCCAAGTTTCTTGCCTTCGTAGTAGGGGTGGGCAACTCTGTTGGCCACCAGTCAGTAGAACACAGTGTTTGTGCTTTGCCAAACAGTAGTATTTTCGTTTTTTCAGCATTAAGCTGGAGAAAATTATTAGTCATCAAATCTGAAATAGCTTGCATACCTTCAGCAAAAAGTTGTTTTGTCGCAGCTGATCTGTTATCAAACAAAAGAAGGAGTTTGGCATCATCCGTATATGAAAAGGGAACAAATCCATGATCTGATTTTTGCAAGAGGGGCCATGTACACATTAAACAGTGTGGGACTGAGACACAAGCCCTGTGGTACCCTCTTCGTAAGAGGTTTAGCACAAGAACGAAAATACCCCAGATTAACGGTCTGAGTGAACAGCTCTAGAAAACTTGAAAGCCATTGAAGGGCGGGCCCCTCAATGCCAATTTCAATGAGTCTTTGAAGTAGCTTATGGTGGACTGCAGTATCGAAGGCTGCAGACAAGTCCATCAGCACTTACGATACTGCCTTGTTATTGTCTAAGGAAAGTTTAATAAAATCTGTGACACCAATGAGGGTGGATTCAGTAGTGTGTTTTGGTCTAAAGTCAGATTTGATGTCACTCTTAACCCATAGGTGGGAAACAGTCCTGTAAATGACTGCTATCCATCTATTATTCTATATACCCCAGTCTGATTTTTTTTTAAATAAAGAAAGCCTCAGATACTCACATTTTAAGCTATATATATGTATGTATACATATATATATATATATATATATATATATATATATATATATATATATATATATATATATATATATATATATATATATATATATATATATATATATATATTACACCAACAGGTTGCCTCCAAAGATGAAGCCACATCCCAGCATGTAAAGTCCGTTTTATTTCAAGGATTTGCAAGGTAGGCAAATGCACACAAATATCAGCCAAACGCGTTTCGGGCGTGGACCGCCCTTGATCACTGGCAAGGAAGTAACAGCAGAGCAGTCCGTAGGCACAGTTAAATATCCCGCCCATGTGGGCGTGTGCTCAAAGGAATTATGGTTCTTGCAGTCCGGTCTTAGTAAAACCATGAATGGGCGTCGTCAATTCCCAAAATGTTGATGTTACTCTTAACCCATAGGTGGGAAACGGTCCTGTAATTGACTGCTATCCATCTATTATTCTATATACACCCCAGTCTGATTTTTTTAAAATAAAAAAGGACTCAGACACCCACATCTTAAGCTATATATATGTATGTATGTGTGTATGTATATATATATGTATATATATATATATATATATATATATATATATATATATATATATATATATGATATGTTATAATTCTCCATTATACAATATAAGTCTTACTTGCAATAAACAATAAACCAGAATGTTATTTGTTAGACCTGTAGCCCTTAGGGCAGGGTTGGGCCGCAATCTACGCTCCGCCAGCGGAGTTTGCAGAGTTTATCCAACTTCGCTGTCCGCTGGGAGCACGGAGTTCAGCAAAAAACTCTGATTCCGCTGCATTGTGGAATGTGCCCCCGCAGCCCACCCCTAAATTAAAGGACCGGATCAAGGGCTATCTGATTACAACAGTTGCCTTATCAGTTGTAAAATTGTGCAGCCTGTTAGTCACATCTGCCGTTCTTCTGTCTGGCTTGCAGATATTAACTTCTAAAGCCTTCTGAGGATTTTGCAGATAATGTATGGAAATCTCCCCCCTGCTTGCTTCTCTTACAACTCCGCCTTTTCATAGCGTGGAATATTTTTTGTTACTCGTGGAGGTGAGAGGAAGGATACAGTCTGACAAATGAGGCCCTGGCTTTTATCCCCTTGACGTGGTACTGGTAACCATGTCGCAGTGCTATCAGGCGGTCGCAATGCAGCTCAAGCCATCCGGGTCCAGTCAGTCATGTCTGTCTCAGCAGTTATTAGCCCTGACATCTCCCAGCAATTACTAAGGAGGCTACCCGGCCTTGCGTTTCTGCAACAGTGTGCCACTGCCAGATCTGAACTCTCTGCCCCACCCCAGCCAGAGCAGTGCCGAGCCCCACCGACGCTTCCCTCGTACTTGCTGCCCACTAGCAAGCAGCCCCCAGCAGAGTACAGAAGATGAGCGGCTCCTTCTCGGCCCACCTGTCAGATCCTCTTTGGCACAGCCAGGCGGCCCTCCCAACAGATGGTGGCTGACAGTGACAGAAGCCGTGGCAGTGATCTGCGGTGTTCCTTCTATAACTAATGAAACCCCTTCGCTGCAGGACTAACAAGGACTGCGCGTGCATGGATAGTGGAAACCTTAACACCGGTCTCTACTCTACATGCGTGCTCATGCAAAGTCTTCCCAAGCTGTACAGCAAAGGGGTTAAAAAAATTACCAAAGAAACACAGCGGATCACCACCAGGGCACAGAGCAGCACCTAGACCAACCGAGAGGTAAGCCGGTGAGAGCTGGAGGCAGTCTGGGGTTCACGGGAAGGGGGGAACTTTCCCTGACAAACACGCTGTGTGCAGCCAGTCAGGGCTGCTACTCTGCGTGCTGCCATAGGGCGGAGCAGAAGTGTGCAGAATTCCAGACTTTTTAGGCAACTCCGCTGAATTCTACATAGTGCATCTCTGCCCACCCCTGCCTTAGGGTGGTCTACCCCCAAACTTTCTCCTCCTGTTTTGCAGAATTTATTTTTGTTAGCTCTAGTACTCTTCACAATTTGCCACTGCTAACCAGAGCTAAAGTGCTTGTGCTCTCTCCATCAAACATGGTGAAATTGGCTTACCCCCGACCCCCTCCAAACTGGCACATTTAATGTACCTGTAAGTCCTTAAGTCTCTAGTAAAGTGGTACTACGTGTGCCCAGGGCATGTGAACCAATGCTACTAGTGGGAAAGCAGCACTAATTGTGCCACCCACTGAAGAAGCCTTTTAAACATGCCTCAGGCCTGGCGTTTTTAACTGCCATTTTCGACCTGACAACATAAACCTTTTAATACATATAAGTCACCCCTAAGGCAGGCCCTAAGCAGCCAACAGGGCAGGGTGCAGTGTATTTAAAAAGTCGGACATGTACTTTTAACCCGTTGCGTGCTGACGCGAGCACTACCTCCCAGGTGCTGTGCACGACCAACGGCCGATCCAGCCCCACCCTCTTCGTTGTACGCCTGCACCGCGGCGGTAAACAGGCTAAAGTTTTACATGTTCTGGTAGTGAAAAACTCTTAAATTCGTTTTTCACTACTGCAATACCTGCCTCTCCCTCAGGATAACATTGGGTTACCTGATTGCGTTTAATAAGTGACAACTAAGATTGGGTGCTTTGTGGCACTATTTTTACCTAAAATTTTAAATTTGCATCTTTTTGCTTCTACTATGTGGATTTTTGTTGTTTTGTTCTCAAATAATTTAGTACATTTTGCTCTATTTATTTAAATTGGTGTGGGATATTTCTTGTGTTGTGTTTTCACTTCATTACTGTTTGTGTGCAGCATAAATACTTTATACGTTGCCTCTAGGTTAAGCTGAGTGCTTTGGTGCCAACCTACCAGAGGGTTAAGCACAGGTTGATTTAGTGACTCTTGTGGTTCACCCTGATAAGGATTGAATTAAGTAAGGTAGAGTAAACAATTCTCAATAATAATACACATGTGGTTTGGTGTTCCTTGAGGCAAATAGTGGTCAGAGATTACATACTAATCGTCACATGCTTTATTGTAATGCACTTGAAAATAAATTAAAGCCTCTATTTGATTGTGAGGCAGCAGAGAACTTAGGCCAGCCAACACGTATTTTGCCACCCAGTGTTGTGCAGGGCTGGGGCTTTTTCAAGGCTAAAATGGCTTCCACTTCAAAAATTGTGTTATAGTTGGTCTTACATGGATTGTTGGTAAGCGTATTAGTCCTTGGGGTCCTAATCGTATCTTCAGGAAGTAGATATTTGTGCTTGTTTTATAGCGAATTGACTTTTACAATACTTTTGAAAGAGTGGTCAACATTTTTTATTAGTAGTGATTCGTTCAGTAGCTAAGGTCTAGTTAAAAGTACAACAAAAAAATGGCTTGCGCTTCATTGAGGACCGAAGCACTTGTTGGCTGGCCTAAATTCTCTGCTATCCCGCAGTTAACTAGAGGATTTCATTTGTTTTTTCAACTGCATTAAAGTAAACGTATATGACGATTAGTACAGAATCTCTGACCACTATTTTTCTCGAGGGATATCAAACGTCATGTTTATTATTATTATCATTGTAACTGTTTACTCCACCTTACTTAAATATATTCATAGTTGTGGACAGAGGGGTACTTCCCTCGTAGGGTAAGCAGTCAATACTGCCAACAAGCCAATACTAGTCAGCGTAACTACAGAACTATTACCCCCCTTCCTTAATAACCTGATATGGATTGAGGCTGTTGCTTGAGAAGGGCTCACACCGCCCTCATCCAACCACCCAATGTCTCACAGCACTGACACTGTAGTTTGAAGATTAGTACAGTAGCAAACTTGTCATCTCCATTTTTTGACACTCCGGTTCTGTGCGAAGAGAGCAATCTCTGTTGAGAACACAGTCTTAAGCTTTGGCCCTGTTTCTGACCCACATAATGTGTAAAGAGATGGTTACATTATTTAAATATATAATGTTCTCATATTTTAGCCAATGCCATTACAGTCAACCAATTTTCCTCCAGACTTTTTCAAATTTATTGGGGAAACTCCAGTTTCTGTAAACTGCATTTTCAGTGACCATACACCAGGCCACGCTGCATGTCTATTCGTTGGTGGGGTGGAGCTACTCCATCATTTTGCAATGTCCATTACTGTGACAATGACGCCTTGGTTCACAAGCAGTCTCTGGCTGTTGCCTCCCATATCCACAGGTATGCAGTAGTCGCTGTCAAATGTATAGTTAGTTCTACTCTTATGCCTAATTCCCAGCGTATTTCCTGACCGTAGTGTTTCACATTCGGGCAATTCAACAATGTATGGAGAAAGGTACCTCGCTAGCTTTTATAAAAACTTTTCTGTGAAATATACATGATTTATTTGTTAACGTTAATATTAGCTGTGATGTGAATCAAAATCACTTTGAAAGTATTTTGTTGCTGTAACATTTCACTTCCTGTGACATTGTACACCATGAATCCTAGTGGTCAGAGGCTCCAAGAAGTTCCAGGAAGTATTATGCTTTAAGCTCATTCACAGTGCTTATAAAGCCTTGTCAAAAAAGTGCCCAGGCTGGGTTGCACCTGTGGGGACATTCATAACTTCATAAACCTTCTCAGTTTCCCATTACCATTAGTGCACACATTTTTCACAGCATGATGTCATCTTCATTACATCATCGTGCCTCAAGTAAAGATAAAAAAATCAGTTTTATATGTTGTGCTTTGTTTTATATTTTATAGATATAACAAGAACATTTCTGTGTACTTTCACTGTTGCTTTTCTTACGTTTTTAGCAGAGTGGTAAAAACTGTAATTAAAGTCGCAGGAATGGTCGCAGAGCAAAAAGTAGCATTGGTTAGACAGAACACAACAGTTACCTCTCTTTATTTAATTTTTTGACCCCCTGTAGGTTTCTCAAATGTAGATTCATCTTCTAAATGTAGGCATTTACAGGGAATTAAAGGCTATCTGCCTTCTGCAGTTCACTCAGTGTTTGAAGCTAGCTGTTGCTTGCTTATGCCATTAGCTGTTGTCATATAATTTAGTAGCAGGCTGATCCGTGGCATGTTCCCAGTGGAACGATGACACCTGCATTGCTGAGATGTTCAAGTTGGTAACTAGAGAAGGGAGGTGAATAGAACCAACAAACTGCTTATTTTTGCAGGAATTGAATATGATTCTCCAAAATAGCTCTATCTCGTTTTAATAATTTAATAGCATCCTTTTATCGAGCAAAGTCTAGGCTTAAGCATTGCTTTGCTGTACAACAACTGTAAAAAGAATATAAAACTATTAGCTAGGCATAAACCCCATTGAGAAATCTGTTTACTTTATATCTTTGGTGCTGCCCGCTGTTAAAAGCTGGGGCATGTCATTGAAAAAGGTTTATTATTGTCTGTTACATAAATAATATGTGATCTATCATGCTGCACAAGGCAATAGGTTTGGTAAAAACAATAGTTTTATATTTAATAGCGACATTACTTACGGAATTACTGATGAAATATTGCACCATTACCAAGATTACTTGCATTTTGCTCTACTGCAAAAATATGCATCGGTACACTTCTTGAATGACAGGATAGCGAGCAAATCTGGTTGCCTATAATACATTTTACCTAAAGATTTTTCTACTAAGTAAAAAAAAATGTTTTCTTAGAATTCGTTGTGTTTGCATATTGAGGAATGAGAATGTACTTTTTATATTCTTACAAAATGAAATTAACTTTGTGGCGCAATCAGTTTACAAGCTTTATTATTATGAATACCGCGTACACGGTTGGGTTGGGCATCTCTTTGCTGTTCCATATTACACTTGAAGAAGTACCTGCAAAAAAGCACGTGTTTCATTTTATATCACTACAATTTATTTAAGTGAACCACATACATGCTGTGAGAACTAATGCATTCAGGGATTGTAATGTGATGTTGGAGGTTGTCTGTATTTTCATAAGTAAAGGTCTGGCCTTTACCTTTAAATTCATCATTCCTGTATGTGCTGTGTGTTTTTTGATTAAGAGCCTCCTGGGTCATCGTCCAGTTTCTCTCCCAATGGCTTAGGTAGCCTTGTCAATGCGCTAACTATGGAGGTCAGTCTGGTCAGTCTAGTCAACATTCGGGTTTTCCCTGTTAACTGGTAGCAAGAATTTGGGGGTTGACTCAAAATTATAAAGAGAATTTTGACTCTAGTAGTGGCGGGTCTTAGGGGTAACTGGTCGCTAAAGGAAAGTTATGGGGCTCGTCTATTTCTGTGTAAATGCTGGGTGTGTATGGGACAAATATCCAAATTCCAGGCTTCTGCTCTTTTCAGTAGGTCCAAAATAATCAGAGTCCCTCATTGTTTAAGTAAAAAGTTAGTCGCTTCTATGCCAGCACCATACATATGCGACATACCGACACACTTGTCCGCAATACCTTATCACATCATGTTTTCCCTATATTAGGGAAGCAGCATCCACATTTGTATTATTACAAAATAATCCTTAAATAGAATGCAATCTACACTTGTATCACTTCTCTTACAATATATTCTGGTCATAAACTTGGAATTTCTGACTTCAAATGCTTTGATTTCTTGATAAAATACATCAGGTGACGTGTTTCTCAGGAACTACTTCATCAAGTCGTTTCCAGTGGGTTAATATTCATTTTCAACTCCTATTGTACAGCAAATATCAGTCATTTTACATGCTTGAAGCACATAGTTTGTCCTAATCTTGTTACTGCAGCTTGGGCTTCAGTCTTTTTTTTATTGGCATTCTAATACATGTATCTTTAGAGTCTGCCCAGGTTAAGGCTCTTGTATGTAGTGAAGGTATTCTTTTACCATACACTTCCATGCCAACAAACTCTGATACAACGGGAAACAATCAACTCCTGGTACACTTAATTATGTGTCGTTGTTTTGTCCTGCATTCCCAGAAATCAAACAGCATGTGTCACATCCTCCACATGCATGAATGTATTCAGCCTCTTTGCACAGTAACAAAACTGTCCCTTTGTAAAAGTTTGTTGCTTCATGGAGGAGAATAGATTTGTCATGTCGTAGGTGGAGAGAAAACCTGATACAGTTAGGAGTAAAATGTGTTGTCTTTTTTTTTTTTAATGTGTGTTCTTACTTACTTACATCAATGTTGAATTGTGTATGTTTTAATCTTGCATAGCTATCTGTATAATTTCATTTATCATAGATATATGTTTGTGGGTGTGTTCCTATTGTTAAACATCTGCATTTATAAATACTGTATATTGTTATATTTTGATATGCTTCATTCTGATGTAGAGTTGTGTATCATGATCATTGTGGAATGCCTGTCTGGTGTGAGGATAGGTGTTCTGGAATGGCCAGGAAGACAGCTAAGAGGGCACTTTGGCAGATGGACGGTTTCAGTCTTGCTGCGCTGTTGTTCCCGATATTTATTCCTAAATAAATCTACTTTGTTAACATTTAAATCAGGGCATATGATTATCGACAAGCGACCTACTCATGCTGCAGATACAGAAACTTTTTTATTGTAGCCAGGACTGGTGGACGACCTTGTTATCAACATTTTCAAGGCACCGGAAAAACTGTGGCGGAATAGCTATAATAGAGGTTTACAAACCTACATGGGGATAAACAGCTGACTCCACAGTGTAGACATTTTATAACGTTTTTAATGCAAGGCTCCGCTATAACTTTTCAGTGTGGAAAAGGACAAACAATACGTCAAGCATGCTCACATTGCCCTATGATATATGATGTTATTGCAAGTGGGACATTCTGCCTGACTTTAAGATATTCCTCAGCAAAATAAAAAAAGGACAACACAGGAGGAGGCCATATTAGAAGTGTCAAGCACTGCATAACTCTGTGTGGCAGTAGAAGAATTATTATCATCCACATTATTCTGCATAAGTGGCTGCCACATTAGAAGTACAAAATACTGCGTAATTCAATGTGGCGGGTGTAGAAGTATTACGTCTTGACCAACTTAACAATTCTTTTCCAGACTGCAGCTTGAGTGTTCATTTTAGTTGATGGAGCTCATCATAAGACTATCAATTCATTGCAGATTTTTGTTGATTTTTTCAAGATGTGTTGAATAACATTGCTCCGTTTGAAAGAAGCAGATCATTTCAAGCTCAACTATTACATATCATCAAACTTTTTGTGTCTAACACATTTTAAATTAGAATGTAATCCATCAATCCACTACCGCTATTTTTACAACTTCTGGTAAACTTTCAATCAGATGGAAGGAGTTGTTCAGAGCTTTTAATGCCTATTTAGGAACAATTGATGAGTTCAGATTTAAAGCGGGCTGGAAATGGTGGCTTTTCGAGCATTGACTTAGATAGAACTGTCTAAATATGTTTTAGCATTTAGCTATGTTTTACTCCAGATGTTGACAATTAGGAGTTGAATGAGTACGAAGAAGCGATAAAGAGCCTGGAAATACATTTTTCTAAACCACAAAATTTGGTTGTAAGAAGACATACGTTTTTCTCATGGAAGCAGAAGCCTACTGAGACCATAGATATGTATGTTGCTTCATTGAGAGTTTTGTAAAGTGCAAATTTTAACATTTTAATGAACAGGTTATAAAAGAACAGTTAGTACCAAGGCATTTCAACACGAAAATACAAGACAGACTATTGACATGTAAATACCCATCCTTAGAAGAAGCATTGGAAACCGCGAATAGTATTATAAAATTAAAAGCCTGCAAAGCAATTGACAGATCACAAGAGGAAACCTTATGCATAGTTAAAAACAGCAAAATTACTTATGACAGTGATTTCTTCTCAAAGGAAAGAAACATGTCATCTGAAAGAATTTGCTTTAGACATGGATGTAAAGCCCATTTTGTTTCTTTCAAACTATATCTTGCAGAAAAAGATAAATGCATGCGGTGTGGTATAGTTGGACATTTTGGTAAGGTGTGCCATACGTCCCAAAGTACGGGAAGAGTGAATATAGTTCCTGAGTGCCAAGAGGATCAATATTTGAGGGACAAGATGAACAACCTGGTTCTGTGTGTGAAAGTTTTATAAGCACAATGTGCCAATGACAAGGGATCCCATTGAGAATTTTTTTGTGGGAGGTGGAGTTGTTAACTTGATGACGGATTCAGGTTGTAAAATCACCCTAATTATTTTGACTCCGTGAATGAGAAAAGATAAGATCTTTTTTTTATTCCAGCTAATACACATTCTGGTTCATACAATTGGTCTAAAATAATTGTCGTATTGAAGCCAGAATGTGCTCAGCAGCTGTTGGGGGATGATGGAAGTAGCTGAGACAGTGTTGGGGTTATTAAGTTGCCAGAATCCAATTCTGACCTGTTCAGTAAAGCCATGGTGAGCTTAAATGTTTTGAACATGTTATTAAAGTAAAGGACGGTATTGAACCGGACAAGCATAAGTTGTGGTGTGTCCCACTAAGTCTAACGAGTGAACTGATGGAGATGTTGAAGAAAATGTGCGATGAAGGTCTGATAGAACCTATTGAGTCCTCTTTGTGGTTGTCTCCTGTACTAGTTGCTTGTAAGAAAAATAATGGCTTGAGGATGTGTGTAGACCTGAGTAGTCTCAAAAAAGACTTTCTGGTGGATGGACACCCTTTACCAAAAATGTATGACATGGTCTCCACATTAGGAGGGACACATATCTTTTTCAAGCTTGATTTGCTATCAGCATACCATCAGGTGGGTTTAGCAGAAAAAACTCACTATATGACACCATTTGAGTTTTCTAGTTCCATATGATGCCATTTGGGCTGGCATCTACTACAGAAGTTTTTGGATGATTGACAAGGAATATGGTTTCATCGATCTGGCAAAGAAAAATTAACTGATTAAAGTTATAGTCTATATCATGAAGGAATGGCCTTGTGAAAAGTCTTTGCCTGCTTATCTGCAGGCGTTTAGCAAGGTTCAATCTGAGTTTTCCATAGAGGGTGGAAACTATATCGCAGCAAGAAGTTATTTCTTATCGATCAGGAGTAGATTACTGGGAATCAATCGTGATGGCAATTTAGGAATGATGTCTAGAAGATGTGGAGAGAAGAGTATAGGTAAGCTGCCAGATTGGGTTGAGAGGTGTGATGTTTGCAAGACCAATGATAAAGGGCTACAATGCAGGAATCCTCGCATGGATGAAGTGAATTATCTTGAAAATGTTTGGGGCCGATTGAGTGCGGATTTTTTAGGGACATTTCAAGTACTGCCACCTCATCAGAGATATGTTATAGTATCATGGAGGTAACATTTTTGAGAGAGAGCTTAACAGCAGAAGTGTGATAAATGTTCTTACTGATGATGTTTTCTCTGGAAGGTTCCCTTGTTGAATTACGCTCTAAAAATGGAGTACAATTTGTCTCACAAAGCATGAAAGAGTTTTTAGATGGTACAGGTATAGAGCATAAATGGTGCAGTTTGTACCATCCACAAGGAAATGGCCAAGCAGAGAGAATGAATAGGTTAATGACTGAATCCATCTAGGAAGAAATAGCTACTGGCATCAATTTGAAGTATTCTATATGAGCAATGTTGTGGCTTATTGCAACAATCCCCAAATTGTTACTAGTGTGATGCCATTTGTGGCACTCAGAAAGACAGTAGCGGGTGACATGTTATCTCCAACTCGTGGCTGTTGACTGAAGAGGAGCGTAGCAAGATTCTGTCTGATTTGTAGAGTAATATTTTGGAGTACCAAACAAAAAGCAAGAATAGGTATGCTGTGATCAAAGGGACAAAGAGACGGGTTTTGGTGAGAGGAGATTTGATGTGCATCAAACTTCCTAGAGCAAATATTAATCAAGCATTTGCAATGAAATAGGTCTCGCGTTTGTTAAAGTTAGAGCTGTTGGCATTGAAAATAACAATGTTTTGTACTTTTGTTTTTTTATTTGCAGTTGAGTTATTATATTTGCATAGCACTATTGCCAATGATATAAGAAAGCAAACAAAAGTAAACAACATTGTCATTTTTAACAGCAACAGCTCTAACTTTGAAAATGAGAGACCGCTTGCATTTGTTGAAGTTTGCGTTATTGTCATTATAAATGCCAATATTTTGTATCGCTTTGTTCGCCCTAAGTGTGGCAGGGTATGCTCAGATGTGAGTCCCTTGCTCACTTGGCCACTGGATTCAAGATAGCCTGGCTGATGAGGATTATGAATCCGAAACCGGTCCCAGGATGCTTGTTTCCGGTCCAGGGAAGACATGGCTTAGCAGTTCGGGCTGGACTGGTCCCATGAGGCACAGGGTCAGACTGATTTGCATATAGCCATGTCTGAACTGGGGTGGCTGAGTGGGCTAAAGAATGGTGATGGATTAAACCCAGATCATTTGACTGGGGGTGAGTGTTTGATTTGCTGAAACGCTCCGTCCATCATCCCCTTTTGTATCGCAATATTTTTAACTAGCCATGTTGCAGAGTGCAGTATCGTATGCTGCCATGGGACCTCTTATAGCCACATATGGTACTGCACCCTGCAAAGTTTGAGTTATTGGCATTAAAAATGGCAATGTTTTTTACCTAGCCATGTTGCAGGGTGCAGTACCATATGTGGCCAAAAGAGATCCCATAATGCATTGCATGCAAGACAGTACCACGAGTACATTCATATATACAATTAGTAGCTTTGAAATGCGACAAAAGAATTATTATATTAATTTTGGATTAGGTTGTACTCTGTGTGGAGCTGATGAAGGGAACTTTATAGAAGGTCTCATATCTATGTGAGATGTGCTAGTGAGTAAAGTAACCACTGTCATACTTGCTTAGGACCAAGCGTGTGTCGTGCCTCTAGTAAAACCTAGGGAGTAACAACACATGCAACAGGGGGTGTCATTGTGGGAGGTTACAAGTAGAGACAATGCGGTACAACGGAGGGACTACTAACTCTATTGACCAATGAAAAGGCACCATTTGCATAGGACAGGGACATGACCCAATTAAAAAGATGGGCGTAGTTTTATTCCCATATCTTGAATATAGCATGCGCTGCCTAGGCAAGGCTTAAAAAAGGAGTTTGAAATATGGACCGGTTTATAAGGTGGATGAAATGAGAACACTGTGCTGTGAAGATGTTAAATGGGCACTAGTGGAATTGTGAGCATGTGGTTAAGTTGGGAGAAGTCAAGTGTAAATTTATGAAGGAACATGCTCGACAGGAGCGTTGGAGGAGAAGTGTAGAAATGGAAAGAGATCAGTCTATGTAGCTACCCAGGAGGGTGGTAAAAGAGCTTAAAATATGATGCCCTCCATATTCAATGATTTTGTTTTGTCATCATTGATGTTTTTAATGTGTAGCAGATGTGTTTTTTCCAGATCCTCGTTCTACCTTCTGATTGTATTCATTTTATGTTAGACCTGTTCTAATTTACATTAATATCATGCGCATCTTGTCTGGGAGAAATATTGTATCCATGTTGTTTCTCTAGCATTTTTGGGTCTGTTTAACACTTTTAGCCTTAACTTTTCCTGTTATCTAACGTTCTCCTTTACAGTTCTGATTGTTTTCTTTTTTGTGTTTAGAGAGGTAGTGTGGTATATCTTGACATGCTTCATGCTGATGTAAAGTTGTTCATCATGATCATTCCAGAATGTCTCTCTGGTGTGATGTCAGGGGTTCTGGAATTGTCAGGACGACAAATAAGTGGGTGGTTGGCAGATGGACAGCTTCAGTGTTGCGGCTCTGTTGTCCCTCAGAGATTTATTCCTAAATATATCGACTTGGTTTGTCATTTGCTTCAGGCTGTCACTGTTCAAAACACTCACATAAGATATATATTTGATTTCAGCATTTGTTGTAGTTCGGACTGGACTGTTCCCATGGGGCAACAGGGTCAGAGCTGATTTGCATAAAGCCATTATCTGACCCAGGGTGGTGTGGAGTGCAAAAAAAACCGATGGATTTGGGCCCAGATCTTTTGACTGGGGGAGTGTGTGACATTGATCCACATTCAGTCCATCACTTGTTGTTTTTTGCAATTGCCGCCCTAAGTGCGCTGGGGATGCCCAGACGTGGGTCCCAGGCACTCCACACCACTTGGAGTCAAGCTAGCCGGGCTGAAGAGAGGTGTTACCTCGAAACCGGTCCGGTCCTCGGATGCTTGATTCCGGTCTGGGAAAGATATGGCTGTTGTAGTTCGGACTGGACTGTTCCCATGGGGCAACAGGGTCAGAGCTGATTTGCATAAAGCCATTATCTGACCCAGGGTGGTGTGGAGTGCAAAAAAACGATGGATTTGGGCCCAGATCTTTTGACTGGGGGAGTGTGTGACATTGATCCACATTCAGTCCATCACTTGTTGTTTTTTGCAATTGCCGCCCTAAGTGCGCTGGGGATGCCCAGACGTGGGTCCCAGGCACTCCACACCACTTGGAGTCAAGCTAGCCGGGCTGAAGAGAGGTGTTACCTCGAAACCGGTCCGGTCCTCGGATGCTTGATTCCGGTCTGGGAAAGATATGGCTGTTGTAGTTCGGACTGGACTGTTCCCATGGGGCAACAGGGTCAGAGCTGATTTGCATAAAGCCATTATCTGACCCAGGGTGGTGTGGAGTGCAAAAAAACGATGGATTTGGGCCCAGATCTTTTGACTGGGGGAGTGTGTGACATTGATCCACATTCAGTCCATCACTTGTTGTTTTTTGCAATTGCCGCCCTAAGTGCGCTGGGGATGCCCAGACGTGGGTCCCAGGCACTCCACACCACTTGGAGTCAAGCTAGCCGGGCTGAAGAGAGGTGTTACCTCGAAACCGGTCCGGTCCTCGGATGCTTGATTCCGGTCTGGGAAAGATATGGCTGTTGTAGTTCGGACTGGACTGTTCCCATGGGGCAACAGGGTCAGAGCTGATTTGCATAAAGCCATTATCTGACCCAGGGTGGTGTGGAGTGCAAAAAAACGATGGATTTGGGCCCAGATCTTTTGACTGGGGGAGTGTGTGACATTGATCCACATTCAGTCCATCACTTGTTGTTTTTTGCAATTGCCGCCCTAAGTGCGCTGGGGATGCCCAGACGTGGGTCCCAGGCACTCCACACCACTTGGAGTCAAGCTAGCCGGGCTGAAGAGAGGTGTTACCTCGAAACCGGTCCGGTCCTCGGATGCTTGATTCCGGTCTGGGAAAGATATGGCTGTTGTAGTTCGGACTGGACTGTTCCCATGGGGCAACAGGGTCAGAGCTGATTTGCATAAAGCCATTATCTGACCCAGGGTGGTGTGGAGTGCAAAAAAACGATGGATTTGGGCCCAGATCTTTTGACTGGGGGAGTGTGTGACATTGATCCACATTCAGCCCATCACTTGTTGTTTTTTGCAATCAGCTCTTCAGAGGCAACTATTATGCTGACAATATGATGCTACTTGATGTTAGACATATAGGTATACAGCAAGGTCTTGCGACACTGAATATAGGTTAGCATGAGCCATATAATTAGACTTGGGCTTCTGAGAAAGCATTGGGATCTGGGTTATGTAAAATGTAAGATTCTTTGGAAAAATAGGGCCAGATGTACGACCATTCCACTTTGCAAGTCGCAAATTGTGACATTTTGCGACTGCAATTTGCGGTTCTCAAAATGAAATGTGCAACAGTGTCTCAGACACTGGTTGCGATTCCTAATGGGGTCGGATATAACCTGCCTCATCAATATTCATAAGGAAGGTCGCAATGTGCGACCCATTGGGAATGGCCAGCACTCGCAGGGATGGTGTCCTGATGGGCTCAACAGACCACCATGTCTGTGACTGCTTTTTCAATAAAGGAGGACTTGTTTTTTAATGCAGCCTGTTTTCCTTAAAGGAAAATGGAATGCATTTAAAAAATTAAACGTTTCTGTTTAATCCGTGGGACCACAGTCTGTTTATTCAGTGGAACCACAGTATGCTCTTAAAAAATATTTTTGCATCCATTCACAAAGAAGAAGCGGTCCCCTGAGGATCCCTTCCTCTTTGCGAGTGGCTTACTACCTACTTGAAGAATGTGGTAAACTTAGACTATAGTTGCGGTCGCAAAACAATCGTACATACAAGTGCAAATCGCTATTAGGAAGGGACGACCTTGGACCCCCCTCTTAATAGCGACTTGCAAACTCTATTTTGCGATACAGTAATTGGTTACCGACTCGCAGAATAAGGTTTGTACATATCACCAAACATTTTAGCGGTTGCAGATGGGCCGATTTCCCATTTGCGACTGCTGAAAAGGATCATATATCTGGCCCATAATTACTTGAAAATGTTAACTGATGACAGACTCTCATGGCCGCCTCTTATTGGCACTAAGCAGATGTCTGCCTGTACTAAAACGGTGATGTAGAATGTTGTATTGAGTGTATGGTGGATATCCATTCTTCAGCTATATCGATTCTAGGTTCTATATCCATTTGGACGTGCACTTATATTAATTCTAATCAATATTAAATCTTGTGATTATATACACTGGGAACCATTCACATTTACATCATTAGAGCATGCATAGGTTGATTGCATCATTTGGATTTCGGTTTGCTGATTAGAAGGAAGGTTAGTGTTTGGGGCCTGTTTGTCACTTTGAATGGGCAGTATAAATCGGAGTGCTGATATGGTGCCTCGTGTCGATAGAATTTACATTTCAGTCTCTAAGGTGCGATGCAGAAATTTCAGTGGTGAGTCGGACCAGTAGCATAGCTAGACCTTTTGCCTCCCTTGGCGGTCCCTGCGTTTGCTGCCACGCAGCAGCCGTAGGTAACAGCGGAAGAGGAGAGGAGAAAGGGGTGATGCTGGCGATTCCTGCTTTTGCTGCCCCACGACTGCTGCAGGGCAGAGCAGGGAGGGGGAGGCCCCGCCCTAAACTCATACCACCCGGGTCAGATCACCCCCAACCCCTCTTTGCTATGCCACTGAGTCAGACTTCTCTTTAGGTTACTTCTTGATAGTTCTAATATTTCTATTATTCTGGGCATTTGATATATTTTCATTTATAGCCATATTTTCTTTGCTTTCTTTTGTCCAGACTAAACCTATCATGGGTGATGCCCTGAGGTGTCTATAAAACATATAACATAATTGGCGTTGGTATATATGTGAACCAAGCTTTTCCAGTGACCTCAGCGATTCAAGCTGAGCACTGCCCATCGACATATAAATAGAGAATATCAGCTGTGCTTATCATATCTCCCTGTACCTAATGGGGAGCTTTATTTTGTTTAAAGAAAATAAGAAAGAGCAAGGTTCCCATATGAGCTTTTAACTGATTAAACACAGATTCATTTCATGAGCAAATAACATTTGCAGTGAGTCTCCTTATCATGAGGAGAGCACAATTGTTTTAATTAGATTTGGGCATTTAAGATGCTGTCTTGTGTTTCTTTAGGATAATTAGGATTGTAATACTTATATAATGTGCTACATATACTCAATTTGCATAAGAGTTGTGATAAGACTAATAGATTATATGGAAAGATGATATATTAGTTATCTTACTAGCAAGTTTAACAATAAATCTACAGGTTTTAATTGGGCCATTTCTTTTGATTGCCCGAGAACAAACTATAATAATCTATGAAAATCAGTACTTCAAATAATTAAGAATGACAATGATTGAAATGGGTTTCAGGGCCTGATTCCAAGTATATGCTATTTATCGCACCTGGTAAATAACAATACCTCAGGGCTCTTTACATATTGGGAGCAATAAGTAGTTCCTATTACGAGTTTCTAGAGAATACCATGTGGATTTTGGTGTTTACGCACCAAAATCCACAAAATCTGGTGCATACCGTATGCTCTTAAATTAAACAAAGGGTGAGTTACTTAACACATCCAATAGTTATTAGCTGCATTACATACCCTCACACTTGTAATTACAACCCATGCATAAACTGGTGTTTATGCATGGGTTGTAAAATCACAAGGAACACAGAATCATCCCCTAAATAGATTAGTAACTAATTGAAACAATGAGGCAGTTGATACAGAATATATAGATCGGGGAATAAATGCTGGACATAAAATACAATAGGTAGTGCGAATTAAGTATTTACAAATGTTTGTGCCAATTATGCCCATAATTATCATAGTTATTTAGACCTCTTTTACAGGTAATACAGATCTATTACTGTTGAATGTCAGTGCTAAAATAGATAAACTGATCACAGGCGATCCTCCGCTAAGGTGGAGTAGTGTCACCCTACTGCCTTGAAGCAGTAAAAGAAAGGAAAAAATAAAATATTAATAACAAAATCTTGTTATCATTTTATTTTGTCCTCATGCTGCAGAGCAAGGGAAGAGTGGTAGCACCCTCCTAAGTGTACAATGACTGTTTGGCCAGCCCTCCTGGGCCAGCCAAATAGTCATGCACGCTTTCACTGTTCCCCATGCAGGCTGCATCACAGCCTGCATGGAGAACATGCCCAGGCCCCCAGTCCCTGGCTGCGCGCTAAACCAGAACACTCAGACCAATCAGAACGCTGCTTTCATTGATCAGGGGAGCCTGGGTGTGTTGTGAATGGTCAGGGGAGGCTGGCTGCCTGCCTACTGTTTCAGTCTGGATCTGAGGAGAGACGACGGAGAGACACAGCGGTAAGGTAAGTTTGTTTTCTTTTTTTTTTTAAATATCCCATTCTCTCCTCCCCCTGCCCACCCTCCCTTCCTCCTGCTCCACCACCCCGACCCATGCCGGCCGCTACTGAAACTGATTAGTAGTCAGTACATTATATGCAACTCTTTGCTTTATTTGTGGGTTTTGTATAGCGCCTGAATCACCTCCGAAGGGGTATCTCTGTGCTGCAGAGATGTGCGAGTGGGCTGATACAACAGCGTCTATAACAAAACGGTTTTAAGAAGCCTTCTGAATTGGAGATTATCCGGACATTGCCTCATCAGAGTAGGAAGCTGATTCCAATACAGAGGGGTGAGGTGTGTTCTGGACTACCTGCAGACAGGCCAAGGATGACTCATTAGCTGATACCAGCAGAGCATTGCAGTAATCCAGTCTGCTTAGTACCAGTGTCTGGATGAGGGTTTTCCGTGTAGCGCCTGGGATAAAAGGGAAGACTCGCCTCATCAGACTGAGCACATGGAAACAGGTACCGACAGTGTGAGTCACAAGTTCCTTCATGGTCTGTGCCTGATCTAGGTGTACACCTAGATTTTTGACAACAGTCTTAGGCGTAGGGGAGGCACCGAGATCCACTTGCCACCAGTCCGGTTACCACATCAGCGGACCCTCTCCAAATAGCATGATCTCGGTCTTCCCTACGTTAAGTTGGAGGATGTTACTCCTCATCCAATTAGATATATCTATCATGCCTGAGGAGAAAGTGGACTGGGCAGACAGAGTAGTTTTGTTGAATGAGAAGATAAGCTGCATAGAGTCGAGGCCCCCGGAGAATTTGACATAGTCTGACGGATGTTTATTGATGTACTTTTCCAGAAATTTGCTAAGGAGAGGCAGTAACGAAATAGGTTGGAGAGAACTTCAATGGGAATTTTAGTGTTTTTACGGATAGGAATGACCTTTGCCGCTTTCCATTCCAAAGGGAGATGTCCCTCCCTCAAGGAGACGTTGAGAAGAGAAGAGATGGGTGCAGAGAGTTGTTTAGAGAGTGGTGAGGAGATTTTGGCTGGTATGATGTCAAGAGGGGAACCTGACTTCACCGTGCATAGTAAAACTTCCACCTCCTTGCAGGTCAAAAAGGGGAAGCTCACCCACGACTGCCTCTTTGTACAAATAAGAGGGTTAAAGATCGAAGCGGCCTGCTGCAGGCTTCCCGCTGTAATGATCTTATCATAGATAAGTTCAATTTTCTGTGTGAAGTGCTGTGCTATTACATCACAGAGAGCTTGAGACGGGCCTCCTCAAGATCACAAGCTTTAGGCTTGGTAAGGTAGGGTTTGATGCTGCTTCGTTTAGTCTGAATGATAATAGGATTTAATGTGCACATTTAATTGCAAACATTTTCTTTGTATGCGTCTGTGTGTTTGTTTAACGGCATAAACACAGTATACATATTACCTGTGCATGTAGTTCTATTTTAACATGGGTTACGCCTTTTTTAGAAAGATATATTGTTTAGTCAGTTAGCCGGTGAAACACGTTGGCTGTTTCTCCCCTGGTGTAGATTTCTTTTTCAAGATGATTCTACTGTGGCTAAACTGAAACTATGACATAAAGGTAGATATATAAAAATATAATGTAGCTGATATTCTGTGAGAATCTGTGTACCAAATGAATAAATTATATTGGTTTGGAATGTGGACTTGCTGATTAGTTATTATCTCTCTATCAGAATATACAGAATATTAGATGTGTAACAGTGAATAACATGGATATATTCCCCTGTGACATCAAGTAGACAATGAGAGCACAGCTCAAATTATTTATGATGTCATTCAGAGCTCGTATGTGAAAAACATCCATTATTCACTGCTACCCAGCTACAATTGTATATTATGTTTGACCTGCTTAAATCACCTGCCCTCCTTTCACCAGCTATGCCTAAGTACAGAAGAGTCACGGGAAGCCATACGTGGCCTACCTTCACTGAGTCGCCTGCTTTTTGTTGCACCTGGAGTCCTGCCACCTTCACCACCCCTTGTCTTTGCCACTCTTTCCCTTCTCAAAATTGAAGAAAAAAATATTGTCATGCAAACACCTACATTACCCTCTCTCCAATCCACCCCTCCCTCGCCCAAACATATACAAATAATACCTGGTCTGCTGTCACCCACCTCACCACCTGTGCCTCTTCCACCCTTCCCCACATGAAGCTGTGCTCTCTGCTCTCCAACGAAGCACCGAGACAGTCCGCACTCTGTGAGAACCATGTGAGAGGAGCCTGGAGTTTCTTCATGACTTAGCAACAGTGGAAAACAACTTGTGTGTCCCACTGTAGCTAACTTGGAGGTACTGACGGACAGAGCGGGGCCTCTCTATCCGAGCCGTTGCCGGGTGAGGTGAGGCTTGCTTCCCACACAGCGCTGGGAAAGGATTGGTCTCTGCATGGTTTATCTCCAAGATACGGTAGGGTGGCTGACCTAGCCACATGATTCAACTTACCTCAAAACCATGCCATTCAGTTTGTTTTGATTTTCTATTCTTTCACGCATTGAATATAATAGATGTTGCAGTAGCCCTTTTTTATAGCTTGGCCCTGACGAATGCCTGTAAAATAATACATTAAAGGCAGAAACATGTTGGCCTAATTCTTAGATGCTTACTTTACAGTGATATTGTCACACTGTCGTCACATCTGTTTTAATCTGACGTCCAGGGAGATATCAATAAAAAAAAAATTTCTACCTTGACCGCCATTTTAACCACGCACTTTCTCTTGAGCACTGCACCCTATCAGTACCACTCGCAGTGAGGACTCATCTTCTTTCAGTATGGGAACTATTGGCACCAAGCGAGTACATGTGAGCTTGGCCATATGAGTACCTGCTGACAAGGTCCTAGATGACGAGGTTCCGCCATATGGGTGGGCTGATAGGACTCTTTCATTACTGATGGACCCTCACCGTTAGTCGTGACAGTGGTGTGTGTCAGTTTCTCGTGGTCACTTCTCTTTCACCCAACAGACCTCCTAGTTCTTTTTGTTGTTACCACTGTAGCTAAGTCATGCAGCAAATGGAATCTGGTATTCACACTAGTGGCTTTCTCTGAGAGACAAGCATAACAAAGTCTTTTCTGTTTTTTATTCTGCGCATGGAAACACTGTATATTGTGGCTCTAATTTTACATTAGAATTATATAAATTAATGCACGAGGAGAGTCACTGATTTAGACTGCACATAACACAGAACATAATATTATGTATTCCCCTGTGGCCATAAAGAACCCATGCTCTTCTGCAGTTCACATTCTCTCAACTGCAGTCATAACCAGCGACAATGTAATCAAAGAGATTGTTGAAGTATTAGTACTAAAAGCAGTTTATTGATGCAAAACAATATCTGTTTGCTTCTAGAAATAAAGAATGAATCATTAAATTGGTTTGGGAGCTCGATTCAAGGCAGCGAAAACTATTGGATTCAGAAATAGTTCTTACTAGGCTTTTCAGTCCTGCCATTTCAGAAGTCTCCCTGCATAGGTTGAGCTCACCTTGTTTACAGTAAAGGTTCTCTTTTATTTGCTATTACGTCCATAAAGTGGATGGCAAATTGGGTTCACTCCTATACCAAGTGCCTTATCATGGCTTCTTTATAGTTGTTCTGTGATTTGACCTTTTCTTTCTCACAAAGACACCTTCACCTTCCCAGTTCTATCTGTAACAACCTATTGTGATTCCAGTGTTCTCTCTAACACATCTACTCCATGTTAGGTTGCACTACACTGTCCAGATGTGGACAAGAATGTACGTATGCATCTCAGCAGCGCAGCCCGATTCCATGACTCTGAACTTGAGGCATCAGTAAAGGGAAGGAAGCCATTGCTAATGGTCTTGCTTAGGTGGACTTGGTTCACAAGAATCAGAAAATATGTTGTAGGGAGCTGCCCCTTCAAGCATGGTTGAAAGGATGATCACTGATGTATACAAAAAAAGGGATGAATGGGATGCTTCAACCAATATCAGCCACTCATAATTACTCAGTCCATCGTTATTTTGCACACCATGCCACCACTGTTTGGACCTAGCCATACAAAGATCAGTCTTGACCTTCTCCAATCAGACCCCTCCAGGCTGAACTGCCAGACCAAGGCCTTCCTGAACCAGAACACAAGCAACCCAAGACCAGTTTTGCCCTTATTAGGCCTTATCGGTAAGTGATAGCTATGTTCCAGTCGCAGTGTGCACAAGACCCACATCTGACCATACTTGTCCCCCCTAGGATGTCACACTGACATATACTAAAAAGTGATGGATGGAATGCTCAAATTAATCTCAGCCATTGGTTATCACTCACGACGCATCCCTGTCCATTGCTATTTTGCACATTGTGCCACATCAGTTTGGACCCAGCCATAAGCAAATCAGCCTTGATCCTGCACCAATGGGAACAGTCCAGCCGGAACTGCCAGGTCAGATCCTCCTTGAACCAGAACACAAGCAACCTGAAAGCAGTTTTGCCCTTATTAGAGCTCATCAGTCAAAGATAGCTTGGTTCCAGTGGCACAGTGTGCACTGGACTCATATCTGAGCATACCCATTCCATTTAGGGTCTTGGACTGAAATATACAAAAATGCAATGCATGGAATGCTTGAATGAATCTCAGCCAATAGTAATTAATCGAGTCCATTGTTATTTTGCACACCATGCCACCTCAGTTTAGACCTTGGCATATGCAAATCCGTCCTGATATTGCTCCAACTGACCTTGCTCCAATCGGAACTGTGCAACCTGAACTGCCAGGCCCGGTCCTCCCTGAACCACAACACAAACAACTCTAGACCGGTTTCCCCATTAGGGCTCATAAGTCAGATATAGCTTGGTTCTAGTGGCACAGTGTGCACAGAACCCATGTCTGGACATACCCGTCTCACTTTAAGGGTTGCACTGGAGTATATAGAAAAGTGATGGATGAAATGTTTGAATAAATCTCAGCCTATGTTAATTACCTGCAGCTGTATCTCAGTTCATCATTATTTTGCACACCATGCCATCTCAGTTGGGACCCAGTCATATGCAAATCGGTCTTGATCCTGCTCCTATCAGAACTGTCCAGCCCAAACTGAATACCAACTCCTCCCTGAACCGGAATATAAGCAGCTCAAGACTGATTTTGCACAACAGAGTAATGCCTGCATTGTGGGATGAGGCATGTGTGGTTTCCTTGAAAAACAGATGCAATGTGGCAAGTTGGGCTATATCACAAACATTTGTACCTCATAATTGTTTGGTGGTGGGGTGAGAGCTCTCATCAACTCTCGGTTTGCATTTCATGAAAAGACAAAGGGGCTTAGAGCTAGGAAAGGGAGCATTAAGAAAGCAAACACGAAGGGAAGGAGTGTGAAAAAATGGGGCCATTAGTGAAAAGTTGTGGTACGTCTGATCTTTGACGTTTTTTCTCAGCATATGGGGAGTGGGGCTCACTCTATTTGTAAGTATTGTGTTGCAAAACCTAGAGTTATGAATTTTATTGATATATAATTGGGCCATTTTCAATTTTATGTGAGAAGAGGTGATTGAGGAGCCTTATATGTCCCTGAGTCTCATATCAGGATGCCCGCAGACAAGCACTCTGAGTCACTCTGGGGACCTGTGTTCATGATGAAGTTGCAGGTCCAGTTCTTCTTCCTCGGGCAGGAGGGCAGCTAGCAGCATGTCAGCACAGCAGCTCAGTAGTTCCTTAAGAGCTGCAGTCCAGCAGAGTGGCAGTCTTTGTAGCAGCACAGCAGTCCTAGTTCCCAGCAGAGTAGCCGCGGGTCCAGATGTTCACTGAAGAGTTGGTGTCTGAGGTCCAGTATGTATACCCAGTTTTGCCTTTGAAGTGACGGAGAAGCTTCTAGGGGTCTCCCTTTGAAATCCCTAGGCATCCTGCCATCTCTGGCTCCAGACTTACTACAGAGGGTATGCAGCCCTTTGTTTGGAGACAGGACATAGCCTATTCAGGTGTAAGTGGGGCTCCCATTCTGCCAGAGATGGCCCTTGCAGGCACACTTAAGCTCCTTATTTTGTGTGATTGTCTAGGAGGAATACACAAAACTCAGTTTCCAGATACACCCAGACATGTGACCAGAAACAGGCAACAGGCACTAAATGGCTAAGGCAAGAAAATAACTTTCTAAAAGTTTCATTTTCGAATCTGCAAGTGTAGAGGGTGCCTTGGAAGCTGGTATTGGCTTTAATTTATGGAATCACTTAAAGCTTCCTGATGACTCCGATTTATTATTTTGATCGGTACTGCAAGGAAGTTACCAGCTGAGCTGTAAAGTGTGAGATTTTAAAGGACAGTTATAAATGAAATCGCACTATGTACAGTCTGGGTATTTGTAAAATCTATAATTTGGAAGCACTTTTTATCTTAAACCTTTTTGGTGTTTTGTAGAAGCCTATCTTATACTGTGTGTAAAGCAAGTTTAAAATTATGACTTACATATTTACAGTGCTTTCTATCACAGACTGGGACCTCATAGCACTAAACAAACACAAGTTACTATTTCCCACTGCACCAACTAGGATTTATTTCTGTGTCTCTATGGTTGCAGACGCAGACCTCTGCAGTGCATAACTAATAGAAGTTTCATAATGTACAGTAGTGCATTTTTCACTGATTAACTTAACTTGAATTGATTTTTCATTTAAGCTGTTCATTTTTTTATATGTCGTTACCTAAAGGTGAAAGACAAAAAAGGAACCAAATATTTTGTTTCTTTAGCCACGCCTTCCACCCTACCACAATGCTCACTCGCCCTACCCCATTTGCGCATAGCTTCATGGTTCCCATACTTTTTTAATGCACTTCGACCACTGACAGAGAAGAATTGTTTTTAGTAATCATGAAGGGCAGTAACTTACATAAGCTCTCTTTGAAAACTTAGAGACCTGCTCAAGTGGGTGAATGTATCTGACACAGTCTGATAAAAAAATAAAAGACTGTTGAACTTTTTCATAGAAAGCTTTTTTTTTTTACCTTTCGCATGTCTATCAGAGTCTCCTGATCATGGCATTCCAGGGTGGATTTTCCTTTCTAAATAAACATTGTTAGTGCCCCCACAAGCTTGTCCCAGTGCTCAGAGAGTTGACAATATGATGTTTTATTGGAATCTCTATTAAAAAGTTATTTGATTTTTTTACGAGGAAAGTACTGACTGCGGCAACCTTCAGATGAAAACGTGCTCTAGCTCCTCCTTTCAATGTTTGCCTTTGACAGCTTTGAATGCATCATATGTGAACCACTTAGATATAATATGCCATATCTTTTGCTGAATGTACTCTTTTTTACAATCCCTAAGGCATCCCATGCTCTTGAAATATTGAAAATTATGTTTTATTGGACTTTACTTGTCATACCTGGAAAGTCATGTGAGCCAGGAGTGGTGAACAACCAATTGACTAGTAATAATATTTCTCTGGCTTCTCTGCCAAAACCAAGGTATGTTGCTATGTAATGCTCTTTACTGTAAGTTGTATATAAAGAAAATAAAGAAAAAATTAAAATGTTATTACAAATTTGCCAAATTGATCTACCAGAGTAGAGGATGCCCCAAAAAGTGGTAGAAGATATGGGGTCCCTGGCGCGACTACCAGGGAGTGTCTCTGGAGACATGACGTAGCTGCACGCTGGGTGCTGGCAGTTTTTGCCCAGGAGAAGGTTGGGGGGTGGGGTGGGGTAGGTATATAACTGTTATTGGAACAAGGCCTAACATGTTGTTCATGTATTTAAGAGATGTGGTTGAGCTTCCCCGTGGAGTGCACTCCAGATGTACTGTATGATGAGCTAGTTTAATAATAAAAAATAATTAATGAAAATACATTAAAATTGCCGAATGTGTATTTGCCTACTAAACTTGAGTGCAAGCTACACAGTAAGTAACAAGACTGCTGTAGTGGTGTAGTAATTACCTTGTAATTTGTCAACATGATTCAAACCGCCTTGTACGACACTGTGTACATTAAAATATGCACAACAAGCACAATGAAATTGTAGTATTTTTATGCAGAGTGGGCTATCATCCTGTAGATGTGTAGATACTCTTCCATTTCACTGTAGTTGCTTTATGTGTACGTCCTTAAAACTTAAATGTGTCAGACATTAAAGAAATTAATCAAAATATTCGTTGTTTGTGATAGGTCAGACAAAATGAGCATTGGGGCTAGCACTTTGACGTGCTTTCAGCCTAACATAATGTTGCACTTTTTATAGAGATGAAAATTGGTGTTTATTCTGTTTTAAGTGCTTTTTAGGTCTCGCCTAGGCAGCACTTGCGCTGTGTCTTCGAGACATGCTGAATTCAGGATATGGGCATGAAGGTCCGCCCACTTTACACCCTTTTTTAGGTCAAGCCTGGGCAGCACATGCGCTGCAAGCCATGCTATATTGGAATATGTACTTGAAGACCCGTCCATTGTCCGCCCATATTTGTCACTGCTTGTGTCATTGTCCTTCGTAAATGCTGGCTTCTGATTCGTTGTTAGGCTTGTTAGTCCCTGCTTACTACTGCCTTGTCTTCATTTGTAAACTCCCATGAGGACTGGCCCTTTTACTTCGGTTGTTACATGGTACGTCTTTTTAGACTGTGAGCACTATTTTCTTTAATGAGTTTCTCCTACTGAAAGAGGGTCTCTCATGCGCAATTGTGACCACCGGTTTGTTTAACTCGTACCTAATGGGGAGCTCTCCAGGGGCCATGGGAGACAGAAGGGGTCAACTCAGTGATGTCTTAAGGAGGTCAAAGGTGTGTGATGTAAATTCCGCTAGATCTAGCGTGTTTATTTTCTGAACAAAAATCTATGTTAAACATGAATATGCTTTAGATTTTCTCCTCCTCTCATTTTCTAAAAACCATGACTTCAACAAAGAGCTCTTACCCTTTTTTCTCAAATTGTTCCTCTGTGAAATGGATCCAACAAGGAAACTATTTGGCTGCAAATGTCTCCTTGGGCACACTCTCCTTCAACCGCAAGCGCCAACCCGACCGGTAGGTATTGGAGTGCTTTACTGAGCAGTTCCACAGTTCCGAAGCGGCAGCTCGCTGCGCTTTGCTCCTCGGCTCAGATTACCTGTTAAGGGTGTGCTTTCACCCCCAGTTTAATGTTGTTCTAGCTTATTTGCTTTTCTCCCCCTGCTCGCCACATTGTTCTGTCTATCTTTTGCTTTCCTATGCCCTCTGTGCCCCTTCCCAACAGCGCCATCATTTATGCTTCCCCACACCCGCACCCTCAGTTTTCCATCCCCACACCTTACCCATCTGTGTTCCCTCTGCTACCTTCTGTTTGCAACCCCCCCACACACACTTTTAAACAAGCATTTGGAATGCATTTGCAAGAGTTTAAGATATTGGCATTGTAAATGGCAATGAATGTTATTCATGTTTTAAAAAAAAAACTTAAATAAAAGGCATTTTCATTTACAATGCCAATAACTCAAACTCACGTAAATGAGAGACCTATTGCATTGCAGATGTTTGTTTTAATTGGGTCCTGTTACTGTCCTTTGTAAATGGTGGCTTTTCATTGGTCAATAGGCTTAGTAGTCCCTCCTTTTCTCTTCTTATAACCCGGCATGAGGACTGCCTGTTACATGTGTTGTTACTCTAGATGTTTTAATTACAGCCTTAAGCACTATTTTGTTAAATCACTTTCTCGACACGCTCTCCCCCAATGCTTTTTTTTATTTAATCAGCTTGGCATTCCTCAGCTACAATAATGCAGCTGCACCTTTCTTTTGTTATTTGGGGCTCACCGAACTCCACTGCATGCCTTTTTTTCTATCTTTACTTTTCTTACAATGGTGGCACGCCCAGCTTTAGCTTTAAACATCGTAAGTAAGGGTGGGCGGAGTTTACAGAGTGGCACTATGCGGAATTCAGTGGAGATGCCTAAAAACTCCATGAAATTCCGGTTTGCCCTATTGGCAGACCTTAGCTTACCTCTGCCGGCGGCCCATCACCCGTGGTGGTGATACTGGTGTTTTGGTTTTCTCAACTTCTTCCTGACTCCGGGCTGACTCCTCAGTGCAGGATTCTTCTTCCAGTCCTGGGCTGTGAAACGGAAACCCCTTCGCTGCAGGACTCGCAGGGACTCCAGTCTGCATGCGCAGTCCATGCAGGTCCTGCAGCAAAGGGTTTTTACAGCCAAGGAGTCAGGACTGGAGGAAAAGAAGAATCCTCCTGCACCAAGGAGGCAGCCGGGGCACGGAGAACACCTCACCAAGATCCAGGTAAGGAGGACATGGGCAGAGGCAGGGCTTTTAGGGGTGGATGGTAGGGGCAAACTCTGCCACATGGAAGAATCAGAGTTTTTTTGCCAACTTTGTGCTCCCAGCCGAGGGCAGAGTTGGCAAAACTCTGCTTACTCTGTTGTCGGAGTGGAGTTCGCCACCCACCCTTAATCGTAAGCTAAAGCACTGGTGCCTCATTTTCTACAAAAAGTAAAGAAATAGGAAAAAATCGTGGGGACAATTTATTTTCTATTTCTTTTCTTTTGAAGCAATCGCAGGACCCGCGCTTTAGCTTAAGATGTTTAAAACTAAAGCCGGGTGCCACCATTGTAACAAAAATTAATTGGAAAAAAAGAAAGAGGCCGACATTTATTTTCCATTTCTTTACCTATGTAGCAAGGGTGGCACCTGCCCTTTAGCTTTCAACATCTAAAGGTAAAGTGCGGGTGCCGCGATCGCTTAAAAAGTCGATAAATAGAAAAAAAGTGTCTGCAAGCGTTCCGTTCACACGCCATCACCAACCTGATCCAAGTCCTGTTTAAACATTTTCCTACTTGTGGCACTTTCCAATGGCAGTGGCAGTGGCAAAAGTACCCATCAGCCCACTCAATAGTGGAAGCTCGTCATTTGGGATTTTGAATGAAGATAGTTGGTGTCCAAATAGCACTGCCTTCAGTGAATCCTGAGGCTAGCATAGGACCCAAAGGTTGGACCTTCAACCTAAACAAATGACAGCACAGGTGGCTGAAAAGGGCTTAGTTGCAGTGCTCAAAGATGTGAAAAAAGGAAAATGATCCAAGTGATTATAAAAATGCCTATCTTGACGTCAACAAGAAAACTTTATCAACGTCAAGATAGGCATTTGTATAATCACTTGGATCATTTTCCTTTTTTCACAGGATTCACTGAAGGCAGTGCTATTTGGACACCAACTATCTTCATTCAAAATCCCAAATGACGAGCTTCCACTATTGAGTGGGCTGATGGGTACTTTTCACATCTTTTGTATCCTTTTATCTATCCTGTTACTCCAGCCTTGGTTGTGGAATACCTTTGAGATTCCCCTAGTGTGTCTGGATTGCATGACAGACCTATAAAACCTTCCGTGTATTGAATATGTTGAGTTGGGGGACAAGGTGTATGTAGGTCTATAATAATAATTCCCCTTGGGCCCTATTCTACCCTGTAGTTTTGTGTAGTTGTGTGACATTAGGGACTAACCATGCGCACGATACGAAATAGGTATCATCCCATATGCAGGTGCAAGATATAGTTCAGTCACACCTGCATTACTGGAGACACTCGCTCCCTGTCTGCCCAATCATAGCAAAGAAGAAACAGCTTACTCGAAATGTGTAGTAGAGAGAATGGTTGTTTAGATGCCGCTCCAATTAAGTTCATAGAGTGGATAAGTCTGTGTGTGTTCAGGATGGAATTTACGTGGGAATTTTAATGAGTAAGTTATAATTGAGGGACTTGGAGGGGAGGCCTGTTCTCGGAATATGTTATTTTTACCTGTTTGCCTTGATCTGCATTACCTTTCTGAGCATGGTTCGCTGATTAGTGTCCACTCTACGGGCACGAACTGAGACATTTTGGGCCTCATTTGGATGTTGGCCGGAAAGCCTCTGACCACAAGTTGTAGGCTTTCCGACCGACATCCAAGATTTCAAATCTGACCGCCGTATTACAATGACGGCGGTCGGATTTGAAACTGGCCAGGCAATCTGACTGACAGATACCCATCGTAATCCCTTACGGACGACATTTCCGCTGTTGGAATTACAATGTTGGTTTCTGACAGGCTTTCCATTTCGGGCTTTCCAACATGGAAAGCCTGTCGAAAAGTGACTCTGGGATGTCCTAGCAGGGCTCCCTTCTCCCTGCGGCCTCCGATTGGGGGCCCCCTTGTAAATCCCTGCACCGTGTGGCTGGCACCATGAGGTGCCGGCCACA
This sequence comes from Lissotriton helveticus, assembly GCF_964261635.1. Taxonomy (NCBI): domain Eukaryota; kingdom Metazoa; phylum Chordata; class Amphibia; order Caudata; family Salamandridae; genus Lissotriton; species Lissotriton helveticus. Next base: position 190,187,783 of record NC_136062.1, on the reverse strand, counting down.
CGGTGCAGGGATTTGCACAAACTCCCATTTCTCTATTGTGTTTTATCTCGGAGAGAGCTCTGTCAGTCGGTCCTGTTTTTAAATGGATTAGTCTATGGTTTCTGAGCACGGTTTGCAGTATGCTCTGTCGCCTTCTTGCCCACCTCAGCATACTTGCTCGAGGAAGCCTTTTGCTTTAAACCTGAAGGTACTGCTAAACGTTTGGGTCATTTTCACTCAGGTACAGATGTCCACGGTTTGTTAATGTGGAACTGGTACTGTTTGTGTCCGGATCCCTCTTCACTGTTTTTTTGGAAAGTGATGTTCAGAAAATTTCACATTTTCAACTGTTATTTTCTCAATAAGCTCACACCTTTTATTTTCTATTTCTTTACTTTTGTTACAATCGCAACACCCGCACTTTAGTTTTAAACATCTTAAGCACGGGTGCCGCAATTGCTTAAGAAATAAATAGAAAAAATAAACATTTGCTAAGCAATAGCTCCCGCATTACTGAAACGTATATGCTATAGCTCAAACTTTCAGTAATGTGAGACCTGTTGCATTGCAAATGCTTGTTACTACCATGCTGAGGAAGCTAGCTCACATTGCACTCTCTAGGGCTTCTTCCATATTGTTACGTTGGTAGGCCTTGTGAGGTTATAGTGTTTCCACAGTTTTGACAGGTCACACAGTAGTGTTCATATGTGCATTTGAATCTTTTATAGTGTTAGAAGCTGACAAATCTTCTAAAGCAACTTTTGAAACCTCTGTTTAATTTCCCGATGGAGCGAGTGTCGAGTTCCTGGTTAAAATGTTTTTCTCCTCTTCTGTCATTTATTGCAATGAAGCTCAGAGGGAATGCGCCATGCATGTCATCTTCTCTCATGTTTCACTTACTGTAACAGAAGCATCACAGTTGTCAGTCTCCTCCACTACTTCACTGCCTAAGATGAGGAGGGAAGAGGTAACAGAGCGGCCTTTCCTCTGTGCTGCTTCACACACACTGGTGCTCAGGGAACATGTAACACATTCTGTTCTCCTCCAGGGGAGACTCCATTTTGTTGCTTCTCTCTTGGCTGGCTCATTCATGAAAGGATTCGAATGAACAGAGATGGCAGAAAGCGGTGTCTGCCTTCTTCTGTGTTCTTGCTGTGGTTGAGCACAGAGTGAAAATGCCACTGCATGCCCTCTGCTCCGCTTCACTCACCAAGGTGCGGGGGAAACAGGCCGGTCTCTTCCCACTGTCACTTTGCTTCATCGACTCCTCTGACATCCAAATCAGCATCTCGGTGGAGCTGTTTAGTGAGGGAATTTGTTGTTTTCCTTAACACCTTGCATGCTCAGTACGGCCCCGGCCATCATGCCTCACGGTGGGCGTATGCGAGGACGGCCGGGGGCCGTCTGAATCCCGCCCACTTTTCAAATCACCCGCACAGCGCGAACATTCGCGCCACATGCAAGGGGTGATTAGTTGTGTAATTTTATCACTAGCATGAGGATACTCTTACCCATCCACAAGGCAGTTATTGAGCATACACAATTCTAAAATATCTGAGAGTATGGCCAAATATGTTTTCTTTGTTGGAAACCTTCTACTGAATGCTGGCTAGAGATTAGTGTGCCCTTCCTATGTTCAATTAGAGAGGCTACGCCCCTCCTTTCCAAGGCACTTCCACCTTTCAAAGTCTGCTGACTCAGAATAAGATTTGTTTTAGAGTGTAATAAAATCCTTGTTTTTCAAACTAACTTCTCGGAATTCTGTCCCAAGCCAGTACACCCTATTAATTGCACCCGCCTTACCACATGGCATCTTGGTCTTCTTAACCTCAGAAGACTTTCTATCCTCCACCCTTCTAGGCCACTGGAGCTGTTTTTATCCCTTGGCTACCCTCTCAAAGTGTGGCTCCTCAGAGATGGTTTGTTGTGACTCGGCTGGACTGAGAACACAAATCCACCCGCCATTTTTATCTGACTGGCCCGGGTGGGTGGGGAGGTGTAGAAGGAGTGGGAGGGAAAGTGTGAGTGCACTGCTGGTTTTGTTACTGGGGTGGGGGGGGGGGGGGGGGCGATATTGCAGCACTTCTAAAAAAATAGCGCCCCCCACGCCCTTCCAGCCTCCGGGGAAAACACCTGATGCCTGCTACGGCCAGTCCGGCCCTATTCTCACTATCACCCCCAAGTGAGGCTGACCAGAGCTCGTTTGCTTCCCTTCCCCTCCTCAGAATGTGGCTCATCAGAGCCAGCTTACTTCCATTGTCTTCCTCAGAATTTCACTCACCAGAGCTGATTTGTTTCCATCCCCTACAGATTTTGTTTCAAATTACTTGTAGTCTCCCTCAATGCTTAGTTAACTGATGTTAGATTATCTTTCCTTTCACATTTTGGTTTACCAGAAATGGCTTGTATCACTTCCTTCTGCCTAAGCACCTTATATTCCAGTACTCATGTCCCTTCCTTTTACTAATGTTCACTTCCTCTTGATACTATATTGACGTTTTGTTTGTAAAGGTTTATAATAATAAGGAGAAAAAAAGATTCAGTTTTTAGGTCTGCCTTCACAGAGCAGTTGTCTGCATGACTTTTTGTATTGTATTACTTTACTGTAAATGTTTATAAAATCACAGCACATCAGATAAAACACAGGTTAAAAAGGAAAAAGCCTATTAATGTCTCTTTGGATAGACTTAGGCATGTACATAAGATCTTACACTGGTGTTAATAATTAGGCATAAAATAATGTAGTTCATAGAGATTCGAAATTCTGTAAACAGATGGTAATTATTTAGAAACGTTTGCAAATGTTTTTGAACCAGTTCAAACTTTTTTATAAAATATTCTATTGATTTGTGTAAAGAACCTTTAAAACAAAAGTTATAGGCAGCATTGATTTATCTGATGCTAGAGGCTTTGAACAGTGGGTACAAATGTTTCGTATGCAGGTCAAGTATGTTGGGGTACAGACAAAATATGTGTTCTACTATTTCTTCATCTGTACTGCATAGGTGGCATTTTCTCTGGTATTTAGCTATAATCTTATACACAACTTTAATATTGAGGGTCGGAATATATAGTAGTTTCATTTTTTTTCTTAAATGTCTCAAGGTTAGAGTCTAAAACCCGAATTTGTTCTTATGTGTAACTGTTTTGCACATCAAATGGTTTCCATAAGGTATTGATTGGAATAAGTCATTAGTTTGGTGTGCACCATTAATGCTATTCTTTATTAAAGATTTACATTGAAGTCCGTTTTTAGAGAAGAGGGTGTCCAATAATGGTAGTTTTAAGTCATGAGTAATTTTATTCATATGTTGCATAATTTGTAACTGTGCCATGTAGTGAGTGACTAGCTTTTCCAGTCACATAGTCACAGAAAAAGTTGACTTACATAATGTTATTAGTTGCAATCAAGGAAGTGAGACCCTGTTCTAGATTAAGGTGTGGCGCGATGATCTAGAATTTAATAGGCAACTAATATTTTTTATGAATAACATTTCATGGTTATAAGTAGATTTGTATTGAAAGCAGACAAGCTATAAAATAGACGGGGAACTAGTTTTATGTTAGCTGCTGGTTTAGAGGGATCAATTGCCCCTTCTCCATATTTCCTAGAAATTCATTTTAACCTCCATATTTCTGGTGTCCAGCTGCAAAATGTGTGAATTCCGGTTTAATTTGTTGTCTGTAACTACTCCAATATATTGATAATAACAAGATTTTTAATTGAATGATTGCCCAATGTCAGGTTACATTTTGTGTTCCGGCATTCAAATAACATGACTTTAAATGTTTGCAAGGTTGACCGTTAGACTGCTTGCGTTGTTATAATAGTTTTGATGATTTAACTGTCTTTGCAAACCCATTTGAGGCAGGGACAGGATAACCAAGTCAATAACATATGCGTAATGGCTGATCTTTTCCCGTCCAAACTTGGTGAGTCAGCTATATATAAAGGGAAAAGAAAAAAGGGCCAAATGCAGCCTTATTTTAAACCATTTTGTTCCCTTGCGTTACTCAATATTTCATTCATTCAAAAAAAAGATTTAGACCTACAACTGAGTTCAACAATCTAGAACTTCTGTTTCACAGATTTTTATATAAAAAATGTAAAATCCGAAAACAAATCCTAATGTTTTAAGAAAAGCACATCAGACCACATGACAATTCATCATATAATTATAAATTATAATAGAAAAAAGGCTATTAAAATAAATTCTCACATCCAACTACAGGCACCATTAAAATATGTCCAAACAGATCTTCATGCTTTGTATAAATAAAACATAATGTGATCAGAACTATATACCGTCTCCTCCCCCATTCAATGCTGGGCAAATTTGTAAAACGTGTAAAAAATTCTTGAACGCATGCCTCAATAATAAAATGTAAAAGGGTATTGTCGATACCGCATGAGTAGTGTTTGTGCCGTAATTGGTTCTTATTGACTTTCTGAAGTGTTGTTGAGTAGTCTATATAGTAGACAAAGAGTCTATTGTTCTTGTTTTGATATGCTTTTTTGGTCAGAGAGGATAAAACCATGATCTTTTCTTTAGTGGAACACAGTGATCTGTATCATATTTGACAAAAAATCATTTTGGGAAACCCACTCGAATAGTTTGCTCAGCAAGTGTTTAGCAAAGATGTTTGCATTTGAATGCAATAGGACAATTACACAATATCTGTTTGGTTGAGGTTCTGGTCCTTGGTTGTAAATAGTCTGTATAACAGAACCCTTACATGATGCTGGAATATGGCTAGTTAAAAAAACTTGCCTCTTGGATCCCATTTAGGCTTGAGGAATACAACAGTTTGCAACCATTTATTAGTGTCAAGACTTCTGATTTGGAAATTATAAGTGATCCTCTTTCTTTTTGGTGTTGTGATAAAGGTGACACACTTATTGTATGTAATAAAAAATGTAATGTTTTTTGAGACATGCTGTGCTGTGGCCAATTGAGGACCAAACTTAGTATAAGTCATTTGATTTGACCCATACATTTAGTTCTACCCAAGCCTCTTCTTGTTTTGACCGATTATTGCTTTCATGTCCAATTCTCAAACATGAATTTAGTGTAGGTGGTGGCAATTTCAGAACCAGTTGTTGTTTTTCTGTAATTCCTTCTTTCTGTAGCAATTCTCACATCACATTAATTATACTGTTGATTTGATTGTGTTTTATGTTACTTAAAGGTAGATGAGAGAACCTCGAATTAGTCTAGAAGAAAGGCCTCCCAAGCATGTAGTCCGGTAAATACCGGCATTGTGCTATTGTGAGGAGTGTGAGGAGAAAACTATCAATAAATTCTTTCCTACTAAATGTCTTACTTTATTTGATAAATCAAAGTTTCATATTATTTGTATTAGATGTGATTATTGTAATAGACTATGTTTTGAAGTTACACAATTTTTCACACATCTTGTGTTTCCATTTAAGGTTGATGTGTTGTGGCTAGAGGTCACTTCCACTTCTTTCCATTATTGAGAATTCTTCACATTTATGAAAGTCAGCTCTGTATAAAAGAGTTGAAACCCTGAAGGATCATGTTCCATTCTGCCACTGAGGGAGCTGAATTCTAATTTAAAGCACAAAGTGCTAATAGTATTCCCTCCCTGTTTCGTTATAGGTCTACGAAATTGGACTTCTGAGATTTCATAAACAGTATCTAATAAGAGTCCCTCTTCTGGATTTGTTTTTTTTTTTTTAACAAATTTGTATTAAAGCCCCCGGTATTTAGTATAGTTGCATTTACAAGTATTTTCAATCTCTTCTTTTAACGAATTAACAGTTATATTTCTTTGGGTGAGCTTTGGCAAAAACTCCACTTTCATCATCAACAGTTGTCTATTTTTGCTGAATTTTAGTAGTAGTGTAAGGAGACGATTACATCTCATATTTAATTTGGAACCTACAATTCCTAATGTATTGTTAACAAAAGTAACCTGCCACTCAGTCTTCCCATTGGATTTGTTAATCCACTGTTTGCATGACTTATTGTTACCAGTTCTTTTAAAATACATAGAATTTGTTTTGGCCCCACTCAGTCTTAATCCCTCACTAAATGCTATTAGCTCCTTCCATGAAATGCTTTCATTGACATGTATGTGGGTCCATTTTACATCTCAAATGTATACTTAATCATCTCACCTTACATTTTGTATCTTGTAGATGCATTGCAAACAGAATTCAATCTTGTTTTTTTCACTGCTGCGTGCTTTTTAAAATGTCTTAGGACTTAAAATGAAAGCTGTGGCTTTTGGCTTTGCCACTGCTTGTATTAAATTGGCACTGACAACAACAGGAGGTGGTGTCTCACTCTCAGCAACGTGGCTGACTCTATGGCGAATTAAAGCATCTTGAACTGCTAGGGGACATAGGCAGTGTCACCACCAGTAGTTTTTAAACTGTCTGTGATGTGTATATCTCTGATGCAAAGAATAATATTGTGAAATTCACCTGATGGGACATACATTTCAAATTGATAGTTTCTCAAACTCTCATTCGTTAAAGCAGAGATGTTCATTCATTGCAAGACGCACAAAGGCGCCATTGCAGAACATGACATTTTCAGTGCACTGTATTATGCATAATTGCAACTTTCCACACTTGTGCCTTTGAGAGTTCAACACCATATTATTTAAGAAATGACAACAGGCAACTGAACTAAATGTATCAAAGACTCTGTTTGACCTAATATTAATTATATCTCTCCATCATTTCACTTACAGTACTACTGCGTGAGCTGATGTGGATGACACACTTTATGCTAATCATTTGGCACATTATTAGAATGAATAAGAACGTATATTTTAGTATAACCCGCAGCCATATGATTTATCACTGAATTATATTTACACTATGTTTTACGATACAAACTTAATATACTTGGGATTGCATGAGCTTCATCCCTGGAACAGTGATGATTCGCTGTATGGAATGCGTAAACAAGTTGACTCTGCTATACACCTACTCTGGCTACCTTTTGTCTTGTTAAGAATGTTCCTGTAAGTAGGCATTAAATTACTACATTCAGTGTCACTCTCATCTGTCACCATCTATCAGTCTTACCTGTGTCTGTACTCTGATTATCTCAGCAAGTAATCATGTTACAGGACCAGGTATGACTACAGTGATGACATCACAGACAATTCGGCTCTCGCACTCACGGGATCATTCGGGTCAACAGAACACACACCTATATGTCGTACAGACACATAAATAGACATAAGAACCTCGACAAGTGCAATTCCTAATCAGTAATGCTGCTGTGAATTCTGCTTCAACTAAATGATGCTGAAACACTAAGTAGACTAAAAGCATTACCTTTGCTTGGACATTAACTCGTCCCAAGAACTAGAATTGAGGTAGGTGCTGCACACATGACCTGGGCATAACTACCCAATTCTGTAGTTTGTCACCTCTTCCACTTGAGAGGCTGAGCTCTCTTTTCCAGTATAGACTCGGGCCTGATTTAGACTTAGGCAAGCTGGTACTTTTTCACAAATGTGACAAATATCCTGTCCTTATTATTACAAGTGGATTATCTCTATGCACTTGCAATAAGGCAGACCCGATTATAGCCTAATGCACTTGTAATAAGGCGGGTGAGATAACTGTCGTGGTCTGCCAAACTCTAAATTGAACCCATGGTAACAGGGCGTAGCTGAGTCAGTGAGATTCGGGAGTTTGAATTTCAAATTTTCCAGCTAAAAAAGCAGTGGGCTGAAGAGTGGGATGACCAAGGTTTGGGATGGACTGTTTCCATGAGGAACAGGCTCAGTACTGATTTGCATTAGTTGGGCGTCTGTCTGGATTCGCACAGTGGGTGAAAAACGATGGGTTGGAATGCTACCCTGAGCGATTGCCACTGGATAGAATATTTGCAAGCATTCGTCTCATCACCTTTTAGGTGTTTGATTGCTAATAGTATGTCTGGACACTTGAGACTGACACTGCTTTTCAACCATATTACTGCCAATATTTGTGAATTCCAAAGAGTAGTACACTTGCACCCAGTAGCGGTCGGCAGTAGGAGTTACTGCAGGGCGGTGACGTGGGCAGGGGGAGGGGCAGGGTGAGGGGTAGTAATGTATGGATTATGGAGTTTTACAGGTAAGTAAACATTTAAATAAATAAAACGAATTTCGTTGCGCGCACTGCATCACCAAATGTGATGCAGTGCGCGCAACGAAATTCGGTTTATTTATTTAAATGTTTACTTACCTGTAAAACTCCGTAATCCATACATTACTAACCCCCACCCTGCCCACGTCACCGCCCTGCAGTAACTCCTACTGCTGACCGCTACTGCTTGCACCCATTGAAGAAGGGTTTCCGTGGGTCCTGATTTACTACTTTTTTGGTAAACCGGTCTCTACATATATTAAAGATCCTTACACAAAAAATGAACAAGTTGAAACCTCTTAGTGATGTGAGTACGAAGAAAAAAATGGCACAGACATAGCAGACCGAGCTGAGGGCCCCAGACCCAAACTACTAAACCAAGAATGCATTTGAGAATGAGTAACACCCCAAACCCCCCACTGAAGCTACACCACTGCCAGTCCCAACTGGACTTAGTAGTCATCCCTGGGAACTCATGATTACAGTCTCGTACAACACACTTGCCTGGAGTCCCTGCCCTCGGATCACTTATTTTCAGTGCCCTCATTCTTCTTTATCTCTGCTACGAAAAGCCTTGATTGTAGAGTTGTCACATCGTTGCATGTGGGCAGGGCTCCATCTTTGTAGTCCTCACCTTTTACAAATTATTTTAGCAAGAGACTGACTGCCCACTGTATTAAGCCGGAGTCAAAAATAGGGGGGGGGGGGCGCCAAAGCAGTTTAATAGTTTGAGCCGAGCCATGGCTCTAAGATTTTATGCCATGCACGAGCCGAGCCGAGTCATGAAAATTTATCCAATGTATACTGTGCCATAAACATTATGTAAAAATATGATATAATCTCTTCAACATTTAAAAAAGTGTATTTCTTTAATAAGTATAAGCGTTTCACATTAGTACATCAGATTATATCACTGCATAGGCGGACATTTATTAAAAGCTGTACTTTTTAGAAACATTCATGGGTTGCCCCCCCCAATGACAATGCCAGAAGTGCACTATGAGGCAAGTCAGTAGTCATGTAAACCCTAAATGTGGCCTAGATTCTTATTAAAGATGGAGCAACCGTCCAGTCTGTTATGTCATACATAAGAGGTGCTTGTACAGTGCACATCCTGAACTCAAGCATTTAAGAGTCCCCTCAAATGTGATAATATGGAAAAAGGAGGGTCTGTGAAATAAAATGCCTGCCTAGGATCACACAGCTTGGACAAGCATAGAAGCCAGTATAGACTCCAGGTTTTTAGCCTCTCTCGTTCACATCAAAGATCACTGTTTTGTCTTTCATTCTTGGTTCATGACGATAAAAATGGACTCAGAAATAACAGACTGGACTCTGGGCACCCAGACCCAACCACTAAGCCAACGATGTGTTTATTTGGGGATGTCAAACCCCAAACACCCCGCCTGAAGCTATGCCCCTGCTTGGTGACCTCCCCTGACTCAAGCGTGGATCCTGCCTAGAGCAGGTCTCGTATGCCTCCTCTGGCTCTAGTCTCCTACTCCGGAGTAGTTTTGTCCTAGGCACAAGGGTTCTTCATTTGAGACTGAGGGCTTCACGTAAGGTTTTGGTAGAGAATCGGACAGATGGCTGGGGTGACAGAGGCATTTATAGATTGTAAAAGGGTCAGCATCCTGGGAAGTGATTCACTTCATTTCATTTTATGTTTTATATAGCGCTAGTTAGACCCGGGGGTATCAGAGCGCTTTCCATACATAGGTGCATTACATAGCATGACGTAGGGATGTATAAAGATATAAGCCAAACCTTATAATTAGGCATACATTGTACAGCAGGACATAAGGGTGCACGAGGATATAGGCAACATGGTACTAGATGTGAAACCCTGCCCTGAGTGCAACTGTGGTGCTATCAGAAGATCTGTGGTAATAATTACTGGTCATGAGCATGTTCACTAGGACCTAGGCAGATCTCATGGAAAGTGATCTGGTTAGACCTGGAGAGGTGCACCATGAGCTACCTTCATAGTGATGGGGGCTACCATCCTTACCAGGAGCAGCGTGTTCACGGTGGAAGTCACTTTGGTTGAAATACATTGGGTGGTCTTTAGAAAACAAGAATCATATGCTGCTGGGTCTTTTTCCTGATGCATGAGGTCATTTGAGCTTCTCCCTGGTCCCCGGTGGTATGTATGGCAGACTCAAATCTGAAGGGGGGGGGTCTCTAACAACATTTCCAATGGAAGAACTGTGCCGATAGGGATTTCCCGCGGCCCCGGCTCCCCCCAGGAAGGCTGCCATCTGTCGACCTCTAATGAGGCGGGGGTGCGACATTCACCATATTTTGATGAAGGTCCCATTATACGCCCCACTTTTAAAAGAGTCCCCTTAGCTGTTTGTCCTTTTCCGTGGCTCCTCTATCCCCGTCCAGAGTTCAGAGGTCAAATGCGTTTGGAATGCAACTCTCGGCGCTTACTCCCTTTCTATATCTTGCTTATTTATAGTCTGTGCCCCGAGCATGTAAGAGCGTGATCCTAACACAGACGGACGCCCCTCCCCTCCCCCGTGTTCAGATGCATCTCGAGAGAGGCGCTGCGTCGGTGTGTAGGAACCACAGCGCTCAACATAAGACGGCTGCATTATTCTGTAAATAGTGCCCTTTTGTACCGCACTGAAGCAGGAGTAGGGCATGTATTTTACAGTCTTATTTATCTGTTAGGAAAGCTCCGAAGGTTAAGTCTGTAGCAGAGATGTGAGTATAGCCTATAGGTCGCAGGGTTGAATCCTGGAAGGGTTGACTCTACCCATCATCTATCTGAGGGTTATGCATGTTTGTACAGTGCGTGCCGATAAATTACTGGAAAAATGGTGTCTACTATTTAAGCCTCAGCAGAAAGTTCTTTTTGTGATGCGTGCTTGTAAGAGGGCAGTAACATGAATGTAACTTCGTCTGACTCTCTTACAAACTCACTTCACCTCTTAGTATCCACCCATTGAATGGAGGAGTTAGGAGGTTTCAGGCAAGCACTTTTGTTACCAGTCTGCATACTCTGCACCGGCCTATCAGCCAAGTAGGAGCAAAGAGTATTTCTGTGATATATAGAAACCTTGGAGTAGTTCTTCCCAATAGAGTAATAATGAATCCGTCTGTAGACTGTGGCTATATTGGTTCCCTGGCCAAGTGATGTGATGGTCAGCGAGCAATGTGGTTTCAGCATAAAACATGGCGGCGTGGCCTTCATTCAGCGTGCTGTGCTTCTTCGTGATGTGGCAGCTTTAGTGTTTGTTTCTTCCACGCCGCCGCGTGTCCACAGCGAAGTGCTGCTAGGTGTAGTTGTCTACCCAAGTGAAGTGGCTTCATTTGATTTTGTAGATTGGAGTGGTTGTCTCTACTCCATGATGTGGTGCCCTGCATGGGGGAGAAGGGGTGCTACCAGTTGTATTTTTGGGCCAGAGTGGACACCTGCCTCTTTGGTGTTCAGGTATAGACTCAGGATAATTTGGGGTCGGAGAGCACTGCTGTCCCACTAAGGCCTGTGGTGTATTCATGCATTGGGTGAGAATCCCCCTTTTATTCTAACACATAAATATAGGTTGCCTAACGGGAATCTCTTCCAGACATTTCAGAGTATTGAATACATACATAACTTTTAATTTCTGATCTTTGAGTGTATGCACAAATAATCTTCCTTACTCTGTATGCTTCAGTCTGTCTTTAATTCAAGAACAGCAAACTCCATGAACAAGCCCGAGGCAAGGCAGATAATAAAGATACACTGTATCTCCATCCGATGGAACAGAAAGGAATTAAGTCAGCTACAATTCAATGTATATGAAAGTGAGGAAATAGTTCACGCAATCATTTTCCGAGCTTGGTGGGTGGGATATACGCTGAGATTTCTCAACAAATTGTGATGTAGTATTATAGGCATTTTCTTCGTATTCGCCTCCTCCATTAGAAAAGCTTTGCAAATTGTGACCATACCTTTAAACTGGCCATTTTCTAACTGCATAATATTATTCAAAACGTTGGTTATTTTTAATGATTTGGAGTATCTAAATCTACTATACGTTTTAAGCTCAGGTCTTAGGACTCTTGCAACATCACCTACTTACCACCCATGGTCTGGCCCCATGGAGTATATCATATCTGTTTTTGTATTTACCATGATGTGCCCTGACACTTTGTGCTATGTCTTTTCTGTCTATTATAACTTTGGTGTCCTATGTACCTTCCTCCGACATCAATTGCACTCCATTGCCTATGATAAGGATACCAGGAATACCTTCCTCCATGAATGCATCCTTGAGAAACTCAATTATACTTCTTGTGGACATGAAGGTAAACTATTTGTAATGATAGTCAACTAGTACAAGGATGGATTTGCTTTTCAGCCTTTGGCGTGAATTGGACCTGCCAGTTTGAACCATGATTTTGTGGAAATAATGGGTGTTTGAAGAATTTCCTCACTTTACTGCTGCTGGCAGAGCTGATGCAGCCTTTAAACTGGTGTTCAACCATGGAATTTAGAGCAGGCCACGAATATTGAGAACTTACACAGCTTTTCATTAAGCTTCTACCAAGATGACCCCTTGTAAATTAACTCAACTTTTTTATTTCTTATGGATGCAGGTGGTATCAATTTTTCACTCTGTAAAGATTTTCACCTTTTACACGGAGTTCTTGTTGAGCTTTCCAGAGGTTCTTAAGTTCACCCTCCAATGTGTGTTTTTTGGGCCTACCTTCTATAAATAATCACTTTGCCTTCTGAAAAATCTGTCACACTTTTTTCCCATTCTTCTCTTTGAATTCCTTTCCTCGTGATATTGAGAACTACGCAATATTTATTAATGATGTTTTCACCCTGATCACTATACACAAGAAGCGGTAAGCGAGTAAAAAAGTTAAAAATCACATTTTTTAAGCCAGGTAAATGCTCCATAATAAAATGATAACCTTCTAGTTTGAGCATCCACTTGGAGATGGTGTGGATAAACCTGATCCTCTGGTGGTGGCAGCTTTATGATGAGTATGTAGTATGAATTGCATACCTCACAGGTAGGATTTAAAATGTTTCACTGAATAGTAACATGCTAGAGCTTCATGCTACGACACTGAATAGTTAAGGTCTGCCCACTTATGGGTCCTTGATGCAAAGGCAACTATGCATTTCTTGTTATTAACAATTTGCGTGAGGATTGCTCCCAAACCTTTAGTGCTAGTGTCAGTGATGAGAATAGTTTTCATCTTAACATCAAACATCCTAATGGTGTGGCAGCTGCTGTTTCCTTTTTAGTTGCACCAAACACTTTTTGACATTCATGAATCCAATGAAATTTGCACACCTTTCTTTAAAATTGCCCTGATGGGATCAACAATATTAGTAAACATCATGCACTAGTATATCTTCCTGGAAAAAATAACTTTAGGAAGGTCTCTGACAAAACATTGCATAATGCATTGAAAAGTGGACACAGTTGAAGTAAGCCCAAAGTGTATACAAAACACCCATAAGCACCTAAAGAAGTTATGAATGATGCAAGATGTTTGAAATCGGGATAGAGATCCATCTGGTGGTAGGCAGATGACAAATCAAGAACGCTGAAATAATTGGTCTTATCGAATACACTAAGAAATTCGTAGATTTTAGGTAAGGGATGTCTATCCATGCAGATTTCAACATTCAGGTCACATAGGTCAATGCAAAGTCAAATTCCTCTTGCACCTGATTTGTTGGCTATAACAATTGAGGCAAGCTATACAGAGGTTTTAATAGGTTCAATGACTCCTCCCTCACTTAAGCTATTGAGTTCCTCTTCCTTTTCATAAAAGGTGGGTTTGTGTACTTCTGGAGTGGCATTTGCTTTAGGTATTATTTTATGCTTGAAATTGATTAAATGTCGTAGCTTGTCAGTAAACACTTTTCTTGACAAATATCCCTATCTGAAATAAATCTATCAATGAGTAATTCCGGGACTGATAAACTGGAGTCCAGTTTGATTGCTAAATCTGTTTGATGTTTCTATCGCAATAAATTAGATCAATCCTGAGTTATGTCTACCTTACCAATGGTGGAACGTACCTCGAAGGCAATACTCATAGTTGGCATATCTACTAAAGTAATGGGATCCTCATTGTAAGCTCCAGGATTGATGGCAGGTGTCAGTAGTTGATACTCTTTCCTATTTACAAATTTATTAAAAACATTATTTTCAACAAATGTGAAAGGACTCAAACCACATGATTGTTCTGGGTTATATCACAGCTTGGTGGTTGTACCTTATTTTCATCAGCATGTACGTGGAAACCAATTTATTTACATCAATTCTAATTCTTCAATTACATTAACTTGTTTTTTTGTACTTGCTTTCTATATACACATACAGAATGACCTTTCTTTCGTCCTTTTCTGCAAAGAGAATTCCTCGCAAAGCATGTATTTCTGTTTACTAAGTGTACACTGGGGCCACACTTACATGTTGTCGTGAGCTTTCATGAGTTGTTTCTCTAAACTGAGAAGCATGATTGTCTGCTTTGTAATGCACCATTCATGCAGGGGCATCTTTAGGATTTTGGGGGTCCTGTGTCCAACGTATTTTGGGGGATGTGGGAGGTACTGTTCAGAACAGCTTTGAATTAATTATCCAATTACAAGTCTTTCGTGCCCTCTTTGGCGAGGTCACTGACAGTGCACAGGCACACTGGTCCACATTCTATTGTGGTTCCATCTAATATTCAGGGATTGTACTACATGTTTTCAATAGAGTAAAACAGCTACAGCTCACTAATATTCTTGAAATAATGTCTGTGACTCCCTTCCATTTCTCATATGTGAGGTCATGTTTGTCTCTGAAAGAAACTTTTTTATGGATGCTGCACAGTGTTGTAAAACGTAAACAAAAAATGTCAGCACATTCTTTGCAATAAACTTCAGCACATTAACTGTAATAAAAATACATTAAAGTAAAAGGGTATGTAAAGTAATCTGTGTTTAAGAATCATTCAAGGTCATCAGGACAGGACTGTTTACAGAACAGAACCTATCAGGAGCCCCCAGAAAGGCGGGGCTCATGGACAAATGCCCAACTTGGCCACGCCTTAAAACGCTCTGGATACGTGTAGATTGTTTAGTAGTTGGCATAATTTCCTTAACACATGTCACAGTAAATTCAATGCTTGTAGCTATTTCAATCAGTTTTTAAGTCTGGATTATTGGATAGCAATCTTGCTTGCATTTTTAAGTTATTTGTACGCATTACTAACTGGTTTCTTATTAACGAATTACACAAATTCACAAAATCATATTTATTCGATAATCCCCTCAGTAGAGCTATGTAATTGGCAACTCTTTCACTCTTTCCTTGTGTTCATGCAAAAAACGTGTTCCTCTAGTACAATATTTATTTTATCTCTAAAATGATCACTGTATTATTTTACATGTAGTGTGATAACCTTCATCTAGTTCTCCCCCTGCTTTTTCATTGGTAGGTTCAGGATGACTCTCACACACTTTGCGCATCGCCACTCAACTGAACGCACGCATGTAGATATAATTTACTCGTAATGTTTTAGCATGCGCCTCATTAATGCGCGAGAAAAGGTAATAATGCAATGGGGTTAAAAAACTGAACGATGTATACAATAATATATGAAAGGTTTGTGTGTACCACCGCTCAGTGGAATGCATGCAAAACCTTTTTCAGGTGTGTAAACTTAGATATTATTACAGTGTGCACATCACCGTCTGTGCAAAGAAAAATAAATTGTATTGCCAGTGGTAAAGTACTGCTCATCATATTAGAGTTGTGGTGCAAACACAGAGAGGATTAGGTGTGTATATTCACAATGGTTAGGTAGCCACTCCCATTAAAATGGTGGTGTTGAGTATAATCTAGGGGTGGGCGTAATTGGCAAAGTTTGATTCCGCTAAATTACACAAAAATTCTGTGGAATCCTGCAACAGGGTGGAGTGGGCATTTTGCCCTATATTATTACCGCAAGATAAAATGCACCCTTGCATCCAAAAATGAATGTGAGGATGCATTTTGTGCTAAGAAAATAGCGCAGCAAATTACCACTTGGTGCCCTGCATACTCTGCAGTGATTGAAACTTGTAATCACTTCAGAGTATGTAAGGGTGCTACCGCCAAGTGGAATGCAGCGGCTTCTTTAGAAGCAAATGTATATTACTCTTCAGTGCATACCCCTGGGTGCCCTTACATACTCTACAGAAATCACTGCTTGTAGGCAGCTGAATCCCTCAACGGTCTAATCGCTGGTGAGGCTCTGTAAGCAATGCCCATGGGCATCTGCAGGGGGGGCAGGAGGGGCGCTTGCCCCCACCTGGAGAGCCCCTCCTTGCCCTCCCCCCCTGCAGATGATCATGCCTTTATGGACGCCTTTTGTCCGTAATTCACAGAGCGGTTCCCTGCGAAAGGCCTCACCTCCCTGATGGGGCGCCTCGCACTCCTCCTCACAGCCCCTCCCACCCATTGTCATAAACTCAGATGCATGCACACACGCGGTCATTCACACATGCGCACACACACATGCAACCAGACAAACCCACACACAGGTGCATACACTCACACATGCACACACGTGCTCACATGCACACACAAACACGCATGCACACATTCACACACGTGTACACGCACACTCTCACAAACACATACGCACACACGCACACACACACACACACATATGTCACATTTATTAAAGGAGCATTTTCAAACAAACTATTGGGTTTGCCAATGCTCACTTGTTTTCGCTAAACAGGCTAGCTGCTCCCTTCAGGAACTAAAATGGAGAAGTCAAATCTTGAATTCTCCATAAAGGTGCCCCTCCGGGATCAGCTTGTACAATAAATGCTAGGAACCCTCAGGATTGCGTGTGCCAAGAGTGGGAGTTATTACTAAAACAACATTAGTATTTATATGGATTGAAGAGAGTGACCCTAAGTTAAAAAGATGCTATTACACACATGTACATAGAACAGCTGTCTTAGCACCTATGTGCGAGGGTGTGCTGTTGTCGCAGGTTACTTGTGGACTCTCCTGAGGGAGTCTTCCGGTCACAGAGGGTGGCAGAGAGGTATCCAACTAACCTAGCCTCAGAGGGAGGAATAGAGGTACTCTATGACCCTAGCCTCACAGGGAGGAAGAGAGGTACCCTATGACCGTAACCTCACAGGGAGGAAGAGAGGTACCCTATGACCGTAACCTCACAGGGAGGAATAGAGGTATCCAAGGAACCTAGCCTCAGAGGGAGGAATAGAGGTACTCTATGACCCTAGCCTCACAGGGAGGAAGAGAGGCACCCTATGACCCAAGCCTCACAGGGAGGAAGAGAGGTACCCTATGACCCAAGCCTCACAGGGAGGAAGAGAGGCACCCTATGACCCTAAGCCTCACAGGGAGGAAGAGAGGTACCCTATGACCGTAACCTCACAGGGAGGAATAGAGCTATCCAAGGAACCTAGCCTCACAGGGAGGAAGAGAGGCACCCTATGACCCAAGCCTCACAGGGAGGAAGAGAGGCACCCTATGACCCAAGCCTCACAGGGAGGAAGAGAGGCACCCTATGACAGTAACCTCACAGGGAGGAATAGAGGTATCCAAGGAACCTAGCCTCAGAGTGAGGAATAGAGTTACTCTATGACCCTAGCCTCACAGGGAGGAATAGAGGCACCCTATGACCCAAGCCTCACAGGGAGGAAGAGAGGCACCCTATGACCCTAGCCTCACAGGGAGGAAGAGAGGTACCCTATGACCCTAACCTCACAGGGAGGAATATAGGTATCCAAGGAACCTAGCCTCAGGGGGAGGCAGCAGTGAGGTGACCCAGGACCCCAGCCTCAGAGGGAGGCAGAGAGGTAACCTATGACCCTAGCCTCAGAGGAAGGCAGAGAGGTACCCTATAACCCTAGCCTCAGAGGGAGGTAGAGAGGTGCCCTATGGCCCTAGCCTCAGAGGGTGCCAGGGGGTAATTTTAGGGTTCCAGGCGGGTTTGGGTGTTGGTGAGCCAGGGCGTAATTTTAGGGTTCGGTGTGGGTATGGGTTTTGGGGTGACAGGGGGATAATTTTAGGGTTCAGGGTGGGTATGGGTTTTGGGGTACCAGGGGGGTAATTTTAGGGTTCAGGGCGGCTATGGGGCAGGGTTAATTCTAGGGTTCAGGGTGGGTATGGGTTTTGGGGTGCCAGGGGGTAAGTTTAGGGTTTCAGGCAGGTATGGGTGTTGGTGTGCCAGGGGGTAATTTTAGGGTTCAGTGTGGGTATGGGTTTTCGGGTGCCAGGGGGATAATTTTAGGGTTCTGGGTCGGTATGGGTTTTGGGGTACCAGGGGAGTAATTTTAGGGTTCAGGGCGGGTATGGGTTGTAAGGGACCAAGGGGGTATTTTTCAGGCTTATGGCGGGTCTGAGTTTTGGGGGGGCAGGAGTAATTTTAGGTTTCAGGGTGAGTATGGGTTTTAGGGAGCCAGGGGGATACTTTTAGGGTTCATGGTGGATATGGGTTTTGGGGTACCGGGGGGGGGGGGTAATTTTAGGGTTCAGGGTGGTTATGAGTTATGGGGTGCAAGGGGGGGACATTTTAGGGTTCAGGGCGGGTATGGGTTTTGGGATGCCAGGGGTAAAATTTTAGGGGCCAGGGCGGGTCTGGGTTATGGGGTGCCAGGGGGCTAATTTTAGTTATCAGGGAATGTATGAGTTTTTTAAGGGGTCAGGGGGTAATATTAGGGTTCATGTGTGCTCTAATTGTTGTCCAGTTTCAAATGCAGAATTCACCACTTTTTTCTCTCAGCTTGGCCTGAGCATTACCCGATCCTGATTGTCTGCCATTTTAACCCCGCCCACATTGATTACCATTAGCCACGCCCCTTCATTTGCCAGGTTAGCATCCCCCCTGGAAAAATGTCTGCGGACGTCCATGGCAATGCCTCCATAGTGTGCAGTCGGACTGCTGGTAAAGTTCCGTCAGCGCTGGTGAAGTTCCATCAGTGATGCCTCAGAAGAAGCTGTGCTGTGCTTGGACCGCGAATAAGCTTAGAATCGGTTTCCAAAACGAGATCGTCGTGCTTGTATTTCTAGCAATTGACGGATAATTTACTTTGTTCACTATACTTCCTCGGCGACGTCCTCTGGAAGAGAAATAAGGGGCGGTGGCGTTGAGCGCTGCCCCGGTCGCACACAGGAATCTTGTTGCAGTGTATTAATGAAGTAAGACTTATACTCCACAGACCACATAAGGTTTTACTCTGTCTTTAATTCTGCAAAGACAAACACCACTGCACTCTGCTGAGGCAACGCTGTTCTGATTAACGGTGCTGTTCTGATGTATATAATATTCCAAAATGGAACATAAGATGGTCCATACCATTAAGGTGGGAATTAATGGGGTGATAGCAAAAATGGAAGTACCTACCTATATGTATATTATTAAACTTAGCATTAAGCTATAGTGATGAACAATAATTATACAATACCAGTCTAATCCCAATGTAGACAAATGTGTAAACCCTTTCATTCTAAAATATATATACACACATTTTGGTACTCGTTCCACTAAGAGGCTATGTGGCAGGGAAGTGCTTTCAGGGCCACACGCTTAAGGAGGCACTCCAATGTAGGGAAAAATAGTACTAATTACACTGTCCTACATTTCTCACAATCTCCAAGAAAAGACATTCTAGACTAGCTTTGTTTGTGGACATATGCTGCGGTTTTGAAGTGTATTATGATTTATGGCATTGTTTGCCAGATGGCCATTTTAAGAATTGATACGCTCACTGCCAAGGGAGACTACTGTAGCTTTGTATCTAGAAGGCGGTAAACCCTGCATCATGGAGAGCTTGTCAGATGATGTAAACCATACACAATAGTGTGACTGGCAGGTGATGTAGCAGAGAGTCTGGCAAGGGTGGCTTCTATTTTTCCAATCCACGTAGGGTCTCCCAGAGGTTGACACAGACCCCATCTTTAACCTGACTTTACTGGATGTTTGTCAGATGCCAAGAGACCTGTGCTCCATTCCTGGCATAGTGCTTTCCATGGAGTCAGATAGCTTCCAATGTCCTTGGTGGCATGTGGATGAATGGCTTTACAGTTCTGTCAGGATGACCCGATTTTTAGTCAGATGGCACTGTACAGCCCATTACTGTACCTGGTGATGCTTGATGCTGTTTTTACAGGCTGCACATATCTGCACTGAGGAAACACACACTATACTGGTGTGTGGAGCTATTTTGCATGTGGGAAACCCGTGCAAATGTATCCTGTTGCAGTCTAGTGCTGCCGCTAAGGCAACATTACGTAACCAAGGGTGGAATGGAGAATACCACTCATCTATCATTGCTTCTGAGTGGTGTTTATTGTTGATGTGTAATACTGTGAATAAATCCTGCTGAGGGTAGGCTCCCGTCCTGGCTGCTCTATCACCCAACCCCAGTGAAGTGGTCCAATAGGCTTCCTTCTTACAGATCACCAAGTAGCCCTCTCCCCCACCGTGCCCAGGGCATACATGTCTTTCTGGAGCTTCAGCGGAGCAACAGGTGGAAATGATGCAAGAAGTCCAAGAATGGGCGCTCAACTCCTTTGCCTAACCACTTATGTGCCGGTGCATTCATTTCTGCCGTCATTCTCCAGTTGAGTCTGGCTGGAGGGTATTAGTACATGTATGAGTACTTAGGGCCTCAGCGAAGGAATGGAATTTAAAACCTGCTCCACCTGCTTCGTGTGGAGAAACATGGGCAGGTAAAATTACCTCAGTACTTCATATAGCATGAGAGAGAGTCAAGAGAGGTGTCGGCAGGTCAATTTTCTTCAATAAGGCACAATTATGTCTTAGCCAAAGCATTTTACGCTACATGCACCCAGTGGCGGCTGGCTTGTACCGAGGGTGGTGAGACGGGGGTCATAAAAAACGTACTTTATCTTGGAGCACGATGTCCTCCTCTCTCGGGTGTCTGAAGTGGCGAAACTAGCCCTTTTGCCGCTGGTGGCCGTCCCAGCTTTTGCCAACCCATGACGGCAGTCACAGTGGGGGGTGCTGGCAATACATTTCTGCTTTTGCAGTTCCGCGCGGCCTCGGGTAAGAGCAAGGGGGAGGTCGCTGCCCCCAAAACTCATGCCACCCATAGTGGACTGCTCCCCCAAACCCCTATTTGCTATGTCACTGGGTGTCTTCTCTCAGAACGGAAGCTCCCAACACAGGAAACTACACTGCCCAATCCTGGTGCTGCTTTCACAGCATGAATGCATCGTCAGGATTGGATAGAGCGGCCTGTCCTAGCACTCTTAAGAGCACTGGAGGCCTGCGCTTTCTCTTACCCAGATGTCTAAGACAACTAGGTTAGAGTACTTTAAAATGGGCATGTCTGGCTAGCTGGCCCAAGACTGCCGGCCAAAGAGACATGCACATTTTAAAGCGTATAGCTCTCTGCTGACCCCGCCCTGACACTTAGTTCAGGACGAGCTGCTGAAAAATAAAATGGTAGTAAAATAACTTTGTTAACGTTTTATTTTCCAGCTCTGGGGCTTGTGGGGCGATGCTCCTCCGCTCAAATGGAGGAGCCGCTCCCGGTGCACCCACACGAGCAATAGCCTTTGGAATGCTGTTTAAATACACTCCTACGTGCTTGTTAATTACGGTCAGAATAATTAATTTTGATGTATGTATCAACTCAAGCATGACAGATCATTCACAGGCTCTCATGCTGGGCAAACTAGCTTAGGGTAACAAGATGTGTATTCCAGACTCATGCCCGACCTCAGAATACAACTGTTTAATGTCAGGCATGATGGTATTCTGTTTTTATTTTTTTTAATTCCTCTAGCTCAAAGTGACCTGGTGCTAACAAAGTAAAGGTAACGTGTTCACCGGACACACTTTTCTTGCTGCGTGAACTTTACAGCGTTGCCACATGGGAGCAAATAGTGCTGCAATCTAAGCTGTGGTGCCATAGATTTCCAGGCAGTGGTCCCTGCCATCGAGAAGGCCCTGTCTCTGACTCTCCAGTACTTTGTCTGAGTAAAAGAAAGGAGGATCTAATGTACAGACTGCATATGTAGGCTCAAGTCTCTTACAGGATCATTGAAATCTTAAAGTGCAATATTTATAATCCGTTTACAGGTTACAAATCTTAAAGGGGCAATCAAGTTTAACAAAAAAAAGTTATGCGTCTCTAACAATCGCCAACAATGGGCTATCTAGAATGTTTGATGATGTCAGCTAGGGTTTTGAGTTCTATTTATTGTGACATCATTCACCAGACATGTGCCAGCATAGTACCTTATTGTGGGATGTCTAAACCTGGATTGGTATTCTAGGCAGTTATTTAAGATGGATGAAATAGTTGGGAGGGTTATAAAATGGGTGTGACTTAAGAAGCCTATCTGAGAAATCTCCAAAGGATGCGTGGCCTGTGTATGAGCACGACTTGATACATGCCTATGAAATCCAGAATCCCCAATGACACTATGTGACATACAGTTCGGTGCCGGACACATTCATGGCTTGAATTGTACTGCAAAGGAATAGCCAAAATCAGCATACAAGATATTTAACAGTTCATATTGCATTAGGGCCTTTAGTAATAAAATACTTGACAGGGTAAATTTAAAAAGTACTTGGCATCTTATCTGCTTTCGAACGCCGCCCGTGAAAGGTCAAGTTTACAAAGAGGATATGAGGGTATCCTTTGATGAAATAATATGTTTTGCCCCAGGACACCAATGATACATTCTAGTATTCACTGTGTTGCTTTTCCGCGTGTCATAAAGATGAGTGGCTTTGTCGCTATGGCATGTGGCTGGAAGGGTCGTCCATTTCCTTTTCTTCAGCTGGTGAAGGACAGAAGTAGAGGGCTCCATAGGAAGCTGGTACAATGACACTTTACTTTGCCAGGACCCTGGCCTGCTTAAAGTACTGGTTTGGGGGTTCGAATTGTCTCACACTGACACTCAGGCCCTAGAATTTATGTTCATAGCTGGATAATCAAATGAACATCCCTTCATCTACCCTCCCTGTCTAAGAAGCTATATATGGCCAGACGTGATCCTTGTTTCCAAATGTAAATTTAAAAAAAAAATCTTTTTATTTGAAAAACCAGCTCCATAACATTGCACAGCGGTTAGCAACGGAAGTTCATTGACAATTACAAAGAAAATCAACCACAGATTCATTAAAAACGATTAATTCCACCTACCAAGACGGACCTTGGCAAAGCCCCATTAGACCTCCAATTTTGAACCTATCAGTGCAGACAATTTGCAATCACCACCCCAACCCACACCTCCTTCTCCTCGTCAGGACTACAGCACGCCCCTTCATATTACAGCCACAGCCCAAGGAATCCAGTGCAGCGCAGGTACCACTGGACCACATTGGCAGGCGCCTAGACATTGAGTAATAGGTACGACCTTTATCTCCCCCAAATGTGAATTTAATACAGACAATGATGCTTCAGTCTGGTGCATAAACTGAAAGAAGATGGGCAGTGCTCCTTATCGTCCAAGCGTCGATTCAAGCACCCAATTACCAGGGGACTCTTTCACTTAGTTGCAGAAACTGCTCCTTGCAAACTAGGACATTGCAATGTCAAGTCACAAGCAAGTAGGCAACTGCGCTTGTGTTCACGTACCTGTGAATATCCGATTGTGTATCTTATACTCACTTCTATGTGTTACTTACTTATTTGTGCTAGATCAGATACATTTCTGTGGACTTTGTGGGTAAATTACATATAACATTTAAATATTATGCACTTAATGAGCTTTATGGACACCAAAAGCATTTTTAGGATTTGCCTGCACAGTGCTTGCGCTGTGGTTGCTAACTTGGGGCGAGGTGCCCTGGACAGCGTGTGTGTGTTCTCTTAACCCCTTCGCTGTGGGGCAAATTCCGCCGCAGTGCGAGGGGGCGGGGCTGGGATGTGGCACTCCCGTACTGAGGACGTCTCCCGGCCGTCATAAATCACGGAGGGCGTATGCTCATGACGGCCGCTGATTATGACGGCTCCCGGACGCCATGAGCACACACCTACTGTGACTCATGACGGCCAGAGCCGTCATGAGCACCCGAGGAGTTAAGGAGGATCCCCTCGATGGGGCGAGCTGGAAACAAACAGCCCACAGCTTCTTACCAAGGCAAGAACCCTGTTTGTTCCTTTATTTTCTGTGTTTTGCACAGGTCTGAGGAGGTTAGACGTGAACGCAGGCACACTTAGGCTTGGGGTACAGCTCGCTCTCCATTGGTACTAACCCCACCATCCTTGTGCTGTCCTTGCTGTTAATTGCTCCCTCTCTCCCCCCGCCATGCACTCGCATGGTCCACTGTCCTCTCCCCAGTCGTGAAAAAGTTTTATTGTTTCAGTTAATTAAAACCATAACAATACATTTTATAAAATCAACTACTCACAAAAAAATGTCCTTTTGTTTGGATAAATTCTCTATTAATTCATTCTAAAACATTCTGAGTTTAGTGCAAAACTTTGTTTTTTCAGAACAATGAAGCAATCTATGTAGTTTGTAGTTCCAAGAGTTCTGATATTTACATGTTATTAGGTTCAAAAGAGCCCTCTCCCAAAACTACCGCTGTTTTGTTGTCCTTATGTGGGCAGGGTGCCTGGTTCTGTTTTAACGCTTGGGGGTGAGCCACGAGGAACTTTAATAATAAACAGTTCAAACGGGTGTCTGTTGGGTTCAAAGTTGACATATCGCCGATCTACACGTTCTTATGCCTCGTTCGTTCATTGCCTTTTTTAGGAAGACTGCTCGTGCTTGGGCCAAATTTGGGCAGATGCAAACTAGATGGATAAAGTCCTCCTTGCTGCTCTCACATAGTCTACAGATTTTGGGTCCGTCGTGCACCCAAATTGGTTGATCCATGGTAGATGGAAGATTTCCCAGACGGAGCCCCATTAATTTTTGTTTTCTGTAAGCTGGAAATGTCCTCCTGTTGCTTGCCCCATTTTCTGCCCCCTTCGCCACTTTCCCCACCTTTGCTTGCCTGGTCTTGAAGGAAAGAAAGAAAGAAAACGGGAAAACAATTCTTGCAGGGAAGATCAAGTCATGGAGACGCTACAGCTCCCACCACATCCCCCCAACAATACAAATCACATGGGGTCTCCAATGTTGGTCCTGGAGGGCCAGATCCATGCCAGATTTTCATGATAATTACATTTATCTAAATGTGGATATGCTAAAAATCTGGCTGGGACTAGAACTCGTTTTCCCTGTTCCAAGGTCGGCAGCTCTAACTTCAACATGTTTTATTTGCATTAATCCATCACATCCCCCCCACCCGTCCTTTTGTTTTTACCATCCCCCAATGCTTTTAGCCAATCACCTCCCCTTCACGCCCTGTTGTTTTACACCTGTACATGAAAAAACATTGACAAAGGTAATAGATCGAGTCTCATAGGAGAAACCTATTGGCTTTGTCAGTGCTTGTTTATAATTGGTGCAGGAAGTCATGAACTGGTAGGGCACACTTGTGGGCCACTACAAGGTCCGCAATGCCATGTATTCATGCATGGTGTGTGATGTATACATAGCTGCCCATATCTAAAAACCCCTGAGATGGAGATTTAAAGGAAAAAATGGTGGATGTAATCTGTAAAAAAGCTAAACTAACATCATTTTTAGCTTGAAAGCCAATAGTCTTTCACTTAAATCAGTGGCACTGGTATTCACGCACAGTTGTGTGAGCCTCAAAGTACTAAGGATCCTATTAATACAAAGTAGTTGTCCTACAAAGCTGTGTAGATTGACTACTTGTGGGAATTCACACGCATTCTGAGAGGTGCTCCAGGCGCAGATGTGCAGAGCACTCTGGGGATGGCTTGCTAAATTTCCCCCAGGCTCTCAAATCCCCAAAGACGATTTGTGCTTAGTATAGAATTCCGCCCTCGGGAAATGCAGCGCGAAGTGGAAATAGACGTGTTTTCTGTTCCCTGTTCCTCCCCAGGAAAAGATCCCTTTCTCGTGGAGAAACTGCTTTCAAACCCCGTTCAAGATTAGAGCTGACCCGGACTCCTTCCCACAGTGGAGAGGGTCTTACTCCTGCCCAGCATGGCTGGAGTAAAACTTTTGCTATTTCCAGAGTAAACAAGTTTTGGCTCAGAGCTTGTGAATGCCCACAGATACCTGAGCTCGGGGGCTAGTTTGTGGGATTCACAAACTTACAAAGCAAACCACGCCCTGCAAAGGACACCCCCCCTACCCTTTGAGTGGGTTTTACTACTGCATTTTTCTCCCCACTCATGGCTCGAAATTTGCAGTGTCAAATGTACGTCGGCCATGAATCCTTCTGTGAATTCCTGGCAGGTGTAATTGCAGCGGATTTCAGCTGTGAAGGCGTGTTTCCGGCTAAATATAGCTTTGTGATCTTGGCCCATGGTTGCAGAGCCCTCCCCTGAGAGGATGGGCTGGCGCACAGTCCCCCCTTGAGGGTGTAAAGTAACTTTTTCACACTCAGGAGGCAGGTGCAGAGCAAGCACATCTGTTGCAGATTCCAACCACCCCCCAGGGCCTAATCAGGACGGAAGATTATGTGTGAAGGCGACATTGTACGGCAATTAAAATGCAGTTAAATTTAGAGGCATTTAAGATCTAAATATAAGTATCATTATGTAATTCAGAATCAACCATTTAAGTGACATCTGCTGTGATCTTCAGGTCACGAGTTCGAATCCAAGGTGGGCCAACTTGGCCCCCCATCCCTCTCTTCTAACCCCCCCTCCCACGCCTTTCATGGCCCCCTCGTTTCCTGTGCTCACTTCACTTCAATCTCTTCAATGTTTCTCTTATCCCTTTATGTTCTTCTTCCTACTATGTGCTCCGCTTTTCATGTCCCCCTCTCATTCACCCCCTCCTTTTCTTATTCTCCATGTCTCACATATTCTGTTTTGCTCTTTCTCCGACCTTTCTTATTTATTATGTTTTCACTTTTCTCTTCCACTCTTCTCCTTTCCCTATCGTTATCTTCTTCTCTTCTTTTGAAAATGCTCTTCTAATTAAGTTTACTTTTTCTGACCTCCCTTACTAACTTTCTTTTTTTCCATATTTCACTCAGTTTTCCTTCTTCAATCGCTCATGATTTGTCTTTGCTCCCATTATGTCATCTTGTAGGTAAGAATGTATCTACTGAGAAATCAGGAGACTTACTGCTTGAGGACACCATGTCATCTTACCCTGGGCAAATCTCTTCATCTAATGGAGTCCCATTGCAGTGTCTGCCATCAAAGATAGAAGCAGGCTCATCAGAGGGGGTTCACGGCATGGGTCAAGTGGGCTATTACCCATGGTCCACGCCTTCCAAGGGTCCATGCCTTCCAAGGGCCCCCTTGTAAAGGAAGTGAGACAGTAACAGTGCCATCATAATATTGCTAATAAAAAACAGCTTCTTTTTCTTTTTGTAGGCATTTCAGTAAAAGCAAAACATACAAAACAAATGGATGGGATAGACGAGAAGCAAGAGGCATTACAGTAAAATCAGTTCTCTCATTTCAGTCTGTCATACAGAAGGAGTATTTGTACATTTGAAACATGGATGAAAAGATTACTTATATTGTCTGTAGTATTCCATTGAACAAGGGGATACATTTCTTCTCAATGAGAAAGAGAAAAAGAGAGCACAGAAAAGGGGAGGCAATTGTAGGGGGGGGGCCAGGGGACATCCCAAAATTCAGCCGGATTCGCTAGTTGGTGGGTTTCATTTGGGCATGAGCGTCTAGCATGGACCATATAAGTCTTGACTTATTGTGGCCAAAGTTTTGGTTAAGGATGGTGTTGTCCGTGCTTGTGAGAAAGTAAACCCAAGCCCACAACGTGTGATAAGATATAGATTTGAAATATTTCCAATCTTGGAGGATCATTTTAACACTCAGTGTGAGTAACAAGTCACATAGTAGTAATTCAGTTGTGTTGAGTGGGGAGGGGGTTGGGGAGTGCCCAAGGACCTAAGGCTATTAAAGCTGGGCCAAGCAATACCCTGCAATAGCAGATATTGGTAGTTGTGTTGATGCCTTCCCAATATGATTTGAGCAGGGGGTAGTAAAAGATCATGTGGTCAAGGTCGCCCACTTCTGAGGAGCAGTTCCAGCATTAGTTTGAGTCAAGAAGAACTAATTTGTAGAGTCTAGCTGGGGTCCAAAAGGTTTTGAGTTTTACCTAGTATTTGCATTGAAGTATAATTGGAGAAATCTTCAGCTTGGTGCCGGTGGCATGTTTCTAGATTTTTGACCAATTGTTGTCAGTTAGGTGGGAATGGCCTCCTCTAAGACATGAGTTTGACCCTTTCTTTTGGTATTTATGAATGGGATTAGAGCTTGATTCCTGGAGAATCTTGTAGAGTTTAGAGGCCTGGTGAGTTTGTGTGGAGAGTGGATCAAATTATGTAAGAATACTTGGGGGCAGAGGGTTTCGGATATTGAGTTTTAGGAAGGTATAGAATTCCTTATTGGGAATATGAGGCCTGAAGTAGGGAGAACGAGATGAGGTTGTCTCTATTGATCACTTCTTTGGTGTACAGAATATCGCGGGATGACCATGAGTGCAGTGGAGGGCTTTGCCGTCAATTTGTATTAGTGGGCTGTAGCAAAATAGATGCATTTGAGGAGTGTTTGATTCAAATTGAGCCGATCTTATCTAAATGTTGTACAGCAAATATTATGTCTCTGAGAATATCTGAGGAGTTTTGTGATTTAAAGTGGTACATTGAGATTAACACGAGTGGCATAAATGATTGGAAAAGGTCTTTCTTAATTTCTGTCCATAGAGGAGGTGGGAGAAGTGGAGGTAGGATTGAACCCGTGCGTTGCTTACTTAAGTAGGAACGCCGTTTACATCTTACTGAAGTTTGGTAGACCAACTCCTCCTATTTCTTTGTTAAGTAATAGGACTTTGCTTGCAATTCTAGGTTTTTATTGCACCTGATGAATTGAATGGCGTATTTGTTTACTGTTTTGAAGAAAGAATCTGATAATTGAAGGTAAACACAAGGTTGTTGCCTGTACATTATATATAACCAGTTGTATATATTCTTGTTTTTTGTGTTGTATTATTTCAAGAATGCACAAAAAATAAATGAATCCTAGATTTTTAATACCAAAGACTGAGGTGGAGTCTGGGGCCGTCAGTAGGACTGGCTCTTTAAATTTTGTTACGTACGGTGACTCTTGTTGAATTCTGAGCTTTGGAGCAAACACAACACCATGCAATTTTCTCCAGGTACATTTCTGCAGGTTAAACCTGCTGAAATGTTCAGAGTGAAAAATTCATGGGAAACACATGGTCATGCGGATTTTCTAGCAGTAATAACCAGATCAATGTGTTATGCCCCATTTTTGTGGGCAAGAAAAAGACAATAATTATCACAGCAGATAAATTCCAGCCACCTTGTTATATGATTTTATCTGGTGCAAAATTCTTCTTACACCAGGCCAGTCCTAGGTAGAGAGGTTGTAGTGAGCAGGAGAAACATACTGATTACAAAATATGACAGCATAGATCTGAAATTATTATAGCAAACAGGTTTGTTTATGATGTGAATGGATTTTAAAAGCCATAAACAATTCCACCGCTGATGTCCTTGCTGTCACCATTGTCCTCTGCTGCTTGAAAAAAGGCAAAGGTAGTCTCAGCATCTTAATCAGGACTGTGACATAAGGACACTGCTAATATTTGCATCTGATATCTAAATAAAACATTGATTTGTCAAACAGACAAAAATGAGTTGCAAATGAGTAAGGTGCAAAATATTGAACTTTTTAGGCGCATTTCTTAAAATTCTCAGCACATTTTGGGAATTCTGAATATTGATTTTTTTGGTGCCAGGACAAACTGGGCATCAGACTGAGGGTGTGTATAATATAATTAGCGCAAACACGGAGTTCAACAATAAAATGAGTTTATAAAGTTGCAACTGGCAGCTAAATAACAGACTGTATAAGCCCTGTTGTCAAAAGTCTCAAGAGCTCAGTGCTTGCGGCTTTGATACACAGCCCTTTGGATGTTTCATGTTACCAGGACACACTGCTTTGAAGGACTGCATTGATGAGCAGGCCTTTGCTTAGTTCATTAGACGTACTGCTTGGATGTGCATGCCTTTGCTTAGTTCATTGAATGTACTGCTTTGATGTGCAGGCCTCTGCTTAGTTCCTTAGACGTACTGCTTTGATGTGCAGGCCTTTGCTAAGTTCATTGAATGTACTGCTTTGATGTGCAGGCCTCTGCTTAGTTCATTGAATGTACTGCTTTGATGTGCAGGCCTTTGCTTAGTTCATTGAATGTACTGCTTTGATGTGCAGGCCTCTGCTTAGTTCATTGAATGTACTGCTTTGATGTGCAGGCCTCTGCTTAGTTCCTTGGACGTACTGCTTTGATGTGCAGGCCTTTGCTTAGTTCATTGAATGTACTGCTTTGATGTGCAGGCCTCTGCTTAGTTCATTGAATGTACTGCTTTGATGTGCAGGCCTCTGCTTAGTTCCTTGGACGTACTGCTTCGATGTGCAGGCCTTTGCTTAGTTCATTGGACGTACTGCTTTGATGGTCAGGCCTCTGCTTAGTTCATTGAATGTACTGCTTTGATGTGCAGGCCTTTGCTTAGTTCATTGAATGTACTGCTTTGATGTGCAGGCCTCTGCTTAGTTCATTGAATGTACTGCTTTGATGTGCAGGCCTCTGCTTAGTTCCTTGGACGTACTGCTTTGATGTGCAGGCCTTTGCTTAGTTCATTGGACGTACTGCTTTGATGTGCAGGCCTTTGCTTAGTTCATTGGACGTACTGCTTTGATGTGCAGGCCTTTGCTTAGTTCATTGGACGTACTGCTTTGATGTGCAGGCCTTTGCTTAGTTCATTGGACGCACTGCTTTGATGTGCAGGCCTCTGCTTAGTTCCTTGGACGTACTGCTTTGATGTGCAGGCCTTTGCTTAGTTCATTGAATGTACTGCTTTGATGTGCAGGCCTCTGCTTAGTTCCTTGGACGTACTGCTTTGATGTGCAGGTCTTTGCTTAGTTCATTGGACGCACTGCTTTGATGTGCAGGCCTCTGCTTAGTTCCTTGGACGTACTGCTTTGATGTGCAGGCCTTTGCTTAGTTCATTGAATGTACTGCTTTGATGTGCAGGCCTCTGCTTAGTTCCTTGGACGTACTGCTTTGATGTGCAGGTCTTTGCTTAGTTCATTGAATGTACTGCTTTGATGTGCAGGCCTCTGCTTAGTTCATTGAATGTACTGCTTTGATGTGCAGACCTTTGCTTAGTTCATTGGACGTACTGCTTTGATATGCAGGTTTTTGCTTAGTTCCTTGGACGTACTGCTTTGATGTGCAGGCCTTTGCTTAGTTCTTTGGACGTACTGCTTTGATGGTCAGGCCTCTGCTTAGTTCCTTGGACGTACTGCTTTGATGTGCAGGCCTCTGCTTAATTCATTGGACGTACTGCTTTGATGGTCAGGCCTCTGCTTAGTTCCTTGGACGTACTGCTTTGATGTGCAGGCCTTTGCTTAGTTCATTGGACGTACTGCTTTCATGGGCAGGCCTTTGGACTGTTCCTATTAGAGCAGGACCAAGACTGAAATTAAATCAAGCAATCTACCCATCACTTTTTTGTTTTGCGCTGTGTGATACCCTAAATATGATGGGTATGCCCCAAAACGGATATTTGCTCACCGTGCAACAGCAGTAAAACTGCACCCCTACTGAACAGGCCCAAATAGACCAAAACCAGCCAGGGGTTGCTTGTGGTCCTGTTCAGTGGAGACCTGGCATGTCAGTTCTGAATTGAATATTCCGATTGGACCAAGCCTCACTTGTACATGGCTGTCTGGGGTGGCATAATGCTGCTGGCTTACTCATGTCACCTGTGAAGTGGGGTCCTTTGGCAGTATACTTGAAACCTGGTGGCCTTCTCTGTAGGAGGCCTAGTGTGATGAGTACTAGAGCGCGCTACACTGGCTTTAAATAATCAGCTGCCTCTTTTGTGTGCCTGCTGGTTATATACTTTTATTTCATCTTTTTTTACTGTGTGACTGTGGCCGGGGATTTTCCGTTTACATGCTGGCGCCTTTTTTACCCTTATGATTTTTTGCGAAGAATACAGCATACTCTCCCAGTGCTGAACGCATACTGGCATGTTGAATGATGTAGATAACTCTACTCTGTTTTCTTGGTATATTTTCTTGAGAAAGTCATTTACGGATATGTAGAAGGACATTTTTAACTCTATTTTTTAATTCCATATATACGGTGTTGGAGGCTCACATGTTTCTGTATGGATTTTAGAAGGCTGCATGCCTTGTGGAGTTGCAAGGGTCAGATCTGCCTGTTGGTGGTCACTGGCCCTGCTAGGTGGTGAGGAAGGCAGACTCTGTCAAAGAGTGCAGAAGAACTATGTGAACTACTCGATGGTAGGGGGTCTTGAGACTACCTTTTCTTGTGAGTTGATAGATTGAAAGTATAGACCTTCATGTTGGCTCATGCAGACACTCCCATTCAATGTCAGTGCAAGCTCACTTTTCCTATCTGCTACCGGGTTGGTGGGGGTGGGGTGTCTGTCTAAACCCAAGTAGCCCTGTGGTGGACTGGCAGCTTAAAACACCCATGGGAAGTATGTTTACACTAGAGGTGGACAATAAATTCCACTCCACTGCAAGAGTTTAGTTCTGGTCAAATTCCACCAAATGCCACGTGGTAGAGTATTTTCTCGCATGCAGTTCGCCAACGGTAAGTTGGCGATTCCGAGTGAGATTTGACGTCCCCTAGTGTGATTTGTGGTCACTAGGAGGGCACCTGGTGAGATTTCCCCAATGTGGGTGGGTGCGACTGTTTTGTGGTCAGAAAGCTGCCGCTTGAGTAGAAAATCTACTCGAATGGCAACAAAATCAATTTGAGAAGTAGCTCCCTCTGTTGGGCTGTGTGATGCCTTTCGTGTGGATTTTTTGGCTTGGAACAAGCTCCCGGCACTAAAAATCAGCGCGAGCAATGTGACATGCCTAATTCCGCCCATTCGTGGAATTCTGCAGAATCGCGCAGAGTTTTTATGGATCCCCGCAAAATTCCACTGACTGAAACTCTGCAGGTTCGGCCCACCTCTAGTTCAGACTTGTCTCATGGTGTACTAAGCAATTGTAGGGAGTGAGTTCGACAGTCTCCAGAGCATTTAGGAAGGGAACACATTACAGACTTGTCCGAAACAAAAATGTGGGTGGTCAATTGTGGTTGTTTGCCAGACTGGATACCTGATAATTGCTCTATCCACGCATAATAGTAGCCCGATTGACTCCTGGGGTTTTTCCATGTGTCCTATATAACCAGACCAGCCATGGAATAGCCTTCCAGATTTACTCCTGCTGTTGTCTATGGATCACTGCCGCACCCATGTACCTACATAGAGAATATTGAAATATTGATTCTGTGTTTCTTTGGTGTTGTAGCCAGATCTAAACCCCGTAAAATACCCTCTGGCTTTGAAATCCCTCCTCCCACATACACATATGGGCCTTTGAGTATTAGAAGTGTCTCCCCTGCTATGGCGGAGGGGCATCGCCCCCCCCCAAAAAAAAACTACAGGAAAGGAAAAATAAAACAACACTCGTTTTATTTCTCCCCTCCTGTCGTCTTGGGGGCTGGACCTGTGGGTGACAACACTGAGGGGAGTGGTGTTTGCACTCCCTTCACTGCACATGACGGCAGTGCCGGACAAATTGTCATGTGCAGTGTAGCTCTCTCCAACACCAGCTGCATTGCTGGGGTTGGAAAGAGCAGGCACAGACTTCCAGTCCATCCTGGAGCTCCAATCGAGAGAGCTCAGGCTACTCCTGAAGCTGCTCTCATGCGAGAGCAGCTTCACTACTGACCGCAAGGCAGGCTGGGAGCCAGTGCCTGAAGAATAGGAAGAAGCAGAGGAGCGCTCATGGGACGCAGCAATCTTAAGGTCAGTTTTTTTAAACCAATTAATATTCTTTTTTATTTCCCCCCTCCCTTCGCGACCCCTATGCCTCGCCCTCACACCCCCTCACCCGCCCGCCACTCATGCCAAATACCGGCCACTACTGTTGAATAGGTGTTCTGGCAGGAAGGTATGAGGCACTTCCTGAAACCCAAATTAAGTCTGTCTCTTACTGTTGAACTGGCAGTAGAAAGGCCCATTTTCTTCTTTTAAATTAGGGCCGGGGGTGGTGCACACCATATAGAGGTAGTGGGTTGTGTGGGGTGTACCATCTACAGCCAGTTGGTGTGCGGGGCACGCCACATACAGACAAAAACCCTTGCTTTCCCACTGGCTGAATGAAAGCATGACCTGCTGCTGAACCAGCACCACTCCAAGGTTTCAAAAGAGCTTACATTAAAAAAGTCTAGGGTGCACCTGCGTGTGTTTGGTGAAACTTTATACTGATAATACAGAGATGGCCGGCACAGCTTGCGGGTGGGGGGAAGGGGTGCTCGTGGGATATTCTTAAAAAAAAAATCTTAGCTAGCCGCCGGGTCCCATGTCGTCTTTCCTGCTGCAGGTGTCCGACTCCCAGTCGGAACAGAAAGCAGGCAGCCAGGCTCCCACCCCTAAGCCAATCACAAAGCTCCAATTCAGCGTTGTGATTGATCTGAGCGCCGTGGCACGGCGCTCAGCCAGAGGTTGAACGGGTGGGCATGTTCTCCATGCATGCTGCAATGCAGCCTTCATGGAGAACAAAGGAGAGGGCCGACCAAACAGTCATTGCGCATAGGAGTGTCTACCACTCCTCCCCTGCAGCTCGACCCGTCCCCTCACGCACTGCATCAGCAGGAGGAAAAATAAAATGATAATAACATTTAGTTATCATTTATTTTCTACTTTCTTGCACGTATGTTACACATGTTGTCCCTAACTGAGGGAAGCATCTACGTATGTTACCCATGCTGACCATGGCTGAAGGAAGCTTACACGTATGTTACCCATGGTGTCTAGTGCTTAATTTGTGCCGGTGCTTTCCGGTGCTCAGCACCGGCACTTATTTCATAGCACCGGGGCTATTGGATTTTCCCTCACTGGGCATTGGGCAGCCCTGCCAAGTAACATCCATTAGGGATTCCACTAATGCATTTTAGTGCTGGTGTCCGCATCACCGCACTAAAATGTATTAGTCAGGGACTTCCATTTAGCCAAATTGCATGGCAATGACGTCCTGCGGCCTGCACACAATTAAATAAGAAAAGCTCTGCTGTGCATCCATCAGTTTGATTTCGCTGCCTCGGAGATCACAGGTGAAGCTGATGGCCTCAGGGGATTTGAAGTGTCTTCAACACATCGTTTTCGAAATGGCAACCGGATATAAAAGACCAAATCTGCCTTGTTCAGGACGACCTCAGCCTCTAGGACAAGTGGATCCGGTGCAGTCTCACCTGGAGGCGGAGACAGAATCTTCTCTGCGCAGGCCGGGCCCAGCTCACGTGGATTTGGCGCTACTTTCTGTTTTACTACACCAGGCGGCAACTCCTGTTGATTGAAGCAGGATGTTTTCATTACAGATTCCTAGCGCAGCCAGCCCGAGCCACAAGGAATTGCTACTGCCGCCGGAGAAATTAAAGTAGGGAACATCCGTGACCTTCTTGATGTGCTGCCCTCCCCTGCTCTTGAGGGGTTGCTGGGGGCTATGCCAGTCACGGGCAGTGACTCCACAGACTACAGCTACATCGACCATCCCGAGGCAGCAGGCATTATTTACCCACCACTGTCAGTGACTCCTTGGTAAGTCAAAGATAATGTGGTGATTAATGTTCCTGCTGCAGAGGGATCAGAGTTTTGTTTAGTGTAAGTTTTAACTCGCCAGCAGCATAGGGGGTTAACATGTATGCTGCAAAACATGTGTATTTTGCATATGACAAAACTGTATGTTATGTGAATAGTTTAGTGGGTCAGTGCTTTTGACACAGATACCCGTTGGTTACTTACAATTCATAATTACAATCGTAATCCACACAGTGGCCTAATAACTGTTGTTAGTTAGTTTGGGTGGAAATGCATCTTATTAGTAAAGACAACACGAATTACTGTGGCAGATTTTAAATCCTGAGTGCCTTTCCAGACCACTTTTACAATATACTGCCTACCAGAATGGATGACGTGATCCTACACCTTGTAATCCTCATTGTTTATTTAACATTTCCTAGGGTGATTCATTGTCTCTGTTCAATGTGTCTATGGTATAAAGTGCTCTGACAACCTGCACTGGTATGAGCAGCACTATAAAAACAAGTGAAATGTTTGTGAGAGAGGAACATTGGAGAGATAAGGGGCACAGTTGGAGAGTGGTAGTAATGGAATCCATGGAGAAGGAGGTCAATAGAAGGGTGGGGCGGGCACCAACAAGTTTGTTGCATTGGCCCCACCTGTGCTAATACCAGCTCTGAAAGAGTGAGCCTGTGATGTCTGTCACTGTGCTGTTCAACATTGTTAGTTTTGTCTAGTTGGGAAAGTGTTGGACTTCGTCAGTCAGTGGAGAAAGTAGGTGGAGCCGGGGGAAGTGGGTGTCACCTCCTAAAAAATAAATTGAGCACCAGCACCTAATATTTTACAAATCAAGCATGGATGCTGTCCCTAACTGAGGGAAGCTCATACATATGTTACCCATGCTGCCCTCTCTGTGTCTTAAGGATGCTTCCGCAGTTACGGTTCAGGCAGCACTTGTCTGTGCTTGAGAGGAGCTCACACTTTACCCATGATGCATCTGTCCAAGTTAGGGAAAAGGTTCTGCTTCTGTTTATTATGATTGTTTTATTTTATTAATTTCTGTGGCTGCTCTTGTTAAATGGTTATGTATTCACTCCCTGCGCCCCATCCATTAGAGATCTTTGCTCTAAGGGAGGTCGTGGGTATGTGCTCTCTTCAGAACGTAAATCGTCAAATAATTAACCACTGCAGGAAACGCTTATGATTCACCTCACCTGAATAACATGAAAAGAAGTGAAAGTTCTCAAAGACCCTAATTTACGAACACCTGACAACAACATGGGTCATTGATCAGGAATATGCAGTGGACAGAGACTGAGGGAGAGAGTTACACAAAAAGTCACGCAGCGCATCCCTCCGAGGTTAGGCTGCGTTGCGTGACAGGGCGGGAGCAGGAGGGTGCTATATCTTCAGAGATATGGCTCTCCTACCCATTCCCTTGCGCCTGCGCTGGTTTCAGTGCCTGTGCGCCACACAAACACCGTCGCACCATAGCGCTAGGGTGTGTGCTTTAGTCTAGCATAGGTTTTGTACAGGAAGGGTACCCTTCCTGCACATAATACAATGCCCGTACACGATGAAAAGCTTTTCCCACTTTGTATGTGTGCCGTACAGTGCAGCACAAATGCAAAGTCGTAAAAGTAAAGAGAAATGAAAGCATTTCCCCTTCCTTGCGCCTACCTGTGTGTGCTTTAGTCTAGCATAGGTTTTGTACAGGAAGGGTACCCTTCCTGCACATAATACAATGCCCGTACACGATGAAAAGCTTTTCCCACTTTGTATGTGTGCCGTACAGTGCAGCACACATGCAAAGTCGTGAAAGTAAAGAGAAATGAAAGCATTTCCCCTTCCTTGCGCCTACCTGTGTGTGCTTTAGTCTAGCATAGGTTTTGTACAGGAAGGGTACCCTTCCTGCACATAATACAATGCCCGTACACGATGAAAAGCTTTTCCCACTTTGTATGTGTGCCGTACAGTGCAGCACAAATGCAAAGTCGTAAAAGTAAAGAGAAATGAAAGCATTTCCCCTTCCTTGCGCCTACCTGTGTGTGCTTTAGTCTAGCATAGGTTTTGTACAGGAAGGGTACCCTTCCTGCACATAATACAATGCCCGTACACGATGAAAAGCTTTTCCCACTTTGTATGTGTGCCGTACAGTGCAGCACAAATGCAAAGTCGTAAAAGTAAAGAGAAATGAAAGCATTTCCCCTTCCTTGCGCCTACCTGTGTGTGCTTTAGTCTAGCATAGGTTTTGTACAGGAAGGGTACCCTTCCTGCACATAATACAATGCCCGTACACGATGAAAAGCTTTTCCCACTTTGTATGTGTGCCGTACAGTGCAGCACAAATGCAAAGTCGTAAAAGTAAAGAGAAATGAAAGCATTTCCCCTTCCTTGCGCCTACCTGTGTGTGCTTTAGTCTAGCATAGGTTTTGTACAGGAAGGGTACCCTTCCTGCACATAATACAATGCCCGTACACGATGAAAAGCTTTTCCCACTTTGTATGTGTGCCGTACAGTGCAGCACAAATGCAAAGTCGTAAAAGTAAAGAGAAATGAAAGCATTTCCCCTTCCTTGCGCCTACCTGTGTTTGCTTTAGTCTAGCATAGGTTTTGTACAGGAAGGGTACCCTTCCTGCACATAATACAATGCCCGTACACGATGAAAAGCTTTTCCCACTTTGTATGTGTGCCGTACAGTGCAGCACAAATGCAAAGTCGTAAAAGTAAAGAGAAATGAAAGCATTTCCCCTTCCTTGCGCCTACCTGTAATAGGTTTGTTCATGCTAAACCCAATCTACTTTAATAAATTGGGTTTAAAGTTAGAAACCTTTGGTGGTTGCATGGGAATGCCCATGCTCCACTCTTAAGTATTGCAACGCAGCGCTATGTGCTGCTTCCCTTTACTTTTCAGTTATTTCCAGCGCTAAACAAGTTTACAGATGGAAAGTAAATTGGGAAAAAAAGATTTAATGCTGATTTGCATAATGTTTGTGACGCAAACACTGTGCAAAATCTTAATAAATCTCCCACTTAGCACCTTAGAAGGTGCATTGCGGGCGCTATACCTGTGCTAACAACCTCTAAGCAGCCACTCAAGGAAGCAACCACTCAGGGAAACATGACTCACGTTTATCAGTACTAGTGTGAAGTTTATGTATGTTACAATAAGGCATGTATAAGTAAAAGATCCCTGATTGAATTGGTAGCTATTAGATGTGAATTGTAAGGACTAGTCCTACCTTTGCATGGTGCATTACAGTAGAGTATTATTTATCTTTAGAATAGTCTAGAACTGTCTATCAATGCACAGGGACCGACTTTGTGCAAGCAAGCTCTGGCACTCTTTTCTGCCCAAAAAGGGAACATTTACATCAGTCTGTGGTTACCCTCTCTAGAGCCATGCAGCGCCGTCAGTGTTTTGGGTGGATAGGATGGTCGAATTACCGTCTCGTGGTATCTCCACTGAGGAGCTTATGATGGGCGGTAGGAGTTGATGTCAACCAATGACGGCTACTGCCAGGGGCACTCCTCCAATGGGCAGCCATCCTTCTCCCTTCCAGATAGTTCTGTTAAAATCCCTTACACCATCTTCAATGGCAACACTTCCTCAAAGCCTAAATGAAGAAATCATTAGTTATAGTTTTCAAACTAATCGTCCACAGTCTGCCTCATGGGTGTCCAACGTCAGTGATCAAAAGAGGCAATCTTGCCAGGTTAAAAAAAAACAGTGACTGTGTAAGTGGCCGGCATTTAGATTTATTAGCCATAAATGCACCTTATGTAGCTTCCTTTCTCCTTCAAGGACTGATGTTGGCCATCGAGTCCGAGGTCTTTGATGATCCTACTCTATCAGCCCTGGCCTCACACTTATGTTTCAAAACACTGAGCTATCTGTCTCTACCGACCAGTGCACATCACAGGGCCCGTTTCCAGCGACAGACCTCACGAGATCTTATCCACTCTAACGTGCCATCATACCCACACGCTGGTCTCAAGAAGTGTGCTCACACTGGTTGCACATGGCATGTAAATGTATTTGTGTCTGAGGAAGTCTGCTGTTTTTTTCTGCATATGCCACACACAGCCTATTGTCTCTCTGATGAACTAAAAGCTCTCCAATGCTTATTTGCCCTACTGCCTCTTTCAAATGTGTCCCAGACTCCTTGTTGCCCCTGTGTACTTATGTTACACGCAGCATATTTCACACCTCCATTTTTGCCCCAGTGAATCTGTTCCCTCCATCCACATGTCCCACACAGCCCACTACCATTAAACTATCTGGAGGGAACAGACCGGCCAGGAGTGCAAAGGAGCTGGTGTTGAGACCAGCCATCTTCCGGAAGAAGAAAACTTACGATAGAGCTTTCTCAGGAGCAGCCCCCAGAATCTGGAATTCACTTCCCCCAAACATTAGAAAGATTCCAGACACAGCATCCTTTAAGAGGGAAACTAAGATCTTCCTAATGAGTAAGTTCCTTCCATAGACAAGGCTCGGGACGACAGAATACATGATCAAGGACTGGAACTGAAATATACATAGGAAATAGACACTTAGGATCGATCGATTCTGTTACACATTATATTTAGCTATATACTAAACCTATGTTATACTCTATATATATTTTCTTTGTAGAAATGTAATTGATATTATGATTCTATTGCTGTATAGGTACCTACCTCATAATACTTTGAAAGTTTACTATAACAATGCTTGACTATAACTACCTCATGTAATGTGAAGCGCTCTGATACCCAAGG
The DNA here is from genome assembly GCF_964261635.1 of Lissotriton helveticus. NCBI lineage: Eukaryota > Metazoa > Chordata > Amphibia > Caudata > Salamandridae > Lissotriton > Lissotriton helveticus. The sequence continues at coordinate 190,147,255 of NC_136062.1, read as the reverse complement.
TTCATGTTCGCGCTATAGAAAACTCTTAAATAAATAAATAAATACTACAGTGATGTGTCTCACACAGCTGAATTCCTGTATGCGGTGTGCCCCACACAGCCAACTGGCTCTATGTGTTGTGGCCCACACAACTCACTACCTCTATATGGTGTGCTCCACACATCCCACTACCTCTCTATGGTGCTCCCCACACAGCTCACTACCTCTGCATGGTGCTCCCCAAACAGCCCACAACCTGTATATGGCGTGCCCCACACGGCCCACTACCTCTAAGATGCCTTGGCAGATGCGCGTTTTATAAGATACTACTCACTTACTTATATGGTGTTCCACACACAACCGACTACTTCTATAATAGGTTCCACTGACTGTGTACTTCCTTTTTCTCTTGTGCCCCTAACAGCTCACCGTCCCTGTTTGATGTGCCATAGACTGCCAGCTGCTTCTTGCCAATGTGCCACAGACCATCTTCTCTTTGCCGTCACTCGGGCCCAGATAGCATATGCCACTTTGCCCTGACAGCTCACTAACATATCTGTTTGTGTTCCCATTAGCTTGCTGTTGCCTACCCTCTCTTGGCCCCATTTGACTTGTATCCTCTTGTAACTGTAGTTTGCGGTTCGCCAATTTACTTGCACTTTCTAGCTTGCTGCCTCTGGCTCCACGCTTCATGGAAGGTCCACCACGGCCTGTTTGTCTATGTGCTCCCGCCTGTTCACTCAGTGCCTCCTGAGTCACATGCATTTCATCTTCACTGCCTCTCCTTTTGGCAGGCATTGCCTCATTCCCATTGTGCTCAATGCAATAGCAATGCCAGAATCTCTTTTTGACATGGGCAGTCCACTTCAGCTACTGCATCCTTCCTCCTCCTTTCCCTGATAATTAAACTTATTTACAAAACAATCCAATGGGTCGTCCTTGTGTCCAGCATCAGGATACCACCTTGTAGACCACCCTAACCCAAAGCAAAACATTCGACTGAAGCTGCCGAGCACACCCTTTTCTTCCAGAATGTCTGAGGCATTCCTAAGACTTGAATGCAGCCTCCATTTCAGAATATGTTGGGTATTGGTATGGGCACTCTTGCAGTCAACCACGTGGTCTTACTCTGCTTCTTTCTCCTTGGCAGGGTGCGCCTTCCTCACATACTGTGCCCGGGACTCCGCGCTGAAGGCCCAGAGCGCCCTACACGAGCAGAAGACCCTCCCTGGGGTAAGTGGCTTTTTTACTTTAAATAAAGGCAACAAATGACTTGGCTGAACCTTCCTGCACCCTCTTCCACCTGTTGATTGAATGTTCATGTTTGGTTGTCCTTAAAACACTTTTGGGTCTATCAGTTTCACATCCACTTGAAACGTATAAATCTCCTGTCATTAACCCATTTGTTGCTGCTAACTGATTTTTGATCTGATGTAATGGCTGCAATGAATACAATAAAAACACAATGTGACATAAAAATCAATAGAGTAAACATTAGACACGGCTAGGCCAGAAAATGATTAAATATTGATTATTAAATGGGTAATATTCACATGACTCTCATATAGATTTTATGCACATGGGTTTTGTGAGGGTAGTGTTGTGACTGGGACAGAAGATAGGCCCCAGGCACCAAAATAAAAGTATCCCCCCTTAATGAATTAGAAAGCTGTAAGAGCCCTATATTTCCATATTGGGGCAGTTTTGAACTTGCAAAGACTTTCTGTATAACTATTTTGCATAGAATTTAAGACTTTGAAGTTGGGTTTGCTGCAGGCAATGTTAGTTTTTATATCAGAGCAATCGATAAAAAAAACGGCTCCACAGATAATAAAATAGGCCCACAAGCAAGCCAAAAAAAGTCCTACACACACTGTCAGACCAGCCCGACGAGCACTGACTGATTTCCCTATAGGCCAGTCCGACCCTGTTGTCATATCACATGCAGGTTGTGTATTTATAAGTCATCCTACACCCAACGTTATCTATTTTCTATCTGTAAGTCTGCAGACACAGTTGGCTTTTGCTCTGAGCTTATCATTTTCTGAAACTTTCACCAAGAAAATGAAATTGGACATAATGTATATTTATTTGTGTACTTTAAGATTAAGGTTATTTTTGACTTCACTAGAAAATAATACCTAAAGTTATTAACTTGTGGGAAAGTAGTCAAACTGCACATTTTTGAAAATAGTACATTGAGAGTGAGAGCAGAAGCTTTGGGTTGTGTATGATGAGCAGTATTCTGGGACAGGCATTAGTCGGAAAATATAGTTTGAGTCAAACTCGGTTGTGCTCTGGTATCATGATCGAGCAGTCCAACTTATTTCCTCAGCTTTCTTCTGTTTCTGCTCTTTTGAGTCTGCACAGTTGATGAAGAAGGGGATGTAGTATATAACACAGTGTATAGCAGAGGACCAACCCGTTTATCCCCAAATACAGAAAATAGAAACATACAGGAATTAGAAAAGGGCTTCTGTGGGCCTCATTTCTGAACAGGCCTATTCTGCACTTGAGAACCCATATCCAACACACTTTTCCCATAAATTATACTGTAGAGACCAATCAAAGTGGGGAAAAAAACGTATTGTTGTTCTTCCGAAAATTGCTTTAAAAATGTATACTAGTGCATATGGCGCAGTTCCTAAAAGTATACGAGATGTGGTCAGTTAAATATGATACACATATATAAAGTGAAAGGTACCCCTGATTTTAAATGTTGTAAAGTTCAACCTGAATATTGTTCTTTTTTGCTGAACATTGTTCTTCAGGGGCAACCTCTGAGAAAGCGTCAACGTTTCGACCCAAGTCTCAACTTAGGTGGGTCTTATCAGTACAAAAAAACACCATCTGGTGCAACAGGTGCTATAACTGTGAAGCCTGTCACATGCATGCAATGTTGTGTATCCTGCTCTTGATGTCGCCAAAACATAAGTGTTCGTTGCTTTTTTAATGTAATGGTGGACGGAGTAAATGTTTAAATTAAAAGATCTTTAAAAAGAAAACAAACACCATCTGACACAAAATCTATGGGGTAAAAAGGATAATTGACAATCAGTTGCAAGAGAAACCAACAATTCTCCAGACCCGTCATAGGCTTAGGGGGTTCCACATACCTCCATTGTGTAGTCAATTAGTGCTTACGCAGATATTTCCCAACGCCCATGCCACAGAGATGGCTTTTCAGAGCACGAGCTGGAATGTGAGAAGACGGTCATGTGGTGCACTACACTGTATTGCGATATTTATACTTGTCACATGCATAAGACAGTTACCAGAAAGAAGCAATCCATATAGTCTAAGGTCTTCTGGGAGAAGTGTAGTTACTCAGATAAAACACCCACTAATAATTAGTGTTAGTCTATTAGTCTAGAGCTTGAGGCCTTCCTCTAAAAAAATTAGGAAAAACACCATAAAAGAAGGGTAAAACATAGTACAACCTGTCTGCAAACTGAACCGTTGCCTTGACTGGGATGACATGAACTAGATCAGCGTCCAGCACAACACCTGGTACTAAAGCAATAAAGCTGAACCATCTCACCGTGGCTTGGTGGTCCTGGTTAGATATAAAGCAAAAATCTCCCATCTCTTAGTCTTTTGGAAGAACATTGTTAAGCAGGCGACGTGGACCAGTTTTGGTGCTGTGGTGTAGGCATCAAGTCCACCACCATGAAAAAAACACAAGGAATCATTCTATGAAGCAAGTATCAGGGCTCCAAGAATGAATGGTTCAATAAAGTAGTTGGTATTATCTATGCCTCTGTACTAATAGACGCCTTCCTAGGAAATGCTTGCTCTTACCACAACACCTTCACAGTGAGCAGCAACAAATGGAGCATACACACGTAAGAGTTCAAGGATTGTCAAAAACACAAAAGAAGGACATCAGCAGGTTCATGCCCTTGCCGCCCTGTGGCCCACATCTCAAAACGTCCCATTACTAGTACAGTGTGAACTGCCCCATACATCATTCGATCTATGGATGATGAACTGCTATTCAGAGAGTTTGATTTTTCAGGATGCTTAATACCTATTGCATGACCCATGGTCCCCAAGGATTTCTTGGACTGTTCTTAGAAATCATTGTTCTTTTACATATAATAAATATCATATGGCATTTCCATAGCTACCTGTGTACGATTATCTGCAATTGTAATCGGTTAGGGCTATTATGGTGCTCACTCATAGTGGGCCAGCTAAGCAAGGCTTCAGTACTCGTGAAGCTCTGCGTGCTATTAACTTATTTTAGGAGCGTTTATGGTCCCCAATGCTCCTTGGCACTCAGCCTTTCTGTGCCAGCTTGGAAATCAGAGCTCTGCAGTTTCTCATGCCCAGGCAAGAGTAGATGATCCGGTGCAAGATTTCATTTTGAGACCTGCAGACCTGAAATTACAGTGACCTCATTTAAGTGTCAAAGAATGCCAAGAAAATGAGACTGTATAAGATAATCATGCATGGTTCTGGAAAAATCATGACTGTGCTATGCCTAGATGAATCTCTGAAATCATCTCTTGAACCTTCAAGTTTGGATCTTTGGAGAACACAACATTGAGCTAGTTGGTCTTGTGCAGGGTGTTCTTGGTGTAATCCAAAGTGTTTTGTTTTGGGCTTTGCTTCCTACTAAGTATGTGCCTCTTCTCGGGTGCTGATGTATCCCCATTTCCATTGCGCTTCTTCCTGTCTACATACTAGGCTCGGTTCTGTGGTTCCTTTGTTGGAGTCATTTCGTGTGTGTAGCTCTTCACATGTATCCCACTGTTAATGGCAGGTGTCTCTTTAGTTTGTTCTTTACTCATACCCCGTACTGGGGGCTGGTTATCTCTTGTTGTTTATACAGCCTGAAATTGTTGTTTTTGGCACAATATCAACTTATTGTATGACGCCACAGCTGGCCAGCCAGGATGATCTCGTCTCTGGTCACAGCTTCACATGTACTTTGGTCTCTGGACACATGTATGCTAGCTCTCCTTTGGGTAGTTGAAGGCATATACTCTCACGGTAGGGCACTATGATTATTTGCACCTATAGGCACCCCCGCAGGAAGCAGTGGGAGCCGAATCAGTACCAAGGAAGTGTCTTCTTTGGGTTGGGTTTCCTTAGTAGGTTGAGACGTTGATGTCCTTGCTAATACACGGGAGGGAGATGCATTACCTCATTCTATGTTTCTGTTTTATGTTTTTGCATCGCCTTAAGAATGTCTGCAGATCCATGATTGCATAAGTAAGTCATGTTTCTGCAGCAGCCAGACTGCCCACTCATGACATCATTTTAAGCTGCTTGTTTCTGATGAGTTTAGCTTCCATTGCATTACGTCCGCTGATCTAAATCCTTTAGCCAGCAGATATGCATTTGACCATGATGGAGGTAAAGCTTCTCAGCATCAATGGAAACAGTGAAGCATTTCGCACAAACATACACTCTGTTAAATCGTAATAGATGTATCTAACTGATAATTGCCAATAAAAAAGTTCAAGACTAATATAGCATTTTAAAAAACTGTACTTTTTCTGAGCATGTTCTGAAAATGAGTGCTATCTGTGATAGTTCAAACGATTCGACACATGCACTTTTGTTATATTCTTAATGTTGCAAATATGACACTGTTCTCAAACTGAAAAAGGTTCGTAGTGTTAGAAATAGTGCCCCTTTTTAGGCTTGAGCTGTGTTTGCAAAAATTCTTTTATTTGAAAAAAAAACCTCAAAAGGGCTTAGATCCCGCCCATTACTTACCGTTACTTACCATTGGCTAGCTCCCACCCTGGCTCCTACATCACTGTACTTACTATTGGCTGGCTCCTGTGTCACTTTACTTAGCATTGGCTGGCTCCCACGTCACTTTACTTAGCATTGGCTGACTCCCACGTCACTCTCATTTCCTTGCTGGTCAGCGCCTCCTCCTCGCCTCCGTCGCCGCGGAGCCTGGACCAAGTACTGGTCCTGGTGGCCAGTATCCTTCCACTGCAGGTTGCTGCTAGTACTCTTTTTATTAACCAGCGCCATGCGTTGGAGGCATTCACTGTGTTCATATCTCCTCTGTATGACTCCTAGCTTGGTGAGATTTCTCGAACGCACTGCACTGCACCTGCAAGGCCTGAGCCGAACAGCCGCCATTCTTATTGCAGGAAGGTTGGACACACGTTTTCCGAGGGTGGTGGTGGAGGCAGCAATTTGATTGGACATTAAAATTCACCAGGGGTTCAGTTTGATCATGTGGTATGGTCAGTGGAGAAGCGTGGGCAGAAGAGCAGTTGCCCCAGGCACAAAATTCTTAGGAGCACAAAATTGTAAAAGAAAAGTGGAAGGATACTTGCCTGCCCCGGGTGCTGGCAACCCACTCTATGCCGCAGGGTATGGTAACCTAGTGATGTGATTGGCCCTTGTGTGCACTTTTCTTCTCTCATCAGAGGACACACACTAACTAACCAGCTTCTATTTACACAGTCATAACCCTGGGTTTGTGCTGGCCGGACTCAAAGTATGGGAGTTCTCGGGCAAGGTGCACATCTAGAAAATCCGGACGTGGCATGTTATAATCCAATGTCACGATTGCATAAATATGCATATGTTAAAGCAACGATATAATCAGTGCAAGTTTCAAAATGTCCGGGGGGCTAGGTGGAAAGTATATTTATACAAGGCACAGTGCGGTGGACAAATTGCAATGCGAAACGTGTAAAACCAATAACGATGTAATGCTTTAGGCTGTATGTTACACATCAGGAGAACAGCATGTTCTAGCTCTCGCTGTACTCTGTTAATTCATAGAGTTCATAAACTCTCATTTATTTTTGTCTACTAATATAATGTCTCGCATGTGCCCTCACGCAATATTTATTGCAGTTTAGTCTAGCATGCCATGTTCATTCTTCTCATCCCCTGCTTTCTGCCACCCCATCAAGTCTTTGTCGATCAGTCTGTATTGTATGTACAAACAGCGCTGCAATTGGAAACAAGCATTGGCAAAGCCAACACGTTTCATATATGCGCAATCTATTGGCTTTGTCAGGGTGTTTTTACAGGTTGCACAGCAGTTGAGCTCCTGTGTAACAGGGCTGAAAATAAAAAGAAAAGCGCTATGACACGGTAACAAAAAAGCGATGTGACACTGCTAGTATTGACTGCGTCATAGTGCTTTTATAACTTTAAGCCATATTGCACAGCAGATTAACTGCTGTGCAACATGTCAAGAACATTGATGAGGCCAATAGATTTTGCATAGGGGAAACCTGCAGGCTTTACTAATGCTTGTTCTGTTGTGAAATCAGCATGTGGCCTAAGATCGCAGTTATTGAAATATAGTACGTGGACGGCTGCAATATATATAAGAGCATCTGATTTTTGCTGTCTAGTTGTAATATTATCAGCCACCTGTAATAAAAAAATTAAGTAGCTACTCTAGTCTACTGTAATAACTTTTCACTGTTGAGTTTTGATATCACTATGCTTTCTGCCACAGCCGACAGCCGCTGAACAAGTATGAAAGGCAGATCATGGTGGAGAATTACTAGCTCCATAGTGCCATGTTTTTTGTACACTGCAAACTTCACATTTACTCTACATAGCAGCAACCATACTATCTCGTATATATGAAGTCCAAGGATTTAGGCTTTTTGGTGCAAGAATAATGACAAATATGTTATTAAAAATTATAAGAAATAAAATATCCCTGCTGTACAGTTACAGTATTTTGCAGCTCACCTCAGCCTTGTTCCTTTATGTAGTCATGGAAGTTTTTGATGGCTTAGAGTTTTTTTTATAATTTACATTAGAGCTTAATTTATCACATTTATAACTCACACCAATTCTGTAAATCTCTTTAGCCATCTCATTAGTTTACTTAATCAGAATTACTTTCAGGCAAGGCAGTTGTCTTCGGTTTGCCTTGGATTCAGTACCCTTTGTTCTTGCTCCAAAACAATAGTGTGGCATTTGTGTTACAGACTGGGGTTGGTCTTAGCTATTGCATTTCTTATGATCGTATGCCTTTCTATTGGTGTACGTTTTCAACACAAAGGAACAGACAAATTGCCCTACAACTTGGGATGTGTAATATTTGCTTTTTTTCTCTCAACAATGTTTGTTAAGTTCCTAATTTTCTGATCACACCTACCCGACATCACAGTTGTCTGGTTGCAAAAGACATTTTGGGTTTACCAAAAACATACATTGGTTTGGAGCAGACCTGTTGATTATATTGGGAGGTTTTCCGGTCACTCTCAATTCCAGCCTTGTGTTTGTCCCTCCCAAGGAGCTTAGCCTCTTTGCCATCTCTTTTGATTGGCTGCCTTCTATGATTTCACTGAATGCCTTTCAAGCAATACTTTTCCTTTTTGGTTAACCATGTCATGAGAGTGCATATAGTTTCCAAATGTCTACCTCGTTAACTTCTGTTCCCCTGCACTCTGTGTTGTTCACTATCACCTATATGCTTCTACCCACTCTCTCAATGATGCACACACTCTTGTATCCCCCTCATTGCTTTCTTGTCTTTTTGCTTCTTTTCCACAAACTTCACGTTGCTATCTCAAGTTGTTTCTTCTCCGCCCCAACCGTCTGTGTTGCAGTGGCGGCTGGCACAGGTAAGTGCTGTGGGGCAGGGCAGGGCAGGGCAGGGTGCGGCAGGGGGGAAGCAGACAGACGACGGAATATGTATTTATTTATTTAATTATACATATTCCATCGTCTGTCGACTAACCCCCTCCCACCCTGCCGCCCCACTGCGTTTACCTGTGCCGGCCGCCGCTGCATACAGGAGCACCTGGTTGATGGTATAACATCTCAACACTCTCCTGTGATGCTACCTGTACAATGGCACCTGATCCATGTAAAAAAAACTTTGTACCAGCTTCAGGGTACAAATCCTGGAGCAGAGTCGGCTCTATTATATGAATTCCACGCATAACCAGTTTAGGGGTAGGAACCCAAGGAAAGCCTCAACCATGGAAGGAGCCCAACAGGCACACATACTCAAAAGCAAAACTCATTATGCTATGTATATTTGTACATCGCAAAAACACGGACAAAAACACCATCTTACATTATGCAAGCTATCACCCCAAAAGTTTAAAATCTAATCTACCGTACGGACAAATGTTGAGAATTCGCCGCAATTGTTCTCGAAAGGAGGACTTCATAATACACTCCCAAATACTCAGTGAACAACTACGAGACAGAGGTTATCCATCCAAATTATTAAAACATTCAACCACACGGGCTTGGTACACGCCACGAGAAGAATTACTTAAAAGGAAAGAGACCAAACCTCTTGAAAGGCCGGTCTGTGTGACAACATTCGGCCGTATACCAACAAATTGAAGTCTATCATTTTAAAGAACTGGCACTTGATCACGAATTCGGAAGTCCCAATGGCGAAACCATTGTTCGCCTTATAGAAAAACAAAAGCATTGCTCAATACATCGTAAGAGCTGACTTAGGAGTCAGCCAAGCCAAAACAGACTTACGCACACTATGGAAACTACCACCAATAACGGGTCACCATAAATGTGGCTCGTGCGTGTCCTGCCCCACCACACTGGAAGGGGAAGAATTTCTATTTAACAACACGCGGTGGATGCACAAAGAATTCTCGAACTGCAAAACAAGTAACGTAGTTTATGCAATAATGTGCCCTTGTCCCAAGCTATATATTGGGAAAACTACTCAAAAAGTAAATCAGCGAGTAGCACAACATAGATCCAGAATCAGACACAGAGTGTTGACCGCCCCAATGGTACAACACTTTGTGGAACAACAACACACTGAGACAGATTTTAAATGGACAGTACTATCAGCCATTAAAGTTCCCCCTAGAGGAGGAAACATTGATGCCATGTTGTTGAAAAAAGAAGCCTATTTAATTTTAAAATTCAACTGTGTGGTGGATGGGTTGAATGAAATGACGGAATTACAAAGAGCAAATTACTGAGCCCCCTGCACACCACCTTCAGCAAACACGCACTATTCTGCAATTGATCTTGCCAGTCACTTTGTTAACACAGCGCTGTCCAGCACTGCACTTTTACAATAAAAACTACAAGTCCCACAATGCTTAGCTGAATACTAAACAGGAAATGAGTTCCGCCGGGCGTCGGTAAACCACATTCGATTCCCAGCGAAGGTAACATCTCAGATGCGGCTTCACGATGAATCTTTGCAACTGATAAGAGAGCTACCGGTAAAGGTAAGACGCTCTACCACGCGCATGTAGTTAGACAAAACTAGAACAGCTCACACAAAATATATTCAAAAGTTGCTTTGATTCCGTAGAATTCGGAAGCGCGATCAAAGAAAGAAAGGAAGCAACAAGCTATCGGATACGCGATCCCTAGCAGTGGAGCCGCACATGAGACTTCCTCGCCACAATGTAAGTCCCACTGTTGCAGACCGGGTAACTAAAAAATCGGTCATTGGAACATTGTATTGAATCAACCTTTTATTCCAGTAGACGAAATCATCTCAGAACCTTTAAAGAATTCCACCAACGGGAAATTCAACCGAGTGGGCACACGTAATTCAAAAAAAGTAAGTGCTGGTCCAGCATATACGTGTACACGAAATGTATTTAGTCACGCTTTTAAAATAAAAACTCACAAGAACACCCTCCTTTAACCTTATGCTTTAGGAAAGGGTGAAAACTAGGAAATCCGGAAGCCCTGTTCCAAAAACCACAGTGAACTCCTACATAAAAGAAGAGGTAAATTTCGCATGTTTTATTCTCTTAATATTGACAAAATGAGAATAGGAGATACTAAATGTCCCCCAATTTTACACCGTAGGTACACAGCTCAGCCCTGAGGAAGAACCCTATTAATTGAACAAAGGGTTCGGAAACGCGTCGGCTGTTCGGCTGTCTTAAAGGCAACCTAAATTCCATGGGTTTGCACACGAACATAGGGCGACCTAACCGAAATCATATGGCCCAATGTGTTTGGTCCTAACAATTAAATTTGCTTGATCACAAGGACCTGTACCTTAATAGTTTAAGGTGTACGAAATTGAGTTCGTTCTTTTGTTGAAATAGTGAAAGCATAACTATTATTGAATGTGATGATTTGTTCATTTTTTGAAAGTATTGTTATTCATGACTCATGCCTGTATTGTTTTGACTATTGAAGGAAAGTTTAATCCTCTGTAGTGCAATTTATATGTGAACAATTTTGAATTTTGAAAATGATGAAATGAAAATAATAAACCTTCGGAATCCATGATATGAAGGTACACACCAGCTAAATAAAAAGCGGGTGTGAACTAAACTTGAGCCCTGGCACTCTTGTTTGTTGATAATGTATATTTGTAAAGCGCACATAACATGCGTGGATATCCTGGTGCTGTGCAGGTGCGTTGCAAAGCTCTGCCTATGGTAGGTTGGTTTAATTGAAAAGCCAGGTCCTCAGCTTCTTGCAGAAGTCAAGAAGAGACATGAAAGACGTGATGTGGAGTGGGAGGCCCTTCAACGCTTTAGGAGTGATGTAAAAGAATGCCCGTTCCAAGATGGCACATAAAAAGAAAAATTTGCACAAAAAAATGTAAGTGTGGATGAGGAAAGCAACACTGAGGGTGTGGGTTTGGAGGGCAACTTGGAGGGTTTGGGGAGCAATGTGGGGTGGGCGGGAGAAGCAACAGAGGAGGGCACAGGAGTGGGAAGCATCTACTGTGCATCTACTGTGCTCGAATACCCAACACAGCTTGAACCTACACAGCCCATAGGCTGCTCCATGACACCAACTCTTCAAGAGTGCTGCACCTTGCACAAGGTCAGGTGTGCAGGGGCACAACCTCTATTGCATAAGGAACCTGGGTACTTACCCTCCTGGGTGCAGACCTTACGGGACCACTTGCTGCTGTTTGCTTCTGTTGGATTTAAACTCCTCAGCTGGAAGGGACGCCCACCCCATTGGACTCTGGGGTGAAGTTTTAATGTCTCTATGCAGCAGGCACATTTTACTACATTATGTTCTACGTTATTGTTCTATATTTTGTTTTGCATTTGGAGAATAGCCCTTAATTGTCCATCTCCATTGCTCCTCTTTGTCTGTAAACTCTAGTGGCAGCGTACGTGACGGCGGTGTGGTCAGAACGTTACGACCCGTGACCTCACTGTGGGCGGAAGTAAACCTCGCCCCGCCCCCTGCCTCCAGAGACGCACGCGCGCCCGCCCAACGGTCCTTCTGCTGGCGCGCTCTCGGCTGTTACCTGCCAGCCATCATGAAGAATTTCAAGCACATGGAACCGTGTATCGATCTCCAGCAGGCGTGAGCTGTTCAGCTTTCTCCGGACTTCGACCTCCCGAGCTTAACAAAGTGAAAATAAATATTTAACCAATCTCCTAAATAAAAATCAATATCTTTGCTGGTTGGCTAAGTAATCGCCGGGCCATAAATTCTCTGGCCCACGTGGTGCTACGCCTGTTAGCGTTGCCGGTGGAGCAGAGGGGGCGGCAAAAGAAGAGAAATGGAGGGGGTGCTGATCCTGGTGGTGACTTATCGATCGCACGATCACTCATCGGCTGATAAGAATCCGTTAGGCGTCCGGCCTGCCGCTGCGCTCCAGCTTTAACTTGCTCGGTCTCTGTTCCCTTTGCTTGTGTGCCTCGTCCATCATCTGATTCAATCATCTCTTCTTTCTCCCACCCTCTTTCTTTTTACTCTTATCACGCTCTTGCATTCTCTCTCTTCTGCCGCTCCATCGCTCTTATATCTCGTCCACCCCTCGCCTACTCTTCTTTCCCTCCCTCCTTGTGTCTCTTTCTTGCTCTCCCCATCCCTCTCTTTTCCTTCCTCTTCCTGTTCTTGTTTTGCTCTGCCCCTCTCTAATTTCTATGCTTCTTTCTCTTCCTCGTGTCCTCTTCTCTCTTTCTGTTCTTCCTACCAATCGCTCTCCGTCTTCCTTTATCTCTTGTCTTCCTCAGTCCCTTTTTATTTTCTTCTCTCCATCTTATTCTCTCGCGCACTCTTCCTTTTTCTTCCTCCTGTTTTCTTCCTCTGCTCTCTCATGCCTTCATCTCTCTCTCTCTGTCTCTCTAACGCTTCCATTTAATTTCCCCCTTTCTTTCTTGTCTTCTCACTCTTTCTATAGATATCTCTAATTTTGCTAATATCTATGTATCCCCCCCTTAAGGTTCCCTCTTTCATATCTTCCATCTTTCTACTTGTCTTTCTCCTATTTACTTATAACATTAACTAACCCATGGGTACTCTCAAACATTTTCCCAGGGTTGACAAGTTTGGTCTTTGGTGTGACTGAGGGCCGCAATGATGCTACCTGGGTTGGGGGGATGTAAAGTGGGTCTATGGGAAGTGTTGCATCTAGTTGCTGAACTGAATTGCACAATGTGGAACCAGAAAACCTGGGATGAATCCCGGCTTCCCCACTTGACCAAATTGTGTGATCCTGGGCAATTTTTCTCAATTTCCCTCTTTTTTTCTTCATTATCATATATAAGAGGAGCTTGAAATACATGACTTCAGGATGCACACGGTACAAAATCTTCTATGTTTGGATTTAATCACTAATGGCATTGTCAGTCAGGGGGAGGGAGGAGCATGAATGTTTATAAATTCATGTTTGAACACGGTCACTTAAAAAAATGCTTCTGAATGCACTGCTATAATCTAATTTACTAAGGTGAAACAATTCTGTAGGTTAATGAAATACACTTTTTGAGTTTTTCAAAGTTTATCCTATATTTACATGTTAGCGTCATTTAAAAATTAAGGTGTTCCTACAGTTAATGACTGCAATTAACCTTTTAATAAGTGCTTGTTGTTTATTAAAAAAATGTTTTTATGTTAGTGCTGAGTCGAGTAAGGGGGCCGCATATAAAGGCCAGGAGAGCCGCATGCGACCCCTGGACTGTACTTTGAGTATCACTGTCCTAACCTTTTAGTACTCAAGCGTTTTCTTTTTTTCTTTGATGAACATCAGTTCAAATTTTGTTTCTCAGACAGTTTTCACTTTCTTCTCTTCACTCCTTTGCCTCTTCTCCCTGGTTTCCATGTATTTTTCTCTGATTTCCCCTTTTGCCCTTGCTCTGTCGCTCTTCTTCCTCTTACTCTCTATCTCTTTCCACTGTTCCTCTCACCATTTACCCTTTTCTCTTTTTCTCTTCCTGTTTGCTGCTCTTTTTTCTCTCAATATCTGGTCTTCTGCCTTTTCTCTGGCCATCATCCAGGCACTCATGCTCTATAGGGAGAGGTGTGGCGCCGCGGCCAGGGCGACTGACGCTGGAATCTGGGGATCAGGGTTCGATCCCCGGCTCCGGCGGCAGGTTAGCCCAGCACCATGTGACTCTGGGCAATAGCTCACTTAATCTTCCCGACGGCCCCCAGCGCCTAGAGACCCTCACGGGTGATTGTGCGCTTTACAAATGTGGATTATTATTATTATTATTATTATTTCTTTTAATCTCTCCTGTGGTCACTCTCAGTCTGACATGCTTTATCTATTCTCCCTATCTCAGTTTCACTCATTCTTTCTCACTTCTTTTATCTCTCTCTCAAGCACATATACACAGACAATTTCTCGCTCTTTCTCGTTCCCCTTTCTCTGTCACCCTTTGTCCTTCCAGTGGGTGTCATTATTTCTTTTCTTTTGCTCTCCTCTCATACTAACTCAGTCTGTCTTTCCCACATATATATTTCTCCCCACTACACACACCCTCTAACCTCAGTGTTCATTCTCTATATCTGGCCTCAACGCTTCTATACATATGATGTTATTCAGATATCAGACTCCACCCACACAGTTTCTAATGTGCCCCATTACCATGAGAGCCGACTGCCCTCGGAATCTGGCATCTGTTGATTCTCCTCTGGTGCAATGACTATTGAGCTTGACTGATGTCTTCTTGATTGCAGAGTCTCGTGTTAATCTGATTGTAAACCATGCTTCATGCCTTTCTGCTCTGTTTCCTGGAAACTGATTCCAAAGCCCGCTCTTGCAGTTTCTATTTCTTGCAAGGTTCACTTATTGTACAGCATGGTCATTGTCTCTGTTTCTCCCGGGGAGCAACGTTTAAAGAGCTTGACTTTTGTAGTTACAGTTTCTTCTAATTTACACTTATTGCGGGGCTTTGCCTTACTGTTTTTTAATTCCAAGGTGTGCTGACCCAGGGTTTGCTGACTACACAACACAACCTGGCCATTGTGCCTGGCTATCTAAGCGTATACTGTTGGAGAGCCTGGCCTTTACTGTTCAGATCTCTCCCCGTCTCAGGTACACTGCTTCGAAGCAGCCTCGCTGTCTGTTTCAGTTTCTCTCAGGGTACGCTGCTTTGGAGCCTGGCTCTGTGTTTCAGTTTTCTCTCGAGGTACACTTCTGCAGAGCCTGTCGTCGCTGTTTCAGTTTCTCTCAGGGTACGCTGCTTTGGAGCCTGGCTCTGTGTTTCAGTTTTCTCTCGAGGTACACTTCTGCAGAGCCTGGCCTCGATGTTTCAGTTTCTCTCAAGGTACACTGCTGCTGAGCCTGGCTCTCTGTTTCATTTTCTCTCAAGGTACACTGCTGCTGAGCCTGGCTCTCTGTTTCATTTTCTCTCAAGGTACACTGCTGCTGAGCCTGGCTCTCTGTTTTAGTTTCTCTCGAGGTACACTGCTTTTGAGCCTGGCTCTGCTGTTTCAGTTTCTCTCGAGGTACACTGCTTTTGAGCCTGGCTCTGCTGTTTCAGTTTCTCTCGAGGTACATTGCTTTGGAGTCTGGTCTTGCTGTGTCAGTTTCTCTAGAGCATGGGTACTTGTAAACAATTTCCCAGGGGCCGCAAAGTATGGCCTTTGGTGTGACCGAGGGCCGCAGAGTGGGGGTAGGGGGTCCTGGGTGGGTCAGGGATTGTGTAAGGAGATCTAAAAAATTTTAAATAAACAGACACGCATTTATTTTCAGGTTAACCAAAGTTAAGTGGTGCAGGACACCACAGTAGTTAATTCAGTCATCCTGCAAATAAATGCTTTCCTGTTTGATCGTGCTACTGTTCACCAGGGGGGCCGTATGTAAAGGTCGAGAGGGCCTCACTTTGAGTATCACTGCTCTTGAAGTACATTGCTGCGGTGACTGGACTCGCTGTTTCAGTTTCTGTCGAGGTACAATGCTTCAGAGTCTGGCTCGCTTTTCCAGTTTTCTTTGAGGTACACAGCTTTGGAGCCTGGCCTTGCTGTTTCAGTTTCTCTTGAGGTACACTGCTGTGGAGCCTGGACTCTCTGTTTCAGTTTCTCTCGAGGGACAATGCTGCGGAGACTGGCTCTCTGTTTCAGTTTTCTCTTGAGGTACACTGCTGCAGAGCCTGGCCTTGCTGTTTCAGTGTCTCCTGAGGTGCACTGCTGCAGAGCTTGGCTTTGCTGTTTCAATTTCTCTCGAGGTACACTGCTTTGGAGCCTAACTCTCTGTTTCAGTTTCTCTTGAGATACACTGCTGTAGAGCCTGGCTCTCTGTTTCAGTTTCTCTCCAGGTACACTGCTTTGGAGCCTGGCTTTCCGTGCCAGTTTCTCTCGAGGTACAGTGCTTCGGAGCTTGGCTCTCTTTTTCAGTTTTCTCTTGAGGTACACTTCTGCAGAGCCTGGCGTCGCTGTTTCAGTTTCTCTTGAGGTACACTGCTTCAAAGCCTGGCTCTCTGTTTCAGTTTTCTCTTGAGGTACACTTCTGCAGAGCCTGGCGTCGCTGCCCAGTTTCTTTCGAGGTACACTGCTTCGAAGCCTGGCTCTCTCTTTCAGTTTTCTCTTGAGGTACACTTTTGCAGAGCCTGGCGTCGCTGTTTCAGTTTCTCTCGAGGTACACTGCTTCGAAGCCTGACTCTCTGGTTCAGTTTCTCTCGAAGTACAATGCTTTGGAGCCAGGCTCTCTGTTTCAGTTTTCTCTTGAGGTGCACTTCTGCAGAGCCTGGCGTCGCAGTTTCAGTTTCTCTCGAGGTACACTGCTTCGAAGCCTGGCTCTCTGGTTCAGTTTCTCTCGAAGTACACTGTTGCAGAGCCTGACTGTCTGTTTCAGTTTCTCTCGAGGTACACTGTTTCCGAGCCTGGCCTCCCTGTTTCAGTTTCTCACGAGGTACACTGCTGCAGGGCCTGGCATCGCTGTTTCGGTTGCTTCCGAGGATAACTGCCGTAGCAACAATGCTTTTGAGGCCTGGTGTTGCTGTTTTTACGTCTCCTGAAGCAGTAGCGGCCTGTGGTGGGAATACTGCCGGGCACTGACGTGGGGAGCAGGAGGGGCAGGGTGGGGGGTAGTAACCTACGGATTACGGCATATTAGAGGTAAGTAAACATAAAAAAATAAAACAAATTTCATTGCGCTCTCTGCATCGCATTTGGCGATGCAGCGTGCGCAACGAAATTTGTTTTATTTATTTATATGTTTACTTACCTCTAATCGGCCGTAATCCGCAGTTTACTACCCCCACCCTGCTCCACCCCCTCCCCACGTCAGTGACCGGCAGCACTCCCACCACGGGCCTCTACTGTGAAGTACACTTTTTGTGGAGACTACAGCTTTTGTTTTAATTTCTCCCCAATGTACACTGAATGCAGAAACGGGCCTCACTGTTTCCATTTCTTCCCAAATTTCGCTGTGGTAATGGGCGTCACTATTTCGTTTTCTCCCAGTTTTGCATGTGCAATTGCACCAGGGTCCAGAGCCCTGAGCGTCCCATTGAACCCTTATAATTGCTGTATTTTCCTACCTCAACGGCATTCAAAGGGGCACTGTGCTAAGGTGAAACGCTGTATGTTAATTTTTTTGTATTTTGAAATCATTTTACCATATTTTTACATATTTGTTGCATGATGTCCATGCCAAATATTTTTCATGCCTTGGCCCATGAATGGGCTCCTAGTGGCAAACTCGGTTCTCCCTCCTAATTTTTTGGCTCGCCTTCCTCCAACAGAAGGTCAGTATGATTCTCTCCCTGATGTTCCTAGTGAGTGTAGCGCGTACTAGGTGTGACGTATTTTCTGTTCTTGGGTACCACATGTGTTTGTGTTAGAGGCCTGCTTTCCTGGTAGCTTATTTCTTCAAAACCTGACTTCATCACACAGAAGTGGCGTGGGCTACTTTTAGATGGCTTCTCCTTTCCATCATACATTGCCTGGTCGATGGACCTTTCCATTTTGACACCAAGTGGGGGTCATAGCTATCATTAGATCGATGGGTGCTTTTGCACAGGGCCTAAGGATCGGAGGGTACCAGTGCACCCCAACTCTTGACGGGTTTTACTACCGACCCACAGAGCAAAGGGATCATTTTCTGTTTTCGCATTAGGGCCTAGGGCACTCTAATTACTACACTCACACCAAGCTCCACCGAGAGGGTCTCGGTTTCCTCTCCGGGTCTTGTGTTACACTGTACTTTGCCACTGTCTGATACAAAGATGCATTGGTTTTTACTTATTGTATGGGGAATCCAGCGCCTCTTTTAGCAAGACTGACGCACTGCTTTTTACTGAGGGAATTATCAATTGATGAAAACTCAGATTTCAAGATAGATGCCACTTTGCAAAAAGAAGAGTGTTATATAGCGTTGTTAATTCTTAGAATGCTTAATTTGTATTTGTATTTTCCATTTACAATGCTGTGCAATCATTCCTGCCTTGGGTGACAGTCAGCATGAAACTGGAGCTCTGTGTGATGCTCAACCCTTCAGGTCCCTTTAGCTTTTCCATAAAAACTATCACCGTATTGCTATGTTAATAGTGTGCTGTGGAATTCCTGATGCACCCGGTCACTGCTAAAAAGAATAGGTCCCTGTTTTGATTTGAAGGAAGTAATTTGGTCCTTTTTCTAGATTTTTAAGTATGGCCCATACTTCTATGATAACTTACTTTCTTTTTGGGCATCAGGAGCTGGGACATATCCACCAGACCACATATATGTTACTAAGAATCTAGCAGTTTCTCGTTCACAACACTTTTTAAAAAGAACATTAATTTAATACTTTTCATGAAACCAAGAGGTAATATTTACAAAAGTCACATTGTTTAATCATATATTTCAACTCATGCTCATCAATGATTGCTCGACAGTACTGCTCACACCAGATATCTCAGACCGTATCACCTACGACAAGCTCAACACTCTTCCTCACAGAAACGTGGTTCATGTCCACATTTTCACACTTCATGCATCATAGATTTCCTTCTTCCCAGAGGCTACAGTACCCATCCTGAGGACCATGTACATAAGAGAGGAGGAGGCCTCTCAAGCATTCATAGGTCCTCCTTGTCCTACAACCTGGACAACCAACACTTAATTCCATGGAGCTGCTGACATGTCATTTCCCACTCTGCAATTCAGACAGCCACCTTCCATCTCATTAATAGACCTCCTGGGCACAACAAGGACTTCATTGATGGATTCCACGATCTATTCACCACCACTTTCAGCCAACATACCCATATCACCATCTTGGGTGACTTCAACTCCCCAGACAACCACACTAAAAAAACAAGAGACACTCTCTTCGACTCACCAATACACTCAACATGGCATAGCATGTAACACAACCATGTTCTTCAAAGGCCACATCTTTGGTCTTGTCTGCTCCAAATCACCCAAAAACGAATGCAAACTAACAAACCAATGCAAACCACTCATGCCCCTGGACTGGACCAAACTCTTTGCCACTCCTATCTCCATGTTGAGAGTCCTACCAACAAGCTAAGATCAACACAAAAGAGCAGACCAAACCATCAACCCTCCCCTTGAAAGCTGTGTGAGCTTCCACGCCCCCAATTACAACTCACAAGTGCAAGCCAATACCTCTAGCACCCTGGTATTCTAAAGACATTGATGACAGTAAACGATCCAACCAAAGACAGGAAGTAATATGTTATAAAAACACAAATCCCAAGGACCTACTGAAACTGAAGTCCCACCACACAACACAGTAACAGCTCTTCACATCAACCAAAGAAAAGTACTATAGTAACACCATCAATGAAGCCTCCACCAGAAAGAGAACACTGTTCAAAGCAATCATTCACAGCAACAATCCCTGCAGGACTTGCTTATTCCTCACTCCAACGAAAAGTGCAATACCATCAACCTCTTCTTCAGCAAAAACATAAAATACAGAAGATCTGAAAGCACATCAGTGACCCCAAGCCTAGTGCAATTCTTAAGCATACCCCTTCCTATAGAATCTCACAAGGACCAGTGTTTAAAGCCCTATCTCTCCCACATTTTGCTGACATATTCAACTCCCTTAAAACCACTCCTTATGAAGATGAGGTCTTACCACCATTCTTCAATCTCTCTCTGGGGAGGCTCTATTACCCCTACGTACTATAGCCAAAGGTGTCTTCGCTCTATGCATCTTCCCGGAACTTCTCAAGACAGGCCAGACACTCCTAAAGAAACCTACACTAGATCCTGAGGACCTCATCAAGTACTGGTCCATCACTCACAGTTATTTGGCAAGCTCATTGAAAATGCAGTCTATGTTCAACTCTAAGATCACATCAACGCTAACCTTTCCAACCGACATCCGGTCTCTCCTGTCATCTTCAACCTTAACATGGAGCCAACTTGTGCTCTATTTACAGATAGCAAAAGACACACAATTGATGGACATAATGCAGAACAAATTAAAACATTCACACCCAGTCAAGAGATCTGGGTTAAATCCATCATTCTTTTGCTCGCCATGCCACCCCAGTTTAGACCTGGCCATATGCAAATCAGTCTTGACCCTGTGCCTCATGGGAACAGTCCAGCCCAAACTGCCAAACCAGGTACTCACTGGACGGTAAACAAGCATCCTAGGACCGTTTTGGGGTTTCACTCCTCATCACCCAGGATAGACTGAATCTAGTGGCACAGTGAGCCCGGGACCCACATCTGGGCATCCCCGGCGCACTTAGGGCGAAAAAGCAAAAGACACACTTTTGATGAACAGAATGCAGAACAAATTAAAACATTCACCCGCAGTCAAGAGATCTGGGTTTAATCCATCATTCCTTTGCTTACCATGCCACCCCAGTTTAGACTTACTTGGCCAAATGCAAACCAGTCTTGACCCTGTGCTTCATGGGAACAGTCCAGCCCGAACTGCCAAACCATGTCCCCCCTGGTCCGGAAACAAGCATCCTAGGACTGGTTTTGGGGTTTCACCCCTCATCAGCCAGGATAGCACGAATCCAGTGGCACAGTGAGTCCGGGACCCACGTCTGGGCATACCCGGCGCACTTAGGATGAGAAAGCAAAAGACACACAATTGATGGACGGAATGTAGAACAAATAAAAAACATCCACCCCCAGTTAAGAGATCTGGGTTAAATCCATCATTCCTTTGCTCACCATGCCACCCCAGTTTAGACCTGGCCAAATACAAATCAGTCTTGACCCTATGCTTCAAGGGAACAGTCCAGCCCGAACTGCCAAACCAGGTCCTCCCTGGTCAGGAAACAAGCATCCTAGGATCGGTTTCGGGGTTTCACCCCTCATCAGCCAGGATAGCACGAATCCTGTGGCACAGTGAGCCCGGAACCCCTGTCTGGGCATACCCGGCACATATACCCCAATACGAGTCCTAGGAGGCTTGTTTCCAGTCCAGGAAGGACCTGGCCTGGCAGTTCGCATTGGACTGTTCCCATTAAGCACAGGGTCAAGACTGATGTGCATATGGCTGAGTTCAAACTCGAATGGCATGGGAAGCAAAAAAACAATGGATTTAAGCCCAGAACTCTGCACTCGGATGAATATATGACATTGTTCTGCATTCTGCCCATCAATTGCTCTTTTTGCATTTGTCAACCCGAGTGGTACGGGTATGCCCAGACATGGGTCCTGTGTTCTCCATGCCACTGGAGTCAAGCTATCCTGGCTGATGGGTGAAACCCCCAAACCGGTCCTAGAATGCTTGTTTCCAGTCCAGGGAGAACCTGGCCTGGCAGTTCGGGCTGAACTGTTCCCATTCGGAGCAGGGTCAAGACTGATTTGCATATGGCTGGGTTCAAACTAAAATGGCATGGGGAGCAAAACAACAATAGATTTAGCCCAGATCTCTTCACTGGGGTGTATGTATGACATTGTTCTGCATTCTGTCCATACATTATTCTTTTTGCTATTTACAGATAACAGCATAGAAATTCACCAATACTAGGCTAGTGATGATGATGATGAAGAAATCTACTTGAAAGTCCCCTTTACTTCAGGCATCCAGTGCCCCAAAACCTGCTTGCACATCATCAGTATCTGGATGTCCAGCACCTATCTGAAGCTCAAGCCAACCAACACAGAATCTGTATTGTTTGCCAATAACAAAGATACAGTACATACTTGGCTCAATGACATGTACCTTGTTGGCTTTGAACCCCATATTTCACCAAATGCAAAGTCACTTAGATTCACCTTGGACAACACCCTCACCCTCAAAGAACACATTGCCAAAAACCCAGAGACAGGCTTATACCAGCCCTACCTTCTAAAGAAAGTCAAGCCAGAAGGGGAATTCAGAACTGCTGTACAAACCCTTGAATTCTCCTTCAGGATGGTGGTAATGCCCTACACATTGGCCTCCCTTAGGGGCATCCTACCTGCAGCAGTGTGACTCATCCAAGGCCTGATGAAATTTGATCATATCAGTTTCTGATGGAACTCCATTGGCTACCTTTGGTGGCCGCACCATTTTAAAAAACAACTGATTAATTTACAATGCTCTCATTTTTTTAACTAATCTGTTTTTATTGTTTTAGGATTACACTCGATAAGAACAGGCATTTCATACAGAAGTTTGCAATCATGCATAACCTATTAATCAATCCATGGGAATGTGGCCAAATTAGTTTAACGTGCGTTTAAATTTCACTGCGAATAAGACAAGGAACGCTCACCCAGGAGCTAGCTGTATTGCATTTTGCCAGTTCTGATACAGTCTTTAAATTGCAGTAGAAAAGTAGTGTGCCAACCTCCCGGTTACTCGTGTGGTCCAATGCTGATCGTTCAGCTTGATAATGAAACAGATGTTTTTCTTACAAAGCAAAGGAACAATAACTGTGGCAGCTCAAACTATTTGTACACGCGTAATTCCCTCCCCCCTTACCTTTGCTCTCCCCCCATGGCCCATTATGTGCTCCTCAGCCATAATCGTGCTAGTGTAGTTGCACTCGCGCCAAGGTAGGGTAGTAGAAATTGGGACCAGGCTATCCTGTCAGTACAACAGCCTGTGGCATGCATCCGCCTTCATGGTCATTACCTACTTCCCCCGCCTGTCTCATGTGGCCTTCCCTTTCCAGCCGCTGTAATGCACAGAGCATCTGTTCCCAGTGGGCCACTATAGGCTCCTTCCTCAACCCCAGCGTTTCCTCCCTACGGATGGCAGTCCCTCTTCCCTAGCCCATGCCTGAAATGAGGAACTCCATTCCCGTTTGTGCGGCGGGTCGTGCGCATTCCATCTCTTTGTGAGGAGGCGTTTTGCTACCACGAGCCCCAGATCCAAGAATCAGGACTTTACCTTGTCTTTGGGGGACCTCTTAAAGTGGTGCAAGATGTATTTGGGCCAGTCAAACGGTATGGTACGACCCGTGCTACCCTGTAACAGCCCACTAATCTACCGCCAGTAGATGCCCAACCCAGGACAGCTCCACAGGATATGCAAGAACCCCACCCCCAGCTCATTACACCTAGGGCACAGTGCATCATTACAATGGAAATACCTGTTGATCAGCTCTGGTGTGAGATAAGCCCTGTGGACAATGAATAACTGAATTTGGCGAAATCGCATGTTTCTGGGGATACGCACAGGACTTTTGAGTATCCTTTCCGGATACGCACAGGACTTTTGAGTATCCTTTCCCACTCCTTATCCACTAGTGGCCGCCCCAGGTCTAGTTCCCATTTGCATCAAAGCGGGCCTAAGCTGATAGCCGCATGCTCCCTCAGCAATGCCGCGAACCAGCAAACCAGGTACCTGCCTCTACCCATGACGTGTAGGTATTGCATGGTTAGGTGCTGATTGGGCTCCTTAGTCATGTCCTCCCATTTGGCAGTCAATCTCGCCATCAGGGAGCGGTGCGCCAAAAAACCCCTGGGCGGGAGCCCTTCCTCTGCTACCAGAGTCTCGTATGGTATGAGCGCACCATCCCGGGATAGATCTCCAAGCGTACGAACATTGGCCTCCCACCATTCCGCAAGCGCAAGAGCCGTAAGCACCCCTCCACCACTCGGGGAACCCTCCAGAGGTATGGCCGGAGCGTATGGGACAGCAGTGCGGGTGAGATATAGGGCCCTTCAGTAGCACTTGTATGCCACTGCCAATAGGAGCGGCGTCGGCCGCGTAACTGTAGCAAGGGGATGGAAAAGCCTGGGTATTTGTTCTAGTGAGTAAGGCGGCATAGTTGTGGCTGTATCATCCCTGCCCCTGTCCGCCGGCCAAGCGAGCAACCCATTGCAGTTGAGCGAACAGATAGTAGTGCTCGAAACAGGGAGCAGCCAGACCACCCTGGTCTGTTGGTAGGAATAATTTAGCAAGTGCCAGCCTGTGCTTAGCTGTGCCCCAGACAAAGTCCCGCAACATCCTATGGAGCATGTTAAAGAAGGGGGCCGGAATAAATAGCTGCAAATTAACAAAGTAGTACAGGCGGTGGGGAAGTATGACCATTTTGGCGAGCGCCACCCAACCTGTAGTTGTCAGTGGAAGTGTACTCCAAAAGGGCACCTGCGATTTAAGCGCTGTGACTGCCCTTCCCAGGGTCCCGTCAAACAAATCAGCTAGGCTACAGGAGATTTGTATCCACAGATATCGGAAAGTACCCTCTTTCCACTGGACCTGCTTACCGTCAAGACTGTAGCCCGGGTCCTAAGTCCCTGCGCTAAAAGCATAAAGACAGGACTCAACCCGCATTCATGCTAAGCCCCGAGATAGTGGCAAAGGTCTGCAGCAGCTGGGCCAGCCGCCCCGGCATGTGCCCCACGTCTCTCACATACACCAACAGGTCATCAGCGTAGAGCGACACCTGGTGAACTGCATCCCCCATCGTCCGGCTCCGGTGTTTTCCCGGATGCCATTGACTGAATCGCTTCCCCAATTTCCTCTAAGGAGAGAGGTGCATTAAGTGCATCCTTATGCTCCTCGGAGGGTGTGGGCAGCTGGATAGAGTCCAAAAACCCCTCTAGAAGGTGCCTGGGGCCAACACCTTTGGCCTTAAACAACTGCTTATAGTGGTCAGTGAGGGCCTGGTGGATTTCGTGCTGTGTATACACCAGCGTCCCGTCCACCCCGCGAATTGCTCCTATCGGGGCACGGCGTTCCTCCTGCCGTATCAACCAAGCCAATAGGCGGCCCGCTCTATCCGCCCTAGCATGTGTTCTGGCCGTGTGTGCCACATAGTTGTGATATCGGAGCCGCTCCAGAAGCTCTGCATGTTAGGCGCGGAGATCTTCCAACCTGTGTGAGTGTCTACCCCCTCCTTCTCCCTCCCGCTCATATTGCAGTAGCCCATCTTCTAAGCGTGCCAGGGAGTCGGAAAGTGTCCTACGTATATTCCATGTGGCCCCCAAGCAGAGGCCCCGAAAAGTCACTTTGTGGGCTGCCCACTCCACTAATGCGTTGCTCGCCGTTCCTTAATTAATGTCAAAGTATGCTATTATATATTATACCCAGGGAAGAGCGAAACTCCGGGTAATCTAGCGCGCTAGGTTGAAGTCGCCACGTGGGCACTGGCGAGCGATCCGCCTCCCAGACGATCTTAAACCACAAGGGGTTATGATCGGAGTGCCTCCGCCTCAGGTATTCTGACTGTGCAATAAGCGGGAGCAATGATTGGGAACCCACTATCCTGTCTAACCGGACATGCAAATCATGTACTGCTGAGTAGTAGGAGTAGATCTTATCTGTCAGGTGGAGTATGCGCCACATGTCCTGCTGCGCCCAGTGTGTGATCCAGTCCCTAAACGCCTGCGCGTTGGGCTCCGTCACTGCGGCATGGAGGGGGGGGAAAAGATTTCCAGCATCATATTAAAGTCCCCTCCTAGCAACCAAGGGAGCCCAGCATAGGGACGTCAGCTGCGCTAGAAAGGACGGTTGGTCCACATTAGGTGCATATAACGATCCCAACAACATCTCTTGACCATTTAGTTTCTCCCGCACTAGCATGTACCTGCCCTCCCGATCCACCTCCACCTTTTCACAATTGAAGGGAATGCCCGCCCGCACCCAGATCAGTGTGCCCCGCGTGTGCGCTGAAAAGGTGTTGCCGTGTATTTGCCTTCTCCAAAGCCTGCGAACTCTGTCAAGCTCAGTCTGGGTCATGTGTGTTTAGGAGGCAATCCCCACAGAGTGTCGCTGTATGTAGGAAAAGATGGAATAACGCTTCGACGGTGTGTGCATGCCACGTATGTTCTAGGTCACAATATTAGTGTGTGTCATCCTGTATCTGGGTAGTTAGGTGCGGTGTGGGGGCAAAGTGGCTGCACTAGGGGGTCTGGGCTGTGGTCTGAGGGGAGCATATCAATGCGCTGCCATGTGAACAATATAACAACTGCAAACAGTGTAACAAATAGAGCGCATCCCTGAATGGGCATCCGTCCAAACCTCAAAAACTTTAGTAAAAGGTGAGCTATTCCAGTGTGTTGCCTGGTGAGGTGCGTGTGATAGCGGTGACTTGTCTGCACTATTCCCCCTCCCATATCTCCCCTGAGTACGGGAGGTGCAGTAGTGTGTCGTGAATTAAACTAATGCGCAGGTCTGGTGCGAGTCGCAGCGGCAGGAGCCCGCGAATGCAGACGAGAGTGGCATCAAACGCCTTGAGTCCCGCCCCCGCACAGCAGGCTGTCCCCTGTTGTTACACATGTGCCTTGGTAGGCTCCAAGGACCCCCCAGTACACAGTACAGTTCAACGAAATGTGCACAAACATATAAAAGGGGGAATAGCAATTCTTGGCCTATGTGTGTAAACCTTGTACGAAGTTAGCTCTCTGACATAATATCACACAATTTGGTCAGCAGTCTGTGGAGTAACCACTGGCAGGTTCGAGTCTTCTGAGATCGCGGTGGATGAAGACGACGCACCGCTGGTTCCCGGAGCACTGCCCATGTAGGCCTCCATGCGATCACTGCTATGCATTATCCCAAGGGTCGCCACCGCTTCAAGTACCTCCTGCCGTTCCATTCTGATTCTCTCCGGGCTGGGCGCTACTGTGCCCGGTCTTGCCGTTTGGTGTACCCCCCGGCGCCAACGCCTTCTGGACCTCCTCTCCGTTCATCTGCCGGCCTCTGTACCAGAAGGTCTTGTTCCTGTCCACTGCCCCGACTCCTCCAACCAATCACACACGTCCGCCGGGAAGTCGAAACAGCGAGTCCCCTCCTTTGTGACCACTCTCAGCTGGGCTAGGAACAGCAGGGCGTAAGGCAGCTCCAGTTCCCTAAGTTGACCCTTCACCGCCATGTTGTTACTTCTTCGCTGCTGCACAGTCGCTGTGTAGTCCGGGAAAAACATAACTCGACTGCTGCCCACATTCAGGTCGCCTAATTTCCGGGTTTCACGCAGGACCATGTCCCTGTCGCAGTAATTAAGAAGTTTGAAGAGGAACGGGCGTGGCCTGGCCCCCGGCCTGGGCTTCTGTGCCGGTCCTCTGTGTGCTCTTTCCACAACATATTGTTGAGATAACGCCCCCTGGGGCAGGAGGTCACGCAACCAGCGCTCAACATACTGCTCCGGATTTTTTCCTTCCTCTCCCTCTGGAAGACCCACCACGTGGATATTATTGAGCCAGACGCTCCCTTCCACATCATCTATCCGGTCTTCAAGCGCATGGACCTGGACCTTGTAGTGCTGCGGTATTACTCTGGGTAACTGGCTGGAGCTCTTGAAGTGTTTGACTATGTACTGTAACTCTCTCAGCCAGCTCACGGTGATCAGCGTGGAGGAGGGTGAAGTCCGACGTGACCTTGTCGATCCTCGTTTCTAGGGACTCCTTGGTCTTCTCCAGGGTAGTGCCAATCCTCTCCACCGCTGCAAGTACAGAGTCCATCTTGGCCGAGAGGGCCGCTGCTTACGGCTCCATTTCTCCACTTTGGCGCCCTTGTGGGGGTTCCAAGCTCCCCGTGCGCATCTGTCCTTGCTGCGACTTGTCCCGCAGCCGGCCCATCGCAAGTTGGAGAGCAGTTGGCATCCACAAGCTGTCCGCAGGCTATGAGGGCACAACCAGTTGCAGGTCCTCTCGACCAGGGCCCCCTCCTGCTGTCCAAATGAAAGAGTGCTGTGTTGCGCAGCTAACAGAGCATTCCACTGGGGCTCCCCCCTTCCTGAGTGATGTCTGGAGTTCCGCGGCTCATTCCTCAGGGACCCAATGCCCAGTCCCAAGGGTTGGGGGAAAACCATCTACATTGTGCCAGCCACAGGTACTAGGGGGCACAATAACCCACCCTCAGCGTCTCCTGGTCAGTGTGGGGGTTCCCTTGCTACTCCTTGCCTGTTCTGGGGCACCGCACCACTGTCCTTGCTTCTCTGGTGCACTGGCCAGCAGGACCTCCCGTGCCCCTCACTGATGGTACTCAGCAGGGCCAGTACAGGTACGCCACAACCCCACCTGGTACACCTGGTAGGTGCCCGCCTGAAGGCCTCTGAGTCCCTGGGCGTTCCCGCTCTATTGCTCCCCTATTGCGTGCAGCACCACCACGACAAGGCTGCATCTGGTAAAGTCCTGGTCGGTCCGTCCGTGGCAGCGCGGTTAATCAGCGCCTCAACAGGGGCCGCCCTCTCCTGGCAGCTCCTCACAAGTCTCCGACTCTCAGAGTCCCACTAGGAACCCACAGGCGCCCCACTCACTATTGTCGGGCGCGTCCTCCGTCCTCAGGTTCACCACTGGGGTCGAAAGTGCGCCACACTAGTGCTGGTCCCACTCAAAACGGCGCCCGCTCCCTACCGCACCAATCTGCAGGCCAGCAGTGTCTCCAGGCCCGGCGACAAACAGCTCCCTCCAACTCCTCCGATTCCTCAGGAAACTTTAGGTACACCGCCTCGCAGATCCTGCACACTGGATGGCTGCTCCTGGGCTGTACTACCAGCCGCTGCGTACCGCCCAGCGGGGGCAACCACCTGTTCCGCCTGCGCCCCTCCGTTGATGTGCGCTAGCCCCTAGGGTACACTGCAATCCTCCCATGGGCCCAGGTCAGTCCACAGCCGCCCGCACCTCACCTTAGAAGGGGGCCCGCATCACAACCAGGCCTCATTCCTCACCTCTCTGCCAGCATGTACAGACTTCCGGATCCCTGCAGCTTTCAGTAGCCAACACGGTCACTGCAGGGCCCGCAGCTCTCACAGGGCCTGAACGGGGCCGGGACCCCAGCTCACCTCCCGCTGCCCAACTCCACAGCTCAGACGCGGCGGTAGCCGCCACCGCTCGGGGCATGAAGGGCGGTTTCACTTTCCGAGCCACGCCGCTCTTCCAGGCTGTAGCTCTTCTCCGCTACTCGGCTGCCAGCGAGCCCTCGTAGTGCCTCACTTCCTTTGTGGGTCCGCACCTCGCCAGTCTCCGCTCCACACCTCAGAGCCCAGCAGCGGCGCCAGGCAGTCAGCGCCTCCGGTTTGTGGCGTGCTTCGGCACCCGGGACGCCGCGCTCACAGGGCAGTGCAGGGCCGTACTTGCAGCGCTCTTGTAGCTGCCTCACGGTGCAGTCTCAGGTTTCATTGGCGGCCTCCCAGCTGCTCTCCCAGCGCCCCGTCTCGCGATTCGAGATCAGCAAACCGCCGTGTTGTGCAGGCTCTCCACTGCTTCCCCGCACCAGTCCCGCACCAGGTGGGCGCAAATTGCATCTCAGCAGGAGAAATCCTGGATGTACGTCAGTACAACACGATCATTTTGATTGCGGTACTTTACAACGCGGTTTTCACAACGCAAGTCGTTACAACGACTTGCATTGGAGGGCGCTGGATTGAGGATTAATTTAATTTTCAATTCCAACTCCAGCCCACGTAACAGTAGGGAAGGTGTTGGAATAGAAAATCAAACTATTCCTTAAGCAAGAGCGCCATCCAGCGCAAGTCGTAGTAATGACTTGCGTTGTAATGGCTGCGTCGTAAAGGTCGCACGGTGTAAACACCGCGTTGTAAAGGATGTTTCCCGAAATCCCAGGAGAAACCGGGAGTATCGGTCGGAGCTTCAGTGCCTCACGTCTACCATGTTGGCTGGCTGGCCACGCCCCCCCCCCTTATTTACAATGCTCTTATGACTTGCACCCCGCTTATCTTAAAGACAAGCTCACCATGTCTGGTGGATCTTGACACATCCACAGTCAGGACACAATCAGACTGCAGACTGAGGAGTTTAAAAAAAGAAAACAATAAGTCTGCAAGCCTTCTCAATTTATGTACCCAGGATCGCTGCTTCAATTTAGAAAACTGTTGAAGATTCACCTCTTTAAAAAACACTACATCACAATGTATCAAACACCCATAACCCAGCTTCCTTACCTCATACTTGTTTATTTTATCCTTGTCACTGACCATGTACAACGCTTAGCTGCCTTTTTGCTAGGTTTGCGCTATAGAAATACTGAATGCATGCATACATAATTTAATGAACTGGTAAAATAGGTTTTAAACAGCTGCACTGTCTACTCAGACCTAAAACGGTAGTATCCTATTTAATCATCAGCTGACTAAGATGCACGTTCTGTAAATGGGTACTTTCACATATGACCAAGAGTGAGACAGTGGTGTAACATCAGCAGTGCCTTGTTTAAAAGCAGCACTAGACATCAGCCACCTCTGCTGAAGGGGTAGATACACACTGGATGTAACAACTGTGAATGAGGTACCTACTGCTGCATACCATTGTGAAGATGTATATGATTTGATATATATGTTTATGCCTCAGGCATGCATCACGTATGACACATTGACTTTATTTGAGGGGTAGGTGGTTATTACTGGGATGAGTACAAGGGTGGGTCTGTATATTTTACAAATGCCATGTGAGTGTCTGAGACATCTACACCTGGCTGTGATTTGGGGATTGGCAATATGGCATGCTAGATAATGCACAGGATTTTATCATACTTTGTACGTTTCATTTCAACAGGGGTTCTGTAGTAGGGGATCTCTGTGTATAGTCATAATCTAGTGAATAGTCCCGCCCATATGCGCGGACCCCAGAGCAATCAAAAATAATCTCTTAAGTTGTCCAAACATGCAGAACTGCACAGACACTTAAGAGAGAATTTAAAGACAGATAATGCAGCCTATATCCACAGGCTACACTGTCCAGTACTTCGACTAGAAATTCCACCAAAAATCCACAAACAGCACAGCCTGTCCAGGGTTTTCTTACAGAGAAAACCTTGCCTGTAACAGCAAAACCCTCTGGAATGATAGAGAGGAAGAAGTGGACAGACAAGCCCCATAGGATGCCATTATGTGGCTCAAAACGGGATACTGTGCCTTTAAGAGAACTTTCCAGAAGCCTCACAGTATCCCAGAATGCACTGCAGGTCCCTTCCACCTTCAGTTCTTTTTTCTGGCTCCTGCTAGCAGGACCCTGGAGCATTAGCTCTTCCTTTTTGAGCTTTTTCTATATTATTTTTTTACAGCTTCACTCGACGTCTTTGGCCTTTATCTACATTCTGCTGTGTTTTTTTGGAAGAATTTCTGCAGTATTCTTGTCTTATACTACTTCTAGTCTGACAAGTGCTTTGTCTGCAGCTGTACTGAAGGCCAAAGCTGAAGCTCACAGGTTTGTATTCTGTGTTTGCCTGTGTCTTTTGACACCTGTCTTCTCTGTGACTTCTTTTCTGGGAAGCTTTGGCTCCCAGGTTTAGAACAGAGGAGTTTGAAGGCATCTTCAGCCTCTGGGTAAGGAGAGGGTGGGTCCTCTATCGAGTCCCATGCTGTAACCTCTGGGGTTATCCCCGGTAAAGGCACGTCTGGGCTATGACGCGGTTCCGGTCGGCTTCGAGGACGTGGAGCGTCATGGAGATGCCTCGGCGTCGTGGAGATTCCTCAATGCCTCGACGTCGATGGAGTGCCTCGACGTCGATGGAGTGCCTCGACGTCGATGGAGTACCTCGACGTCGATGGAGTACCTCGACGTCGATGGAGTACCTCGATGTCGATGGAGTACCTCGACGTCAATGGAGTACCTCGACGTCGATAGAGTGCCTCGACGTCGGTGGGGTGCCTCGACGTCGGTGGGGTGCCTCGACGTCGGTGGGGTGCCTCGACGTCGGTGGAGTGCCTCGACGTCGGTGGAGTGCCTCGACGTCGATGGAGTGCCTCGACGTCGATGGAGTGCCTCGACGTCGATGGGGTGCCTCGACGTCGATGGGGTGCCTCGACGTCGATGGGGTGCCTCGACGTCGATGGAGTGCCTCGACGTTGATGGGGCAGGGATGCTCGACGTCATGGAGCAGTGATGCTTGACGTCATGGAGCAGTGATGCTCGACGTCATGGAGCAGTGATGCTCGACGTCATGGAGCAGTGATGCTCGACGTCATGGAGCAGTGATGCTCGATGTCATGGAGCAGGTATGCTCGACATCACGGAGCAGTGATGCTCGACGTCACGGAGCAGTGATGCTCGACGTCACGGAGCAGTGATGCTCGACGTCACGGAGCAGGTATGCTCGACGTCACGGAGCAGTGATGCTCGACGTCACGGAGCAGGTATGCTCGACGTCACGGAGCAGTGATGCTCGACGTCATGGAGCGGTGATGCTCGACGTCATGGAGCGGTGATGCTCGACGTCATGGAGCGGTGATGCTCGACGTCATGGAGCGGTGATGCTCGACGTCCTGGAGCGGTGAGGCTCGACGTCATGGAGCGGTGAGGCTCGACGTCATGGAGCAGTGATGCTCGACGTCATGGAGCAGTGATGCTCGGCATCATGGAGCAGTGATGCTCGACGTCATGAGACAGTGATGCTCCTTTTGGGGCGTTGGTCGCTTGGACTCCGCTATCTTCCGTTGGGTCCAGACGTCACGGTTATGGATGTCTCGGCGTCTCGGTGTTTGACACCGTGGTGACATTTTGACGTCGGAGTGTTGGTTATCGTAGAGACAGTCACTGTCTTAGTGATGGTGACGTCGTAATGAAGTCGACGTCATGGGTTACAGCCGCGGAACACTTACCGGTGCTTGCGGCCTGGGTCTTGTTCCGGGCCTCGCTCCGTGTTGAGCCCCTCTTCGTAGGAGGGGACTTTGTGTTCCTGGCACCGTCCACTCATGATGCCCAGCAGTTGATCGGCGTCGAGGAACCCTTCTGATGGGGAGTCTGTGGCTACTCACCACGTGTAAGCGAGGGACGTTGGTCCTTTTTTGCTTAGTTTTGAGTATTCGCATGCCTACTCATCGGCTAGGCAGGGGCCTTTGGCCCCTCAGTCTGCGAATCCCCGTGCCTTGATGCGTCTTCCTCGAGTACGGGGAGTCCCTCTCCGACTCTTAACTGGTTGGCGGTACTTAGCTTTGGTCCGCTACCACCTGCCAGGAGGTTCTGGCTTCGAATGTACTTCTGACTTGGTCGCAGGGGTGGCGGCACGTAGACGTCATGCTGTGGCCCGCTGTTGCTGGGCGGTTGTGGTAGGATCCCTGTGTGGGGGTGTTTTCTTCACCGATTTATGGTTCCCCTGCCAAGAGACAGAAGGGAAGCCTTACAAGGGACCTGATGGTTTCAGTTCTAAGCATCGGTGTCGGAGCGGAGTTTTCTCTCCTGCCGACCCCCAAGTATTGTGGGTTTGTCCTACGTTGCCTTACTTGTTTTCGTCGGACGTCTCTGCAGCCTGCGGCTCAGCAGGGTGCTTCTACTCTCCCGTTCTTTGGGCAACCCTTGGGCTGCCGTGGGGGTAGTGAGTGGTCCGCATAAGTCTGACTCGAGCCTTTTGGAAGGCTGTAGGTTTGGGGCGTGGAGACCGGCTTGAGGCCTCCTTCCCTTTCTAGCGGCGTTTTTTCCTCCAAGGGTTTGTCTGTGGTCCCGGGCCGCCTTTAATACTTCACAAGTATATTGTGCGCATACGCGGGAGAGCTTGATGCTCCTCGGCGAACAAAGGCCGGCCGGGTCTAAGTCAGTCTTCGGTTCATCAGCCCTTCTCCAGCTATTCCTCCGGTCAGCTCGCAGTTTCAGCTGCGCGAGCTACAGGCGGAGGCCGATATCCTGTTCAGGAAAAGGGCGATAGGAGACGTGCCTCTGTCTCAAGGGGAAGAGGTCTGTACTCCCGGTTCTCTCTGGTTCGCCAGAAGGACAAGAAAGAGTTCAGGTCCATTCTGGATTTGCGACAAGCAAACAAGTGGATTCGCAGAGAGAGGAATTTCGCATGCTATCGTTGCATCAGGTTTTCTCCTCAGCTGCAACAGGGAGGTTGGCTCTGTCATAGGTCTACAGGATGCGTACTTCCGGCGATTCCGAGTCGGCGCTGATCATTATCAGTACACAGTACTGCCAGTCGGGCTGCCCTCTGCGCCCAGAACATTCTCGAAGTGCATGACGGTGGTAGCTGCACACCTGAGGATACACGAGGTGTTTGTCTACCCGGACCTGGACGATTGGTTGATCAAGGCCTCCTCTTTCTCGGAAGCTCTAGCACACTTCCAGAAGACGTGCGTTCTTTTGAACGAGCTGGGGTTGCACATCAACATGTCCAAGGCTGTCCCGATTTCGGTCCAGTGCATACAGTACTTGGGAGCCTCCATCGATACGCTGTCAGCAAGCGTGTCTCCTTCGGAGGAGAGACGATTATCACTCCTTCGGAAGGCTTAGGCTCTTATGACCGCTCCATCTACAGCAGTGGGGACGGTGTCTTCTCTACTGGGGTCGATGGCCTCTGGTATCTTCCTCACGCCACACGCACGGCTGCACATGAGACCTTTGCGGAGTGCTTGGAGGATCAGTGGGGTCAGAGGAATGGATCTTGGGACGACAGGATACGACTGTCTCTGCATGCGCTTCAGTCTCTGAAGTGGTGGTGTTCGGCGGAGAATCTCCTCAGAGGGGTTCCCTTTCACAAGGACATTCCCGCACACACTATCGTGACGGATGCGTCTCGCCACGGCTGGGGGGCACATTCCGGAGACTTACGAATGCAAGGAACGTGGTCCCTGTTGGAGTCCACGTATCACATCAATTTCCTGGAACTCAGAACTGTTCGCTTGTCACTGAAGGCGTTTCTTACGTCCTTCCAGACCAACTCTCTGCTTGTACAGACGGACAATACGCCCACGATGTATTGCCTCACCAAGTAGGGGGGTTCGAGATTGCGCACTCTGTCGCAGGAGGCGCAGGCGATCTGGCGCTGGCTTCTAGCCGGAGGACTGACGATCATGGTTACCCATCTGCTAGGTGTGCAGAAGGTTCGGACAGTCGCACTGAGCAGACTGATTCAGGAAGACCACTAATGGGTCATAAACGACGAAGTACTAGGAGAAGTCTTCGCATGGTGGGGGACTCCAGACGTAGATCTGTTCTCCACCTCCGAAAGCAGCAAATGCTGAGACTTCGCCTCCGGGTACTACCAGCAGGGGACGCTGGGGTATGCATTATGGATTACCTGGTCGAACAGCTTTCTGTACGCTTTTCCGCCCATTCCCCTGATTCCGGCGGTACTCATCAAACGGTCCCAGTCCAGGGCACGGATGATCCTGATTGCCCTGGAATGGCCCAGGCAGTGGTGGTTCACGGACCTGCTTCACCGGTCTCTCCTTCCTCACATACGGCTGCTGTGCAGGCCGGATCTTCTCACGAAGTTCGGGGGGGGGGGCTGATGTTGCACCCCAACCTCTCGTCTTTGAGTTTGGCGGCATGGCTCCTGAGTAGTGCGTTATGTCCATTTGAATCTACCAGAAGTTTGTATGGACATACTGAAGGAGGCTAGGCGACCTTCCACTAGGACTTCTTATGCTTACAAGTGGAAGAGGTTTTTGCATCTGGTGCAAGTTCAAGGACTATGATCTACGGACGTAGAAGGAAGATGTCATCCTTCCGTATCTTCTACACCTGGCGCAATCTGGCCTTAATGTCCATTGCATTGAGGTTCATCTTGCTGCGCTGACGGTCTACAGGACATGGCCTTCGCAGACTTCCTTCTTGCAGGTCCCTGTGATCAAAGTGTTTTTTGGAAGGCTCGAAGACAGTGTTCCCTGCTGTCCGGCTTCCTTCGCCTTCATGGGAATTGAACGTGGTGCTGTCCTGATGGATGAAGGGGCTTTTTGAACCTATTCATAAGGCTTCATTGCAGCACCTGTACTGGAAGGCGGCGTTCCTCGTGGCCGTTACATCGGCCCGCTGGGTGAGGGAAATTCGGGCATTGTGTGGCCAGGAACCTTATACTGTATTTCATGCTGCTAAGGTTGTTCTGCGTACTCACCCTAAAAGTTCTTCCGAAGGTTGTATCTGACTTCCATGTTAACCAGACTATACCTTTGCCTACGAGTTTTCAGGATCCTTCATCTCCAGCGGAACGGTCTCTGCGTTCCCTGGATGTTAGGAGGGTGTTGAAATTTTATCTGAATAAACCAAGGATATTCGTAGGTCAGAATAATTGTTTATCAATTATGGATCAGTCAGGACCGGTCTTGCTACCTCTAAACAGTCCATCTCGAGGTGGATTGTGTCCTGTATACAATTGTGTTACCAAAAGGCTGATAAGACCTTAGGGGGTAAACCTAAGGCTCATTCCACCAGGGGCAAAGCTGCCACGACTGCTTTGCTCCGTAGTGTTCCGCTTGCTGATATCTGCAGGGCAGCCACTTGGAAGTCGGTCCATACCTTTGTTAAGCATTACTGTCTGGACACTGTTGCCAGGGCAGATGCTCGGGTTGGGCAGGCTTCGCTGCGAAATCTGTTCGCACAGTAGTGGTGTTATTTCTCTTTTCTCCACCGCCGCTTTGGTGTGGGGATGGGCTTGCCATTCTATTCACTAGATTATGACTATACACAGAGATCCCCTACTACAGAAGGAGTAGTTTCTGTCCTGTAACTCCAGTTCTGTAGTAGGGGTATCTCTGTTATAGTCATAAGCGCCCACCCTCCTCCCCGGTGGAGAGAGATATTCATGTAAGAAATACTACAGGTCTGGCGTGTTACGCCTTCAAAAAGAACTGAAGGTGGAAGGGACCTGCAGTGCATTCTGGGATACTGTGAGGCTTCTGGAAAGTTCTCTTAAAGGCACAGTATCCTGTTTTGAGCCACATAATGGCAGCCTATGGGGCTTGTCTGTCCACTTCTTCCTCTCTATCATTCCAGAGGGTTTTGCTGTTACAGGCAAGGTTTTCTCTGTACGAAAACCCTGGACAGGCTGTGCTGTTTGTGGATTTTTGGTGGAATTTCTAGTCGAAGTACTGGACAGTGTAGCCTGTGGATATAGGCTGCATTATCTGTCTTTAAATTCTCTCTTAAGTATCTGTGCAGTTCTGCATGTTTGGACAACTTAAGAGATTATTTTTGATTGCTCCGGGGTCCGCGCATATGGGCGGGACTATTCACTAGATTATGACTATAACAGAGAAACCCCTACTACAGAACTGGAGTTACAGGACAGAAACTACTCCTTCTGGCTCAAGGCCTTAACTGGTCCTAACAGGCCATTGCCGTATCTGTGTCTTCCCTTTGCTGGGGATGTCATGGGGATAGATGCCCTGGATAGTTGATTGAAGTAGGCGGAATGCAAGAAGTGATGCCACTGTACAGCTAGCTGATTGGAAATTGTGTCCTCCTGCTTAGATTCTTCTTTTAAAGATGATTTTGGCGGGACACCAGTGACGTCACTTCCTGTGTTGATGGATGATGATAACTCTAAGGATGTTACTTTCTGTGCAGATTGATAATGGAAAATTCAGTGGTGTTACTTCTTGAATAGAAGGATGATGAGAAATGAAATCCTCTTGCTTTGCTTCTTCTTTTATTGACAGTTATGGGGAAAAACAAGTGCAGCCAATAACTGCAAATGGATGATGGAGAATCCAGTGATGTCACTTTGTGTGCATGTGGATCATGGGATATTCAGTGATGTCTCTTTCTGTTCAAGTGGATGATAGGAAATTGAGTGATGTCACTCCCTGTTCAGTGGAAGATTGAAAATGAAGTTCTCTTGCTTGACTTCTCTTGAGGTTGGTTTTGGCTGGAAACCAATGACGGCACTTTCTGTGCAGATGGATGATGGGAAATGCAGCGGTGTCACTTCTTGTGCAGATGGGGGATTACCCTTTCCCTCATATTTTTAACTGTCTGGTGTATTAATCTGCCTTCTAGTTTGTTCTTCTCTTGGAACCCATGAGTTGCTATTTTTATCTGAAAAGAATACTCAGTCATCACAGTGTTTGTTTACTTCATTTATTTATCTATTTTAATCATCCTTTCCCAAAAGCCAGCATTTCTACTACTTTTTCTCATTATTGGTAAAGCCAATTGGTTCAGCTTTAATGTACTAAACAGTGTTTGTGCATGCAATGTATACAAACATCATTAGTGCATGCCTGTGTTGCATACATTACCATTTTTAGTCTGATGTGTGGACTTTGCCAGTGCTTGTTTATGCCTGTATGCCTATGAAAATGTGTATTTCAGAATAGGATACCGGATTGAGTTTAATAGTTTATTACATGCCACTTGTTCCCTGATTGATGCTTTTTAATTATTCATTGAACAGTGTCCATAAGGTGAGAAACCGATCATTAACTAGCATGGGAATCTGGCTTTATGGATTCTGTTTCTGCCATTCACAGTGATATTGATCATCTCTCATAGGCTGTGTATATCTTTGTCCTTGTCCCTTTATTACAAGCAGGGAAGACAGCTATGCTTCATATAAAAGCATTGTAGGAAATTGGATATTTAGTTGGGGGGGGGGGGGGTGAGAGCCCCACTCAAGTAATAAACACAGTCCTTGTCAGGATAAAAAACAAAAGTCACTAAATAAACCTGTGCTTAACCCTCTGGTAGCATGACACAAAAGCAGTCAGTTTTAACTTAGAGGCATTTTGTAAAGTCTTTATCAGGCGCTTAGTAATAAAGTGAAACCACAACAGAGGAAAAATCCCAAACCAATTTGTAAACATAGAGTATATTTTAGTAAATAAAATTACACCAAAATGACAAAAGTCCAATAAGTAGGACCAGAGTTATGGATTTTTAAAGGTACTGGTGAAAATAGCACCAAGAAGCACATAGTGCTGCTCATGTTCATCTGGTTGAGCTGGACATGGTCAAAGTCACACGTTCTGGCTGACTGTGATGGAGCATGGGTCAGATACAGGGACCACATTCATCTCTTTGAAGCGTTTACCTTCTCACACAGTCCAGTACCGTGCAAGGGGTCCCAGCTGGAGCTTTGCAATGGTGGGAACTGTGAGTGGTCGTTGCTGACACAAAGAGCAGGGTGCAGTCAAACCTTTGTGTTGGTAGGACACTTGGGCTGTCAGTCGGGATCGCGAAGATCTCAAAACTTCTGGGTTTTCACCTGGAGTTCAGCTTTTCCAGTTTTCAAATAGGAAGAATACATTTTGACACTTGCCACTGGCACAGGACCTGGGAGGGACCTCCTCGGGACAGTACTAAATTCAACAGAGGCCAGCAGCTGGGCAGTTGCAGGGGAGGTCTCTGGAAGCTTGTTGTTTTCCTGTAACTCAAACAGGAGGCCATCCAACTGAAACCTGGAGTCACTTATGGGAACCCTGAGCTCAAGGCAAGTAGTTCTTGCCTTCCTTCTTTAGACTGCATACAGTATTCCTTCTGAATCTTCCACAGATCCAGGAGTGTTCTCATGAGATTTTCTGAGGG
Organism: Lissotriton helveticus; assembly: GCF_964261635.1. Taxonomy (NCBI): domain Eukaryota; kingdom Metazoa; phylum Chordata; class Amphibia; order Caudata; family Salamandridae; genus Lissotriton; species Lissotriton helveticus. The sequence goes on along the minus strand of NC_136062.1, from coordinate 190,107,601 downwards.
TGCCACTTTTATTCCCAGTGCCAGCATGTGTGTGATAGTCCCTCTCTTTGACTACCTCCAACCTTGTTCTGGTCAGTTCTACCTCTTCCCCTGAGATTGACTCCAAACGATCTAGGGTAGCAAAGGGCAGGCAGGCCCCGGTGTCAGCTGCATTTGCCAGTGACAGAGCATGCAGCTTCAGAAGTAAGGAATGGTCTTGGCACAGCCCGCAGGATACATTTTGAAGAACAGGATGGACTGTATACAACCCCCAAGCCATCCTGCTCAGGAGTGGAACGCCCTTCCCTACACCCAAGGTTCCTTTCTTTCCTGCCTGGAAGGAATACACATCACACTACAGGAGAGCCATTTCAGTCATGTGAGCCTGGGCAGTGTTTGAAATTCAAAATTGGTTTAGGCTGAAAAATGTAAACTTTCTAAAAGAGGCATTTTCAGAATAGTAACTTAAAATCCAACTTTACTGTTAAAGACTTTTTAAAATTATAATTTAGAAGAAGTTTTTTTCTTTCTGCTCCCAAACTGAAGTTATCACTTATTATGTGTAATCAGAAAACCCAGTGTTAGTCTACGGGAGACTTATCCTTGCTACTGTGAAAAATGACTGGGGGTTTTTCACTGCCAAGACACATAAAACGCAGGTGCACATGTTCTACTTTTTAAGAACGTTTGGGCCATGTAAAAGCTTTAATTTGCCAAGTCCAAATGACAGATTAAAACTGTACCACAGGCTGCAGTGGTGGGCCAGAGACATGTTTTACAGTGCTACTTTAGTGAGTGGAAAATGAGTGCTGCATCCCACTTGTAGCATTTAATTTACCAACCGTGGGTACATACATTACTGTATCCTTGGGATTTATAAATAAATAAAATAAAATAAACTGATCTACATCAATTTTACCATGTTTAGAAAGGAGAGCACCAGCACTCTACCACGGTTAGCAAGAGTAAAGTGCGGAGGGTCCAAAAAACGAATAAACCAGGTTCGGCATTGGAAGACCAAAATCTGGGGTCACCTTGACGAAATTGTCCGGTCCAAGCATGAACAGAAAATATACCATACACAGTGAGGGGATCGCGGAAGTGTCTTTTCACGGACAGAGGAATAAAGCATGCAGTGTTGTGAGGTCCGTATAATAGGAAAGGCAAAGGAATTAAATTAGACCAACAGATACGAGATAGCAACAGTCCGAGGGGCTGAATGAAGATGAGGTGGTGAGAAGACGGATAACAAAAGCATAAAGAAAAAGGAAGGAGAGAGAGACATGTTTGGTACTTCTATCAAATACAAATCGTGAGTTTCTAGAGCCATGTTGGATGACGTATTACCTGTAAATGCTTATTCCTGATGTTATTCTCCAAAGACATGTAATCTCTTATTTATTCTCCTCAGAATTACCAATAATGATAATTCATGTGGAGGTAAGGCAGATTACTACAGACTACTTCAGGGCGCTTCTATTGAGTCTCCAGTTGGTTAGCCTGGACTAACTAAATATTTATCTTAGGTTTGCATTAAAAAAACATTTTTCACCCTTTTTCTTGTGAATAACACTATTTCTCCCGAGTTCCAGGCCGCAGTTGAGTAGGCCCATCCAGACTGCATACAACTTACTTGACACTTGCCCCTCCAGCCACAGAGTCCCCGCATTTTAGAAGACCTCAAGGTCTTCCCTGCCCACGCTGAAACTGTAGAGACCACTCACCTTTTTAATTAATTTCTGACAAGAATGGATAGCCTTAGAAGGCCTCAGGCCTACAGGCCGTTATAGAATGAAACACGTGTTGACTGTATCTACAAAGTGGACTGATTACTTTGAGGACCTTTATCAAAAACATGATGATTAATAAAATAAAGCACATTCTTCTGTCCTATCAAAAAAGCGTGGTTAATTGAGAAGGAAGTACAGAGAGAGAGTGGCTCGCCAATTACACTAAAAGGGGCTCTGTGATCCTGGAAGTAGAGACAGAGGAGGGGGAGCGCCTATATGGACAGGAAGACATCAATGACAGATTTGGAGAGTATTATACATCCTTCTATGCCCAATAAAACACTCAGAATCCCCATGACATTGATGATTTGTTGCACCCATTGCCCTTCTAACGGTCACTCGGGATGTAGCCGTGGAGCTGGGTGGTGCTGTACACTCCAAGAGGTGAAAGCCGCAATAAAGTACATGGCATGGAGTAAAGTGCCTGGCTCAGACAGTCTTGCTGTGGAGTTTTACGCCTTGTGTAGGGAAGAACTTGCACCTAAACTAATGGACCGGTATTCAACAGCACAGACACTGGGCCAACTACCGACGTCCACTTGTGAAGCTCTAGTGGTTATAGTGCTAAAACCTGCCCTTGCCAAGATGTTAGGGCATATCATTCATTGTCCATGCTCAACGTGGACTACAAGAGACTTAGTCGAGTGCTTGCTGCTTGCCTCTTGCCCTATATGACTTGACTGTTTCACGTAGACCAAGCAGGGTTTATATCAAGGCACAATGTGGCGCTCATAATCCGGAGGCTACTAGCACTAATAAAAGGTGACACAGTTGATAAACAAAGAGCAGTGATCATGGCAAAGGACATCGAAAAAGCTTTTGACCGTCTGAGCTGGGAATTCCTATATCAAGTGATGAATATGGGATCAGGGGTGGCTTTGTACGATAGACTAGGCTCCTTCACTCGAAATCTACGGAGTGAGTAAAAATCAGCAGGGTGAGCTCGGAAATATATGAGGTGGGGAGCAGGAGCAGGCAAGGATGCCCTCTTTCGCCTTTGTTGTTTGTTTTAGCAGTGGAGCCTTTGCTCTACAGTGCACGATCCAGAACATATTATCAATGACTGGAGGTCCGGAGTACACAACACCATATTGCCTTATATGTCAATGACATGTTAGTATTTTTACTGGATCTAGATGTGGACCTAGTAGGACCAATAGATTTACTGGAGAGCTGTGGGTGAGTATCAGGCCTATGCATACATTGGCAAACATGTCCCCCATTCTCATTCTGTAGGAATATGCCTCCTACAGAACTGCGATGGGAAGAGACATGCCTGAAGTTCTCAGTTGTTAAATTTTACCATGGACCTCGGGACCTCCTAGACAATAATGTTGAGGCGGTTGTCCAAATGCTGCCCTCGAGTGTAGATTTCTGGTAATCACTAGCACTATCCGTGGCCGGTAGAGTTGCTGTGGCTAAGATGATAGCTGTTCCCCAGCTCCTTTACTTTTTTCCAATGTTGCCACTGCTTATTCCCCACAGAATTTTCCGAGACCCTGAGTCACTAATGATTGAGCTACTTTGGGAGACAGGCAGACACAGGGTGGCAATGTCTAAATTACAGCCCCCGGTGATGAAGGGAGGTCTGGCTGCACCAGACTTGGTCATTCTACCTAGTGGTGCAGCTACAGTGGTTTAACCAATGGATATATCACCGACTGAACCCCGCGGAAGAGGTAGCCTGCTCGGTTCCTGTACCTTTGGATTTCTTTGAGGTATTTTTGAATCCCTGTCTGCGTCGCTGGGAAGGCCCTCAGGCGTTACAGGTTGCTCTTCGTTGTTGGCAGCTCTGCCTCCAGAGAACCCATACTCAACCTCCGTACTCACAAGATCTGCCTCTGCAGGGGCTGGGACTATTGGCGCAAGCCTGGGTCTTGCAGAGACTTGCGGAGTGATGCACTTAAGCGTTGTCCCGGATGGGGGATCTGTTAAAAAACTGAGAGCTTCTCCTATTTGAAGACTTATCCCTGGAGTTCAGGCTCCTGAGAGAACAACTCTTATTATACAGGGCAGTAGTTGAAATGATTATGAACATTGAGGCCTCAGATTGACTGAATCCCCTCTTCCCACACGAGCTGCCAGGTGCTCTGTACTACTATTGTCTGAGTTAAGACAGTTACACCCCTCTATTGGGCCCTGTGAGAAGATGTTATCACCCCGACCCTGTGGACCTACAGGAGAAATGAGAAAGAGATTTGAAAATCCAGATCCCAGACACAGATTGGGCAAAAATTAATGAATGCAATCCCGTAGTGTCTAGAAATTACATATTTAAGTTGATCAACTTTTATTTTCTGCACAGACTTACCTCATCCAGTAAAATAAATATGTTCTATCGGACAGCCGAGGCATCGTGCCCCAGATGTGGTGAACATTGAGCTGAGATGTTTCACATGGTGTAGGCTTTCCCTTCCCTTTCTGGATTCTTGGAGGAGGTAATAGGCTCTGTTAATGGTGTTACTCATCAGGCAATTCCTTGCCTATCAATGGCCTGCTTGCTGTGGGGATTCCCGCACCCAGCCAAATGTAAAACCACCAATAGATTTACAGACTTAGCTCAGATTCTTGCAAAAGTAGAAATTACACTGCATTGGAAGGTCAACAGAGTTCCGGGCGTAGCTAAATGGATGGAAGAGCTTGTTAAATGGGCAGGGTTAGAGGGTGAAGTACTGCTCTGAGAAGCAAAAGGGGGGGCAAGATTGACAGGGCGGGCACCTGGGAGAACCTAGTGGTCTGTTTGAGAGACCTCAATCTGGACATGCCATAAGGGTCCCCAAAACCCGATGACAGGTTAGAAGGAGGTTCTTTTTAGACATATGCTGTATCCAAACAATGTAGGGGTTCAGATGATGAACACATGTCTGTGGGCTGAACAGGAGTTAGGAAACTGACTGTATACTTACTATTGGAAAACATGGCAATGGGCACGGAAGGTGGGGCTGAGGGGGTATGTTTTCTATGAGCAGGAAGGGCTTGATAAGTATAAGGATGTATGTATTGCTTGTTTAGTAATGACCTGTACTGCAACTATTCAATCTCGTAGCAATGTATGTAAATAGATGAATCTTACTATTGCATTAGGCTCGTGGACCACTTGAAGTTCATAATAAAAATTTGTTATAAAAAAATTGAGGAGGAAGTGGGCTTACCCCACTTCAAAGAGTGCAAAAACACTACTAATACTCTATTGGTATTATTAGTTAATACACTGTGGGTCTGAAGGGGTGGGGCTTCTAACTACTCCATTTTTCTACTTTCTTCTTCTAATGTTGTTTGAAATTGGCTTTCTGGTTGGCAGAGTCATGTGCCCCGTCTAAGCAGGAACCACAATCAGAGTCAAGGTACTCTAGGTACACACTAAAAGATAGCCTGTTCTCACCCTCTGGTAGCTTGGCAGTGTGTAGAGTATTTGTGCAACACACGCATACACACAGTAACACAATGAAAACACTACAAAAAGACTCCACTCGGTGTTAGAAAAATAGAAAACAATTTTATGAATAAATCAAGATCAAAACAAAACAAAATCCAATAAGTCAAACTGGAGTTATGCATTTTTAAAGATAAAATGGAAATATAGGGCCCGATGTAGGTAATTCTTATTTACCACTTCTTAAATACCAAATTTTACCGATTCGGTATTTAAGAAGTGGTAAATATGAAGGGGGGAGATGTAGGTATTTCCAGATGTGTAAATACCGAATCTTTAAGATTCGGTATTTACCGAATCTGGAAATACCGAATTGGTATTTCCTATTGATTCCTATGGGCTGTGAAGCCCATAGGAATCAATGGGCAATACCGATTCTGTAATTACAAAATCGGTAAATACCGATTTTAGCAAGGGGGCAGGGGGTGTCACTTTGACACCCTCTGGCACCCCCAAAACAGGCTCGGGTGCCATGTGGCAGGCATACATGCCCCAAGGGCAGGTCTGCCTGTCATATGGCAGAGGTGTGCATGCACACATGTGCATGCACACCGGAATCGGTATTTTACCATCAAATTGGATTTGATGGTAAAATACCGATTTTGTAAGGCTTGTGGGACTCGGAAGAGTCCCACCTACATCTCAAATTTACCGAATCGGTAAAAATACCGATTCGGTATTTTACAGAATCGGTAATTCTGTAAAATTAAGGGCCCTACATACCATTTCTGAAATACCGTCCGGTAACGGCCGAAAATACCGATTTTCGGCCGTTACCGACCGACCTACATCTGGCCCATAGTGCTTAGAATCATAAAGCATCAACTGGGGACATCTGGTCATGCTTGACTGGGTTAAATCGAAAGTACAGGCTGACAGCGAGGGGGAGACGGTCAGACACACGGACCAGCCTTGGCCCACTGAGAAGGTACCTTGGATGGAGGATGTGCTGAAGACTCAATGCGAGGAGCAGTGGAGGTGGTGTGTCATCGTCAATCCTATGGATATAGGTGACGCGTTGGATCTGATCCTCGAAGTCGGAGAAGCTTCTTCAGTGAACCCTTTGCAATGCAGACGATTTCCTCGTACAGCAATGCATCGGAGAGGATGTGTCCGTTCCGATCAGCGTATTTGAGACAATGCGTGGATTCTGCTCAGTCAGCACATAAAACTCACTTCCAGGGGCCCAGGACTGGGTTGGCACCTCTTGGCAGGTTAGGACTCACAGATGGCAAAGAGTAGGTGCTGTTGCAGGGTTGCAGGAAGTCTAATGTCCCTCAGAATTCAGAACAGGGGGGCAAGCCAGCATTCCCTAGCAGACACTCTGGGTTCAAGTGAGATGGGTGCAGTCCTTTACTCAGTAGGGCAGAGAGTAACAGGCAGCAGGTCAGCAGAACAGAGCAGAAAAACAGTTCTTCCAAAGCAGCAGTCCAGCAGAGTGGCAGTCCTTGTAGCAGTACAGGCGTCCCTCCTCCTGGCAGAGTGATTCATAGGTCCAGTAGTGTCTGGTTTGGCGGGGTCAGGGACACAGTACTTATACACAGTTGTGCCTTTGAAGTGGGGGCGACTTCAAAGAAGGGTATTTGAAGTGCACAAAGGCCCTTTCTTCCCAGCCTGGGCTTCAGACTCTCTGTAGGGGGTAATCAGCCCTTTGTGTAGGGACAATGCACTACCTATTCAGGTGCCAGTGTCAGTTCCTCCCTCCCTTCCTGCCTACTCAGGAAGGGCAATCAGAATGTAGATAAATGCTCAGACACACCTAACCTTCCTGTGTTTTTGGCTGTCTAGAGGGAATTCACAAAGTGCAGCTGTCACCCACCGCATATATGTATTGGAGACAGGCTGCAGGCACACAGAGCTGTAAGAGCAGATAAATGTCTAATTTCTAAAAGTGGCATTTCTAAAACAGTAATGTCATATCCAACTTTACCATTAAAGACGATTCGCCATTTCCGTCCCAAAGATAGAAAACATGACACAGCTACTTTTTTCTAACCAGGAATTACAACTAAAAAGGGTATTAAGGATTTCCAATATTAAGGTATGGGAGGAGTAGGCCTTACAGTAGTGAAAAACAAATGTAGGTGTTTTTCACTACTAGGATATGTAAAACTTAAAAATACATGTCCTACCTTTTACTTTACACAGCACCCTGCCCAAAGGCTACCCGGGCCTACATTAGGAGTGACTTATGTGTAATAAAAGGGGAGTTTAAAGCTTGGCAAAGGGTATTACATAGCAAGTCGAAGTGGCAGTAAGCTGCACAAAAGGCCCTGCAGTGGCTGGCCTGAGACAGGTTTGAACGACTACTTGTTTGGGTGGCACAATCAGTGCTGCAGGCCCAGTAGTATCATTACATTCGCAGGCTCTAGGTATATGGTATAACACATTACAAGGGACTTATAAGTAAGCTAAATATACCAATTGTGTATACACCAATTTTACCATGTTTAGGGAGAAGCACATGCACTTTAATACTGGTCAGCAATGGTAAAGTGCTCAGAGTCGTAAGGCCAACAAAAAGAATCAGCAGAATTAGGAGGTAAATTAGCAAAAAGCTTGGGGAAAGACCACTTTAAGGATGACCGGTCTAACATGTGTATATCTTTTTCTAATTGAAGAAACGCTGATAACATTGTTATTTATTTTAATTACATGCAAAGCAAAATAACTACTTCTGTTGATCTTTGTCCTGAGTTCTTTGAAAGCAATTAAATGAGTCAGTTTTTCTTCAAAATTACTTTAATTGAAATGAAAATAGAGTATTTGCGTTGCTTGTTTTCTTAGAAATGCAAATTGTTTGTTTTTCTTAGAAATATAATTTGTGGTTCCTCTTTCAGCCTTCATCTTTTTTTTAAACTTTAGGGGCCAGATGTAGGAGCCCAAATACCGGTTGGTAACGGCCGATTTCGGCCGTTACCGACCGGTATTTAGGATTTGGCATGTAGGGGGCATCTCATTTACAGAATCGGTAAATTTACCGATTCGGTAAATATACAGAATCGGTAAAATACCGAATCGGTAAATTTACCGATTCTGTAAATGAGATGTAGGTGGCACTTCACAGAGTGCTACAGGCCCTTAAGAGTCGGTATTTTACCACCCAATCCTATTGGGTGGTAAAATACCGAATACAGGTGTGCATGCACACCTGTGCAATGTGACACACAGACATGCCCTTAGGGCATGTATGTGTGCCACATGTTACACGTGCCTGTATTTGGGGTGCTAGAGGGTGTCAAAGTGACACCCCCTGCACCCTTGCAGGATGGTATTGCCCATTGATTCCTATGGGCTTCAAGGCCCATAGGAATCAATGGGCAATACTGAATCGGTATTTACCGATTCGGTAAATACCGATTTTTACAGAATCGGTAATTCAAAAAAAGATTTTACCTACATCTCCCTCCTTCAAATTTATGAGTCGGTAAATTCAAGTTACCTACATCTGGCCCTAAGTCCTTACTTTCTTCAGACTACATCTGTTATATTTAAAAAAATATTTTTTTAACTTTTAGCATTAACTTGTTTGACTCAGTTTTACCCTCAATTAAAGGCAAATAAAGCAACAAATATGTTGTTAAATTGGCATTTAATATTTTTTTTTTATAAAAAAAGGGATTTTTCCCTAGCAGCCCCTACTGACATTTAGAAATGAGTCACTGTGAGGGTATTACAACAAGTTAATTTTTAAGCGCCTCCTTCTGAGCCAAGACATTTTGAGGTGATATTCTCTGTGTCGTTGTTAGATGTAGACCCTGGTCTATTGGCACATACAGTTCCTTGTGACTCTGCTGCCGATACAGGCCTAATAAGACTTCCATAAAGTGACCTATCCTCTGATCTCTCTTAAGCATCTCTCTTAGCCTGCCTTCGAAATCTCACTTCATTATTTTCCTTCGCTTCTCTGCAGCTCCCGACCAGGCCGAGGAGCTGAGTTCTGTGTTCCCCTGACACTCAACTCCATTCAGCCAGAAACCTTCTTGTTAGGATTCTGCCTGTGTCTGGATGCCGTGTAAGCCCTGGGGTTTCAATAATCTGCCACATTTTTACATATCATTTGTGTCAGTTTATGTAAATTTGACATTTGTATCAAAGCAGTTCCATAAGCTGCTTGGAGCCGCCTTGGCAGATGGGAGCAGATGAATGTGTCAAACTTCCGCTTTCCGCAGGGAATGAAGCTGATCATACCTAGGACACAGGAGGGCAGCGAAGGAGACGCGTGTCCCCTGAGGTGGAGAAGGAGGGCCAATAGACCTGGGACACGAGAGAGAAGAAGTGCCATCGAGCCCAGGATGTGAGCTGGAGGAGTGTCACCTGGTAAACAAGAGGGGGGGATATGACTGCCCATAGGAAGGCATTGCTGTAGAGGAGCAGCACTCCACCTAGGACAATAGGGATAAAAGAATGAATGACGTTAGTCTGAGCACTTGAGATGAAGAAGAGAAGTGCCTTCATGTCTGGAATGTGAGAGGGAGGAGCAGGAGTGCCAGTATGGCTCTCACATACAAAGGAAGAAGTGCCCCAATGCACTTCGATCTTGAAAGGGGTGAGCAGGAGCATGATCACACTGAGACATAGGAGGTTCGAGAGGAGAGCTATTATGCCAACTGAGGGAGTGGCTGTTTACTTACACATCAGGGGGGAAGTGCCTTTGTACCTGGTATATCTATGGCATAAGAGAAAGGAGTGTCATTGTACCGGATACGCTCAGTACGTAGAATGGAGGAGTGTCTTTGTACCTGATATGTCTGGGGCACAAGAGAAAGAAGTGTCATTGGACCTTATACGCTCAGTCCGTAGGATGGAGGAGTGCCTTTGTACCTGATATATCTACGGCATAAGAGAAAGAAGTGTCATTGGACCTTATACGCTCAGTACGTAGGATGGAGGAGTGCCTTTGTACCTGATATGCGTAGGGCACAAGAGAAAGGAGTGTCATTGTACCTGATACGCTCCGTAGGTAGAATGGAGGAGTGTCTTTGTACCTGATATGTCTGGGGCACAAGAGAAAGAAGTGTCATTGTACCTGCTACGCTCAGTACGTAGGATGGAGGAGTGCCTTTGTACCTGATGTGTCTAGGGCACAAGAGAAAGGAGTGTCATTGGACCTGATACGCTCAGTACGTAGGATGGAGGAATGCCTTTGTACCTGATATATCTACGGCATAAGAGAAAGGAGTGTCATTGTACCTGATACGCTCAGTACGTAGGATGGAGGAGTGCCTTTGTACCTGATATGTCTAGGGCATAAGAGAAAGGAGTGTCATTGTACCTGATACGCTCAGTACGTAGGATGGAGGAATGCCTTTGTACCTGATATGCGTAGGGCACAAGAGAAAGGAGTGTCATTGTACCTGATACGCTCAGTACATAGGATGGAGGAGTGCCTTTGTACCTGATATGTCTAGGGCATAAGAGAAAGGAGTGTCATTGTACCTGATACGCTCAGTACGTAGGATGGAGGAGTGTCTTTGTACCTGATATGTCTAGGGCATAAGAGAAAGGAGTGTCATTGTACCTGATACGCTCAGTACGTAGGATGGAGGAGTGCCTTTGTACCTGATATGCGTAGGGCACAAGAGAAAGGAGTGTCATTGTACCTGATACGCTCAGTACATAGGATGGAGGAGTGCCTTTGTACCTGATATATCTACGGCATAAGAGAAAGGAGTGTCATTGGACCTGATACGCTCAGTACGTAGGATGGAGGAGTGCCTTTGTACCTGATATGCCTAGGGCACAAGAGAAAGGAGTGTCATTGTACCTGATACGCTCAGTACGTAGGAAGGAGGAATGCCTTTGTACCTGATATATCTACGGCATAAGAGAAAGGAGTGTCATTGGACCTGATACGCTCAGTACGTAGGATGGAGGAGTGCCTTTGTACCTGATATGTCTAGGGCACAAGAGAGAGGAGTGTCATTGTACCTGATACGCTCAGTAGGATGGAGGAGTGCCTTTGTACCTGGTATATTTAGATAATTAGAGAAAGGAGTGTCATTGTACCTGATACGCTCAGTACGTAGGATGGAGGAGTACCTTTGTACCTAATATGTCTAGAGCACAAGAGAAAGGAGTGTCATTTTACCTGAAATGCTCAGTACGTAGGATGGAGGAGTGCCTTTGTACCTGATATGTCTAGGGCACAAGAGAAAGGAGTGTCATTATACCTGATACGCTTAGTACAAAGGATGGAGGAGTGCCTTTGTACCTAATATGTCTAGAGCACAAGAGAAAGGAGTGTCATTGTACCTGATACGCTCAGTACGTAGGATGGAGGAGTGCCTTTGTACCTGATATATCTACGGCATAAGAGAAAGGAGTGTCATTGGACCTGAAACGCTCAGTACGTAGGATGGAGGAGTGCCTTTGTACCTGATATGTCTAGGGCACAAGAGAAAGGAGTGTCATTGTACCTGATACGCTCAGTACGTAGGATGGAGAGGTGCCTTTGTACCCGATATATCTACGGCATAAGAGCAGGGAGTGTCATTGGACCTGATACGCTCAGTACGTAGGATGGAGGAGTGCCTTTGTACCTGATATGTCTAGGGCACAAGAGAAAGGAGTGTCATTGGACCTGATACGCTCAGTACGTAGGATGGAGGAGTGTCTTTGTACCCGATATGTCTAGGGCACAAGAGAAAGGAGTGTCTTTATACCTGATACGCTTAGTACGTAGGATGGAGTGTCTTTGTACCTAATATGTCTAGGGCACAAGAGAAAGGAGTGTCATTGTACCTGATACGCTCAGTACGTAGGATGGAGGAGTGCCTTTGTACCTGATATATCTACGGCATAAGAGAAAGGAGTGTCATTGGACCTGATACGCTCAGTGCGTAGGATGGAGCAGTGCCTTTGTACCTGATATGTCTAGGGCACAAGAGAAAGGAGTGTCATTGTACCTGATACGCTCAGTACATAGGATGGAGGAGTGCCTTTGTACCTGATATATCTACGGCATAAGAGAAAGGAGTGTCATTGGACCTGAAACGCTCAGTACGTAGGATGGAGGAGTGCCTTTGTACCTGATATGTCTAGGGCACAAGAGAAAGGAGTGTCATTGTACCTGATACGCTCAGTACGTAGGATGGAGAGGTGCCTTTGTACCCGATATATCTACGGCATAAGAGCAGGGAGTGTCATTGGACCTGATACGCTCAGTACGTAGGATGGAGGAGTGCCTTTGTACCTGATGTGTCTAGGGCACAAGAGAAAGGAGTGTCATTGGACCTGATACGCTCAGTACGTAGGATGGAGGAATGCCTTTGTACCTGATATATCTACGGCATAAGAGAAAGGAGTGTCATTGTACCTGATACGCTCAGTACGTAGGATGGAGGAGTGCCTTTGTACCTGATATGTCTAGGGCATAAGAGAAAGGAGTGTCATTGTACCTGATACGCTCAGTACGTAGGATGGAGGAATGCCTTTGTACCTGAAATGCGTAGGGCACAAGAGAAAGGAGTGTCATTGTACCTGATACGCTCAGTACGTAGGATGGAGGAGTGCCTTTGTACCTGATATGTCTAGGGCACAAGAGAAAGGAGTGTCATTATACCTGATACGCTTAGTACATAGGATGGAGGAGTGCCTTTGTACCTGATATGTCTAGGGCACAAAAGAAAGGAGTGTCATTATACCTGATACGCTTAGTACATAGGATGGAGGAGTGCCTTTGTACCTAATATGTCTAGAGCACAAGAGAAAGGAGTGTCATTGTACCTGATACGCTCAGTACGTAGGATGGAGGAGTGCCTTTGTACCTGATATATCTACGGCATAAGAGAAAGGAGTGTCATTGGACCTGAAACGCTCAGTACGTAGGATGGAGGAGTGCCTTTGTACCTGATATGTCTAGGGCACAAGAGAAAGGAGTGTCATTGTACCTGATACGCTCAGTACGTAGGATGGAGAGGTGCCTTTGTACCCGATATATCTACGGCATAAGAGCAGGGAGTGTCATTGGACCTGATACGCTCAGTACGTAGGATGGAGGAGTGCCTTTGTACCTGATATGTCTAGGGCACAAGAGAAAGGAGTGTCATTGGACCTGATACGCTCAGTACGTAGGATGGAGGAGTGTCTTTGTACCCGATATGTCTAGGGCACAAGAGAAAGGAGTGTCTTTATACCTGATACGCTTAGTACGTAGGATGGAGTGTCTTTGTACCTAATATGTCTAGGGCACAAGAGAAAGGAGTGTCATTGTACCTGATACGCTCAGTACGTAGGATGGAGGAGTGCCTTTGTACCTGATATATCTACGGCATAAGAGAAAGGAGTGTCATTGGACCTGATACGCTCAGTGCGTAGGATGGAGCAGTGCCTTTGTACCTGATATGTCTAGGGCACAAGAGAAAGGAGTGTCATTGTACCTGATACGCTCAGTACATAGGATGGAGGAGTGCCTTTGTACCTGATATATCTACGGCATAAGAGAAAGGAGTGTCATTGGACCTGAAACGCTCAGTACGTAGGATGGAGGAGTGCCTTTGTACCTGATATGTCTAGGGCACAAGAGAAAGGAGTGTCATTGTACCTGATACGCTCAGTACGTAGGATGGAGAGGTGCCTTTGTACCCGATATATCTACGGCATAAGAGCAGGGAGTGTCATTGGACATGATACGCTCAGTACGTAGGATGGAGGAGTGCCTTTGTACCTGATGTGTCTAGGGCACAAGAGAAAGGAGTGTCATTGGACCTGATACGCTCAGTACGTAGGATGGAGGAATGCCTTTGTACCTGATATATCTACGGCATAAGAGAAAGGAGTGTCATTGTACCTGATACGCTCAGTACGTAGGATGGAGGAGTGCCTTTGTACCTGATATGTCTAGGGCATAAGAGAAAGGAGTGTCATTGTACCTGATACGCTCAGTACGTAGGATGGAGGAATGCCTTTGTACCTGATATGCGTAGGGCACAAGAGAAAGGAGTGTCATTGTACCTGATACGCTCAGTACGTAGGATGGAGGAGTGCCTTTGTACCTGATATGTCTAGGGCATAAGAGAAAGGAGTGTCATTGTACCTGATACGCTCAGTACGTAGGATGGAGGAGTGTCTTTGTACCTGATATGTCTAGGGCATAAGAGAAAGGAGTGTCATTGTACCTGATACGCTCAGTACGTAGGATGGAGGAGTACCTTTGTACCTAATATGTCTAGAGCACAAGAGAAAGGAGTGTCATTTTACCTGAAATGCTCAGTACGTAGGATGGAGGAGTGCCTTTGTACCTGGTATATTTAGATAATTAGAGAAAGGAGTGTCATTGTACCTGATACGCTCAGTACGTAGGATGGAGGAGTACCTTTGTACCTAATATGTCTAGAGCACAAGAGAAAGGAGTGTCATTTTACCTGAAATGCTCAGTACGTAGGATGGAGGAGTGCCTTTGTACCTGATATGTCTAGGGCACAAGAGAAAGGAGTGTCATTATACCTGATACGCTTAGTACATAGGATGGAGGAGTGCCTTTGTACCTAATATGTCTAGAGCACAAGAGAAAGGAGTGTCATTGTACCTGATACGCTCAGTACGTAGGATGGAGGAGTGCCTTTGTACCTGATATATCTACGGCATAAGAGAAAGGAGTGTCATTGGACCTGAAACGCTCAGTACGTAGGATGGAGGAGTGCCTTTGTACCTGATATGTCTAGGGCACAAGAGAAAGGAGTGTCATTGTACCTGATACGCTCAGTACGTAGGATGGAGAGGTGCCTTTGTACCCGATATATCTACGGCATAAGAGCAGGGAGTGTCATTGGACCTGATACGCTCAGTACGTAGGATGGAGGAGTGCCTTTGTACCTGATATGTCTAGGGCACAAGAGAAAGGAGTGTCATTGGACCTGATACGCTCAGTACGTAGGATGGAGGAGTGTCTTTGTACCCGATATGTCTAGGGCACAAGAGAAAGGAGTGTCTTTATACCTGATACGCTTAGTACGTAGGATGGAGTGTCTTTGTACCTAATATGTCTAGGGCACAAGAGAAAGGAGTGTCATTGTACCTGATACGCTCAGTACGTAGGATGGAGGAGTGCCTTTGTACCTGATATATCTACGGCATAAGAGAAAGGAGTGTCATTGGACCTGATACGCTCAGTGCGTAGGATGGAGCAGTGCCTTTGTACCTGATATGTCTAGGGCACAAGAGAAAGGAGTGTCATTGTACCTGATACGCTCAGTACATAGGATGGAGGAGTGCCTTTGTACCTGATATATCTACGGCATAAGAGAAAGGAGTGTCATTGGACCTGAAACGCTCAGTACGTAGGATGGAGGAGTGCCTTTGTACCTGATATGTCTAGGGCACAAGAGAAAGGAGTGTCATTGTACCTGATACGCTCAGTACGTAGGATGGAGAGGTGCCTTTGTACCCGATATATCTACGGCATAAGAGCAGGGAGTGTCATTGGACCTGATACGCTCAGTACGTAGGATGGAGGAGTGCCTTTGTACCTGATGTGTCTAGGGCACAAGAGAAAGGAGTGTCATTGGACCTGATACGCTCAGTACGTAGGATGGAGGAATGCCTTTGTACCTGATATATCTACGGCATAAGAGAAAGGAGTGTCATTGTACCTGATACGCTCAGTACGTAGGATGGAGGAGTGCCTTTGTACCTGATATGTCTAGGGCATAAGAGAAAGGAGTGTCATTGTACCTGATACGCTCAGTACGTAGGATGGAGGAATGCCTTTGTACCTGATATGCGTAGGGCACAAGAGAAAGGAGTGTCATTGTACCTGATACGCTCAGTACGTAGGATGGAGGAGTGCCTTTGTAGCTGATATGTCTAGGGCATAAGAGAAAGGAGTGTCATTGTACCTGATACGCTCAGTACGTAGGATGGAGGAGTGTCTTTGTACCTGATATGTCTAGGGCATAAGAGAAAGGAGTGTCATTGTACCTGATACGCTCAGTACGTAGGATGGAGGAGTGCCTTTGTACCTGATATGCGTAGGGCACAAGAGAAAGGAGTGTCATTGTACCTGATACGCTCAGTACATAGGATGGAGGAGTGCCTTTGTACCTGATATATCTACGGCATAAGAGAAAGGAGTGTCATTGGACCTGATACGCTCAGTACGTAGGATGGAGGAGTGCCTTTGTACCTGATATGCCTAGGGCACAAGAGAAAGGAGTGTCATTGTACCTGATACGCTCAGTACGTAGGAAGGAGGAATGCCTTTGTACCTGATATATCTACGGCATAAGAGAAAGGAGTGTCATTGGACCTGATACGCTCAGTACGTAGGATGGAGGAGTGCCTTTGTACCTGATATGTCTAGGGCACAAGAGAGAGGATTGTCATTGTACCTGATACGCTCAGTAGGATGGAGGAGTGCCTTTGTACCTGGTATATTTAGATAATTAGAGAAAGGAGTGTCATTGTACCTGATACGCTCAGTACGTAGGATGGAGGAGTACCTTTGTACCTAATATGTCTAGAGCACAAGAGAAAGGAGTGTCATTTTACCTGAAATGCTCAGTACGTAGGATGGAGGAGTGCCTTTGTACCTGATATGTCTAGGGCACAAGAGAAAGGAGTGTCATTATACCTGATACGCTTAGTACATAGGATGGAGGAGTGCCTTTGTACCTAATATGTCTAGAGCACAAGAGAAAGGAGTGTCATTGTACCTGATACGCTCAGTACGTAGGATGGAGGAGTGCCTTTGTACCTGATATATCTACGGCATAAGAGAAAGGAGTGTCATTGGACCTGAAACGCTCAGTACGTAGGATGGAGGAGTGCCTTTGTACCTGATATGTCTAGGGCACAAGAGAAAGGAGTGTCATTGTACCTGATACGCTCAGTACGTAGGATGGAGAGGTGCCTTTGTACCCGATATATCTACGGCATAAGAGCAGGGAGTGTCATTGGACCTGATACGCTCAGTACGTAGGATGGAGGAGTGCCTTTGTACCTGATATGTCTAGGGCACAAGAGAAAGGAGTGTCATTGGACCTGATACGCTCAGTACGTAGGATGGAGGAGTGTCTTTGTACCTGATATGTCTAGGGCACAAGAGAAAGGAGTGTCTTTATACCTGATACGCTTAGTACGTAGGATGGAGTGTCTTTGTACCTAATATGTCTAGGGCACAAGAGAAAGGAGTGTCATTGTACCTGATACGCTCAGTACGTAGGATGGAGGAGTGCCTTTGTACCTGATATATCTACGGCATAAGAGAAAGGAGTGTCATTGGACCTGATACGCTCAGTGCGTAGGATGGAGCAGTGCCTTTGTACCTGATATGTCTAGGGCACAAGAGAAAGGAGTGTCATTGTACCTGATACGCTCAGTACATAGGATGGAGGAGTGCCTTTGTACCTGATATATCTACGGCATAAGAGAAAGGAGTGTCATTGGACCTGATACGCTCAGTACGTAGGATGGAGGAGTGCCTGTGTACCTGATATGTCTAGGGCACAAGAGAAAGGAGTGTCATCGTACCTGATACGCTCAGTACGTAGGATGGACTAGTGCCTTTGTACCTGATATATCTATGGCATAAGAGAAAGGATTGTTATTGGACCTGATACGCTCAGTACGTAGGATGGAGGAGTGCCTTTGTACCTGATATATCTAGGGCACAAGAGAAAGGAGTGTCATTGGACCTGATACGCTCAGTACGTACGATGGAGGAGTGCCTTTGTGCCTGATATATCTAGGGCACAAGAGAAAGGAGTATCATTGTACCTGATACGCTCAGTATGTAGGATGGAGGAGTGTCTTTGTACCTGATATATCTAGGGCACAAGAGAAAGGAGTGTCATTGGGCCTGATATGCTCAGTACGTAGGATGGAGGAGTGCCTTTGTACCTGATACATCTAGGGCACAAGAGAAAGGAGTGCCACTGTACCTGTTATACTCAGTACATAGGAGGGGCATAAGAGAAAGGAGTGTCATTGTATCTGATATACTCAGTGGCTTATTTACAAGCCCCTTGTGCCGCTTTTGCGTCATTTTTAACATGGGAAAAGTGACGTACGGGTGGCGCAAGGGGCTGGTAAATAAACCCCACAGTACATAAGAGGGAGGAGTGCCTTTGTACCTGATATATTCAGGGCATAAGAGAAAGGCATGCCTTTGTACCTGATATATTTAGGGCATAAGAGAAAGGAGTGTCATTGTACCTTATATTTTTAGGGCATAAGAGAAAGGAATATTGTACCTGATATATTTAGTACATATGATGGAGACGTTCCATTGTCTCTTAGGAGCCCACTGATCCCCAATGGTTTTTGCATTTTACAACCCTGAGAGTGGAAAATCAGGATTTATTTATTTAACTATTAAAGTTTTATATAGTACGAACCAGACCCAAAGGTCATTGAAGTCATGCACAATAGTCCTTCTTTTTGTTTTATTGGAACAGCAAAATCAAATGACAAACCACTGACTGAAATATAAGGTGGCAGTGTTAGGACAGTACAGTATGTCCCATAGTATGTAACTCAGAATGACATGCAATCAATATATCATCTCAGTCAGCATAGACCCAATAAACACATCGGCAAAAGTGACACAGTCATTAGTGTTAATATCTCATAAAGCTAGACAGATATCAGTTATTCCGCATTTCACCAATCCTGCCTCAGCAATACCAGCAGGTGACGCAACCCAGCTTCTCAGAATACTTACTAGGTATTAAAATGTCAACAAGGAAACTGGGGCGCCCAGAGATTTTCATCAATCCTGAAGGTCTATGTAAAGCTGATCTTAAATGGGTTAAAACAAATTATATTAAGCTCAGAGAGTTAGAGTGGGAATCAGAGGAGTTAAGATAACCCACAGTTAGGGCCCATTACCTGCTCATTTCGTCTCTAGCCATGCAATCGTATATTACCATCGTTACGATTCCTTTTCACAGATGGCTATTGACAAAATTCCGCTTCAACCAGATCCATTTGGTATTAAGTGACCCACAGGGATGGAGAAGGCCTGAGGATGCGGCTCCTTGTAAATGCGATGATTTCTCCCCCCAAGATACCATGCATTTTATGTTTTTTTGTCCTCTGTATTATGAAGCTAGAAAAAGGTTTATTTTTCCATTACTGAAAGAGAAGGCTTTTATACAGTCTAGACCTGCATTATTGTTTCTACAATTAATGGAATCCCCTGTAACCATGTTTGGCGTTGCAAGTTTTCTTGTCGCGTCTACTAGGATTAGGAGGATCAGACAGGCAGCCCAACAGGAGATGAAAAATCAGTCATTATAAGTCTACCGATAGTGATTAACTTACTTTTACCATGAAAGTGTTTTTTTTAACTGTTTTTAATGGAATTTTATATTTTGATACTATTTTAAAAGAAACAAAAATTTGTATAGTATACTTTTATGATTTTTAATAATCGAATAAAGTGGTCTTGACTTGACTACTTACCAGGTTGATTCTGGAAATGGAGAGTCGAGGATCGGACACCAACCGCCTCCCGCTTCCAAGCGGGTGCCTCGACAAGCAAACCTGCATCACGGGCTTCTTCACCCTGCAGGAGATAGGAGCAAAAGGCTCCCAGATGTCCTTCGTCGAGAACTCCCAGGCTGTAAAACTACATGTACTGCGGCCTGCTTGTTTCAGAAAACCAGGTCTTTCAGACAGTGTTATTTTTGGGGGTTTGCGTGCCCCTCCACAACACATAGCCACTATTTGTTTAGTCAGTAGCAATGCCATAGCAACAAACCTGTCAGGACCAAGTACGAGCGAAACATATCCCAATGGACCCAATAAGGGGCTGGGATCAAGTCGCCAACCAATCATCTGTGATATACCATCAAAAACCTGACTAAAGTAGGCCAGTATCAAACCACACAACCAGGTCAAATGTAGTAAGTCAGCTTGGTTCGTTTCACAACGAGTACAAGTGGGCGGCCTACATGGGTCCATCTTAGCTTGCTTTTACGTGCAGTACGCACGGCACATATATTTGCAATGCATAACTTGTACCTTTGGTTGAGGGAGACTAACCCGGTATGCATACAGCAACATTCCGATATTATGTCTATGATGTGTTGGATCAAGAGCTCTCTGTTCTGAGACAATACAACCTGGATACCCTTCAAGTGTCGTCCTGTGAGTTAATGATTTGCGATAAGGGACTGCCTGCCAGTGGCTCCAAAAGGAACCCAGGCATTTCTTCTTCAGTCATGTACCTCAGTCAATAATACGAGAAGCCATCCAGAGTGGATAACTTCACCCTCGAGCGCGCCTGCTCTAGAGTAATACATTTCCCATCAAAGTTTAAATGCCCCAACTCCGACATGATCAACTTAGCCAATATGTCCAGGACCTTGTGCTCGGTAGTTAGTGGTAGTGTGGAGTTACTGGTCAACAAGAGGGGAGGCGAGTATAGGTAGGCAGTCTCCAGCCTCTTGCCCAAACACTCCCAAGCGCAGAATGTTGCGCCCACTGTGCAAATCTCACCACCAGGTCTAGGCAGGCCCACGGGCAGCAGATGCATCAGAGGGACGCTGTCATGTGGCCCCTCTCCGGTACGAGGTAAGTGATTCAGCGGCCGGGGTGGTTCCAGAAATGGAGCAAGTGACCCTGCACAGCAAGGCAATAGATCTCGAGGTCAGATAGATCTCGAGGTCAGACAACTCAAAAACCACCCCTCCAATAAGGCAACACTAATGTATCTCAGCTGACTCTAGGAAGTTTCTCGACTCATATTAATCAGAGGAGATGGGACCTCAGAGTCTAAAAAACCCTATTGAACGCTATAGGAATATTTAGGAAAAGGTAAAGGAGTCTAAGGCGAACAATCCTTTTTCTAAGCTCAGTCTTGCCCACCATGGACGATGGAAGCCGAATAGAAGCAGAAACCTGCTGTGCTAGACAGTCAACAGCCGGGCAACAATTCAGCCTTAGCAGCTGCTCTGCCTCCAGAGTAAAATCACCCCTGAGTACATCGCAGAGCCCTCGACCCAGAGTATCTGATACAACAAGTGGTGTTTACGAGTGCAGAAAGTCAGTGAGTCCCAGTTAATGGTAACCCACGAAAAACTACCATACCTTATGCCCTCGCGGATCAGAAGATCCAGATTAACGCCTGGATCCCTCACAACTGGAGGACATCATTGATGTACATAAAGAGGAGAAGCCGTCCAACCCAAAAGTAGAACCCTCTGTGCACACAATATTCCTGTAAGGGTCTGGCAAGAGGGTCATGGCCAGAATAAACAGCGGGCATCCATATTGCATCTCCCGCTCTGTCAAAGAACAACAGTCCTTAAAAACAAGAAAGATGATGCACAGGTTGACAAGGAGACAAAGGCAAGTACAGTGCAAGAAATACATGAAGAACATATAGTGGTGCATCAGAGGTGGGGCTTTAGTACTACAGAAGTACACTTCGGTTGGTAGAAATCTTCCAGAGCGGCTTTGATCAGTGCACAGTAAATCGCCATAGCACTGTACCAAACAGAAGTATGACCTACAGTTGTATTAGCATACCCAGAAGAGTTGCGTCAAAGACCTCTTGTTGCAAGGGTGGCCATCTAGGAGGAGTCAAACGGTGAGTTGGAGATGGGATGTGAGACAGAGCTCGGTGAGAACCGAGGCAAAGTCTAGATGAAACAGGTACTTTTTCTGATCTTTTTAGGATATTGTTTAGGGAGTCAGTCAAAGATGATGAGATAGGGAAATACAGATTGGTGTGCCACCGGGGGACTTTTTGGTGTAGCTGTTGTTAAGATACCCGGAGAATCAGTCAAGGGCCTGTCCTTGTACGCCCATTTAGTGCTCCAGTTGAGCAAGGAAGATTCTGTGATGTACCTTGTTAAATTTATAGGACAGCTGCCTGGCACACACAATAGTACCATTATAGCTGGAACATGAGAATGACTGGAAGGAGCATTATTATATCTCATACATTAGAAGGTGGAGAAAAAGCCAGGGTTTACAAAACATAAAAGGAGTAGGGGGTGCCATTATACTTCGTACACTAGAAATGGGAGAAATAGGCCATTACCTATAGTACATAAGGAGGAATAGAAGGCACACCGTTGTATCTAAGACTTGAGCAGGAGAAAGGGAAGTGCCCTTATACTGAGCACATATGCCATAAAATCATGCACGCTAGAAGGACCAGAGATGAACTCGCCACCATGATAGGCAGAACACAAAGTAGGTGGGCCATAGCGAACAATCTAAGGCAATGATGGAAGATCCCCATCCATCTGTGAGGTGTGTCGGCATAGTGTCTGCTGGAAGCTCCTGGGAATGGTTCATTGTTGAAAGACGTGCCCTGGCTCTGACGTGTGCAGGCGTAGTCCACTATGTACTGCTCCTAGGAATGTTTATTAGTCGGAAATTCTCCCTGACTCTAAAGTGTGCAGACAATGCATTAGGCACTGATATTAGTTTGTTACTGAGAGAAGTTCCCTTTCCTGAGGCCTCGCACACTGCATAGGTTCATTTGAATGTGTTTTAGAGGTGATCACTGCCTCTGACGTGTACAGGTGCACTGCATCATGTTCTTATCCTAGGAGTGGTTTGGTAGTGAGAGAGACTCCTTGCCTTTGACGTGCACAGGTACATTGGAAGATGCTCTATTCCAGTCAATTGTTTCTTAGGGCCATATGTATCAAGCTAATTAGCATTCGCAAAGGCCGAAATTCTGCGAATTTCGGCCTTTGCGAATGCTAATTAGCAAAATGGTATGTATGTAACATGTTTGATGCAAAATAAGGAATTGCAAAATTTGCTATTCCTTATTTTGCGATTGCACTTAAGGAATCGCAAATTTTGCGATTCCTTAAATGCAATGTATCAAAGAAAAAATATTCAAAAAATGCCCATAAGGAATCGCAAATTACCACCAACTTCTAGTTGGTGGTAATTTGCGAATTCTTAAAAAAAAGCTTTTTTCAAAAAAAACAAAGGTGCCATATGACGCTCATACATGCCCTTAGGGCATGTATGTGCGCCATATGCCCCCAAATGTCATTTTCAGGGGTGCAGCAGGGTGTTCTTGAGACACCCCTGCACCCTTGAAAAAATTCTTAATTTGCGATTAGCTAATTGCTAATCGCAAATTGCCCCTTCATTCCTATGGGCCTCCTGGCCCATAGAAATTAATGGGTAATTTGCGATTAGCAATTTGCTAATCGCAAATTAGGAATGGTAGTGTATCGCTATAAAAAAGCGATTTTGTACATACATACTGTTTTGCGAATTCTAAATAGCGATTCCTTAAAAATCGCTATTTGGAATTCGCAAAACGGAACTATGATACATATGGCCCATGGGGCCATATGTATCATACTACCGTTTTGCGAATTCCAAATAGCGAATTTTAAGGAATCGCTATTTGGAATTCGCAAAACGGTATGTATGTACAAAATCGCTTTTTTATAGCGATTCCCTACCATTCCTAATTTGCGATTAGCAAATTGCTAATCGCAAATTACCCATTCATTTCTATGGGCCAGGAGGCCCATAGGAATGAAGGTGCAATTTGCGATTAGCAATTAGCTAATCGCAAATCAGGAATTTCTGCAAGGGTGCAGGGGTGTCTCAAGAACACCCTGCTGCACCCCTGAAAAAGACATTTGGGGGCATATGGCGCACATACATGCCCTAAGGGCATGTATGGGCGTCATATGGCACCTTTTGTTTTTTGGAAAAAAGCTTTTTGAAAAGAATTCGCAAATTACCACCAACTAGAAGTTGGTGGTAATTTGCGAATCCTTAATGGCATTTTTTGAATATTTTTTGTTTGATACATTGCATTTAAGGAATCGCAAATTTTGCTATTCCTTATTTTGCATCAAACATGTTTGATACATACCATTTGTCAAATTAGCATTCGCGCCTTTGCGAATGCTAATTAGATTGATACATATGGCCCTTAGTGAGAGATCTCCCCTGCATCTGCAGTGATAGTGAATGCTATTTTGCTCCTCGGAATGGTGTGTTATTGAGAGAGGCTCCCTGCATTCAAGGAGCACAGACACAGTGCATTATTAGTCTCTGGAAATGGTTTGTTCGTGAGAGAAGCTCATTTCTCCGTAGGATCAGAGGAGTGCAGTCTCCAAGGGGAAGGGTCGGCCAGTCCTCTCTCTAGGGCGTGCTGTCTGTTGGTGAGACACTCTAGTGTAGCAGACTCACTGTGATGGATTTAGGCGGGTCTGGGTAGGAATTCCTCGTGTCGCTCTTGTTCTCCCGCATCTTCTGCCTTTATCTGAACTTTTCTCCTTACTCTCAGCTCGCATCCCACTTCCACGTGCTTTCTTCTCCTCTAGGAAGCAAGTACTCTCAACGGACTCTCGTTCCTCTCCTTCGTCTTCCTTTCCCTTTCTCGCATGCCATAGCTCTGCTCTTCCACGTCTCGCCCAGTCCATCTAGAAGTGTCCTCCTTTGCGTTTTCTCGTGTCTGTAATCTGATGCTCTCCGCCCCACCGTTTCTCGCCTTCTCTATTTTGTTGTACCTCGTTTTCTCCTGTCCTTCATATTCAATGTTTCTCTTCTCGCATGTTCTCTTCCGCCTCTCTGTTCTCCTTTTGTCTTCCTGCTCGCTCCCATTTCTTCTCTCCTGCCTCTGTCCTCTCTGCTCTCTCCACATTCGGTAGAGTTGTTGCGTTATTTCATCCCTTCCGCTCTCAACCCATCTCCTTTCTTTTCCGCCGTCCTCTCTGATGTCCTCTTTTGTTGTCCGGTCTCCTTCCGTGCCCAGCTCTTACCTCTCGCCCTTGTCCTCCTCTCCAGCGGTTATTCTTCTAATACTTTTCTTCCCTCCTCTCCACCTATTCGTGATCTTATCCTCTCCTCCCTTTCTCCAGCGTATCTCATGCATCCAATTGCAAGTTCCTCTCCTTTCTTAGGCTCTTACCTTTTTTCTCCTCGTCTCCCTCCTCTTATGATCTCCTCTTACCGTATCCTCTTGTAGTCTCTCCTTCCCTTCCTGTTCTTTCCTTCCTCTCAGCCCTTTAATCTCCCCCGTTGTCTTTTCTCGTGCTCTACTTTCTTTTGTTTCTGCTTCCGTGTCCCCATCTTCAACCTTCCCTACGTCTTTTCTCTTGTTATGTTTTACCGTCTGTTGCTTTGTCTCCTTCACTCTTTCCTTCTTTCATTTTCCTATGTGCCCTCTGCTCTCACTTCTTTATTTTCTCCTGCCTTACTCTGCCACTCCTCCTCCTCACAGAATGTCACCCCTTCCCTTCTCTCTTTCACTGTCTCGCCCCCTCCCGCCTCTACTCTCCAGTCACCCTTCCTCCCCACCCACAGGATTTGACATGTCATCATATTAGCACCAGGACTAAAGTGACCTCGCCCCATCGATCACAGCCATTAAATGAAAACAATTATTTCCCCGATTTCTCCAGAATTAGGTTAGTTTGGGAGTCTGGTGGGAAAAGGCTTCGAATGTCAATAAAGAGCTTTCTGTGCTGCTGAGCAGAATGAAAATGGTCCCTGCACTTAGGGATTTTCAGCACCATGGAGAGCGTCATGGAGCAGCGAAGCAGAAGCCCTGTCCAGGGCGGCCATCTTGTTCTTCTTTCAGGAAAAACAAGTCCTTAAGGACTCCACATGTAAATCCGAGCCTTCATTCAGTTAATCACGGATATAACGTGGGTCCGGGCGGCCCTGCCAGTGGGGCGTGGGGGCCTAGAGGGGGATAGTAGTTAGGGAGGTTTACAGGTGAGGCTTGCAGTTAGACAGTTATTGCTATTGGACGAGGTGTCTCCTCACTCCACCATTATTTTACCGACTTCTGGCAGTGCAGTGCTAAAGAATATGCTCACAACTGTGTATCAATTGTGATGCAGGCCATCTCCATGAATATTCAGAAAAATGTGCCCATTATTGTGCTGCTGATTAAACCCTTGTTTGTGCCACGGAATATATCCACTGTTGATAAATATAGCCTCGATTTTACCATAGAATATCCGTTTTATTGTACAGTCGCTGAGGCTAAATATTTTAGGGCAGAATATGTTCATGACAGTTCCTTAAAATATGCTCACAGCATAAACAGTGCTCATGATTGTGCAACCGACCATTGCCACGTTTGTGTTGCAAAACACTCCCAGGATCTAGAATATGCTCACAATTATGCCGCCAAATTCATCATTCTTTGTGCCACAGAATGTCCACAATAATACCACAGAATGTGTCAACGATTGTGGTACAGATTATGCTAAGAATTGCACCTCAGAATGTGTCCATGATTGCGTTGCAGGATGCACCAATGATTGTGGGAAGTTATTTACCTCTGTGTAGCACACGGGGCGCTTGGGGGGGGGGGGGGCGGCCGACCACCGGGAGGCTCCCCCCCGGGCTGTTTGGGAGGGGGTGGAGAGCAAGGACCCCGACGGCCATTTTGCGATTTAGGCGGTATTTTGGAATAGCCCAAAAGTAGCCCAAAGGCAGCATAGCGCTTAAATGCGCTGGGCGCCCACTCCCAGCCACCATTTTGTCATTGGTGACCTGGTGGCTGGGAGTGTAGCGGAGTAGTTTTGTCCCCACCCTCCCTTCCCATTTTTTCCCATCTGAGGTTCTTTTCCCCTCTCTCATGCGTTTGGGATTTCCCCCCCCTTTTTTGGTAGTATTACCCCCTTTTTTCTTCGGGGGCCGTTTTTGGTGGTTCTGGTGCACAGGGGCAATTTTTCTGTACTGTCGCTTGGAGCAGGTGCCTCGTTGTGGTTTATGCGGAGTTTGGTGGAAATTTGGCCAGGGTTGGCAGAGTTTTTTGATGGGATGGTTGTCAGGGGGTCTTTGACAGGGATTGTTGAGCGGTTTTATGGTTGGGGCATTTACAGTGTTTGGGGGTTAGTAAATGATGAAAAGGCAGCAAGGGGTGTTTGCATTAATAAAGATGTTGGTTTATAAGCATATGTATTGTGTTGAATATGATATTGTATGTTATTAATGTTGTAATGCCGGGGCGGGGCTCAAAAGACCAGTTAGGGGCGGGGGGGGGGGCGGGGTTAGTACGTTAAAGTTAGTGAGGCTTAGTTTTGTAAGGCATTGCCG
This sequence comes from Lissotriton helveticus, assembly GCF_964261635.1. Taxonomy (NCBI): domain Eukaryota; kingdom Metazoa; phylum Chordata; class Amphibia; order Caudata; family Salamandridae; genus Lissotriton; species Lissotriton helveticus. Next base: position 190,080,400 of record NC_136062.1, on the reverse strand, counting down.
AGGGCTATTTATTGTAATGTGCACCTGTTCCAAATAAAGCGGCCTTTTTCACACCTAGAAGTCGTCGGTGGTCTTCTTCCCCCCCCCCCCCCCCCCTCCCTCCCAAAGTCTGCCAGTGGTATCGGGTCTCAGGTCTCAGATCTGAGCAGGATTCTGCTTGTGAGGATGTGTTACTGGTATTGTGTCTGATCTGTCACTTGGTCAGTTGGTCACTTCTTCATCCCTGAGCTGTAGACGTACGATTGTAGCCAATGAGGGGTGAAGTTGGAAGGTTATACAACTGATCGCACATCATATAGGTAAGTAGGCATTATAGTCCCCTGGAGAATTCTTGTGTGCACGTGTGTATGTGCACACACACAGATAGTACAAAATACGGCGTTGTTTAGCTGCGATGACTCTCATTACGTTATGATGAGTACTGAATGAAGCTCAGCCAGTACCTTAACAGCAAACTCTCATGAAGATGAGAATCTGCCTTCAGTCATTTTACTGTATTACAACTGTAAATATCATTACACCTGGAGAGCAAAGTGCCATCTTTCCGAATATGATAAAATAAATCATCACAATGAGACGATGCGTCTGTCTGAGCAAGGGTGTGTCATTGCGTCACTGATTGTACAGCTGATATATTATCTCCCCCTTTGCAGTTAAAACATCTAAACAGACTGTTAGTGCTTGTTGGACCCACCTAGTCTGAGGCGTTCTAAGTAGAATGTGTGAGTTATCAAAACATAATGGGTGGATTGATTTGTCTCAAGAAAACCTGTAAGGTCTAGAGACTCCTCCCTCCCCCTCCACGCGCAGCAAGCATATGGAACATGGATGGCCTGGAAAGAAGGACCTCGTCTCTTGAGAGGGACCGGACTGGTCCGGAGTTTAAGGGGCATAGAAGTTGGAATTCTAGTAAGGCAGGCACGACTATTGGTAATGATAGTGGAGTGACTGGAGGACAGACACCCTTCATATGAAGCAGATATTCCTACAGACTTAGGGACACTGGACACAACGACTCATTCTTGTGGGATAGAAAATGGAAGGACTTTACTTACAGGAAAGAAGGGAGGAAAGATCAGTGACAGGGGCAAGTCCAGGCTTGATTGGGAGTGGGGAGATAGCAGGAAAAGACAGTGGAGCAGGAAGAGACTGTGGAGCAGGAAGAGACAGTGGAGCAGGAAGAGACAGTGGAGCAGGAAGAGAGAGTGGAGCAGGAAGAGACAGTGGAGGTCCTGTGTTTATTAGTGAAATTGGAGGGAAAGACCAATTCTTGTAGGAAGGATTGCGTCTGTTCTAAAGGGGGCTCAAGACCTGGCTCTTTGTCTGAAACTCCAAGCAGCCTGACCCATTGGCTGGATACCCATATGGGTGATTAGTGTGCTGTACAAATCCTGAGTGATTGATTGATTCATTCATTCATTGAAAAGGAGTTTGAAGAGAACGAAAAGGGCATTCCCGTAGGAGGGGACAGGGAATGCGCTTATATGGCACATGAGAGGAAACCCATTCTTTTCAGAGGGATAAACTCATTGCGTAAGAACTATAGGGTGCCTAGAGGAGTGGGACATTTCCGTGGGAGGGAGAGAGCACTTCTTATGAGGACGGGAGGCAGGACAAAAGGGACCATTCTGGTAGGAGAAAAAGGACCGTACTTATGGGAGTAGGAAGGCTGGAGGATGGCATTCTCGAAGGAGGGACAGGGCCTGTTCTTCGAAGGTATACTTGAGGAGACAATCCATTTTGTTGGGACGGGAGAGGGCTGTGCTTATAACTGTAGCCGGGCTATTCTTGTAGGTGTCACAGGGCACGTGCTTATGGGGATAGGGCTGTGGAGGGAACTTGGTCCCATTCTCAGGCAGTAGCGGCTGGTAGGGAATGAGACGAGAGGGGTGGCGGGTCGTGGGAGGGGGGTTTACAAAAGAAATGAAAATACGTACCTTCTCATCGCGTCTTGAGTCGTCTCTCCTCCGCGTCCCTCGTTGTGACGTCGTCTCTCTGCCGGAAGCTACAGGCTCCCTCCCCTAAGCCATTCAGCGTTGTGTTGGGTCTGACACTGTGGCTCAGCGCTCAGACGGGGAATGGGTGGCTGGGCATGTCCCCCACCTGGCTGTGTTTAAGCATCCTGGTGGGAAACATGCAAAGTGTGCATGACTGCTTGGCTGGCCAGAGACGGCCGGCCAAGGAGTCATGAGAAATTTGGAGTGCGGACTTCATGGGAGTCCCAGCCCTGCACAACCTGGCCAAAAAAATCATCATAACAGAAATAACTTCTGTTCTTATCTTTTTTTCTACACTGCTCTGTGAGGAGTGGGCGACGCTCCTCCGCCGTAGCGGAGGAGCCACCACTGTTCTCAGGGGAGGTCGATGGCAGGTGCGTAGGGGGATGTCTTGGTTGAATAGGGCCTTTGCTTGTGGGGAATACAGAGACTTAGAGGGAAGACCTGTTCTTCCTTCTACAATCTGTGTTTATGCGGAGGAGGGGAGACTTGAAGGAAGGACCCCTTTCTTGTGCCCTTGACAGAGCCTGTGCTTGTTCAGGATGGGGGGATGGAAAGAAGGAATTGCGTTCTTCTGGCATGGATGTCATTCCTGATAATGAAGGGGCTCTAGAGGGAAGGGGCCTGTGGGAGAGCCCAGTGAATGCTGGTCGAGGTTGTTGCTGGAAGGTGAGAAGGCGCCTTTTATGAGGCTGAGAACATGAAATCGGTGGAGGAAAAAAACATGAATGCTCTTTAAGAGCATGGCCATGGTGGGGACCGGAAGTGATGGAATGCCACACTAAACACCGCAAGACTGCTTCCGGTCCATTTAAGTGCATAGTCATTGTCCCACCCATACAGACAGCTGAAGAGTCAGAGGTTGTCTTTAGTGTAAAAATACTGGAAGTAGAGATGCATTTCATGTGAAGTACATCTGCTCTCTCTCCTTCTCCCCTCTCCTCCCTTCTCTGTCTGTATCCCTCTGTCTGTTTCTCACACACATGTAGTATTTCTGTTCAGTAAGACGCTTGAGGGGTTTCATTTTCTGTGGCCTCCCCTGTGAAGCTAACGCCTAAGTGCCAGCAGGCTTGGCCTTCTGTCAGCACTGTTTGCGAATAGTGTAATTTAATGCTAATGAGTTTGTCTGGGATGCACTTGTTGCACTTCTCACATACAGTTTTGGTGTCTAAACTGGCAGTGACCTCATCCTACTGTTTCTGCGGTTATAAACGCCCAAAAGGTAGGCATTCTGCTTCATTTCCTGTAGCTTCCTGCCAGATGCTGTGGTAGTTTCTTGTACGCAGACTGTGGGTTACAAGGTCAGTTTCAGGCAGGTCTGACTTATTCCTTCATCCTTCTGCGGTCCTTGAAAGCAATACTATTGACACAGAGAATAATGTCACCTTAGAGTATAGTGGATTTTGTGTAGTGTGAAAGCAGACTCCTTGCCCCCCAAAGTTTGCTCCTTTATTAACAGATTATTGGCCATTTATATTTCAGAAAAGTCATCATTTTCCATATTAGTGACTGCAAGCCCTTCACCCCCTGTCCTTAGTGGTCAAAGCAATGACAAGATAGTTGTGAGGCATTCCCACGAATACTCAAGAGCTAACTGTCTCCTAGACAAAGTTCATCTAGGATTTCACACACTTCACAGGCAGGAGAGCACACTGATTCCAGCCACGGGTGGGGACAACCTGCAGGACATAATATCCCAGTAACACATAGATATGCACAGAATCTTAGACCGAGATGGGCTTTCGATGTGGCCAACCATCTAGTGAGGATATACATAAGGCTGAATGGGAATATTTCTCCTGGAATCAAGTCAAATTGGTAATTGAAGGATTGGTGGCCACCTTGGTGTGAAAAACTTAATTCTCAGATTCAATTCAATTCAATTACAATTTGCGACTTGCAAAATGCAATGTACAACAGTGTCACAGACACTGTTAGCGATTCCCAATGGCGTCGTAAATTGCATGCCTCATCAATATTCATGAGGCAAGCATAATTTGTGACCCCATTGGGAATGGCAAGCACTCCCAGGGATGGTCGCCTGCTGGGGTCAGCAGACCACCATGGCTGGGACTGCTTTTTAAATAAAGCAGTTTTTTTTAATGCAGCCCGTTTTCCTTAAACAAAAACGGGATGCATTTAAAAAAGAAAAATGAAACTCTTCAAATAAATTTTTAAGGGCAGGCAGTGGTCACTGGGACCACTGCCTGCTATTGAAAAATATTTTCTTACCCACTCACAAAGGGGAAGGGGTCCCCTAGAGAAACCATCCCGTTTGCGAGTGATTTACCACCTACTTGAAGTAGGTGGTAAACTGGCAGTGTTTTGCGGCCGCAGATGCGGTTGCAAAACAATAGTACATGGTAGTGAGTCTCAATATTAGGAAGGGACGCCCCTTCCTAATAGCGAGAGTTACAAACGCTATTTTGCGAGTCAGAGACTCGCAAAATAGCGTTTGTATATGCCATTACCCTTTTGTACAGTCGCAAACTGGCCGATCTCCCGTTTGCAAGCGCAAAAAAAGGGTCGTACATCTGGCCCATAATCTTGGTCTCTTTTATGGTGTAGAAAACTGAAGCGGATAATCCCTTTCCTCAGTCGTTGACTTGGTTACATACTGTTAACTAGGGCATACCTAACGTCTCCCTAAACTATGTTGTGTTGAATAAATCAGCCAGATTGTTCTCTTGCGGTCCCCCAGCCATCATAACGTTGTCACGTCTGACAGGGCCTACCCTAAGGGTGGTTGCGTCAAATACTGACCCTCATCAGAACGATCTGTTCAATGGGAGGAATATGAAGCTCTTTGGCGAATTTCAGGTCACAGTAGTTAATTGTTTAAATGCATTTCAACAGTATTGACATATTTTCCATCACTGGATCCTGAGTGAATGATGTGGCTGACCAGCGAACTGTGCCACTGCACTCTGCAGTGTATTGGACAGTGAATGTGAGGTTATTGGGGGTCTGTTTCTGTAAACTGCTTGACATCGTGACCCTCTTACCTCTCTGTTTAGCTGCTTCCTGTCGAAGATCTTTTGCGTTGGGTTGGACAGTGGCACACGCAAGGCTCTGGCTTTGCACAAGACCGTGATTACCCTGCTTTGTCTGTTCACTTTTGCCTTTGTACTTATGGCCCTCACACACCACATCTGTATTAGTTTGTGATTCTCTGTAGACAAGCCCTCTCCTGGCTTCTCTGGCCATCATACCCAGAATAGAGCATCTCTACTGGGAACATCTTCTCTGTCTCTTTCTTTTGCAGATGCCAAGGTCCAGCCGTTGTATTAGCTCTGTGCAGGTGGCGGGTTGTGGCTCAGTACATGATAGAGGCTTTTGAATCGACATTCAAGCCATGGCAAAAAATGGATCCTCTCGTTGGTTCAGGCCAATCGGCCTCTACAAAACAATAATGGGACACACTTAGTACACTGCTCATGTTTCCTTGTCTGATGGAACAATGAGCACGTTAAGCTGTCATGGGGGATCGAGGTGGATTTGGGAGGACAAAGGAAATGCATTTTTTGTGTGAAAAACGTGTCAAGCTCCTGGGCATGTCCACTATAGTATCCCATAGCAAGGAGCGGTACAGGCTGCTGGGATGCCGCTATTTTTGGCATTGTGAGTGGTGGAAAGGTGGCGGTTCCATCAGCAGCCCCTGGTGGTGGTCTGCTCAGAGACTGACCAACAGCAGGGCAGCTCCTCCGCCGCCCCACTTAAATGCTTCTGAGCCCCGAGATGAAAACTAAAATGGTAATTCATCATTACCATTTCATTTTTCATCCTGACATCTTCCTTTCCTGAACTAGTGTCAGGACGGGGGCGGGGCTACCGTTGAATGACAGCAGGAGGGACTGGGAGTAGGGTGGGCTGAATGTGCACTGTTCAAAGTGCGCCTGTCCCTTTGGCCAGCCGTCTTGCGGCAGCCAGCCAGACATGCGCACTTTGAAACCTCTAACCCAGCGGTCTTATGACAGCTGGGTTAGAGCAACTGTAGGCCCCCATAGCGCTGTGAAGTGCTGAGATATGCCGCTCCCTCAACTCAGGGAACTGCTCTCATTTAGATGAGAGCAGCACCCTGATTGGTCAAGGGAGTTCCCTGGTGGCTGGCATTGACTGCCTAAGCAGATAGGTGGGGTGGGGGTGGAAGCGCAAGGTAAGTGGTTTTATATATTCTATTTTCCCTACTCCGTCATTCGTCACCCCCACCCCTCTGTACTTACCAGCACGGGCCGTGACTGGTGGCTGTGCTGCTGCTCCACGAGGTCAGGAGCAGGAGGACTTGTTGTCAGATAAGTGTTTCTTTTAATATATTTTACATTTATATTAGCGCACACACGCCTGTTTATTTTGATATTTTTTAATTTTATTTGTGTATGTGTCCGCCCACACCCCTTTTCCGGTGGATGCCAACCGCCACTGCCCAACAGGTTGTAAAGATGCCAGGAACAGATTTAGAAGAATTGGAAAAGATGGCTCTGAGTGGTGTAATCTGCGGCAGAAGACACTGCACATCATCAGCTCATGAGGCATCAGTGGTCCCAGAGATGATGGGCCTGTAGATTTCACTGGCTTGGCCAATGTATTCCAGTGGGATCTATTCTACGTGAACGTGAACATATCTGTGGGCTTGTCGCTCTATCAAGACCTTAGAACTGCCTCGTTCGCTGAAAGCGCTCTGTTAACTCAAAATCTTTGTCGATCTCGCATCGCGAGCAAATGGCTGAGAACAGAAACATGGATGGCAGATTCCAAGGGGTGGGATTAGGTTAGGACTATTTGGAATCGATTTTTTTATTGATGAAAAGAGATCAGACAAAGAAGATCAATTTTTAAAAAATGATTTACTTGCACTCTCACCCTCACCTTGTTGCAAAACGAATCAAAATCCACTGAGATCATTGATTGAACAATGTGAAATGCACTTATGTAAAACCTGCCATGACGCACATACGTGCCAAGGTAATGCACTCGATGGCACCGGATCAATGCACCGAAGCGTTGTTGGTGGGATTAGCCTGGTGCGAGAGAAGGAACCAGAGAGAGAGGGGGGCTCTGAGAACCTGGCAAAGGCATGTGGATCTAGTGAGGGATTCAGTAATAATAAAAAACACATTTGAGAGCAAATCAATCCTCTGGCCTGAAGCCTGCAGCAGGGATTGTTCTGTACGTCCTGGGTATGTTACTGCAAGGTATGAAAAGCCTACAGTGGGAGACGTTCTAGGAACATTGTGTCCTACAATCGCGCGTGTTTTGCCAGTTCCTGTGAGTTTGTGTCTCATGATTCTATTGGGGGTTCCACGTACATGCACCAGGGGATAACACAGAGCAGAGGTATAGAAGAGGTGTGCGGAAAGAGCACGAGGAGAAGAGGCGATGGGGCTGTGCATGGGGAAGAGGCTGGACTAGAATAAAATGTGGGCCAAGAGTTAAGTTTAACGCAAATGTTTATTATAATCATAAGACATAACCATAGAATAGTCAATAATTAAGGAATAGATGGCAATAGAATGTAAAAAGTAAGTACATATACATAATAAATAGAGGAAAAGGTAAAGAGGAGGTCGGAAAGGGGGTATACACGGTTTATATGACCTATAACCTAACGAAATTACACATAAGAGCTAATAATATAGGCAATGATAGAAAGTAATATACAAATGAAAAATAATAGTTGCAAACATAGGAAGTCGTGGAGGTTGGAGAACTTCTTGTGCATCAGGTGAAGGAGCGTCCGATGTCTTGGTAGATATATTAAGGAAAGATGTAACTGGACTCCACAGTTCTTTTCGTTTTAAGACAAGCGATAAAGGATGCATATACGCTGTATCCAACTGGTGATTGTGGGAGACTACATACCACCATGCTTTGAATGATAATTGAGTAAGATCTTTCTAATGTGCTGTAATCTGTTGGAAAACCACTGCTAATAAAAAGTCCAATATCTTAACATTTAATGAGACATTTGCCCATTCATCCGATATACTCCCTAAAAATACATTAGATATGGAGAAAGGCACATTTGAATCAAAAATGGAATTAACTTGCCACCAAGGGGGTCAAGAGTTGATCAGAAGTTAATATCAACTATCAAGTGATCAGAAGAAAACATAACCTGGGAAGAGAGGGAAGGAAAACTCGAACATCAGAGGAAACAATGGAATCTGGAGACACCGGCGGAAATTATGGACTTGGGAGACATGGGAACAACATAAACAGAAGCTAGGAGGAGAATATGGGAGGAGATAGGTGGCAAATTTAGATCATCGACTGACGGGAGAAAATATTGTCTGGCCTGAGATGAGTTGGTCTGATGGAGGTGACCCTGCAGTAGGTAGCCAGAGAAATGTACTGCAGCAGCTCACCCTTTCTGTGTGCAGCATGTCTTCAACGTTTGTCGAGGATGAAAAACAAGGCAGTAATCACTAACCTGCATCACAAATCATAAGCCTCACATTGCTGATGCTTTTATATCGTGGTAGCTCACTGGACCCTTTTGTAATCGATAAGAAGTGTAATTATTGCCCAAGTGAACAGTACTCGCCTCGAAGGCCCAGTAGCCACTCATGTACTTCGGTCTTCGACCCTCAGGTTCCATATAATTCTCTGCGACAGGCATATTATATTAGATCGCTGTTCAACCCACGCTTTTTCTTTCATAAAAAGAAAGTGTTCATGGACACGCGTACTACGATCATAACTTCATTATACGAAGACCACTTTTGTATTTTCTCTGAAATGATCCCTCCAAACATTTTGCGACTATCCTGCCTTGACTGATGCTCACCCTGTGTCTGGGTCTCACCGCGACACCCTGCTGCGATCTATCTATGATCCAGAATAATGCTCTCACAGCACATTATATCTTCCTGGATTCCTATATCTAATAGATTCACTGTAGTCTCACCATTTGTGTATAAATGTTTTTCCTTACAGGCCACTTCCTAAAGTTCGGCAGCATTTTCTCTTATTCAACCACTATGAGACCTTCTATGTCTTCTCTCTGGTCCCCATGTTCCACCTGTTCCTTTCCTCTGCAGTAGTTTCTGCTCTTTGCTCTCTTGGAAACTACACATTGGCTCGTTTTAAACATTGGTTAGAAGACATTGACATGCGCTGGCGCCTTTAAAACTCCTCTGAAACATCGGCTATTAAAAAAAAAAAACCTTCACTATTGACAGCCTATAAACCTGTCTTCGCGCCCCTTCTGAACTGGTGTGGTTGGTTGCTAATGCCACACCACTTCTTGATACAACATTTTATATGAGGAGGGCACAAATTCAAAACACATACTTTTCATCACTGCTGATGTCCCAGGTCCAGGAGCACCAGGTCCGATCTTACTGGCCAGAAAATCTGTCCGGTAAAACATCTTTGGTATTGGGCTGGCCGTGGTCCGTATCTGACTCCTTTGAAGGGATGTTGGTCGCATGTAATGCCATCCACCATAAAGCCACAACCTCATCTTTCCTCTGCCATGAATAGGCCATGTTACAAAGCGTGCAATACATCGCATGCCATTACAACGCAAGTTGTTACAATGACTTGCGGTAGGGGTCACTGGATGTTGGAATAGTATAATTTCCTATTCCAACTCCAGTTTGTGCAACAGTAGGGAGGGTGTTGGATTTTAAATCCAACACCTTCTGCCCCCTACAGCAAGTCGTTGTAACAACTTGCGTTATAATGGTTTGCAATGTAACAACGCAGTCGTTGTAAGTGAGAATGAACATTTCCACGGAAAAGGGAATACATACTATGTGGGATTTCACCTTGAAACCCAGGCTCCTTGTAATTGTGCCACATTCTGAGGGGATTATCTTATAATAGGCGGATTTAGCTGCTGAGATACCACCTGGAACTGTAAATCCTTTCCAACCAGTATCTTTGCACCAAAATCCTTCCTACTCTTAATCAGTGCCACAGTAGAGAAACGTATCGGCAGTAAATACAATACAGGCAGCCCATGGGTTTATTCCAGTTCCTCATTATAGTCTAAGCAGTGACCAAGATAAGATTTAGGTATCAAAACGCTCTGCAGAGATTTCAAAGAATAGCATATGTAAAACAGCAAAGAATTGTTGTTAATTTGAGCTAGTCTACCCTAGGGGGCCAGCGCTCTTTACAGATAATAAACCAAACGATTGGGATCTCTGAAATACACAAAACAATTTGATGAACAACAAACAAAACTAATATAGAAAAACTACAACAGAAATACTTGAATGCATGATAAAACAATGCTTAACGGAAATGGAGATCACGTTTAGAGGATGTTCTTTGGTCAATGCAAATAATTCTAGTACCGTATTTTCCGGCGTATAGGACGACCCGGCGTATAAGACGACCCCCTACTTTGCTTGATAAAATGTAGGTTTCGTGCTATACTCGCCGTATAAGACTACCCCCACTTCCAGCGCAGTCCAACACAGTCCTGCATAGCCATTTTGAGAAGTTATTTTATTTTATTTTGGCTCGTACTTTGTACGCTTTTGTAACCTGCACACTTATCACTTTTTTCTCCAGGAATGTACCGATTGCTACCTCATGTATTTTGGTTGCTCACTATTGTCACTTTTGATCCATGTAACTTAACGTTTGCTTTTGTAATTTGTTCATTTGTAATTGTTCCTCTTGTATCAATACTGTTCCTACTGTAAAGCGCTCTGACACCTTCGGGTAAAGTCCGCGCTATATAAAATCGCATAAACCTTTTAGTGCATGATTGACGCCTGCGCTAGTGACGTACCAATATCCCCCACAGCCCCCGCGGTGCGAGGGGAGGGGGAGCTCGGCACTGGGCACGGACGGCAGATTAGAGCCCCTGGCTGGGTCCGAAGCGTGGGCGGGAAATGGTGCAGCTTAAACACAAGATGAACACAAGATCAGCCCCTCGCCAGCCAGTGTGGCCAATAAAACGCATGAAAACATACCTTCAAATTTTGCACCCGGCGTATAAGACGACCCCCGACTTTCCAGAACATTTTAAGGGGTTAAAAAGTCGTCTTATACGCCGGAAAATACGGTAGATCCTAATCTGAGAAAGTGCTTCTTTTGCATGGTTAGCCCACACCTTTTGCCTGGTTTTCATGTGCTTTTGAATGTAGTGCACAGGGTCCCTGCCAACCAGGTCCCCTGTGCCAGTGCTCCCCACCCAAAAACAAACTTTCAATTGGTACTTCTCCCCCCTGTAAGTCTCTAGCAAATGGTACCCTGGGTACCTAGGGCATGACAGCTGAAGAGAGTCCTTTGGGACCCCCCTCACTCAGGCCATGCCACTGACCTTCCAGCCTGCACGCACATGTGAGGGAGAAAACAAAAAAGTCGACATGACATCCTACCTGGGTACCATTGCCAGCTAGCACTGCCTGGCAGCATAGGTTAGTCACCCCTCTAGCAGGCCTCACAGTCCTAAGGCAGGGTGCACTATACTACCGATGTGTGCATATCTGCATGAACAGATATGCCACTACAATATTGAGCACCATGTCCTGATATTTTAAGTGCAGTGAAGCCATAGAGAGTGGGCTGGGAACTCGACAACTTGATGGCTTAACTGAATACAGGAGTGTCTGGTACCAGACTACGCCTTTCAATAAACTCATTCTGTTGCAAATGTGGGATTTATTGTACCATGTAGCTAGAGGGCACCTCAGATGTGCCCCCTGAATCTCTACCATCCCCGGTGTGGTCTCTGACTGGCTGTAGGTAGCCAGCCACCACCAGACATGTTTCTTGAACCCTGGGTAGAGAGCTCCTACTCTTTGGGACGAGAAACAATGCACATCCTGGGCAGAGGTGTCATGCCTCCTCCCACAGGATGGGCCAGTACTCGAAGAGATGAAGCTTCAGAGGCTTTTTGCCTTTGTAATGTGATCCCCAGCCTATGCTGCTAGCAACCAGGGTTTAAACCCCATCAATGGGAGGGAAAAACAAAATATAAAAAGATAGGAGGTGTGCCCACCTCTGCCAACGCAAGCCCTAACATTGGGATAAGTGAGGTAAAGCACACTTTTCAGTTCCCGCCATCTTGAAGATGGGGGAACCCCTCCATTCAGGGCTAGACCTATGCCTACTCCCACAGGAGGGTGGCATGATTGAGGGTGTAGTCACCCCGGTAAGGTGTCCAGTTCTGTGCCAGAGAGCACATACCCTCCTGCAAGTGGCCCTGCCAGCCTCCTCCTGCCCCACTTGCACTGCCTACCTGACAGCAACCTCCCCATGACAGTCCAACGATGGTGGAACTTCTCCATCTGATCTGGTGCAGCCAATCGCCAGTGACCACGATGGTAACCGCGCTGACAGTCTGCTGAAAATCAACTCACATCATTGCCCTCAGCAGACCACGAGGGTAAATCTCAGTAGCCGGTATCGACCGCTTTAGCGTAGATACTGCATCACACAAGGCTGGGTTGCCCCCAGTGTGCCATGACTGATATTACCCACAGTGTTGGCCTGAAACACCTGAAAACTGGACTGGAATTGTAAGTGGTATACATACCTGTTAACCCACACAATTGTTTTCCTCCACAGGTTACTATTAAACTGCTCTCAACTTTTCACTGGGAAACTTCTGAAACCTGAAAAGTATTATTAATGAGAATCATACTTACCGTAATGTGAAGACCCTAGTCTTAAAATAAAATATAAACAAAGTATAACTTTCTTAAATACGTCTGAATCTCCTTCTTCAGTTATGTGTCCATTATTGATCATTGTTGTGCAATAATTGTCTTACACTCCTCTGTGTTAGGCCTAAAGCTGCTTGGCCACACTACCACAAATAGAGAACTTCGGGTTTTGCATTGAGTCCTGTACACTTTTGGGGAATCCCCGGACTCTGTGCACGATATTACCACCTGGTGGCAATAACATATACAGAGCCAGCTTCCTACACTTGGAAACAGCAGTTTAATGTGCTTTAGGGGCTAGGGAGTGACATGAAGAAGAGATGAGAAGTTATAAAAGGTTAGGTGGATACCAAACATTAGAAGATCTAATTTAGGGGCTGGCAGTGAAGGAGCCCCACCAAATGCACAATTTCCCTGCCCCATTTAGAAGTGGGTGAACCACTGATTGTGTGCTGTGGGCCTCTCCTGCTCATCCATGAACCCACTGGCTTTGGTTCATTGGAAGGTCCACCCTATTTTGGACAGTCCTCCTAGTACAGCAATACAGACAACCAGCACAGTGCTTGTGACCTTACAATATTTATACGAATAACCTAAAACCACATTGTAACCAAACAAAAAACATACTCAAACCAATAAATAATCGTACATTCATTATCTTCTATTTCATTGTGTTAAGGGTAAAACTGCAAATGTTTACCGGTAATAGCATTACTCTGAGTCCTTCTCTTGTCGTGATGACTTACTCATTGAGGCCCCCGTGCCTCCAATCACACACCTTTCCAACTCATAAAAGTCCCTCTCCCCTCCATACCTCCTGTTCTGTACCAAGCCCAAAGCACCACACAGTTGGGCAGGCCGAAAATGGCAGGAAGGAGGGCCTGAGTCATCACGGCGAGAAAAGGACTCCGAGTAAATCTATCACCGGTAAGTAATCGCAGCATTACCCCTTCACCCCTCTTGTCATGATGAATCACTCATTGAAATGTACCAAAGCCAACAGCGGCCACGACAACTGCACAGAAAATGCAACACTAGGCCAAGCCACATGCAAAACCTAGGACAAGACTGAAGCCAGCACTGCGGAACGCCACAAACCGAAACCGCTGGATCAAACACCCACCAGAGGAAGAGCAAAAGGGAAAAATAAGCGACCCTAAAAGGAAAAACAGAGGGCCAGCAAGAAGCAGAAGAAAACAAAGAGAAGGGGCCCTCCAGAAAAAAGCCGGGACCCCACCAAAGAACAAAACTGCCACCAATACCAGTATGTTATGTTATGTTATAGGGAGGTTTTGTATAGCGCTCAGCTACTCCAAAGGAGTGTCCCGGCGCTTTCAGACCAACAGGTCAGCAGCTAACACATAACACAACAGGAAAAAAGACCGGCAAAAAAGAAAACAGAAAACTAAAGACAGAACAACCAGGATTTAAGTCCCTTTCTAAAAGCAAGCAAATTGGCAGTGCTGCGGAGTGATAAGGGAAGAGTGTTCCAGAGCTGAGGAGCAAGCCGTTTGAAGGAGCGTCCACCAGTCCGGGTTTTCTTCACCGCTGGCACCACCGCAAGAGAGAGAGTTTCTGATCTCAGAGCCCTAGTAGGTTTGTAAAAGGCTAGCCTTTTCCGAATATAGGTTGCTCCTGTAGAATAGAGCGCCTTGTGGGCCAAAGTAAGGGTCTTAAAGGCAATGCGCTTTCTGACAGGGAGCCAGTACAAGGTGGATAAAAGGTCAGAGGCACTGGCACGGCGGGGAAGACCATAAATGGCGCGGGCCGCCGAGTTCTGGACTACCTGAAGACGCTGCAGCAGGTAGTCGGGCAAACCCAGGTAGAGAACATTGGAGTAGTCCAGCCTCGAGCCAATGAGGGCATGGACGGTAATTTTGCGATGGTCAATTGAGAGCAGAGGGAGAAACCTCCGCAGCATCCTAAGCAGGCCAAAGCAAACGCCCACAAGGCCAAGAACTTGGGCTTTCATCGTCAGGCCATTATCAATTTTGACCCCCAGATTTTTCGCCACGGTGGAGGAAGATACCGGTGGAAACATGTCATGCGGCCACCATTCCTGCCAACTCGGGTCAGATTGGCACCCAAAAAAGAGCAGAGCAGGTAGACAGAATAGGCGAAGAGCCAAAACCATCCAACTGGCGAGCAGACAGCAACCAAAACAGCACCAGCAGGGTGCCAAGACAGGACCACAGATTCCAAAGGCACAACCAGGGGAACTAGAGTGACAACAAACGTAAATACAAAAGCCCAACGGGCAGGGAACTAGAGAGACAGGACAGAGAACGGAAAAAACTCTGAAAAAGGACCAGGAACCAGGCCCAGTAAAACCAACAGAAACCTGCAAGTGGACCCGAAGCCAGAAAAGTGGAGGAAACCAGCACTGGAGGCAGAGAAACACAAAGCGGAACCCGAAGTGACGGAGCATACCACACACACCAGGACATGGCAGAAACCCCAGCATAGCCAGCACAATTAACAGGGCAGGGGAGAAGGGGTCCCCAGGGACCAACAGCTGGGCAAAAACTGCAGAAGGAACCCATCACCAAGAAGAACCAGCAGACATGGCAACACAGGCACCAACCTGGAGACCGGGATACAGGCCGCACAGCCAGACCAGGAACTGGCAAGCACGATACCACAGTGTACACACAGAACCGCTTAAGACAAGGACAAATGTGCACAAGCTTAACATCCGTGGAAAACGTTAAGGTCAAAAAGGACACCAGGTCAGGCCAGCCACAGGGACCCCACCGACAGGCAGACCAGGACCACCGCCCGAAGAACTGCAATGGGGAAGGCAGCCTGCCACCCACATTAGGACAAACACAAGCACCAAAGAACGAGCAGGGAGGGCCCCAACGAGGCAGCTTGGGCACTAAAGAAGACCGGGGGACTGATGCCAGCAGACCATCCACAGGACACAAAGTTAAACAACCCCTAGGAGAAAAACAAGGCCATGCTAGAAGAGGAGCCAAAAGAAACTAACCTAAGGGAAGAGGGCAATAGCACAACCCCAACTGCCAAAGTTGAGGACAACCAACGAAAACAGGGACCTCGAAGGCCACTGAACAGCTTAGTACCCCCAAAAGGTAACCAAAGATGGACAGAATCATTCAGCTGGCCATAACCAGAGAAAACGACAGGACAGCAGAGGAGGATGTCACAGACACCCCAACAAGAACTGCAGACACAACGACCAGGAATACAACATGGCCAGACAACCGTACATGGACATCCGATACACAGGTCCCACAGAGCCACAGCAAGAGGTGAAAAACCCCACCCCAAGAAGGAAGCTAGCCACACCTGACACAAGGCAGAGCAGCCATCAAACCAGAGGCCAATAAAAGACCGGCAAGTCACACTCCACAAGCGAACAACCAGATCTGAAGGCAAACTGCCCCAGAAAAGAATGAGGAGTAGCTAAGAGGCGTGGCCACGTAGGATTAATCCAGCCGGAAAGCGGCAACAACGGCACCCCACCAACCAGAGCACCGGGGAAGCTGAAGACACAGACCCCCGCCACACCAAAGGGGAAAAAACTCACACAGGAGAATCAACCAGGGTGACTCACAACAGCCTAAACAGGCCCTGAAGCACAGAATAGGGACCCTGGCAGGAGCGCAGCAGCTCACAGAGACACCCACTGCCATAGCCCCTGGCAAGCCAAGAACAGCTGAAACGCAGGAGAAGGGCAGACATGGGACACCACCCACCACATGAGCTACGCATCCTGGAGACACCAAAAGTCAGCCACCAACATCCCCTGCAAGCCGAACAAGCATTTGCAATGTAATAGGTCTCGCATTAGGAAAGTTTGAGCTATTGGTATTGTAAATGACAATTTTTTTATTTATGTGTTGGTTTTGAAAATAGCGAAATTATTATAGTTATAACTTTCGCAAATGTGACACCTATAGCATTTGTATAGCAATATGTGTTGTATTTACGTGACTTAGATGTATTGATATTACAAATAACAATGGCTTTTAATTTTTTTTAATAATTAATACCTAAATAAAAGTTATTGTAATTTATAATGGCAATAGCTTAAACTTTTGTAAATAACATTTGTGAAGATTATGTTCAGTGTATTTTATTGTGACGACAATCCAAGAACAGAAGTGAAATATTAACATTTTTTTGTGACATTTGTAATAAAGCTTGAAACATTGAGAGAACATATTTGAACCAGGTGTTATTGAATGGTTGCACAGATTGATGCTGTGGTGGCGCTGAGTGATGTTGTGGTGGCGACGAGTGATGCTGTGGCAATCAGTGATGCAGTGGTAGCGAATAGTGATGTTGTGGTGCCCCTGAGTGATGCTGTGGTGGTGCTGAGTGATGCTGTGGTGATGCGATGGATAGAGTGAGGGCGATAGATAGAGGGAGGACGATAGATAGATAGAGGGAGGGCGATAGATAGATAGAGGGAGGGCGATAGATAGAGTGAGGGCGATAGATAGATAGATAGAGTGAGGGCGATGGATAGATAGATAGAGTGAGGGCGATGGATAGAAAGAAAGATAGATAGATAGATAGATAGATAGATAGATAGATAGATAGATAGATAGATAGATAGATAGATAGATAGAGTGAGGGTGATAGATAGAGTGAGGGTAATAGATAGAGTGAGGGCGATAGATAGATAGAGTGAGGGCGATAGAGTGAGGGCGATGATAGATAGATAGATTGATAGAGTGAGGGGCGATAGATAGATAGAGTGAGAGTGATCGATGGAAAGAGAGAGGGCGATAGATAGATAGATAGATAGATAGATAGATAGATAGATAGATAGATCGATGGATGGATGGATAGATGGATAGTTAGTGTGAGGGCGATAGATAGATAGAGTGAGGGCGATAGATAGATAGATAGATAGATAGATAGATAGATAGATAGATAGATAGATAGATAGATAGATAGATAGATAGATAGATAGATAGATGATAGATAGATAGATAGATAGATAGAGTGAGGGTGTTCGATAGAGTGAGGGTGATAGATAGAGTGAGGGCGATGGATAGATAGATAGAGTGAGGGCGATAGAGTGAGGGCGATAGATAGATTGATAGAGTGAGGGGCGATAGATAGATAGAGTGAGAGTGATAGATAGAAAGAGAGAGGGCGATAGATAGATAGATGGATGGATGGATGGATGGATGGATAGATGGATAGTTAGTGTGAGGGCGATAGATAGATAGATAGATAGATAGATAGATAGATAGATAGATAGATAGATAGAGTGAGGGTGATAGATAGATAGATAGATAGAGTGAGGGCAATAGATAGATAGATAGAGTGAGGGCGATAGATAGATAGAGTGACTGCGATAGAGAGATAGATTGAGGGCGATAGATAGATAGAGTGAGGGCGATAGATAGATAGATAGATAGAGTGAGGGCGATGGATAGATAGATAGATAGATAGATAGATAGATAGATAGATAGATAGATAGGTAGATAGATAGATAGATAGATAGATAGATAGATAGATAGATAGATAGATAGATAGATAGATAGATAGAGTGAGGGCGATAGATAGATAGATAGATAAATAGATAGATAGAGTGAGGGAGGGCAATAGATAGATAGATAGAGTGAGGGCGATAGATAGCTAGAGTGAGGGCGATAGATAGAGTGAGGGCGATAGATAGATAGATAGATAGATAGATAGATAGATAGATAGATAGATAGATAGATAGAGTGAGGGCGATAGATAGAGTGAGGGCGATAGATAGAGTGAGGGCGATAGATAGATAGAGTGAGGGCGATAGATAGAGTGAGGGCGATAGATAGATAGACAGATAGATAGAGTGAGGGTGATAGATAGAGTGAGGGTGATAGATAGAGTGAGGGCGATAGATAGATAGATAGAGTAAGGGCGATAGATGGATAGATAGACTGAGGGCGATGGGTAGATAGAGTGAGGGCGATAGAGTGAGGGCGATAGATAGATAGATAGATAGATAGATGTTGTGTGTGTGTTTATGGTTGTTTGTGTGGTTGTGGTTGCGTGTGGTTGTGTGTGTGGTTGTGTGTGTGGGGTTGTGTGTGTGGTTGTGTGTGTTGTGTTTGGGGTTGTGTGTGTGGTTGTGTGTGTTGTGTTTGGGGTTGTGTGTGTGGCTGTGTGTGTGTAGTTGTGTGTGTGTGTGGGGGGGGGGGGTTGTGTGTGTGTGGGGGTTGTGTGTGTGGGGGTGTGGGGTGTGTGTGGGGTTGTGTGTGTGTGTGTGGGGTTGTGTGTGTGTGGGGTTGTGTGTGTGGGGTTGTGTGTGGGGTTGTGTGTGTGTGGGGTTGTGTGGGGGGGATTGTGTGTATCGGGGTTGTGTGTGTGGAGTTGTGTCAGGGGGCTGTGTGTGGGGGCCCTTGTGTGTGGGGGGTTGTGGGGGAGGGGGGGTGGCATGTGTGGGGTTGTATGTGTGTGGGGTGTGTCTGTGTGTGTGGGGGGATTGTGTGTGTGGGGGGTTGTGTGTGTGTGTAGTTGTGTGTGGGGTTGTGTGTGTGTGTGGGGTTGTGCATGTGTGTGGGGTTGTGTGTGTGTGTGTGGTTGTGCGTGTGTGTGGGGTTGTGCGTGTGTGTGGGGTTGTGTTTGGGGGGTTGTGTGTGTGTAGGGGGGTTATGTGTGTGGGCTTGTGTGTGTGTTTGGGGTTGTGTGTGGGGGGTTGTGTGTGTGGGGTTGTGTGTGTGTGGGGTGTTGTGTTTGGGTGTGTGTGTGTGGGAATGTGTGTGTGGGAATGTGTATGGGGTGTGTGTGTGGGGTGTGTGTGTGGATGTGTGTGTGTGGGGGGTTGTGTGTGTGTGGAGTTGTGTGCGAGGGGTTGTGTGTGTGGAGTTGTGTGTGTGTGGGGGAGTTGTGTGTGGGGTTGTGTGTGGGGGTGTTGTGTGTGCGGGGTTGTGTGTGTGTGGGGTTGTGTGTGTGGGGGGGTTGTGTGTGGGGGTGTTGTGTGCGGTGTGTGTGTGGGGTGTGTCTGTGTGTGGGGTTTGTGTGTGGGGGTTGTGTGTGTGTGGGGTTGTGTGTGGGGTTTGTGTGTGGAGTTGTGTGCATGGGGTTGTGTGTGTGGGGGGGTTGTGTGTGGGGTTGTGTGTGTGTGGGGTTGTATGTGGGGGGGTTGTTTGTGTGTGGGGGGGGTTGTGTATGTGTAAGGTTGTGTGTGTGGAGTTGTGTGTGTGTGTGTGTGGGGTTGTGTGTGTGGTTGTGTGTGTGTAGTTGTGTATGTGTGGGGTTGTGTGTGGGGTTGTGTGTGTGGGGTTGTATGTGTGTATGTGGTTGTGTGTGGGGTGTGTGTGGGGGGTTGTGTGTGTGGGGTTGTGTGTGTGGGGGGTTGTGTGTTTGTGGGGGGGTTGTGTGTGGGGGTGTGTGGGGGTGTGGGTGGGTTGTGTGTGGGGGGTTGTTTGTGGGGGTTGTTTGTGGGGGGTTGTGTGTGTCTGGGGGGTTGTGTGTGGGGGTGTTGTGTGTGTGGGTGTGTGTGTGTGGGTTGTATGTGTGTGGGGGGTGTGTCTGTGTGTGGGGGGGTTGTGTGTGGGGTGTTGGGGGGTGTAGTTGTGTGTGTGGGGTTGTGTGCATGTGGGGTTGTGTGTGGGGGGTTGTGTGTGTGTATGTGGTTGTGTGTGGGGTGTGTGTGGGGGGTTGTGTGTGTGGGGGGTTGTGTGTTTGTGGGGGGTTGTGTGTGGGGGTGTGTGGGGGTGTGGGTGGGTTGTGTGTGGGGGGTTGTGTGTGGGGGTGTGTGGGGGTGTGGGTGGGTTGTGTGTGGGGGGTTGTTTGTGGGGGGTTGTTTGTGGGGGGTTGTGTGTGTCTGGGGGGTTGTGTGTGGGGGTGTTGTGTGTGTGGGTGTGTGTGTGTGGGTTGTATGTGTGTGGGGGGTGTGTCTGTGTGTGGGGGGGTTGTGTGTGGGGTGTTGGGGGGTGTAGTTGTGTGTGTGGGGTTGTGTGCATGTGGGGTTGTGTGTGGGGGGTTGTGTGTGTGTATGTGGTTGTGTGTGGGGTGTGTGTGGGGGGTTGTGTGTGTGGGGTTGTGTGTGTGGGGGGTTGTGTGTGTCTGGGGGGTTGTGTGTGGGGGTGTTGTGTGTGTGGGTGTGTGTGTGTGGGTTGTATGTGTGTGGGGGGTGTGTCTGTGTGTGGGGGGGTTGTGTGTGGGGTGTTGGGGGGTGTAGTTGTGTGTGTGGGGTTGTGCGTGTGTGTGGGGTTGTGCATGTGTGTGGGGTTGTGTGTGTGGGGGGGTTGTGTGTGTGGGGGGTTGTGTGTGTGGGGGATTGTGTGTGGGGGGGGTTGTGTGTGGGGTTGTGTGTGTGGGGGGTTGTGTGTGGGGTTGTGTGTGGGGGTTGTGTGTGAGGGGTTGTGTGTGAGGGGTTGTGTGTGTGGGGGGGTTGTGTGTGTGGGGGTTGTGTGTGTGTGGGGTGTGTGGGGGGTTGTGTGTGTAGGGGGTTGTGTGTCTGGGGGGTTGTGTGAGGGTGTGTTGTGTTTGTGTGTGTGTCGGAATGTGTGTGGGAATGTGTGAGGTGTGTGGGGTGTGTGTGTGTGGGAGTGTGTGTGTGTGGGGTGTGTGTGGGTGTGTGTGGAGGGGTTGTGTGTGTGTGTGGGGTTGTGTGTGTGGGGCTGTGTGTGTAGGAGGGTTTGTGTGGGGTTTTGTGCGTGTGGGGGGGTTGTGTGTGTGTGGGGTTGTGTGTGTGTGTGGGGGGGTTGTGTTTGTGGGAATGTGTGGGGTGTGTCTGTGGGGTGTGTGTGTGGGGTGTGTGTGGGGGGTGTATCTGTGTGTGGGTGTGTGTGTTTGGGGGTTGTGTGTGGGGGGGGTTGTGTGTGTGAGGGGGTTGTGTGTGTGGAGTTGTGTGCGTGGGGTTGTGTGCGTGGGGTTGTGTGTGTGGGGGTGTGGGTGTGGGGGTGTGTGTGGTGTGTGTGGGGGTTGTAAGTATGTGGGGTGTGTGTGGGGTGTGTCTGTGTGGGGGGGGTTGTGTGTGTGTGGGTGTGGGGTGGGGGGTGGTTTGTGTGTGTGTGGGGTTGTGTGTGTGTGGGGTTGTGTGTGTGGGGGGTTATGTGTGTGTGGGGTTGTGTGTGTGGGGGGTTGTGTGTGTGGGGGGGGGATTGAATTATCATTTAACTTGCAACCGAGCAGCTTCTGTTCACAAGCTTGAAAGCAGCAGTTACATAAATCGAGAGCTGCAGCATGCCGATGGCTCGCCAGTGCATGTTGCAAATGAAACAAAGCATAATGTGTTTGGATCGCATTACAAAGGAAGGCAATAAAAACACAGGGTGGTAAATTAGGCATGCGGGCAGCCTCGAAGACGTTCTTCTCCCCCTTCCCTCTACTGCATGCATCCCTGGCTGTCACCTCATTCGCCTCGTGGGCATCACTGGTGAAGGCTGATAGGTGTTTTGTTACCTAGCAGTGGAAATGAACAACACTTTGTGCAAAAATCACCTCTAGCGCATAAACCAAAACACCAAGTGAAGAACAAAATAACTGTATAACAGATGCTAGCCCTGCCAAATTCTTCTCGTGGCTTCCCGGGTCTGCAATTAAGGAATGCAAATAATCGCGTCTAATGCAAGAAAATGACTCAAATGACCTGGTGTCACGGTGTAGATTTGCAGAGTTCTCTGTTTTCTCTTCAATTGAGAACACTAAGCAGGCTGGGATTTGTTATTTTTTTCTGTCTCCATTTGAAAACACTAAGCATGACAGCCTTCAGCGAGCAAAGTCAGAAACGGTGGGGGGGGGCGGGGGAGCGGGTTCCTTTGAAGTGTTTGTAGCCTGATGCCGGCTGCAAGCAAACCAGCATGAGTGCGGAGAGAGGCTCACAGGCTGCCCAATCGTGTGCGATGTGCACGCGCCCGCACACATGCACTGTAGGCAATCCGCCTGGAAAAGCCTTTGGGAGCATTTTTGAGAGCCCCTACTTAATATCTCACCAAAGCATCGCTAACACGATGGCTTAGGCTAGACCTAAAAGGGGAGACACCACTGCACCAGGCCAATAGAAACAGCGCACAGGCCATAAAGCAGAAGAAGAGCCGTGAACTGCACAAACAGGCAACGACTGCACCAGAAAGGACAGCCGAGGAGCAAGCACAAGCAGCATGCCAACCAGCCAGGGTGACACAGGGCAGGAGAAGGAATGGACCATGCAGCACAGCAGTTCACAAACACCCAGTTAGAAGCTTAAAAACAAAGAGGCAGAGGAAGCTGAACCCAAAACACACACCAGCACCAAACCCAGGCAGCACATACACACAGAGACCCAAAAAACACACAACAGAGAAACATGAGTTATGGGGAGAGGGCCTTTTATGAGTTGGTTATGTGTGTGATTGGAGGCATGGGGGCCTCAATGAGTGAGTCATTACGGTGAGAAGGACAGATATGGTAATGGTGGTGCAAGTAAGGTGGAGGTGGTAATAGTGGTGTTGGAAATGGTGATGGTAGAAATGCTGATTGTAGTGGCAGCATTGGTAAAGCTGGTACAGTGGCAATAGTAGTGTTGATAATGGTGTTAGCAATAGTGGTGACATTAGCCTAATAGTGGTGGTGGGGGATAGTGGTGGTGTGAATAGTCATGCTGAGGGTGGGTAGTATTTTTATTAATATTGATTGAAAAAGGCATTACTGGTTGTGGTAAAGGTGTTAATAGACATGGTGGTAATGGTGGTACTGATAATTGTGGTGGTGGTGATAGTGGACAATGGTAATGATGCTAATGGTGGTATAGAGTCTATACATAAAAAATAATTGAATGTGTGATTATTGAGTGTAACGTTTAGATCTAAAAAAGTCGCAATGCAATCAATCCAAAGGAAGCGGAATTGTACATTAAACACCCAATAGCAAGCAGGGGAAACTCTCCTCTGCGGTCTGCAATTATTTGAGCTGGTGGTACAGGTGGGACCCACTGTCACTTGTTTTTCGGGGTGCAGACACTTCTTTCTCTCATTACGGCTAGAGGGGTCGACCTCGATGCTGGGGAACCGGGTTCGGGTCTCGGCAACGACACTCAACATACTGTGATTCTGGGAAAATCACTTAATCTCCAAGTGCCTAACAACAATTAATGTGTGTCCTTATGTAACGTAACTGGTGCTCATGTAAAGCGCTCTGATACCCATGCCTCGGGTCTGGTTCGCGCTATATAATACTCTAAAAACAGAAAAGAGGGAAAGAAGGAGCAAGAGAAAGATTGAAAACAGTGACAAAGGTAGAAGGCTGGGATGAAAAGATGGGATTAAGGGGCAGGGAGTGTCTTGTGGTGGATTAAAGAGGCATGAGGTGTAATTAAGACTACGCTGCATTGGTATTTAGCACCCCGTACTTCGATAACACCGGCCACAGGCTACTAAACAAAACTCCGTACCCCCTCAACACTTATTCTTTTACAAATTAAGCGCTGTCTAGGACAGATTTAAGCTCTATCAATGTGTATTTTAAAGAAATGGCAACAAACGGTCTGCCAGACGTCGAAAGCTGTCTGTAGTCACACTTTGAAATAAAGTAAGTGAGGGAGGTGCAAGCCTCTATGTAGGCCGATATTAATGATACCTTCAGTGATTACTACTGCACACTGTAGGGTGTGGTTGTGGCTCCTCAACAGTTGGAAGGCCTTATGGATGGCCTCCCTTTGCCTCACCTATCTCAGCTCCAGAGGGCTGAGCTGGATGAACACATTCGGCTGGAGGAAATTAGAACGCCCATAGCCCAGAGCAAACTCCAGGCCACAGATGGGCTACCAGTTGAATATAATGCTGCATTCTCCGCTCTTCTCACTCAGCCTCGTTTGGTTCTGTTCAATTAAGCTAATTCCTGTTGCTGGCTTCTGGACTCGCAGCCGGAGTTGTTTATATTAGTTCTCCCAAAACCGGGACGCAATCCACTGGATGTGAGATCCTATTGTCCATTGTCTCTACTTAACCTCTATTTCAAAGTCTTGAGTAAAGTCCACGCAAATAGGATACTCCCACAGACCATGAGGACCAGTCAGGATTCATACCAGGTCGCAGTACCTTCCTCAACATATGGCGACTCTTGAGGATCATCCATGACACCCACCTGGAGGAGTACGAGAGGGTAGCGGTGTCACTGGATATCGAGAAAGATTTTGATACCCTCGGCTGGGAGTTTTTACTAATACTATGATGTATGGGATTCGGTCTGGGATTCCTTGGGTGGATTCATACACTGTATTCCAACCTGAAAGCTAGGCTGAAAATGGGACAGCAGTTATCAGATAGCTTCCTAATTTTAAGAGCTACCAGGCAGGGCTGTGCTCTGTCACCGTTGCTCTTTGCAATTGCCATGGAACCACTTGCGCGTCAATTGCAACTACAATGACAGCGTTGGGGGATTCGAGAACTGGATAGACACCAGATTGTGCCACTTTGTGTAGACGATGTACTGATCTTTCTGAATAATGTTCGAGTCTCTCTCCTAAAATTTGGTGTGTCTGCTGGATGCTTTTGGTGATGTATCTGGCCTCAGAGTGAACTGGTCGAAGTCCTGCTTGTTTCCTCTCGCCCCAACCCCTGAAGCTTTCGGAGTCACCTCTTTGGAGTACCAACTCAAATTGTGCTTCGATACATTTATGTTTTGGGGAATCCAAATATACCACACTGATAGAGCCCTCAAGGAGGCCAATGTGGATCGGCGATGGGTGCCTAACTTCGAGCTATATTATGGTGCAATGTTGAACCCCTGCAATGTTGAACCCTAGCAATATATGTAGGAATGGATATATATGTATCTAAACATACATATATAGGTATGTGTGTTTATATATGTATCTATTTATATATTATTAAATATTATTGAGATTTATTTAATTAACATTATATTAGCAGTATATATTAAATATTTTCAGATTTACTACCTAAAACTATAAATATAATAAGAATCTATATTTTTGTATGTTTTTAACAGTAGTGTGAAACATTTTTCTCACTATTTTTGTGCTTATCATTATAAGGATAGGGAAACAATATTTTTGTAAACAATATTTCTGCCACAATATTTGTGTTACACGATATTGTTGATTCTGATATTGTGATCTGCCCCTGTGTGTGTCCAGACTGTCTCTTCTGTTCATGCACCATACAGACAGTGACTCGTCTTGGTGTGTGTACAGCCCTTCTTGTGTGTTTGCTGCATACAGACAGTCACCCACCCCACTTTGTGTCCAGTCCCTCTTGTGTGTATGCTGCATACAGACAGTGATCAGCCCCAGTGTGTGTTCAGCCCTTCTCGTGTATATGCTGCATGCAGTGACCCGCCCCGGGGTGTGTCAAGCCTCTCTTGTATGTAGGGTGCTTACAGACAGTGACCCTCCCCTGTGTGTGTCCAGCCTCTCTTGTGTGTAGGCTGCTTACAGACAGTGACCCGCCCGGTGTGTGTACACCCCTCTTGTGTGTAGGCTGCTTACAGACAGTGACCCGCACCGGTATGTATCCAACCTCTCTTGTGTGTAGGCTGCTTACAGACAGTGACCCGCCCGTTGTGTATCCAGCCTCTCTTGTGTGTAGAGTGCTTACAGACAGTGACCCGCCGAGGTGTGTGTATACCTCTCTTGTGTGTAGGCTGCTCACAGACAGTGACCCTCCCCTGTGTGTGTCCAGCCTCTCTTGTATGTAAGCTGCTTACAGACAGTGACCCGCCGCGGTGTGTGTCCAGCCCCTCTTGTGTGTATGGTGCATATAGACAGTGACCCGCCCCGGTGTGTGTCCAGCCCCTGTTGTGTATATGATGCATACAGACAGTGACCTGCCCAGGTGTGTGTCCAGCCCCTCTTGTGTGTAGGCTGCTTACAGACAGTGACCCGCCCCGGTGTGTGTCAAGCTTCTCTTGTGTGTATGATGCATACAGACAGTGACCCGTCTTGGTGTGTCCCCAGCCCCTCTTGTGTGTATGGTGCTTACAGACAGTGACCCGCCCCGGTGTGTGTCCAGCCGCTCTTGTGTGTAGGCTGCTTACAGACAGTGACCCGCCCAGGTGTGTGTCCAGCCCCTCTTGTGTGAAGGCTGCATACAGACAGTGACCCGTCTTTGTGTGTGTCCAGAGCCTCTTGTGTGTATGGTGCTTACAGACAGTGACCCGCCCCGGTGTGTGTCCAGCCCCTCTTGTGTGAAGGCTGCTTACAGACAGTGACCCGCCCCGGTGTGTGTCCAGAGCCTCTTGTGTGAAGGCTGCTTACAGACAGTGACCCGCCCAGGTGTGTGTCCAGCCCCTCTTGTGTGAAGGCTGCATACAGACAGTGACCCGTCTTGGTGTGTGTCCAGAGCCTCTTGTGTGTATGGTGCTTACAGACAGTGACCCGCCCCGGTGTGTGTCCAGCCCCTCTTGTGTGAAGGCTGCATACAGACAGTGACCCGTCTTGGCGTGTGTACACCCCTCTTGTGTGAAGGCTGCTTACAGACAGTGACCCGCCCCGGTGTGTGTCCAGAGCCTCTTGTGTGAAGGCTGCTTACAGACAGTGACCCGTCTTGGTGTGTGTACACCCCTCTTGTGTGAAGGCTGCTTACAGACAGTGACCCGCCCCGGTGTGTGTCCGGCCCCTCTTGTGTGAAGGCTGCTTACAGACAGTGACCCGCCCCGGTGTGTGTCAAACCCCTCTTGTGTGAAGGCTGCTTACAGACAGTGACCCGCCCCGGTGTGTGTCAAACCCCTCTTGTGTGTATGGTGCATACAGACAGTGACCCGCCCCGGTGTGTGTCAAACCCCTCTTGTGTGTAGGCTGCTTACAGACAGTGACCCTCCCCGGTGTGTGTCAAGCCCCTCTTGTGTGTAGGCTGCTTACAGACAGTGACCCGCCCTGGGGTGTGTCAAGCCCCTCTTGTGTGTAGGCTGCTTACAGACAGTGACCCGCCCGGGTGTGTGTCCAGCCCCTCTTGTGTGTAGGCTGCTTACAGACAGTGACCCGCCCCGGTGTGTGTCCGGCCCCTCTTGTGTGAAGGCTGCTTACAGACAGTGACCCGCCCCGGTGTGTGTCCAGCCCCTCTTGTGTGAAGGTTGCTTACAGACCATGGCCCGTCTTGGTGCGTGTACACCCCTCTTGTGGGTAGAGTGCTTACAGACAGTGACCCGCCCCGGTGTGTGTACACCCCTCTTGTGTGTAGGCTACTTACAGACAGTGACCCGCACCGGTGTGTATCCAGCCTCTCTTGTGTGTAGGCTGCTTACAGACAGTGACCCGCCCGGTGTGTGTACACCCCTCTTGTGTGTATGATGCATACAGACAGTGACCCGTCTTGGTGTGTGTACACCCCTCTTGTGTGTAGCCTGCTTACAGACAGTGACCCTCCCCTGTGTGTGTCCTGCCTCTCTTGTGTG